>NC_137332.1:47335348-47948416 GCF_965287045.1 Carcharhinus amblyrhynchos
CGTACTAACTGACTCAAGAACAGCTCCTTTCCTGCTGCTATTGCCTTTTGAATGGACTTACCGTGTATTAACTTGATCTTTCTCTACACCCTAGCTATGACTGTAACGCTACATTCTGCACTGTCTCATTTCCTTCTCTATGAACGGTAATAAGATCATAAGAACATAAGAAATAGGAGCAGGAGTAGGCCATCTAGCCCCTCGAGCCTGCCCCGCCATTCAATAAGATCATGGCTGATCTGAAGTGGATCAGTTCCACTTTCCCGCTTTTTCCCCATAACCCTTAATTCCCTTGTCTGTCAAAAATCTATCTACCTGTGTCTTAAATATATTTAGCTAGGTAGCCTCCATCACTTCAGCAGGCAGAGAATTCCAGAGATTCACTACCCTTTGAGTGAAGAAGTTCCTCCTCAACTCCGTTCTAAAGTGCCCCCCGCCTTATCTTGAGGCTGTGCCCTCTAGTCCTGCTGTCCTTTCTGAGCGGGAAGAATCTCTCTACCTCTACCCTATCCATCCCTTTCATTATCTTATACGTCTCTATAAGATCCCCCCTCATCCTTCTAAACTCCAACGAGTACAGACCCAGTCTATTTAGTCTCTCTTCATAGTCTGACCCCCTCATCTCCGGTATCAGCCTAGTGAACCTCCTCTGCACTCCCTCCAAGGCCAAAATATCCTTGCGCTAGTGCGGCGACCAAAACTGCACACACTACTCCAGCTGCGGCCTCACCAGTGCCCTGTACAGTTGCAGCAAGACCTCCCTGCTTTTATATTCTATCCCCCTCGCTATAAAGGCCAGCATCCCATTCGCCTTCTTGATCACCTGCTGCACCTGCAGACTGGGTTTCTGCGACTCGTGCACAAGGACCCCCCCAGGTCCCTCTGCACCGTAGTATGCTGCAGCTTTTCGCCCTTTAAATAGTAATCCCTCCTACTATTATTCCTGCGAAAGTGGATAACCTCACACTTGCTAACATTGTACTCTATCTGCCAGGTCCTCGCCCACTCGCTCAGCCTATCCAGATCCCTCTGCAGACTTTCCACACCCTCCGCACAATTTGCTTTTCCACTCATCTTTGTGTCATCAGCAAATTTCGTCACCCTACACTCAGCCCCCTCCTCCAGATGATCTATGTAAATGGTAAATAGCTGAGGCCCCAGCACCGATCCCTGCGGCACTCTACTGGTTACCAACCGCCAATCAGAATAGCACCCATTGATACCAATTCTTGCCTCCTATTAGACAACTAATCCTCTATCCACACTAACACCTTACCCCCAACTCCATGCCCCCTAACCTTCTGAAGCAACCTTTTGTGCGGCACCTTATCAAACGCCTTTTGAAAATCGAGAAACACCACATCCACCGGTTCCCCTCTGTCTATCGCACTGGTCACATCCTCACAGAAATCCAATAAATTTGTCAAACACGACTTCCCCTTAACGAATCCATGCTGCGTCTGCTCTATCAAACCATTCCTTTCCAAGTGCCTCGCTATTTCTTCTTTGATGATGGATTCAAGCATTTTTCCAACAACAGACGTTAAACTAACCTGCCTATAATTCCCTGCCTTTTGCCTGCTACCTTTTTTAAACAGCAGCATAACATTAGCTGTTTTCCAATCTTCCGGCACTTCCCCAGAATCCAGAGAAGTTTGGTAAATAATCACTAAGGCATTTACTTTCACCACTGCCATTTCCTTCAGAACCCTGGGATACATTCCATCCGGTCCTGGGGACTTGTCCACCATCAGTCCCTCTAGTCGATCAAGCACTACTTCTCTAGTGACAGTAATCGCATTCAGGCCCTCAAGTCCTACCATCCTTCTGTCTTTAATATCCGGCAAACTATTCGCATCCTCCTCTGTGAAGACCGAGGCAAAAAACTTATTTAAGGCCTCAGCCATTTCCTCATCTCCTACCACTAAATCCCCCTCTCTCATCCTCTAAGGGTCCAACATTCACTCCTCCTCCTCTTTATATATTTGTAAAAACTCTTACTATCCTTTTTTATATTTAGTGCTAGTTTAGCTTCATAGTCTATCCTTCCTTTCTTTATCAACTTCTTAGTCATTCTTTGTTGATTTTTGAACCTCTCCAAATCTTCTACTCGCCCACTACTTTTAGCCACTCTAAATGCATCAGCTTTTAATTTAATACTCTCCTTTATTTCTTTCGACAACCACAGCTGATTATCCCTTCACCTACATTCCTTCTTTGCCATTGGAATATATTTCTGCTGAGCACCAAAAAAGATCTCCTTAAAGATCCTCCACTGTTCCTCAGTCGTCCTACTGACCAATCTGCGCCCCCAGTCTACATTTGCCAATTCCTCTCTCATCCAATCGTACTCCCCTCTGTTCAAACAGAGGACACAGGTTCGGGACCCTACTTTCTCATCCTCCATCTGCATCAAAAACTCAACCATACAATGATCGCTCGTCCCAAGAGCATCCCTCACAACAAGATCCCTAATTCTTCCTGCCTCGTTACATAACACCAGATCTAAGATAGCTCGCTCCCTCGTCGGTTCCGTCACATACTGTTCAAGGAGACTATCCCTACAGCATTCCAAGAACTCTTCCTCAAGCCCACCGTGTCCGACTTGGGTCAACCAATCAATATGCAGATTGAACTCCCCCATAATTATCAGTATGCTTTGTATAGCGCGCAAAAAACAATATTTTTCATATTTGACAATAATAAATCAAATCAAATCAAATCAAATCAAATGAGTAGCATTGCCCACATCTGCCCATATGCTGCTGAAACCCCTTTTCATGTCATTGGGGTTTGGAGAGCACTGAATATATAGTCCCATTATTCAGTAGCTCATCAGTCACTACTGATTAAATAGTTTCTCAATATTGTGGGGTTGAGAAGTTGACTAATGGCACCATTGAATAAACAGCCCCTTCGTAGATCTGAGAGTGCCATTGATTAAATAACACTTTAAACAATAAGGATGAATGTCAAATCCTGAAGATATGAAAAGATCATAAACTGTTGAAATTGAATCTTACCTCCTGTCTATTTAAATTGAACAAAAAAGGCAGCTACAGATCACACGATTCACAATTTGGCTCCAGCTTCTGGAAATTTCCAATAACAGTTACATGATAAAAGCTTAACTCTCACCTCTCATTCTGAACGCACATTACAATTAATGAAACGGGGGAACAGCAGATGATCTGTCTCCCCAGCCTGGTCCTATAACAAAGTGAAAACTATCAAAACTCATTATACCTGCAGATATGCTAATAGTCATCATCTATCTCCTGGGGTGAACAATGGATTTTGACCAGAAACACAGAAATTGCTTGGCCACGTACAACTGACTAATCGACAACATCACTGGATTTAAACTTGGGGCTTTTAGAAAGTTTCAATATTACATTTCTCAACTTGCAACTCAGCCTGCTGTTTCATCTCTGTCCTGCAGACACCGCAGCAGGACTTCAGGCTGACCAATAGCTTGCATCAACCTCATCTTGCTGCCTCACCGTCAACTTTAGAGTAGTCCTGCTATTCCTGCTTTAGCCAGCTGAACTCGCCAAAACTGTAACTCCTCCAAAAAGAAATCCTCAATGGGCAGTGACTTCCTAGACTCTGGCAATTGAGAAAACTGATATCCATACCTGTGTTTTTTAGTTAAGTTATGTATTGTTATAAAAAAATCCTCTTTGCTTTTTCTTATTGTGCGCTTGTGTGTGCATGAAGATGCAACCATTCCCAGGTTTGAATGCATTATTAAACAATGGGTGAGATATTCTGTGGCGTGTTTCACTTCTGCTTCCACCATTGTTAACAGTGCTTCCCATTCTATGCACACCCCACTGCCGGGAGACGCATGGCCAAGGTTCACAATTGGCAGGACTGGAAGATCCCACCAATGACAACAGCCAAATTTGATGTGAGTCACTTTAAAATTGACATCACAAATAGGGTTTGGGAAACGTGCCATGGCCTAATTCAAGCATTCAAACACCTGTTCTTATGTACAGATGGCAAGAAAGAACTCCGGAATATGAGCGTAACGTTGAACAAATGACACCATTGGACAACAGGTCTCAAGGAAAGACTGAATAATTAGACCCTTTATACATAAATTGCTACGGCCACGTTAGCTCATCTGTCTTTGTGGATAACCAAACAGAGATTCCATTCATCTTTAATCCCTTATGCAAGAAAATTCTTGCATTGTGACAGAAAAATACAGCAATTTTGTGATTTACTATCTGCTCAATTCCAACAGAATGAAAGCAGAACATAATTGTATCAATGTTTTCAAAAAATGGTCCCTTTATATGGTAGCTCTGAGGTTTGAGGATAAACTGATTAATTATACAGTAGCTTTTACAGTAACACTGAATAAATAGTCCCTTTACGCAATAGTACTTATGTGGCACTGAATAATTGGTCGTTCTGTGGAGTAATAGAGTCCAGTGCTGAATAAACAGTCCCTTTATACAGATGAATCAATTACTGTACTGAATAAATGACTTCTTTATACACCAGTATTGAGTTCAGTACTGAGTAATTGCCCCTTTTACATGGTAGTAGTAAATGCACTGCCAAATAAGCAGTTCCTTTATACAGTAGTAAATGCAGTATTGAATAGTTGGTCCTTTCATACACTAGGTGGCATCTGGCATCAGCACAAACAAATAGTATTACAAGCAAAATAGTGTGGATGATGGAAATCTTGAATACAAGAAGAAAATGCTGAAATGATCAGTTGGCCTGGCAGCATCCATAGAGAGAATTAAGGTTTCAGGTCATAAATTTTCAGCAGATGAAACGGCACAAACTGAATTGTTAACATAGAATAAATAGCCCCATTGTACAGTGGGTGTAAGGGAAGTATTGAATAAAACCCACGTCTTTTATCAATGTGTTTCTCAGATCTGGCATCACTGTGCATGACATTAATTATTGTTCATCCCTAGTTGCTTTGAGAATGTTGTGAAGGACGACTGTCTCTTGATACAACCCAGTAAATTGTTTGGCTGCTTCAAAGGAAGTGAAGGCAATGGGATTTTCTGGCTGGTGGGGTCCTATAGTCCCACTGATGGTGACCCCCTGTCATGGGTTCATAAGTGGCGGAGAGTGCGAACAGCCGGAGACCCTGTTGACAGCTGTGGGATCAGAAGATCCCATCCCTGGCCATTAGAATGTTGTCTCTGCTGCTGAGAACACGACGCAGAGAGCATAAAGTCCTGCCCTATATTGTAGGTTGAAGACCCAAATGCTATGCTGGGAACCTAGCATTGGAGTCCTGGTACACTGTTTGAGTTGGGGCAAACCAATCTGCACAAGAGAAAATCTGAACCATATTGATAGAGTCCAAAATAGTAAAAAAAAGTGGTTCTGCTAAAAAGGACATTGAGCTGGAACATTGGCCTGGATTTTGCCAATCTCACTGGCACCCCAGCATCAGAACTGCTTTTGTATTTCTTAGAATCGTAGAAACATCCATCAGTTACAGCATGGGAAAGGACGTTTGAACATTATGGAGGGGTTTAAACTAATTCGGCAGAGGAAGGGGACATAGGCTGTTTGCAGAGTAGGGACACAACATAATAAAGTAAAACAATCAAGCCAAAGGAAGTACAACTATATTGAGTTTCAAGGGAGTAAGGCAAAGTTGGATAGCCTCTACTTTAATGCCAGGATTATTGTAGATAAAACAGATGAATTAAGGATGTGGATTGACTCATGAAATTGTGATATGGTAGCTGTTGCAGAGATATGGTTGAGGGATGGGCAGGATTGGCAGCTCAACATTCTTGGATATGAAATCTTCAGGGGAGACAGGGGAGCTGATAAAAGAGGAGGAAGCACTGCATTATCAGTTAAGGAGTCAATTACTGTCGTAAAGAGAGATGATGGCCATGATTTTATCAGCTTGCCTGGCCCATCAACAGGCAGAGTAAGCCAGTAAATTTGCACGAGAGCCGTGAAATCAAGATCACACCTGATTTCTCGGCTCTCACAATCTTACTGGCACCAGATTTCCAGTGCGATCAGCCTCTTGCCCATGTCCAGCAGGAGATTGAATACATTATTTAAATGATCATTTACATCTGCTTAGGGAGCCCAGTGCTCAATCGTAAAGATTCACTTGCCTTTGTGGCCTCGCCAGGAGAGGTTCTCTCTGGCAAGGAAAACACCTGCTCTTCATGAACAGGGAATAGTCGTGTTGCCCTCACTGGTAGAACCAGAGGCCATTGCCTCTGGTTCTACTGGAGAGGTCGAGATCAAGGAGGATGTCCCTTTGGTTGTGCCAGCCTGGCACCTTGGCAATGCCTACTGGGCACATTGGCACTGCCTTTTGGGGCCTGACTGGGGATTATGGGGATGAACCTGGAGTGGCAGAGTCTATGGGACATAGTCTGGAGTGGCGGGGCCTATGAGGGCAGGGCTTGGATAGGTGGGGCCAAGTCAGGGCGGCCCGATAGGGGAGGGATAGGGAGACCATGTGGATGGGGAGAGACGGGTGTCCACTGCCCACTCTGTCTGCAATCAGTGGAGGGAGGAGGCTGCTACTGCTCTGCCTGCGATTGGTAGGGGAGGGCGTGATCAGTCTGGGTGGTGAGGGGTTGGTGTGGGCTATTTTTTGGGCAGTGTGGGGCTCATGATCAACCACGGTCCCACGTGATTGCGGGGGGCTGGGAGGTAGCGAATGAGTTGGGGCTGGCTCCAGCAGCAGAGGCCTGACATATTTCTTTCTCTCTGTCAGGCCTGTGCTGGGTAGTATTACGCACGTGCAGGCCACAGAAGTCTGCACATGCACAAAAACTTTGTCTGTTGCCTGATCAGGCTGGCTGGTGAATTCAGCCTCACCCATTGTCTCCAGTAGCTAGAAACAGTCTAACCCATTTTTTCATGAACTCAAGTGCATAATACTAGAAACAAAACTCACCCAAAAAACAGACTTGCAACTCTCTGATCTTAATGCTAGCTAGACACTTAGAATTTTTCTTATAAAATTCCGCCCATTATCTTAAAGGGGGCATCGAAGGAAACTTTGAGGATAGAACTAAGAAATAAAAAAGGGGCTAGGTGTTATTCCAGACTCTCAGACAGTCAGCGGGATATTGAGGAGCAAATATGTACATAATTCGCTGAGGTGTATAAAAACAAAAAACAGTAGGTCAATTATATTAGATGAGTTCAACTTTCCCAACATTAATTGGGATAGACATAGTATTAAGAGCTAGAATTGAGTAGATTTCTTGAAAAGTGTACACGAGAGCTTCTTAGGTCGATATGTAAAGGGTCCAACAAGGGACATTGCAGTGCTGGACCTAATTCTGGGAATGAAGCTGAACAGACGGTTCATGTGGTGGTGGGGGAGCATTTTAGTGATAGCAACTATAGCATGGTACAAATTAAGCTTGTTATGGATAAAGAAATAGCCAAGTTGCAAAAAAAGGTTTTGGATTGGGGAAGAATTTATTTCAGTAAGATAAGGCAGGATGTGGCCAAAGTAGACTGGGAACAGCTACAAAAATGCAGTGGCAGTGGGGGGTTGAGGTGGGGTGGGGAGTGCCATTCAAAAAGGGATTGAAGAGGGTACAGGCCCCAATTAATAGGGTTATTAGAAGTAACCAGCCCAGAGAACCATGAATGGACAGAAATAATCAGGATACAATGAAAAGGAAAAGAGAGGCTTTTTTTGCAGGCTCAAGGGGAGCAGATCAGCAGAGGCATTAGTGGAGTGCCCAAAGTGCAGGGTGGAGCTTAAGAAAGCAATTAGGAGAACAAAGAGGGTATATGAGAAAGCTCTGGCTGGTAAAACTAGGGAAAATGCCAAGATATTCTGTAAGTATATCAATGAGAAGAGGATAACCCGCGAAAAAGTGGGGCCCACAAGGATCAATGGGGCAATCTATGTGTGGAACCAGAGGACATCAGTAGAGTATTGAATGAATAATTCACATCCATCACCCAAGAGAATGAGGATGAAGATATGAAACTCATGGAAAGTGATGTCGGGTATTTGAACAAATTGACATAGGGAAGGACAAGGTATGGGAGGTGTTGACAGCCTTAAAAGTGGACAAATCTCCAAGTCTAGATGAATTGTGTCCCAGGCTATTATAGGAGGAAATGGAATGGATTTCAGGGGCTCTGACCCAAACTTTTAATTCCCCTCCTGCCTTGGAAGAGATGCCGGACAAGTGGAGAACAGCTAGTGTGGTTCAGCTATTTAAGAAGAGTTGTAGAGATAAACCAGGAAACTACAGACCAGTGAGTCTCACGCCAGTTATAGGGTAACTATTATAGAAAATTCTGAAAGAGAGGATCTATCTTCACTTGGAGAAGCAAGATTTGATCGGGATAGTCAGCATGGCTTCATCAGAGGGAGGTCATACCTAACAAATTTGATAGTTTATTTTGAGGAGATAACCAGGTGTGTAGATGAGAGTGGTACAGTTGACATAGTTTATGTGGATTTCAGCAAAGATTTTGACACGATCCCCCGTGGAAGACTTATAAAGAAGGCAAATGGGATACAGGGTAATTTCATAAAGTGGATTCAAAATTGGCTTAGTTGTAGGAGACAGAAGGTGATGACAGGAGACTGCTTTAGTGACTGGGAGACAGTGTCCAGTGGCATACTAAAGTAATCCGTGCTGTATCCTCTACTATTTGATATTTATATAAATGACATAGAACATAGAACATAGAACATAGAACATTACAGCGCAGAACAGGCCCTTCGGCCCACGATGTTGCGCCGACCAGTTACAAAAACAATGACCCACTAGCCTATACCAATCCCTTTTCGTCCATAAACCTATCCAGAGATCTCTTAAACGCCCCCAAACTAGACGCATTTACAACTGCAGCAGGCAGGGCATTCCAATCCCTCACCACCCGCTGGGTAAAGAACCTACCCCTGACATCCGTCCTGTAGCTACCCCCCCTTAATTTAAAGCCATGCCCCCTCGTGCTAGCTTTCTCCATCCGAGGAAAAAGGCTATCACTATCCACCCTATCTAAACCTCTAATCATCTTATATGTTTCAATAAGATCCCCTCTTAGCCGCCTTCTTTCCAACGAAAACAACCCTAAATCCCTCAGTCTCTCCTCATAGGACCTCCCCACCATACCAGGCAACATCCTAGTAAACCTCCTCTGCACCCTCTCCAACGCCTCCACATCCTTCTTGTAATGCGGGGACCAGAACTGCACACAGTACTCCAAGTGCGGCCGCACTAGAGTAGTGTACAGTTGCAACATTACACTGCGACTCCTAAATTCAATCCCCCTACCAATAAACGCCAAGACACCGTACGCCTTCTTAACAACCTTATCTACTTGATTCCCAACTTTCAGGGATCTATGTACACACACACCTAGATCCCTCTGTTCATCCACACTATTCAAAGTCCTCCCGTTAGCCCTATACTCGACACATCTGTTGCTCCTACCAAAGTGAATTACCTCACACTTCTCCGCATTAAATTCCATCCGCCACCTCTCGGCCCAGCTCTGCAACCTATCTAAGTCTCCCTGCAGACTATGACACCCTTCCTCACAATCTAACACCCTTCCTCACAATCTATAGATTGTCACATAGATGACTATGGGGGGGATAGGATTAGTAAATTTGCGGATGACACAAAAATTGGCCAGGTGGTTAACAGTGAGGTTGATTGTCTCAGGCTACAGGAAGATAGAGCCCCTGTGACACCATCCAGTTAATGGGGAACTGGAGAGTGTCTGAGCTCTGGGTTTTCCACCCTTACAAGTTAGACCTTCCTTGAGCCGCAGTATGACACTTCAACAACAATTCTGCCCTTTATGAGTTCTGTCTTAAGGTCACCGTAATCACAGCCTTCAACTAATCTGCATAATTTATTTCTAAAAGAATTAACCAGTTTTCCAGCCTATTGGACGCGTTTGTTGAATTTCACTCTCTCTCAAATGTTTTGCTTCTCAGATTAAAATATGTATTGTATGATTTTAGAACGTCATCAAATTTATTTGAAGATTCATTTATTTCTTGCTTTGCAATAATACTTTTGAATATCAGACTTACTAAATAAAGTAATGCATTTACCTGTTTAGCTTCTGTCATTTTATCTAACCCTGAAGTTATCAGTTTTAAGAATCTTTTCTATCCAAGTTCCCAATTTTGTGTTTGGTCTGGCGCTTGGATCATCCCAAAACGATCTAGTGTTGTTGAATTGTTGCTCGTGGTTGCTTTAAAATTCAGGTGAGTAGAGCTTTAAATGATGTGAAGGTTTTCAAGATGTCACCTCAGCAAATGCCTCCCCACACTTGCCACATATTTGCAAGCTGAATATTTTACAATCAATTCCCTGCTGTAGTTTTAAACCTACCACTTCCAGTTTTTCCCTTCTTACAGCGAACTTGCCTCCCACATGGTATGGCACCGATTCTGAACCCAGACAGGCCACCTTCAGAAAAGGAATGTTCTAAGTTTTTTTTTAATTAAACTTGCCTTGGCTTAGAACTAAACTTTTTCTTCATCCCTGCTGGAAACTTGGATTCTTCATTCCGTGGGCATTCACAATGGAGCATCATGAGATCTTGTGGAGTCCTCAGTTGCACAGTGGAATGTTTTATTCTGCATTTCTGCTTCCAATTCTGCAAAGGAGTTTCTTTCAGATAACCTTCTTCTGTGTCTTCACTTCAAGTACTTTTAATCAGGTAAGAATACTGTTCCTTTAGTTTCCTAATGTTTGAATTTTTACTCCAGCTTCTCTGAGATTCTGGCCTTTTCCCTTAGCTGCCACCATATTGTATGTTATATGCCTGTTCATGAAGAAGTTCTGAACCTGGTATGGTTGAACATTGAGTGTTTATGGATAACATATCATTATGTACCTGTATACAGTTTATAACCCAAGATATCAGCAACTCCATGCTTGCTTCTACACAAGTCTCTGCGGAGTCCCCAACCGACCCTAATCTCGTCATGTGCCTCTTTACATCACACTGTGGTCAGTAGTATTTCCCAGTAAAACAATCCAGAAGAGGGGGCATATATCTTCAACTTTAGTGCAGGGTGTTCAGGGTGATATCAGAAAATATTTCATCAAATGGTGAAGCGGAAATCTAGAACAGCATCCATCAAAAAGCTGTTAAGGCTAGATTAATTAACAGTTGCAAAACTGAGATTGATCCAATTTTGTTGCATAGATGTATTAATGGGCTACAGGGACAGACATAAGAAGTTAAGATACAGATCAGCCATAACCTAATTCTTCTCAAGGGTAAGTAGGGATGGGCAATAAATGTTGTTCTAACTAATGGCGCCCACATCCAATACACAAATTTTAAAAGTTGAATGGCTGAAAAGGTTTGAGGGTTTCAATATCCTGGTCCTATCTTCCTCTCACTTAAAGCAGACACTATGGGCTCTAGCTAATGTGATGATTAGTTTGAAGGCATTTGTGGAAGTCAATAATATAATAAATCTCTCAGAAAACTCTAGTTCTTCTTGTAGTAGTAGTAGTAATAACCCTATAATGTCAAATGACTCAAATAGCAATGCTTATAGATACAGTTTATTAGGAGTTTGACGAGGACAAATGTTGGACATAACTTATGTTGAGGAGGTGGGATTATTCATATACAATGCTGTTCAATGAGCTTTTGCCAAAGTGCACTAGTTTCTTTATTATTCACCAAGTTATCCACGTTCTCTTCCACATCCTATGAACATTTGAATTAGGATCAGAAGAAGGCCACCTGGCCCCCGATCACGGCTGATCATTCTAATAATCCTTGTCTTATGGTTACTCCTTGCATTGTGCCTGCATAGAGAAACATTATGCAGCACAGAACAAATCAAGGTCATATGAGACACCAATGCCAGGAGTTTCCACCCACTCTCCTGCGGGTTTCCCGGTAGCCTATAGAACGGAAAACCCCATTGACAGCAACAAAATCAGAAAATCTTGCTGCCAGTCAATGGTGGGCCATCTCTGCCATGGTGAAACATGCTGTGGGGGCATGGAAACTCCCATCATATGTCTGGGCCACATGTAGACCCATCTGTGGAATAGTTGCCAGTGAGCTCCAATGGTCTGCTTAATGATGGCTCTTGTTAACTACAGTTTTGATATTAATGCAGTTCGGCTTCCTGTGTGAAGTCATAAGCCAAATATTCTTGCCCCCATGCAACCAGCCTCACTTGTTGTACAGAGGGGGAGGGAGGAATGCAAGATTGTGCATGATGGTGGTTGCTGGGAATACAGCTATAGACCTTCCAGATGCACTACTGTAGTCACACATCAGTGACCATTAAGGTCTTGTAACTCATGAGAGCAATTCGGTCATTCAGGGCGATGTGAGTACAATGAAACTCTGGACTTGGAGAAGCCCTCAATCTGAATGAACTTGGAGACTTATCCTGATGATTCCATTTGTCCAAAGGAAATATAACTTATCAGTCACCTTCTTAAGAAACATTCAAGAATGAGAGATTGACAGGTGTTACATATACACTGAGTTACAATCTATAAAAAGCTGATGATAAAATTCAGGTCCACTGTGACTTAGGCTGCAACAGGTGATATAGTTTCAGCTGTAGCAATATGATGCAAATCCTGTTCTGGTAATTGCACAGTCTTATGACAAATGCCCTTGACAAGTTTAACCTATTTAGTATACTTTTCCAAGCTTACAATTCTGGTTGGGAAAGTAAGGATTTCTGCAAACTGCCTTCTTCTTATCTGGCTTTCCAGAAACTGCAACTCCATGTATTCTTTACACCTGCCAATGTAACTGCTGTCCTTCCAAATGGAATGAAATTCCTCAAAGAATTACAAGTTTTTAAAAAAATGTCCTTGCCCCTTCATATTTCAGAATATTACCCAGCCACTACACAAGCTTTAATTTTGAGAAATTTGTCATGAAAGGCACTGCAAATCAATAACAAATCATTTTCTAAACCTTCGTAGCATTTTAAATTGAAGTACATAATAATCCTGTCCTGGAGAATGGAAATAGCTGCTTCCTGGTCTGTCATCACACATGACATGTGGGCACATCGAGAAAATACCAGTGGATGAGGCAATAGTAAGACAAAATCACTTGATTAGAGTAAAGAAATTGCCATGATTTTAGAATTTATATCTTAGACAAAGGATAAATAATCAACACAAAACATACCTTGACTGTAATTCCATTCAAAATGACAACTGCAGTTTCACTAAGTCACCATACCACTAGGATATGGATCGATTGGAAATTTGGGCAGAGAAGTGACAGATGGAGTTTAATCTGGACAAATGTGAGGCAATGCATTTAGGAAAGTCTAATAAAGAGAGGAACTATACAGTAAATGACAGAACCCTTAAGAGTATTGATACACAGAGGGATCTGGGTATACAGGTACACCGATCACTGAAAGTGGCAACACAGGTGGAGAAGGTAATCAAGAAGGCATGCTTGCCTTCATCAGCCGGGGCATTAAAAATTGGCATGTCATGCTGCAGGTTTATAGAACCTTAATTAGGCTGCAATTGGAATATAGTGTTCAATTCTGGTCGCTGAAGGGCCTCTGCTGTAATTTCCTTTGCTCTTTATTCTTTGTTTGACTTTGGTTTGACAAATTTACATAGGCAAAACTCAGTAAATATGGACCAATAAAAGTTGAAAATATAAGTTTAACAAAAATTTCATAGTATGCCTGTATGAGTGCAGTTTCAACAACACCATCCAAGACAAAGTACCCAGTTGTTTGGCACTCCATCCACCAACATTAACTCCTTTCCCCCAGTGATGCACAGTGGCAGTGGTATGTCCCATCTGCAAGATGCACAGCAGAATTCATCAAGTTTCTCTCCGCAGAACCTTCCAAACCTGCACACTCGAACACTGAGAAGGACAAGGGCAGCAAATGCAGGGGAATACCACCACTGGAGATTCCCCTCCAAGCCATACACCATCCTAACTTGGAAATATATCGCTGTTCCATTACTGTCGCTGGGTCAAAATCCTGGATCCCCCTCCCTAACTGCACTGTGGGTGTACCTACATCACATGGAGTGCAGCAGTTCAAAAAGGCAGCTCACCACCACCTTCTGAAGGGCAACTGAGAAGGGAAATAAGTACCAACCTGGCCAACAATGCTCACATCCTATGAAAGGATAATTTTTTTAAAAAGTCAGGAAGGAAACAGATGTCGTAAATAGGCATGCAGTTTTTGTCCAAGTCCCTGTTGTCATTCAATTTACCGTATTTCCAATGCGAACACTTAACTATAACAGTGTAATTGTGCTGCTGTTGACCCTGTAATGCCTCCTCACTCCTTTTCCAGCTGCCCAATTCTTCTGTCTCCTCAGCCTCTGGTAAGTTCATTCATCAACTCTCCCCTGACCTAGAAAGCAGTTCTAAAGAATGTTTCCTTTCTTTCACCAGGAACCAGCTTTTGGAGTGGGGTGGTGAGATTTCCTAAAGGGCTTTACCAGGACTTTGGAGAATGTAATTTAAAGCCACAGAGAATATGAGCATCTTGCTTTTTAGCATCTTCCCAGCCTTGTTTTTCACATGTTCAAGAATCCTGCACAAAAAACAAAAGTTCTCATGGGAGCAAGCTTCGGAAAAGTTAGTTGTGTGGATAGAGAAAGACATTACACGCCATTTTCTCCATCCCAAGAACTCTGTTGGAGAGCATACCCAATGAGGACAAAGAAACCCACCAGTCACATTCTCTTTTCTTTCTCTGATACACTCTAATGCGGATATTACATTGATAATGTACCAAATGATATTCATACATCCACCAATGGATGATTAGTCCAATGTTGATTGTGGGTCCTCACATGTGTGATGCCAAGCCAAGTTACATTCTTCCAACTGTAGTATAGGTTATCATTTTTCATCATCATTAATATGCTTTCAGGTGTGGACCTGAGTTGTAATATTGACAGTCTTATTGTCCTATAGAAGCTCTTGGTATGAAATGTCCAATGGTTTGTCAAGTTCTTCGTTTAAACCTTGGGGGTGAAAGCCCACCTTGACATTATCCATCTTCCATGAGTTTCGGAAGTCTTATTCAATTGGTTTTACACCATTTTCCCCTATCTTATCTATATTATCTCCTCTGACATTTTAATGACTCCTTGGCGTATCCTACTTCTTACAGCTTACAGGTGTTTACTTGACAACAAGAAAAAAAGTACCAGGTTTGTGTTCTCTACTAAATCTAATAACATTGTTTGCACTATATTTTACCTTATAAACATTGATGCTAGAAGGAGCAGTAGTGAGCAGTTTAATTCTGTCATGTGAAAATTAGGATATCTGTGACTTTCAAACAGAATGGGAGTTGTTGCATTAATCTTGCAGTCAAATATATAAGTATTCTATAGCAGGGTGGCACAGTGGCAGTGGTTAGCACGGCTGCGTCATGGCGCCAGGGACCTGGGTTTGATTCCCAGCTTAGATCACTGTCTGTGTGGAGTTTGCACATTCTCCCTGTGTCTGTGTGGGGTTCCTCCAGGTGCTCTGGTTTCCTCCCACAGCCTGAAACATGTGCAGATTAGGTTGATTGGCCATGCTAAATTGACATTTTGTGTCAGGGGGACTAGCAGGGTAAATATGTGGGGCTACAGGGATGGGGCTGGGATGGATTGTGGTCAGTGCAGATTTGATAGGCTGAATTGCCTCCTTCTGCACTGTAGAGATTCATGAATCTATACCATGTTGTTAAAAAATTAAGATAAAAAGAATAACCTTTTTGCAACAAAAGGCCCAAATTTTATTGGAACAATCAATCAAATAGTTTGAGGGATATTTATTGTAAAGGATGTGTTTCAGCCACTTTTGTAGATAAGCTTTTGTTTTCAACTCCAATGATGTGTGGGTTAGGTTGATTGGCCATGGTAAATTGACCCTGAATGTCAGGGGCCTGGCAGGGTAAATACATTGGGTTACGGGGATAGGGCCCAGGTAGGATTGTGGTCCGTGCAGACTCGCTGAACTGAATGGCCTCCTTCTGCATTGCCAGGATTCAATGATTCGTTTTATAATTTTGCTGGAACACAAGGAGGCAAACTTCCCCAGGACCGACCGACTAAAAACACTCAACTCCCTTCAAAAAAAACATGTTTTACATAATACAGGCAAGAGCAGAAAGAAGTTCAAAGTCTGATGAACTTATAAACGTTCAATTTTAAAAGTGAATTTTGTTTTTGCATATATGTACAACATGTTGATGAATGCAAGGTTGAGCAACTGCCAGCAAGACTTTCTGTCCCTTTAAACACAGGGAGTGCAGGGCTAGGGTGAGTCAGCCAATCAGGGCCTGGAGTTGAGGTCCTCCAGTATCCCGGGAGGCTGTGCGAGCGGTAGGCCGGAGCTGGGGTGTGCAGGCGCTGAGGGGGGCGTTGGTGAATGTAAGATTAAAAAAAAACACACCCCCACAGTCACAAACACATCGGGAAAGAGGGCGAGAGAGTTAGAGCTGCTGGAGAAAGTTTTTGTGTCGCCGTCTGAGTGATCGCTGAGCCGGCCGCAGCTTCTCATCCCCTCCCTCTGTGTGTGTGTGTGCGTGTCTCCATCCCCGGCCTCTTCAATGGAGGCGGAAAAGATGTCGGCGAAAAGCTTTCGCGTCAGCGACGGGGACTGGATTTGTCCCGATAAAAAGTAAGAGGACTGAAGTAGTAATAAGAGTAGTAGTAGTAACAATAATGGTGCTGCTGAGGGCTGGGGGGCTGGGAGCCGCGCTGATGTCTGCACTCAGACGTAGGCCCAGTGAGTGAGGGGAGAACGTGGACATCAGGCCCCGCTCCGCTCACTGAGGCAGAAACCGCGCTGTCAGCCCAACGATTCCTCCTCCAGCTGGCTTTATTTTTGATTCCATATTTATTTTAATTGATAACATTCGCCGTTCAGGCAGGAATCTATCTCATCTGTACTCTTCAGCGGGATTTATGGTGCACGCTACGTCCTAAAGTGTTCGCCGTATTTCAGGTACCCTGAGCCCCTTTGCTCTGTTATCCGTGGGTTCTTCGGCCCCGATCTCTTAAAAGTGTCGCCGTGTCATTGAGTTACTTTTTAAAAATTCTGCTTCTAACGCTTGCCAATTTTTGCAAAGCCGAGCTATGCTTGTTTCTCCTCGCCGTGTTTGATTATGGCCTGACTCATTTACAATTAACTTACAATTTTACTGGGCCTTTAAAAGTTCGCGATGTGGTGTATTTTTGATTCCTTTCTTGTTGTGAACTGACGGCAAAATTGAAAGTAATGATAACAAAGAAGTGTTGTCATCACTGAAACTTTTGGACGTCTTGATGCTGTAGCATAATTTTTTTAACAATCTTGAACGTGAACACACAGTATACATACAATGCTTAATAGTTGTTGTTAGTCATTTTTCTTATGGAGAAGTTATCATCTTAAGGTATTAATGGTTTGGCATCATGTAGTTCCTCACCTGTTACTTGCTTTGGCTTTGATAACTAGTGTTTTGATGGGTGGGGAATCGATACATGAGATCAGTATGATCTTCATTCAACGTCCCCGTAGCTGCGCTTTATAAATTTCTACCAGAACCTCAACTTCCCAACTGAATGATTTACAGCTAATTGAAATATCCCTATCAGCAACTGAGAGTGTTCAAATGATAGTACTCATTCATAGAATCCCTACAGTGCAGAAGGAGACCATTTAGCCCATCCAGTCTCCATTGACTCTTAGCCAGGCTGTACCCCATTACCCCACATATTTATCCTGCTAATTCCCAACCTATATATTTTGGAACACTAAGGGGCAATTTGGCACGCTCAATCAACCTAACTGACACATCTTTGGACAAGGAAGGGAAACCAGAGCACCTGGAGGAAACCATACAGATGTGGAGAGAACATGCAAACTCCACACAGTCACCTAAGGCAGGAATTGAGGCTGGGTCCCTGGTGCTGTGAGGCATAATGTGGAGGTGCTGACATTGGACTGGGGTAAACACAGTAAGAAGTCTCACAACACCAGATGCTGAAAGGCAACAGTGCTAACCACTGTGCCTCTGCTCTCTCCTGAATAGCCCCCCTCAAGTGAGCTATTTCAAAGGAAAGCCAGGGGCCAATCTGTAGTGTTCAGGTCAATGTTAATGCCTCAAACAACACAAAACTGATTATTCTCATGTTGCTGTTTTTTGGGAGTTTGCTGTATGCAAATAGGGTACTGCATTTCCAAAAAACTGTCATTGAACATGGACAAAAGAGCTGAACACGAGAGGGGAGGCAAGAGGGACTGCTGATGACACATCAAGGTAACATTTGAATGATTGGAAGGAACTTGAGCGCTGCTGCTGGTTGTGGTAGTTGGAGGTCAATCATCTCAATTCCAGATCATTACTTCAGGGTAATGCCTCAGACCCCACCATTTTTAACAGCCTCATCAATGATATTCTCTCAACCATAATATTAAGAGTAGAAGTGGAATGTTAGGATGGTGGCAGAAGATCAAAAGCTTGATCATAGAGGTTTTCAGATACTTTCCAAAAGAGGGAATTTAAGAGTTTCTGACGTCATCGCCAGTGATTGCATAGTGTTCAGTAATGTTCATGACAGCGTGATCCATGGTCTGATGAGTGGCAAGTAACATTAATGGTACGCAAAAGCCAGATAATGATCGTCTTCAACAAGAGAGAATCTAACTTGTAGCTCATTGACATTCAACAGCATTACCATTGCTCCTCTCCTTTCCTTCTCGATGTATGGTATGCTTTGTATAGCATGCAAGAAACAATACTTTTCCCTGTATACTAATACATGTGATAATAATAAATCAAACCATTCACAAACATAGAGTGCCAGTCAAGCGTACTGTTTTGCCTGAATGGTGTCAAGCTTATTGAGTATTGGAGCTGCACTCATCCAGGCCAGGGGAGAATATTCCATCACATTTAGACTTGTGCTCTGTAGATTGTAACAGGCTTCATGGAATCAGGAGGTGAGTTCCTCCTAGCTTTTAATCTGTGCAAGTAGAAACCACGTTTATATGGCTAGTCCACTTAATTTTCCAGTTAGTGGTGTCAGAAAAGAGAGTTTAGTTTTTATGTTCTAACAATTATAGAAAGCATATTATGCTGAAGAAGACATGGTCTGCTTGGGAGACTGTAGGTCTGCATTTAATGTTCTCTTTTTTTGAGAAAGAGAAATTACTATTTTGACAGCAATTATGTCCTGCTGTTGACTGAAAGGTCAATGCACGATGTGTACACCTGTGAGACGGACTGAAAGACAGGCACGGTTTGTTTTAAAGCAACTGATGCCTCTAAGGAAGGTGATTTTCCAGTTGAGGGAGGCTTTCACCTTTTGAAACTTTGAAGTGAAATTGGAAGCGAATACAGGGTTTTGGTGAAATAAGTGAAAACATGAGGAAAAGCAGATGCAATTTGAACAACGGGAGAATGGGGGTGGAATGCTATGAAGTAAGGAAGGTTAATGATATGGTGTAAGATATGATGGTAGCCAGCAGGTAGTGGTTGCATTGGGGATGGATGGGGTGGGCAGAGAATGAGAAGGGAAGACAGAATCTGGTAGAAACAACATCCCCACACACACCTCTCTGCTTGCATTTATTGGTGGCTGCATTCTTTGCATCCCATTTAAAACTGTGGGACTTTACCTAAAATTGCACGGCGGTTTGTTCTGCACAAATGCCTTTTTTTCTCCCAAACCATTATAAAATTGCAGGAACGACCACCTGAAGCCTAACAATTCAAACTGTTAAGTTAGTGTATTAATATTGCATTTGCAGTCAGCACCAGGCGTGTTTTTTTTTAGTGGCCCACCCTATGCATACATTATTACATTGTAAGCTGATCCCTGGATTCAACTACTAAAATTAGCAAGTACTTTCTTGGAACATTTGTTTTGTTCACTTTGCCAAGAACAAACTATCATCCAGTTGATCCAACAATGGTATTGGCAAATAACCATGGAAAATGGTCAGGTGTGGTGGTGGTAAAAGCCACTGTGAACAGAAGAATTAAACAAATGCATCATCTTGCTGATGATTTATCAGCTCAAACTGTTCATCTGTATCCCAACAACTGTCGTCTTTTAATCACCCATCATCACAGGAAGAACCTAAGGCCCCTCCACCTACCGTGTGCTGAGACTTGGGATTCTTCCCGACAGGGCTGGCAACTTAACATTCCAGGGTGTAGGATTTTAAGGCATGATGGGAGGCTGTTGTATTATTAATTAAGGAGTCAGTTATTATACTAAGGAAGGATAACATCTTAGACTCTTCAAAATGAGGCTTTGTGGTAGAGCTTGGGTATAAAAAGGGCAGTCTCATTTTGGGAGAATATTGGGAGAGATGATGAGTAAGTTTGCAGATGGCACGAAGATTGGCAGGCTGGTTAATAGTGAGGAAGAAGATCTTAGTTTGAAGGAAGACATAAATGGGTTGGTCAGATGGATTGATCAGTAGCAGATGGAATTTAACCTTGAAAATTGAAAGGTGATGCACTTTGGAAGGAGTAGCAAGATAAAAGGGTACTGGAGTCAAAGATGACTTGCTTCCAAATCAAGAATGAATCAAGTGACTGAGGAGTCCATTGTGCGACCTACAATCTCTGTACAGTTGGGGGAGCGGGTGGGTAGGATGCCTAGGTTGTTGTACGCTGCTTTTACTGTCGACGCTTGGTTTCAGTTAGCTCACCAATGAAACTTAATATGTTCAGCTCCTTCAAAAATGCTTTTTCTTCACTTCACGTGGTCTTGGGCCAGAGAGTCCCAGATGTCGGTGGGAATGTTGCACTTTTTCAAGGAAGCTTTGAGGGTGTCCTTGAAGGATTTCCTTTTCCTTCCTAGGGCTTGCCATGCCAAATCTCTCAGTAGAAAGCTTGTTTCAGGAGTCTTCTGTCAGGCAAGCGGATGATGCACCTCGACTAGCAGAGCTGATTGAACGTGGACAGTGCTTCAGCGCTGGGTGTGTTGGCCTGAGTTGGACCACTGGTTGTGCCTATTCTGCCAACGAAGTTTCAGGATCTCGTGGAGGGGCAGGCTCCTAGAGGACCTTTGTTTAGTCTAAGGCCCGTACTCTTGTACGCTTCAGTGACGATGATGGCTTGGAGCTCGGTCTGCAAGTTTTTGCAGATACAAGCATCATACTTCATTGCCTGGGATGGGGCAACCTTGGTACTGTTTGCCACACAGTGAAGACCATTTCCATTATGCCCATTCATAGGCAGAATCTGCATTGTGACTCTGGTAGGAGCTCTTCAGTCACAGGCAGAAGACAAAGAGTACTCTTGTGATGACCTTCCCTGTGGCCAACAACAGGGAAATTCTTCAGTCGTTATTGCAGTTGGAATTTTCGCCTTTTTTGAAGATGGCTACTTCTGCTGCTTGTCTGAGATCTCCTGGCTTGCTTTCTTTCCACATAAAGGAAATGAGGTCATGTATTCACATCAATACTACTTCTCCATGTTTTTAGTGGTTTATCAGGGATTCCATCTGCTCCTAATAACGTTTTTTTTAAGCTTTCGATTGGCCTTTTCTGTCTCATGCTAGGTAGGTGTTGTGCTGAGATGTTGGCAGGTGGCGTGCTGAGAGATCGAGTCAAGGATACTTGCGTTGAAGACACAGCCTGTGTTCAGGAGGTGCTCCTTTCAGTGCTGATTGCCTGTCTTCTTCACGAGCACCTTTCCACTCTTTCCCAGCAGTGGAGTGGGGCACTGGGTGCTCGGTCCATAGTTCTTGACTGCATTAAAGAAACCTTGTGCGTTATGGTTGTCAGTTAACTGCTGGATCTCCTGCCCTTTCTCCACCCACCATCTGTTTAGATTGTGGGTTTTTTTGCTGGACCTTAGGCTTCAGCTATCTGGAGTACAGCCTGCCTCCTGTGTTCAAGTTTGGCCTGTTTGTATTCATGTCCATGCAGCATTTGGAGTTTTTTTAAAAAAGGTTCAGTTGGTGGTAATTCCGATCCTACAAGAGCAACCGCTGGGTTTAAAAGCAGAGAAACAGGAATTTTTTGTTCGTAATGCATTGTTGGAGAGTGATCGAGCCAAGAAAATTTATTTAACAGCTATAGCACTTTTAGAAACTAACATTTTAAACCATTGTTCTATATATTAAATCTCCGTACTTTGGGGATCAATTGTCATTTCATATGCTGTTCATTGCTGGAGGAGAAATATATTTATTCCCTGTCATCATTATAGTATCTTTGTAAGTACCTTAAAAATAAAAGCTTCTGCTGTTTATACATGGAGTTACAGTTCTGTAAACTTTTTAATCACATTGTTAATCAGTATTAATATATTCAAGTCGTTAGTTAATTTGAGTTTAGTATTCAGACATTATTTGTTAAGAGTCAGTGTTGTGAAGAGGCAGACGGTTTTTCTTCAAATATGTTGTCAATTTAATGTGCATATGTTTTGGACTTAAATTTTAAAATTTAAAACTCCTGCTTATGAGAGGAAGCCATTAATTGTTACCACTATTTCCTTGTCTGTTAAGAGAAAAATGTGATATCGTGACAAAGTTGCTTACTGTATTTCCAGGTCAATGAATGTTACTGCAAAATATGCATGTTTAAATGGTTTTTTCTGTACAGATGAAAAAAACAAAAATAGATATGGCATAGTATTCAGCTTGCTTAATGAGCAGTCTGCAGATGAAATAAAATAACGTACTTCCAAAAAGAGATTTAAAGTTTGTTTATTTGTGTCACATGTAGGCTTACGTTAACACTGCAATGAAGTTGCCATACTTAGCGCCTGTCCTGTTACACTGAGGGAGAATTTAGCGTAGCCAATGCATTTAACTAGTACATCTAAAATAGGAATAACCCAAAGTCCTATTAAAATGAATTGTATTGATTTCTGAATTAATGTATCTTTGGGAGCAAGCTTTTCATTTGTAGTTCTTACCTTTCTTTTTAGATGTGGAAATGTTAACTTTGCAAGAAGAACAAATTGTAACAGATGTGGAAAAGGTAAGTGGTACTAGATTTTATTTGGGCTGCTGCCTTTAAATCTAGTCACTTTATCACATTTTGTACATTTGGACTGAGTTTTAACAATTGTTTAGGTAAAATATTTAATTTTTCTTCGCAACTTTCTTCCCTTCCCTTCAAGTATTGAATCCTTTTCAGGACACAGTGCCTTGGGCATCTTGCAATACTTTGCTTAGGTGGTCAGTATCTATAAATAACCTTAACATTAAGTTTCAGCTGACTGTTTTCCAATGGGACGTGATGGCCAAATTTGATTTCATGCCTGTGACTTCATGAACATAAGTGTTCTATTGTAGGTTTCCAAATCATATTAATTTTGATCTCTGGATTTTAAGTAATGCTAACATCATGGAAATACATAAGTTACGATACAGAATAGATTATTCTGCCAACTGAATCCAAGTCCATGTTTCTGATCTTATTTATTTACTGTTTCAATATCCTTTCAACCTCTTTCTCTCCATCCATCTATCCAGCCTAACCTTCAATGTTGCTGCCTCTAATACTAACTCTGGAAACTTTGTTCCTTCCACAATTTTGCACCTCTATGTAAAGAAGTTTCTTGTGCCTTCTGCTCTAACTTCATTCCCATTAGGGCAGGGAAATTAAGCAATGCTATTTTGTTCTGAACCTTAATCTGTTTCTCAACCTTTATAGATGCAGATTGGATTTGAGTTGTTATCTTTAGAAGTATGCTCCACATGTTATCTTCTGACATTTCCTATCTGCCATGGATTGGATTTTTATTAATGTGTTTTCCAGGTGTATTCATTCTACCAGTAAATTGGTCATTTAAATCTTCTTGTTTTGATAACTTTGGGGTATCTGCTCTATTTTAATCTACAATGAAAATAGGTTTATGCTTTTCTTGACTCTCCACAATGCACAATTTTGGCATGGATAATAATGAGTTAAGAAAGAAAGATGGTATTGTGAACCTTTATAAAACACTGGTTAGGTCTCAGCTAGTATATTTTGTTCAGTTCTGTACACATGGTTTAAGAAGGATGTCAAAGAGAATGCAAATACTGAACTGCTACCAAGGATGAGCAACTTGGGTATATAAACTGGGGTTGTTCTCCTTTGAGTAGAGATGGTTAACTGAAGATTTGATAGACTTGTCCAAATCATGAACTGTTATGCTGAATTAAATAACAGCTGTTTGTGACTGACAGTTTGGTAACCACAATATACCAATTTAAAGTTGATGGCAAATATAAATTTAAGGTGACAAGTACTTGAAAGGAACAAATGTACAGGGACGTGGGGAAGGGGCAGTGCAGGGAGATTAATTGTATAGTTGTACAGAGGACCCTTCATAAGCATGAAGGGCTGAATAGCTTCCATCTGTGCAGTAAAGTGCTTTGGGAAATGCATCCTGTTAGAGAAGGGCTTTCAAACAGGTGTTAACCTTGGCAGGCAGGTGAGCCAATTTTCAAAAGAACTGACTTGAGATGTTAACTTTCTTTTCTCCAGAGTTTAATTCTAGAACATTCTGTGCCTGTAGTAGCCAGACACAGGTGTCTCTTTCTCCATTGAGTGAGAAAGGTTACAGGGAAATTGTAGCATGTGTATATTTAGCCTGTGGAAAAAAAACTATGCTTGTAGTTAGGAAGTTTTAAGTTTTTCCCATAATGGTAAATGTGTACTTTATTATGTTGCAAGTAGTAATGAATGGATTGTTATAAGCTAGTTTGGTTTACAAATAGCCTTGTCTTGCTTGAGTGTTTGTTACTCAGCTCCCCTGAAAAGATGATTGCACGTCAATGCATGCATGATTATTAAGTGTTCTGTGCACATATTGAGAAAGCTGTTTGTTACGACTGCGGGTTCTTTCTGTTGTTCAACTGGAAATTGATTACTGGACCCTGAGCTTAAGCGATTTACTGCAGGTATGTAAATTTGTGACTCCAAGAGATCAGTTAATCTGAATGTACTTTCCCTTGGCTCGTCACCTATTGTTGGGAGAATCCAGATTTTTCTCTTCGCCCTTACCAAGAGCACACTTGAGCCAAGGGAATGGATTGGAAAAGGAAAGACCTTGTTGTATTTTCTGATCAGTTAGATACCACCATGCGTATAAATTAAATATAGATTATTTTGGAAAGAGTATTTTGTTTTGTGATTTTTGCCTCTGCCTTGATTTATAAAATATGCCAAATGTATAAACAGACTGGCTTTTTATATGGATCTTCACTTCTTCCAGGAGATCTCTCAGTCTTGGACAGAGTGGAAAATGTACATACTATGAAGCATAAGATATCACATGTATGGGATGGACAGGGGGTCTTTTCCCTTTATTTGTATGTAAACTCTGCTCCCTTTACTTGCAACTCATCTTGAGTGAATGACCTCAAGATAGATCTTAGCAGAGATTACTGGGATAGGACCTGGGTGGGATTGTTGTCAGTGCAGGCTTGATGGGCCAAATGGCCTCTTTCTGCACTGTAGATTCAATGATTGTATTTTCAGCCTTGGTGGTGCCTTGTACTATGTGGATCATGGCTCACTATCTTGATTTCTCTTTTTTAAAAAGAGTCACACAGTAAGTGTGACAGTGATGAAGGAGTAGAGGCTGGAATATAGATAAAGATTCCACTTTCAAGACTTAACTTTCAAATTAATTTGAAAAGCTTCCCTACTTGACATGTGCCCTTGTTGGTTATTTCCATGGTGATTCCCCTTCCATTTCCAAAGCCCAATTATTTATCTTTCAAGCAATTCAACCTTTTAATTAAAAGTTTCTAGTTGCGTGAATCAATTAAGTCCACTTCAAGGTTGGATCTTCATATATGTGCTGCAATTTCCTAGGTTAGTATTTCAATATATTGTTTAATTCAACCTTCCATGTAACTTGCGTTAGGAGAAGAATTGAAATGGATTAGTTAGGATTAGCTGAGTGAATAGTGATCTTCTGTTGAGTGGTCCTCAAGCCTTGGTTTTTGTATTGGCCTCACTTCTCCCTTTTAAACCGAAGATTAAGTTCTTCAGTGAAGACACTGCAGAAGGATTTCTGTAAATGAAAAAAGAACACGCAAGACAAGTTGTTGAATCAATTCTGAAAACGCTCTTTCAATTTTGTCACCTAGACTGCTTAAGGTCCCACTCCAGGGTACAGCACTGTCTTTAACTCTAACCGGGGAAGCCTGCCCCTTTTACAACGCTAGTGTGAAAAATCTCTACTGCTTACACTACCTGTTTTTTGTGGTATCTCAAAAAGGGATTGTCACGTAGGTTAGCCAGCCCCAGTAGTGGACAACCAATGGCCCTTCTCCCCAAAGCAAGGCAGCAGGTTGAAGTCATTGTGGATCTCATTATTCAAAGTGAAACTAAAGGCTGCAGAATGTGGACTTGGAGAAGCCATTCACGAAAGTGCAAACAAAAAGGAGGCCAATTCTGATATTGCCAAAGCTTAATGTCAGACCACCAGAAGACAGAGAGACTTTCAGTCATTAACCTGGGCTCCAAACCCCAACCCTAGAAATTAATTGGTAAGTGTCCCACGTACCAGTGCTCCGATTTCCTCCCGCAGTCCAAAGATATACGGGTTAGGTGGATTGGCCATACTAAATTGCCCTGTAGTGTCAAGGGGGTACTAGCTAGGGTGAATGCATGGGATTATGGGGATAAGGCTGGGTGGGATTGTGGTCGATGCAGATTTGATGGGCCGAATAGCGGCCTCCTGCACTGTGTGATTCTATGGTTCTCTTACCCAGCAGAGATAAATGTTACAGAATTCCAGATTGAATGTCAAAACTTTTTAATTTGATTTAGTTTTCCAGTGCATCTCTTGTCATATCATGTGGCAGATTGCTGGGCTGGAAATCGTGGTTAAAGCTTGATTTTGAAACAATAGAATGTCGTAATTTTGATTGTAGCATTTTTATGTATTCTTCAGAAAGAACATGTGAGGCAAAACTCATGAAGGCTGGAGGAACAGAAATTGGGAAGACTCTTGCAGAAAAGAGCCGTGGCCTCTTCAGTGCCAATGACTGGCAATGTAAAACGTAAGGTTATCAAATTTAAAGTGTGTTCAATTTTACCGCAAAATAAAAGTTCTCTGAAACTTGAGTTAAATTCAAGTGCTCTTAGTTATGTGCCAGTTTTTTCTATTCAAATTCAGTTGGGTATAACTGAATATGGTTGTTTGTATATTTTGCTATAACTGTAGATACTAATGATTGAAATTTTAATTTTTAGCTGTGGGAATGTGAATTGGGCACGAAGATCAGAGTGCAACATGTGCAACACTCCAAAGTATGCCAAATTGGAAGAAAGGACTGGTGAGATCTGAATATCCAATAGTAGAATATATCGCTGGTAAAAGCCATCTGACTAAAACTTTAAATCTGAGTCCAATTGATATCCCCACGTGTTCAGCTTATGACTAACACCATTTTTTAAAATTGCAATTCAGTGTAAGCTATAATGATGAAAGTCATTTCGAGCATAAGTTTGATATCTAGATTTAACTGAATAAAGCTTTAGAGACTTTGTTCTGAATACCGCTTGCCAAGCAGATTTGCAACATCCTTCCGCAGTCAAGCAGGGCTGATTCATTGATGTTAAAATCTGTGTTTCAACAAAAGATTAATCTTTCAGAGACTGGAATCCAAAAGCATAAATGCTGTGTTAAAGTGGTTATCCACATTTAGATTTTTAGTTAGATAATACTTGTAGAATTGTGCACATTTCTGTCTCCATATTACAAAAGAGATATGGAAGTCCTGGAGGAAGTAGCAAAAGGATCTGCGAGGATAATGCCAGAACGCACATTGGGCACTATTTAACAGGCTGTAGCTTTCTCTGGGGTAAGGGGAAAAGAACTGAGGAGAGGCCAGAGCAAAATATTTAAAGTTCCAAAGGGGTTTGATAGAATAGTCATGGAGATGATATTTCCACTTGAAGGCCTGTCAGACTCGAGGTCAAAAATAGTCGATGGTCACTAATAAACTCAATAAGGAATTCAGGAGAAACTTCACTGAAAGATTGCTGAGAATCTGAAAATTGCTATCTGAGTAGAAGAGGCAGAAAATCCTGGATATAATCAAAGCAAAACTTGATAAATGTATGAAGGAGAAATAAATGGGACGTGTTCATCGGGTGAGCTGGAGTAAGGTGGGAGCATAAACCTGTTGGACTAAATGACTCGTTTCTGTAATTTCTGGACTACCTAGAATATTTCATGCAGTGTAGTAATGTGAAATCCTACTCATCTTTGTGGATGTGTAGAATGTGAATCCTGTGTTTCTAAAGCAAATATTGAAGTTTGGCTTAAGTGCTGTTGACATTTTGATTTGTTCTGCAACATCAAAAGCAGTATGTCTAAATGGCCTACAGTGCAGATGTGATCATCTGGCCTGAGAGAACTTAATGGCATATTTTCTTATGTTTCATAAGCTGTTAACTTATTCCTGTGAATTTTCTAGGCCTTATGGTTTGGAAGGGATTTCAGAGTGCTGCTTCCTCATTTAAAAATAAGTGAACAGCACTAACCAGATTTTTCCAGTTTATTATTTGAAAAATTCAATGAGATAATTGACTAATAAATAGAAATCAAAGAAAATTTGAAGAGCAGGAACTAAATCCATGGCAAAAGTAGTTTTTAGGGAGTGAATCCAGATAGCAGATGTCTAAAAAACAGATCAAAGGGGGACTTTTTGTTGGAATTAATGTGGTTAAGAGCTGATTGGGCCAATTTAAGCAGGAAAGAGAACAGATCAGGGGCTCGTGAGAAAATACATGCACCTTGTTTGGTAGGGAGGGAAGGAGGAAGAAAGAAACTACCCTTGTACATTTAAATCCTGTACAATCACCGCCATTAACTTTAGTTTGGAAAATTTTCGCACTGAATAGTATGTTGGTGTTTGTATCTGGAATACTCCCTATAGGCATTGTGTTTCAATACAGGATATTCCATTTAAGGGCTATAACATTGCTGGGGCGTAAAATTAAGCTCTGTATTCTGCTCTAACAGTGAAAAAAATCTGTCCTTAGCTGACTGTATACTCAGTATAATAATACTGTGCACTTATTTGTACAATACTGCTGTCAAATGTTGGTGTGTAGTGTAATATTTGTAATTCTGGACCAGTTAGCATGTTTGTTGTGTAGCAGCTATAGCTTTGTTTACTTCTCAATGGTTATAATGAATTACTAAATATTATTGCAAATGCAACAGAAAGGTATAATACATAATTTCTAATAGTAATTAAAATCCTGTCTGTGTTAACAATTTTTATAGCTTGGAACTTGATATGTTTTTGTCACTATATAGGAAGATAGGACTTAGCAGATGTAGGCCTATCAGTCCTTCGATCCAGTCCTGCAATTCAACAAGATCATGGCTGATCTGGTTGTGGTCACAACTCGACTTTGTTGTCTGCAAATATTAACTGTTTAGTTTAATTTTTGTATTAACATATTTTTGATTCATGACCTGGGATTTCTTGGTTACGTTTTCTAAAAATATACATTGTCTCCTAATAAATCACAGTATTTGGAGTGCAGTTCTTATGGCATTTAATCAGATTTTCTTTAACTTGTATTATCACCTCACTTCTAACAGGATATGGAGGTGGATTTAATGAAAGAGAAAATGTAGAATACATTGAGCGTGAAGAATCTGATGATGAATACGATGAGGTAAGACTTGGTATAAATAAGAGACATTTTAGAAATTGTATCATGCAAACACAAGAACTAGGAGTAGGCCACCTGACCCCTCGAGCCTGCTCTGCCATTCAATAAGATCATGGCTGACCATTTCATGGACCCAGCTCCACTTACCCACTCACCATAACCCTTAATCCCTTTACTATTCAAAAATTTTATCAATCACTGTCTTAAAAACTTTCAATGAGTAGCCTCAACTGCTTCACTGGGCAGGGAATTCCACAGATTCACAACCTTTTGTATGAAAAAGTTCCTCCTCAACTCTCCTAAATCTGCTGTCCCTTATTTTGAGGCTATGCTCCCGAGTTCTAGCATCACCCGCAGTGTAAACAATTTCCCTGCATCTGTCTTGTCTATTCCCTTCATAATCTTGTATTTCTAAAGATCTCCCCTCATTCTTCTGAATTCCAAAGAGTATAGCCACAGTCTACTCAGTCTCTCCTCATAAGCCAGTGTATCCTTTCTCAAGTAAGGACACCAAAACTGTACACAGTACTCCAAGTGTGGCCTCACCAGCACCTTATATAGTTGCAACGTAACCTTACTATTTTTAAGCTCCATCCCTGTAGCAATGAAAGATAAAATTCCATTTCCTGCCTTGATTACCTGCTGCACCTGCAAACCAACTCCTTGTGATTCATGCACAAGGACACCCAGATCCCTCTGCACAGCAGCATGCTGCCATTTTTTACCATTTAAATAATAGCCCATTTTGCTGTTGTTCCTACAAAATGGATGACCTCACATTTACTAACATTGTACTCCATCTGCCAGACCCTTGCCCACTCACTTAGATTATCTATATCCCTTTGCAGACTTTCATTGTTCTCTGCACACTTGGTTCTGCCACCCTTCTTAGTGTCATCTGTGTATTTTGACACACTACACTTGGCCCCCAACTCAAATCATCTCTGTAAATTGTAAACAATTGCGGTCCCAACACTTATCCTTGACTAGTCACTGATCGCCAACCAGAACAATACCCGTTTACCCTCACTCTTTGCTTTCTGTTGGTTAACCGATCTTCTATCTATGCCAATACATTACCTTTAACACTATACACCTTTATCTTATGTAGCAGTCATTGGTGCGGCACCTTGTCAAATGCTTTTTGAAAATCCAGATACACCACATCCACAGGTTCCCTGTTGTCAACTGTACATTAAATGTTCTCAAAGGATTCCATCAGATTAGTCAAACATGACCTTCCCTCCATGAACTCATGCTGCGTCTTACCAGTGGGACAATTTATATCCAGATGTCTCATTATTTCTTCTATGCCGATAGATTTGAGCACTTTCACTACTACAGAAGTTAAGCTAACCGGTCTATAGTTTAGCTGCCTTTTGTCTAACTCCTTTTTTTTTTAAAACAGTAGCATCACATTTGCTGTTTTCCAATCTGCGGGAACCGCTCCAGACTCCAGCAAATGTTGATAAATTACCACTAGTGCATTGCTATTTCTCCCACCATCTCTTTTAATACGCTGGGATGTATTCCATCAGGACCAGGAGGCTTGTTTACCTTTAGCCCCATCAACTTCCCCAACACTACCTCTTTTGTGATAGTTTCTAGGTCCTCATCAGACATAGCCTTCCTGTCATCAATTTTTGGCATGTTATTTGCCTTCCATTGTGAAGACCGACACAAAATACCTATTCAGTGCCTCAGCTGTTTTCTCACTTCCAGTTATTGCATCGCCCTTCTCTAAAGGACCAATGTTTACTTTAGCCACTCTTTTTGCTTTTTACATATTTGTAGAAATTTTGCTATGTTTTTATATTGAGCAAGTTTACTCTCATAATCCACCTTAATTTTCTTTAAAGCTTTTTTTGTTGCTTTCTGCTGACCTTTGAAGATTTCCCAATCCTCTCGCTTCTCACTAATCTCTGCCACTTCGTATGCATTTTCTTTCAATTTGATACCCTCCCTTATTTCCTTAGATATCCATGGCTGATTATCTTTCTATAGTCCTTCCTTATCACTGGTATATACACTGTAAAGCATAAATTGATGTTCACTTTCTTGTACAGTAATGTCACTTTCAGACCAAGAGTAATCCTCTTGCCCTTAGTCTGAAAGGAAAATGTTGTTTAGACTTGGCAAAAGCATACTTTTTAATAAGAGACAGAGTCTATTTGGAGGAACTTTATTTGCTGAAATGTCGGAAGTTGAGCTCCCAAGAAGAACAGCTGCTCTGCTTTAATAGATTCAGGAGCAGAGAGAGAACACTCATCTTTAATGTTACAAAGCCAATACTCAGACTGGATTGGGGAAGGTTGGAATCCATTCATGGTCTTCTCCAAATTCAAATTCCAAATGAATCCAATTCAGGTTCCCCACAAGATTGAGGCATTGCACCCCATTCTAGGCTTGATTTGAAACTTGAACTTAGCCAAAAGGTTATCTGTCTAGGTGTTATAGTGGTAGGGGAGAGCAGGTTGCTGGTCAAAAATGAGAGCCACTGGTGTTAACTCTGATAATGCATAGCCTAATAAAATGAATCCAGTACTAGTATTTGCCCTATTAAAGTTTATTTTCAAGCCTACTGAGCGGGATTCTTCCAGCTTGTCCCCTTTGAATGCACCAGGCGGCTGTACTACCTGACTCCTCTTGCACACTTTTTTTGAAGACAGACACGGATTTTCCCACCACTACCATTGGGCTGATTAACATTGCTTCAGAAAGAATACTCAAGTCTAAATTGCTGCATAGGCGTCAGTTGAAGTATTGTGGACAGCACAGGGGTGGCAGTGGCCAGAATCCTGAAGAGAGCAACTGGGTTGGTGGGTCTTGCTGTGGCCCAGAATCCTAATGAGACATTGAGAGTTTTGTACTCCAGAATTCTTTGTCCTGAAATCCATCCCACAGGATGCAGTCTGTCTGATGTTCTGTTCAGTGTACTTCGCCTATACTATGCAGTTGACTTTTGCTCTCAAGTGATCCAATATCTATATATTCAGGGCAATCAAGGATTGTCAATCAAAGTAACATTCAGTGGACTAATCCAATAATAATTAAAAAGAATACTGATTATGTTGTCAGGCAAGCATTTGGAAGATGTATTGGAGAGGTAATCTTTGAGTTTGGACATTTCAAAGGAGTCATTAACAATGTCAGCAATTATTGTGGTCAGAAAGATAATTGCATCATGGGGAAGAACGAGGAGACAAGATGTGGGTTTCTGAGGAGCTGACAGAGTGGGGACGGGGTGTGTTGGTAAAGAAATGTTTATGACATGAGAGGCGTTTGGAGGCGGTGCTTAAGAAGCACGGGTCTTGGAAGTGAAGAAATCCCTGGATTTCTTGCACTTGCTAATTCAAACAAGCTGGGAAGAAAGTGATGGGAAGGGTAGTTTAAAAATCGTGATCACAGAAGAAAAAGTGTGGATTTTCTTAGACTCTAGAATCACTTCAGAATTAGAGAAGGATTTGTTTATAGAGTGAAGGGCAATAACACTTTGGTAATTTAATAGACCTCTTGCTGCAGCTGTATAGGGCATTGGTGAGGCCGCAACTGGAGTACTGTGTGCATTTTTGGGTGCCGCACCTGCGCAAAGATATTTTGGCCTTGGAGGGAGTGCAGAGGAGATTTACTAGGCTGATACCGGAGTTGAGGGGGTTGAGCTATGAGGAGAGGCTGAATAAACTGGGCTTGTACTCGTTAGAGTTTAGAAGAATGAGAGGAGATCTCATTGAGAAGTATAAGATGATGAATGGGATGGATAGGATAGAGGTGGAAAGACTCTTCCCGCTCAAAAAAGACAATAGGACTAGGGGGCACAGCCTCAAGATAAAAGGGGGGCGGTTTAGAACGGAGTTGAGGAGGAACTTCTTCACTCAAAGGGTGGTGAATCTCTGGAATTCTCTGCCCGTTGAAGTGGTGGAGGCTGCCTCGCTAAATATTTTTAAGACGCGGGTTGATGGGTTTTTGATAGGAGAGGGGATTAAGGGTTATGGGGAGAGGGCGGGAAAGTGGAACTGAGCAGCGACAGATCAGCCATGATCTTATTGAATGGCGGGGCAGGCTCGAAGGGCTGGATGGCCTACTCCTGCTCCTATTTCTTATGTTCTTATGTTCTCTTCCTTTGATCCAATCTCTAACTTCTCGTGTTAGCCATGATTTAATAGTCTTTCCTGTGTTGTTTTGTTGCTCCAAGGAATCTAAATTCACTTCATACCACATATTGACTCTTTAAATGCTAGCCATTGCTGTTTACCGATATACCTCCTTAGTATAGTTTTTCAATCTATCCAACCAATTTGCCTTTCATACCTTTGCTTAGATTTAAGATCCTAGTTTTGAATTGAACTTTGTAACTTAATCTTAATGTAAAATTTCTCATTATGGTCACTCTTGTCTCAAGGGCCCTTTACAACAATTTATTTATTAGCCCATTCTAATTGCACAGGGCCAGATCTAAACCCTTTTTTTTAAGTTTGTTCCTTAATCTGTTGTTCTAGAAAACATCTATATGTTCCAGGGATTGGTCTTCTGCAGAGTTAGTGTTAATTAGATTTACCTAGTCTGTGGATTGAAGTCCCCCATGATTGCTATATTACACTTGCTACATGTACCCTCTAACTTCCTGATTTATGCAGTACCCTACATTACCACCAATGTTTGACCTATAAGCAACTCTTGCCAATGTTTGTTGTTTCTTAACTCCATCTAAATTGATTCTACATCCTGATTTTATAATCTAAGATCCTCTCAGTAATGTACTCATTGCATCCTTTATTATCTCCACCTCCTTTTCTTACATCTTTCCTAAATGTCGAATACCCTTGCACACTCAGTTCCCAGCATTGATGACCCTGCAGCCATGTTCCCAAAATGGCAATTAAATCATAGCTGTTGACTTCCATTTATGTCATCAATTCTTCCACCTTGTTGCAAATACTGTGTGCACCGAGTACCGTTGTTTTATTTTTGCAACTTCTCACCTTGTATGCTAGTAAATGTGGTTCCGTCCTGTTGCATTCAAACTAGCACATCTTTCCTTGTCTTCTCTCGCAGTTTATCACATCTTTTCTCAGCTGATCCATTGTCCCCATAGTTTAGTTGCAATCATCCTGATCCATCTCAGTTATGATTCACCGGAATGTGTATCCCAGCACGCTTTATATGATTACATCTCAATAATGCAGCTCCCATGTTCCCCAGTACTGGTGCCAGTGCCTTGAGTTGAAACCTATTTCTCTCTCCAATCTGAGTCACGCATTTAATACCTTAACCTTACTTTCTCTACTCCAAATTGCCTGTGGCTCAGGTAGGAATCCATAGAACTTTTTAAAGTTCTGCTTTTTAATTTAGCCCTGAGCTACCCATACTCGCTAAGCAACATTTTTCATATTTTGCAATTTCAAAACTGCTTTTTTTTTGATGCAGTTGTAAAGGAATTTCAAATTAGAGGCCACATTTGGAATAATGTCCTTTATTTGTTTCCTAAATTAGTTTGGAAGGAAAAAGAAGAAATTCCGTGGAAAACCAGTTGGACCCAAAACTATCTTGCAAGAAGAAATTGAAAGTGAAAAAGATGAAGAGGATGATGATGAGGATGGAGATCTGTCCAAATACAAACTAGACGTGAGTTATTCTATTTTTAAGCAGACACTGTGCATGCATGTATCTCTATGTACAGTTGCATTAAGAAAATGGTATTTATTTTGACAAGGTCCTTAACCTTGAGTATTAGTGTGAAAGAGACACGGCTGCAGTTAAAATAGTTAGCATTGCTGACCTGTTGGAAATAGGGATGGAGAAGGAAGGCAGAAAATCTGAGGCCTAGTAAATATTTCTCCTTAGAATTATGCTGAAAGTCAGTATTTTGGGGGAAAACATGGTGGATACTAGTCCCTGTATTTTTAGTTTATTCTCTGATGGTCTCTCAAAACACATTTTCTTTATATAGCTGCCAAGTACGTTCAATGCAGTGGAATTAACAAAGGCAAGAGATGACTGTAAAAGGCATTTTAAACACTCCACTTTGGCAACTGGCATCTCCGTGATTACCTCCAAACTCCATCGAACCAGCTGGCCTGAACTCAGCACTTGCGTGCGCACGTCGAATTGTGAATTTTCCTAACTCATTGTACAGCCCCGTTGACGTAATGGATAAGGCACTGGCCTCCTGAGCCAGGGATTGTGGGCTCAGATCCCACCTGCAATGGAGTAAAGTTTGGTCCAGAAGTAAATGTCAAAGCTGCTTCTCTGGACATTGACAGATGTGACAATCAGGAAGCTTCCTATTTGGAATTTGCACATTCTTCCCATGTATGTGTAGATTTCCTCCAAGTGCTCTGGCTTCCTCCCACAGTCCAAAGATGTTTATGGATTGGCCATAGTGAACGTGTGGGATTATGGATATAGGATAGAGGAGAGGGCCTTCGTGGGATGCTCCTTTGAAGTGTTAGTGCCGACTCAATGCCAGAATGGCCTTTTTCTGCACTGTAGGGATTCTATGGTTCATGTGCCTGCCTCGATGAAAATCCACCCCATCATTTGGAGATGTATTCGTCTCAGATGAGAAGGGTATTTTGTTCATAAAGTAAACTCGGAAATTAAGTTATTTTAAAAAAAACTACATCTGTACCATAAATAATGAGGCACATGCTACCCTTTGAGCTTGTTTTTAAAAATTTTACTCTACCACAAAAGGTCCTACATTTTATTTGGTCACTCCACACAATCATAGTTGACTTTGCATAGTAGTTTCAACTAAATGTATTATTTTGGTGTTTTTACTATGAGATCATTTAAGTCAGCTCTCACTCCTTATGACCCAGACCTAATTTATAGCAAGTTCAGGAATCAAACAAAACCATGTTGCTGTATTTCAGCTGTTGTTCACATGTGGCCTCACTGAATCCTAGACTTCAGAAGGCTTTTGAATAAACACTTCCTGCAGTGACGTTTAGGATTCTTTTGTTGGCAACTTCATTAAAGCAGGCATATTTGTATATTTGCCCATTAATGCAATTATATGTGGTCAAATTTAAGTTCAATAACTGATCGGTAGCTTGTCATTTATTTCAGAAATTAGGGGACAATTCTGCTGCATTAAACTGTACCAACCAAGAGTTCCCTGAATGTTAGCTACCAAGATTTCCCTCTGGCTTTAGGCAAACTTCCTAATTTGACGACTGGCTGAGAAATGCAAAGCAAAATTGACAAACACAGTTTAGTCTAAATTTAAATATTTGACTCTTAACCTCAGCAGCTAATCGATTATAATGGAATATATGTCTAATTTAGAACACCTTTACTGCAGTAAAGGCACGATATTAGTAGAAGTTGTCGCACGTTATTTAAAATCCAATCATTTGAATTAAATGGGTGCTCCCTCTGACGCATAACCAAACTGATCTATATTGTGATAACAAAAGAGTTACAACACTTCAAGAAAAGTAACTCATTCGTTGTTAGGGCTTTTATGGACTTTGTGTAAAAGATGCTGCAAGATTCGAGCTGTTTTCCATTTTAGATCAAAAAAAGGACCAGCTTTCTATCATATTCCTGAATCATTATTGAATAGAAAACATTATTTGGGAGTAAACCATATTTTAAATCCCACCTGTAGAAGAAAAAACGACAATGCGTTAAACAAACAAGATTAATTTACCAGAGTGTTATATTTTGTTGCTTTCAAAATGACTTCATCCCAGTTTGTGAATTCTGTTTCTAAAGCTAATCACTGGTGAAATGTTGCAAACCAATTGATTTCCATTTGGGCCATACCAAGAAAAGTTGACTTTCCTTGATTGAATCATAAATGTTGACAATTTCTAAAATACAGCAAGTTCTTGCTTGATGTCACCTCTGTTTAACAATGATAATACCATACATGTCCCATTTAATTTTGCCAGATTTACTTTTAACATTGTTTGCAAGACTTCCCCTTCTGTGGCCTTCCTACTCTCAAAACCTTTCCCCCACTTGTGTGCCTTTTCCCCACTGGCTGCCACCTGCCCTTGCTCCCAGGCCTCATCTCTTGTTCTCTGTTCTTGCACTAGATCCTAGCATCAGTTCTCGCAGCTGCTCATCCCACAGCTGTCACCTCCAGTGCTGAAGCTACATTAATTATTTGAAGCCCGTCTAAGACCAATATATTCAGGGAGCTACTTTGGAGAGGAAAGCTAACAAATGAAAAAATTTGTTTTGAACATGTAACAGATCTATCTATATTTCTTTTTTGCAACTTCTATTAAATTGAGAGGTCAGGAATATTCAATTCCGTACGTGCTAGCATAAACTTACAACACTTTACAGGATGACGACGACGATGATGATGAAGATGGGGATCTCTCAAAGTACAACCTGGATGCAAGTGAAGATGAAAAGAAGCCTCCCAAAAGCAGAAGTCGTTCTAAGTCACGCTCATCTCGATCTTCGTCGTCTTCCGCTGCTCATTCCAGTTCAAGGTCCAGGTAAACGGGTACAGGTCAAGGGTGACACCGGGCAAAATGTCAGTATCAGTTTAACTTCTTTCTTTTAAATGTTTATTCATGTGATATGAAGTTTTGAGTCAAGTCTTGCATCTGAAGTTACATTCCTTCCTTTAGATGGCTGCTATTGGATCACCTAAAATATTGCAATATCAAATGTATTCTGTAGTTGTCATAAGATCAAAAATTGCAATCATAAGATCTTTAGCCATAAGACTTTAATAATTTTTTGTTTTTAGGTGCTAGAACGTGAATTTATTTCCAAAGTTCTGAGACTTGTATGGTATCTCCTCACTCAAAAGTTGTGGTTGCATTCCTGAAACTAAAAACTTTTAAATGAATCATTGTTGAAGCCCGAGTTAGGTTCCTTTGATTTTTTTTGAGGCAAGAAATATTTGATGTACAAGTTGAAATACTGTACCATAGCACTATGCATTCCTTGCAAAATAAACTGCATTATTAAATAGAAAAAATACAATGCAGTATCAGATTTTTAAAATGTTACAACCAGATTCCTGTACTGAACAGTATTTGGGTCGACCAGACTCCATCTAGTGACGGAATTTGGTTGGTGAAGTTGCAGTTATCAGCTGAAATCCCGGAACTGTCTGCGCTGACCAACCTCTGCCACAAGATGGAGGGAAGGACTTCAGAGGGAATTCAGCACAGGAGGTGGCAGCTTGGAGCGAGCAGCTGCGAGAACTGATGCTAGAGTCTAGTGCAAGAACAGAGAACAAGAGACGAGGCCTGTGAGCAAGGGCGGATGGCAGAGGTGACAGTGAGTAGGGAAGAGGCACGAAGGCATACAATTGGGGGAAAGGTTTTGTGAGTAGGAAGGCCACAGAAGAGGAAGTCTTGCAAACAATGCTAAAGTAAATCTGGCAAAATTAAATGGAACATGCACAATATTATCATTGTTAAACAGAGGTGACATTAAGCAAGGACTGGCTGTGTTTTAGAAATTGTTGGGTGGGGGAAGTGAAGGTATGGAGAGGCCTAAAGACTTGGTCCTCCTTTAATATTACCATAGTCTTATTTATCTACTTTGTCATATTCCTCAATCATTTACTTTCTGTTCAGGTGCTTATAGAAGGAAGACTCCCTCTGTGTATTTTATCAAGAACCTGTTTATAATTGATAAAAATAGGAAAGTGAGCAAATGTAACCAATTGGCCTCAAACCTATTTATATCCATTTCAGTTACCCACTTTCTTTGAAACCTTTTGTCTGGATCAGTGATGTTAATCTTTCTATTCACTAATGGCAGGAGCACTTGAAAGTTTTTTTCTCTTTTTATAAAGCACGTGTACCATTTTACTTTCCATTGTAACTTACATTTATATCATTTGAATTTTTTTTTTGCTTCCTTATGTACTCTCGGGTAGTAATTGCTCACTTTAACTGGGGATCAGAACTGTGTACAGTAATCCAAATAACATGAGAAACACCTTGCATGATACAGAAAGAGTTGATGGTCAATGGAATAGTAGTGTAAATGATAGAGAAGGCAGTAATTCCTACTGTGTGTTCAGGAAAATTTACTACAGTCTCTTTCTAGCCCAGTGAAAAAGAGGCAGTGTTGGACCTAGCTCTTGGGAATGAGGTAGATTGATTGGTGATCATGCAATCATTGTATCATAAGACATTGGCTGTGAAAAAGATAAAGCACAATCCAGAGTAAGAATAATTAATGGGGGAAATCCAGTTTCCTCAATGGGTAAGAATGGATCTGGGCCAAATAAATTGAATCAAAAATTGATAGGATAATGGTACATTAAAAAATGGGTTATCTTCAAAGAAGAGAGCATTTGGGAACAATCTCAATATTCGCCTGAAGGGGAAAGGTAGGGCAAACAAATCAGAGCTCCCTAGATGAAGAAAAAATATATAGATTAAAATGAGGAAAAATACTTGCGACGTTTCTCATGGGTAATAAAACGGAGAATCATATATACATAGGTTTAGAGGGAAACAAAGCAAATAAGTGAAAAGGAAATATGAAAAGAGATAGGAGATAACATTGAAAGGAATCCCAAAGTCTTTTATCAGCAGATAAATAGTAAAGGTGGTTGTTTAGGGACCAAAAAAGGGATTTGCGGATGGAGTAGAGGGCAGAGCTGAGTTGTTGCATGGTTACTTTGCAACTGATTTTTATCAAGTAAGGAGAAGCTATCCAGTTCAAAATGAAAGATGAAGCAGTTAATACACTCGAGGTATTAACTATGTTGTCTTAAAGTTAACAGGCACCAAGACCAGATGCAAGGCTTCCAGGGATACTGAGGAAGTGAGAGTGGAAATTGTTGCGGCTCTGGCCGTAATATTCCAGCCTTCCTTAGAATTGGAAGCTGCCAGAGAACTGGGTAGTTGCAAATATTGCACTCTAACTCAAAGGATGCATAGGCACATTGGCCATGCTAAATTCTCCCTTCGTGTACCTAACTGCGACTAAGGGATTTTCACAGTAACTTACTGCAGTGTTAATATAAGCCTACTTGAAGGTGGGCTTGCCATCCAATTAATTAAGGCTGGCAGGCTCTGGACATTGGAAGGCAGATCATCGGCCTTCCAGCTTCAAAGGAGCTGCAGCCTGCAATGAAGGGCAAGCAAGGAGAGGGCACTTCAAAATGGAGACACACCGTATAAATAAACTTCAAGTCCATAAGGCCAGTAATTACAGGCCAGTCAGTTCAATTTTTGTGATGTGGAAAGCTTTTAGAAAATTAATAGTCACTTGGTCAAATGCTGGTTAGTTAAGGAAAACCAGCAGGGATTTTTTCAGGGAAAGTTGTGCTTAAGTTCAACATTATTTAAGAAATACAGGTAAGATTGAAAGAAATGCTGTGTGGACTTCCAAAAAGGCATTTGCTCCAGTGCCAGACAACGGACCTGTAAGCAAAGTTATAGTTCGTGGAATAAGAGGGACAGCGGGAACGTAGATAAAAAATTGATAGAAAATAGGCTGGTGGTTAACCGATTTCTTTTGTAATGGAGGCAGGCTAGTAGAAGAGGGTCAGTGGTTGAGTTCCCCATAGGAACCCCTGCTCTTACTGATTTATATTAATGACTTAGGCTGTGATACAGGGTACAACCTCAAAACTTGCATGTGATTCAAAATTTGGAAGAATTGTGAACTGTGGGGAAGATAGTGTAGAAATTCAAAATGATACAGAGAAGCTCGGAGAGAGAGAGTGCAGAAAAATTTCACAAGAAGGGCTTGGGGGTGAGGATCTTCAGCTATGAAAATAGGCTAGGAAGTTGAGACTATTATCTTTGAAGCCGAGAAGGCTGATTCTGGACAGAGATAGCAAGAAACTGTTGCTATCTACCCATTTTTAAAAGAATCAAGAAAACAAGGGTGCAGATTAAAAATCATTGGCAAAAGAAACAAAGGTATTTTTTTTCAAGCAGGGAATGATTAAGACCTGGAATGCACAAGTGCTTTGCAGAGCAAAGATGGGCAATGGCACTAGTGAATTGCTCGTTTAGAGAGTTGATGTACAATGGGTTGAATGGCCTCCTCCACTAATAATCCTGTGATGCTCCTTTTTGTGCTGTCCCTTGTTTTCTGTTAATCCAGCCCAGTAGCTTGCTTGTTTTTAATTTGCCAACTCCTGATCTTTCCTATACTGACAATTCCATTCATCAGTTGGTCCATTTTAATTCCCCATGTGAACTTTTAAAGCCAATTAATGTAAATATTGATTCTGCCTATTGGTTAGATTAACTGGAAATTCACCCAATCCCTTTGAATTGTTCTTCATTATTGTGATGTCTTGGTTACAATTTTTTGTTTTGGCTGTGCTCAGTCAAGTCGTTTATAACACAAGCAACTAATTATGTAATGAATTGATTTGCAATAATTGAGACTTGACACTCGTCAATAATATCTTACCATTTCATAGTGGTTTTGAAAAGTTGTTGTAATGAAGCTAGAAAAATAAAAATATAATCAAGCGAAGTTTGGCCACATGAATGAATGAGACTAGCAATTTTAATGTTAGTTTTCACTAATTTTGTTAAAGCTTAAATCCAGAAATAACTTGTACTGGAACCAATGTAAATTGGTGGGAACGAGGATGGCTGAGAAATTAAAGTCAATGTTGCCTATTGTCACATACTTTTCCAAACTCATGCACAAACTGTGCTTGGTTGACCATGCATGTTTCCACATGAGTGAAGAGATGACTGCACTTCTGTTTTCTTTTTCTTTGAAAAGCAAGCTGTTTTAATTGATGAATTTTAATTATGCTTCCTATTTGTAGGAAGTAGTATGAAATGTTGCAATAAGAACAGTTTTCTAAATAACCATGCTAGAATTACTTTTAGCTGGATGTCCATCTCGTGTTTTATAGTGACCCTTGGGTTAACATTTTGTTTCTTAAAATCTCTATTTGCTATCTACCCATTTTAAAAGAATACAAATGGTGTTCTGTGATCAATGATTCTAAAAGTGGGCAGTGATGAGGTCTTTTTGTAACGGATGAGGGATTGTTTTATCGGGACTTTGTGTAATCAGCACTGGAAAATATGACTTAATTTCCATTATTCTCTCAGCTTGGCTACAAGGCTGATTTGTTTTCTTTTGTATGTGGTAGTTAGTAAACAGCATTGAGTAGCTTTATGAATTGTGTGAAATTGAAGTGTTTCTAGTTCCAGTTTTTATATAGTTTGAAATATAAACTTAGTATTGGAAAATATTTACCATTTTATTGCAGGTCCCGGACCAGAAGTTCTACCACTTCCAGATCCAGGTCACGTTCCAGCTCCAGAGGTCAATCTAGATCACCCCGGTCGAAGTCAAGGTGAATGGGGTAACATTCTCTCCTTCTAGGAGAGTTTAAAAAGTACTTCTAGGGCAAGGACACCTAAGCTCCTTTTGATATTGACATTTTCATACCATCATTATTACCATTGCCATTCAAATAGGACCACAGTTGACTTCATTCCTGGATTTGCATCAACCTGAAAGGATATTTTATAACCTGAAAGGGTCAGTGTATTATTCAACCATTTTAGTTTCCTGCCCGCAGTAATGTCGAGCTTAATAACAGTTTGGGGTAAACGTTCTGCTTCTGAACTGACCAATATTTGATTTTTGTCCAATTGCTTTAAAATAAAAACTGGTCTGGTGAGCACAGAAGTGAAATAATTACCTTGTTATCTTGAGTTGGCTGCAATTATTAATTATCTGTAAAATAGATTTAGCATAAACTTAAAGATTAAACTTAATAGGTATATGTATTGTCCCATAAGATACTGTGCTTATATTAGCAAATAATGTCCTTGGTTTGATCCACATCTTGTATAATTTGGATATGTTAGCTTGACCTGGTTGGCAGTAGAATTGATAAAATTGATTTTAGTCACCAAGTTAAAGGGAATAGAAATGCACCAGTGTTACTAATTATATGTATTCACCCCCTGCTGGAAAAGTGTGACTTTCTCAGGTAAGTAAGTGCATTGTGCTCAGAAGTCCCTCTCCTTGGACATGTGAACTCCATGTTGAATTAGTTAATACTACTTGCCAGAGAACAGCTGGCACACCGTCTAAGAGAACAGCTTTTAAGAGGAAAATTTTGGACCAAATTACAAAATCTCTTTATAAATGCAGTTAATTTTCTTCAGTATAGTGTTTGCTATTGAAGTAAAAGGACAGGAAATACCAGACAACAATTGATAATCACCAATATCAGGAAAGGTTTGCTGCCTGAGAGCAAAAAGCATTATGAAATGTAACTTTATGATCCAGATCATTGTATGTTTATATTAGTATTTTTTAATAGATTTAATAGGTGACTGAAGTCTGCAAACTTTACCTCCAATTAAGAACAAACATCCTCAACACCTGTATAGCAACATAATATTAATTGTTTGTTGAAACATGTAGTGCAAGGCCAAGTCTGTTCTATGCAATGTTGAGTAGATTTAATTAATAAAAGTCCTAAAATCTCAATTGCATTGTAAGAAATGGACTGGTTGGTTAACAAATTTTTAGCAATCCAGATTTGTTTGATTTCTGGTACCAATTACAATGCATATTTACACAGTCAGTAATGAGTAAGTGAGAATGGATTTAAGTATAACATAATGGAACAAGATAGGAACAGGAGTAAATAATTCACTGTATCTCTTCCGGACCCCTTCCTTTCCCCAGGCAAGCCTTTGTGCCAATCAGTGAGATCATGACTAATGGGTAAATAAACTATCCATCCACCTTGGCTCCATATTCCTTAATACACTTGGCTAACAAAAATCTTATCAAGCTCTGGTTTAAAATGACTAACTGACATCTGTTTATTTTTGTGGGATGGAGTTCCACACTTCATTCAACCTTTTGTGTGTAGAAGTGCTTCCTAATTTCTCTCCTGAATAGCCTGGCTCTGATTTTAAGGTTATCCCCTGAGCTATGCTTCCCTCATCAGCAGAAAATGTTCCTTCCAAAGTTCTAAAACTTTGGATCAAATCATCCCTTAGCCTTTTGTATTCCAAGAAATTTATATATAGTTGAATTTATCTCATTTCATAATTTAATATCCTGCTGAATTTCCACTATACTTTTGAGACCACTATATCCTTGCTAGAGTTTGGTCCTAGAACAGTACCCTGAAATGAATTCTGATCAGACCTTTTGTATGGCTATTGAATAGCTCACCTCCCCTCCCTCTCTCATATTCCAACTCTCTAAATGTGAAGCCTAACATTCCATTGGTCTTTTAAGTCTTGTATCTGACTGCTACATTTGAGTGATTTGTGGACATGACCCCTAAATCTCCTTAGATCTTCACTAGCTTTCAACATTTTAAAAAAAAAACTCAGATTTTTCCTTTTAATGATCCAAAACAGATGATATCACATTTTAATTATTTTGGAGTTGTATAGGATCCAAGATTATGAAAAGCCTAATGATGGAACATTGCTTTCCCCTAATTATGCTCGTATGCTCTAGTATTTACTTTGTTTTACAACCAATTTATCCTTTGCCAATTTTCCACTAGTTTGTAGCTTATCAAACAAATACGATTTCCTCACCTTTTTATTTCTGTTTTGGCACATCATTTGCAGAACTGTTTAAATACTTTGTCAAATTATTTAAATTCTGTACTTTGCCTCCTTTTGCTTATAGAGGACTTGATCTCCATGAAATAAGATTAAGTCCATGTGGCCATCTTAGAATGCAATTAGTTGTCACATTTCGTTCTTTCATACTTGATTATTAAACTGTGCTGGGGTTACCTTGGTTTCCAACACTGTATAAAGTAAGCTAACAGGTACTTGTTAAATACCTCAGACCTTTTCAAAGCGAAATTCTGAGCATCACTCAGTCTCCTTCCAAACATTTATAATTGGTGGCCAGAACATAATAACTGAAGTAATATATGTAATTTAGTTTATTATTTATTGCTAGGAAATTTGTACCTTGTCTTTGTTTTTGACAAGTAGCTTTGTATCTGTTTACAATTATTAACAGCCTGCTGTGTAACCTTTAATGAATTAATTTGTTTGTTTTTATTTTATTAAAGCGCAAAGTTCAACTTTAAATATGGAAGCAATATTTTTCAATAGTGATATAAATGTTTGTACATTTTAAATTAGGGCGAGTTTAATTTTTGAAACATCAAGTAGCATATATTCAGAAACTTTGCCCATTTCCAAACACTGCAAGTTACATCATAACAAAAACAGAAAATGCTGCAAAATCTCAGCAAGTCTGAACCCAGACTTGAAACGTTAGCTCTGATCTCTCCATAAATGCTGTCAGACCTGCTGAGGTGTTCCAGCATTTTCTGGTTTGATTTCAGATTCCAGCATCTCCTTTTACTATATTGCAAGTTATATTCTGTTTTGCACATTTTATTTAATATGTAATGTGGGAAACTGTTTTGGTTTGTATATATTTCATATCTCAGGATATTCTCAACTACACAAGGAATCCAGCTGAATTGAGTTGTGTATGTAACATTGGACCTAGACAAAACTGTGTTTAAAATCAAGAGAAACATGTTTTGGCTAGTCATGATTATGCACACAATACTCTGCAATACCTGACGTAAGGAGAATACGAACGTTTTAAGTGAAAATTAAAGCTGTTGTAGTGTATTTCAGAATATGTGCTGTTTTTTCTAGAAGTCCAGAATTTTTAAGAACTTTTGAAATTAGAATATTTTATTCTGTCTAATGCTTTTTGACGTAATTTCCTGAGATTCCAGCTTTAGTCTCTGTTATGCACTTTTCTTCCTCATTTGTTACCCTTAACAAACACTGGTATATTCCAGCACCCCGGGAAGATTTTTTGAGTTTACAGATTTACTGTTCTTTTCTGCTGCTGATATCAGTTTCTGTTCAATTGAACTGGTGAGCTGCATGTGCTAAATGATACTTAGGTGTTGAGGGGGAATGGATTGAGGTGGCCCCAGCTTTTTTGGAAAGCTGAAAGAAGTCCCGTTTCTCCTGGAACTTTTAAAATTTCCTTTTTGTAGCAGTAACTTTGTACTGGCCTCTAGTAGTCCCTTAATGTTGATTAGGCCATTCAAGGTTGGGAAGTAGGTAGAACTTATGCAATGTGAATGCCATGAACTTGTACCTGGGATTTCTGCCAGAATCTTACAACTAGCACAAGGCTGAATTTACATATGCCTGTTACAAGGCAAAAGACCATTCGGCCATTTACAGGCTTTTCTGAATATAAAAATCTTTGGGTATCAGCAGAGTCATCAAGGAACCCTGCACCCCCCCCACCCCCCTTTTTTTTGATGTGCAAAGTAGATGCCAGAGAGTCAAAATTTTCTTTGTCTCAGAAGGTCTCAAGACTGGATATGCAATTATTGAAGTTATGACTTGGAGGCTGATGTTTTGATGGGGTGGGAAGCAAGACAAAGACTAGATTTGAGGGTGGGGGAAGAAGAGTCCCAAAGATTGGAGGGTGGGAGATTGTGGGGAGAAAGAGAACTGGAGAATGTAGTATTGTTTTGTAGGAATGGTGCCCATTGGAAGCAACATAATGAGTGAACGATGCTGAAAGAGAAGCAGCCAGTGTTGAGTGAGTGAAATCTGGGAACTTTATGCATAAATAATGGAATTGTTTTCCACAGATATGTGAATGGGAGACCAGGGAAATTGAGAGCTCCCTCTGTGCGGAAAGAATAGTGTGCTCGATATGTCACAATCTGCAAAGGGTGGGTAGAGGGCTTCAGGGTTGGCACTGCTAAAACATACAGCACCTCCCTCAGTTTCTCTCTTAGGCAGCAACTAGAGGCTTTATTTCCCCATCTCAACTTCAGTATCATCACTGTTCAAGCTGCAGTGGAAGTGAAAGATCTAATGAACTTGAACAGCAAGTGCTGTACTTGGCTGAAGTGTTTTACAAAATGGTCCTGAGGCAGCCACTAAACCTTCTGCATGTTTAAATTAAACTAGTGCTAACTTCAGACAACTACCAGGGCTGCCTCAGAGGATTGAGTCAATATGGATGCTGCCTGTGCAGATTGAGTTAAAGACCATGTGCTCTAGAAATAGTACATACTATACTAATTTTACATTCCAAGAAACTGCAAAGTGCATACTATCTCAGTGTCTTCAAATAATTTTGCTGAGTGTCTCAGCCAGGTTGCCAGGATGTCATGTCAGGCCAGCATGCAAATTGAGTTTGATATTCCTGTCTTAACTCTGATCTTTTTCTATTTTTATGACTTTGGTGTCCAAGTTGTATTATATTTTGATTTCTTGTCTTCCCAATTGTAAACTATGTTCTTCATGTGAGAAGCACCATAAAGATGCATGCTGTGTGTCTACTCAAATGCTCTACTACCGACATTGCATAGTCTTTACAAAGGTTGGAGTCGGATACAGGCTGTGTAAGTAGCTTGTGATCCTCTGCACTGTTCTAATTGGGCATCGTATGTCAGGATGCAACAGGAGACTGCTGTGCTAAATTTTAGATGCAGTTCTGACACTTGAGCTCTGGTGAATGAACTTGTAGAATAGTGGTTGGTATATTTTATTAGTATGAGCACATCTTTTGATCAGTTGAGAGAAGAGCAAATCAGGTATTTCTGAAGGCAAACTACCAAGAAAGATCGCCATAAATTGGATGAAATAAATTGAAGCAGAAAGAAGACTCTGAAAGAGAAGCTGAGGAAGTATTTTAAAGAGAAAGTAATTTCAGTATCTTGTATTTATAAATACGTTTTAGTGTAGAGTGTAATCCAACAAAATTTGTTTTCCCTGATGAATACTCTACCACATATACCTTCCCATCTTAAAAGAAAATCAGTAAATGTTCTTAACTATTTGGCTGCGCAGCAGTGATAATTTTAAGGTAATTGGATCATCATCTCAGAGTGGAGTTTTTTTGCCTGTCCAAATTCTATTGCAAACTTGGTGTTTGAAAGATAGTCTCTCACTGAATGATGAACAATAGCTGGCAATGTAAAAAATACCAGATATAATCTAGACTGTATTATGAATTAGTGGAGAGAAAAACAGGATCGGTGTTTTAAGTTGAGGCCTTTCAACAAATTGATGCTGTTGTTTGCTTGAAACAGATTTGGATGCCCTGTTCTTAAAATCCACTCTGAAAAATAATCTTTTAAGAAGTACCTTATTCAGCCAGGCTTTAAAGAACTGAAGAAGTAAGGGCAAAGCCTAGTTTTATATTTCAGAAGCATGTGGTACTATATATGTAAGATCAAATCTTGATGTGTTCTTGCTTCCTTGATTACTTTAAATATTTCATCAATAGAGGTCTCTGCTAGGCTTATGTGATAGTGACTAATTCAGTACATGTTTCAAAGACTTGGCAATTTAGTATCCTATCATTTTATTCATTGTCAATGAGTTGCTGCAAAGGTTAATTTTTATATCTAAAACCTTGTTCTTTGCAGTTGCTGGCGTAACTGCTACAATGTGAAATGAGCCATTGTGTAACCGCTGGATGTTCACTGTGTCAAAATGCTATATCAAAAGGCCGACACTTCCAAAATACTGTATAATTCTTATTATATTCTGAGTAGTAGAGTGGATTAGAGCAGGGCTGTCAACATTTTGCCTTCAAAAACAATGTAAGTATGCACTATGAAAGCTCAGGATTAAAATGCAAGTTCCCATTAATCAGTTTGCACGTATCTCCAATTGTTGACACCAACAGATCTTGGTTATTCCTGATTTAACAGTTATCCCAGAAGTGAGGCAACAGTGCTAGAAGCAGGCCTTCAACATTTGTAAAATTCACCAAAAGGAGAAACAAACAAATTTTGGGTTGGGGGGAGAAGCATAAGTGTAAGTTGAGTGCTGGATTTCAAAGAAATACTTTGGCCATCTCTGGATTAGAAAACACTTGTGTTTTTTATGATTTGAGCACATATTTATCCTATCCCTGTCTTGTCACTAACTGATCGCTCTTGGTATTTAAATGAATGTTGATGCGTTCATAGCTTTAATCGCAGTTGCATCTCTGTAGTTAAGACAACTTGTGAGTCCCTTTAATCTATAAATATTTGGCTGCAAGAATCTGAACAAGCAAATGCCCAGCATTATAATATCTTCATGCTGTAGCGATAACCTTGCACTTAAACAATTAATTAAATTTAAAACAGCTAAAAACAGTCAAATGTAACCTTGAATCTGTTGGATTGGTAGTTGCCACAAATCTAATTTTCTCCCAATCAATCAAAATCCAGCTCCAGATCACGACGGGGGTCATCATCTCCAAGGAAGAGGTCTCGTTCAAGTTCACGATCATCATCATCCTCTGAAAGAGGCAAAAAACGAAGCCGTTCCAGGTCATCATCCTCAAGTGGCCGCAAAAAAACTAGACGTTCTGACTCAAGATCTTGGTCTGCAGAAAGGTTTGGGCTTCTGTAGAATAAGATTACTAGAGTTTAACAGGACTGCAGAAACCATCCCATTTAAAACAAGGGTTTTTTTTTGTTAATGTTGTTGAATTTAAAAAGTCAGAGGATACTTCTTTACACAGGTTGTGAGCTTTGTAATAGAAGCAATGTATATTTTTGATATATTAATTTAGAAGAGTTATTGTAAGATGTAAGTGCAATTTCCCAAATTTCAGCTTTGCACACCTTGTTGATTTTTTCTGTCTTTTGCAGGCGCAGTGGATCGTCCTCTGGATCCTCTCATTCGGGCTCCCGTTCAAGTTCTAAGCAGAAATAGCCTTTTAACATCTGCAGTTTTTAAAAGTTCAGTAATTTCTGGATAAGTGCATGAAACTTATTTTAAAGTTATTCGTGTCTTGAGCAAATCCACCTGAGATGTTGTGAAAACATTTAAAACAAAATTGGGCATATGTCCTGGTGAAATCTTGCTGATGTAATCTTAAACCTATTGTTGCTTTGAGTGTGCTAGAATTGTACTCCAGTGTACTAAATTAGTATATTAAGCCATAATAGTTTTTTCCTCATGGAAAACTGATTTTGATGCATTTTTTTTTACAAGAACCATAAAGACTAGTGAGTTTGAAGTGCACATTATGTATACATCTGTATGTCTACAGCATACAATGCAGAGGGTCTGTGTAAGTACATGTGGTCTTTAAAGGAGGAGAAACTTTAAAGAGGTAAATTCTACAGGATATTTGTTCGAATTGCCACATCATGACTCAGGATACAGTAGTGGTAACAGCTGAATTCTGTTTGGCATTTTTGTTAAATTACAGTTTTTGTTGCAAGAATTCAGACCCTCAAATCAGGACTCCCTCTGTTTAGCTTTTTTGTTATCCTTGTATTTTCCATAAGAAACTGAAGAGGAAACAACTTCAAACCAGTTTGAGGTGCGCCAGATTTCCAGTACCTTGGAAAATCATGCTTTGTTAGGAAATCTGCACCTCAGTGTAGTTTTCCAGAGTCATGGAACTTTAGCCAATTGGTGTCACTGTCCTGTTATTCCCTACAGAAAAAAAATCTGGACTACTCCATCCTATTAAATACTTTGAATGAAAATGATGAGGTTTATTTGCACTCCCCTATAAATATGTCCACTCCATCTTTTTATGTTCCTCATGCTGATTTTAAAAAAAACAGCTATGCAGCTGATCACAGCATTTCTGTTATGGGAGGGCAACTTGCAGAAATCTAGAGCCTCGTGCTGATCCTTCAGTTTTAGGTTATCTTCAGTAACCTTTAATGTGCTTGGAAATTAGTATATGTTGAAAAAAAAATTGTGTGGAATACATTGAATGATTTCCATTTTACATCAACATTCTTCAGTGCAGGATATTTTTCAACCTGTCCTGGACTGAATTTAAACGTGCCAGTGAATAGATCTTGAGGAGCAGTAGTTCTCGGTAGGTACCACAGCAAAAAAAAACCTACTTGTGATCAGTCTGCCACAGCAGCTACAACTAGTGATCAGAAATTGATATCATGTAGTATTTAAGAAGAGTTTTCCTGGACAAAATCGCATTCACTTTTGGAACCGAATGGAGTTAGCTGACAGCTTTACTTGTGGAGATGCTGATGATGTAAAAATGGAAAATGCTCCATGTTTGAGCACTGATCACTGGAGAAAATGTGAAGCAAAATATGAAATATTTACAATTACACTTTTTGAATGCATTAGTGCATTTTCAATCTGCAATCTTAAAATATCATTTGGGAATACTGAAGTTAAAAATTGGGGACTTTTAAATCTTTTTCAAAATCATCAATTATCTTCCATCTTGATGACTTGTTATGGCTTAATATACTTTGCTAATCTTAAACCTGGTTAGAAAAAATGGTATTTGCACCATCAAACAGAAGCTCTGCTTTTCAGAACTCCAAAGGTGGTTTCAGCTATATTAAATGGTAGAGGAAGGTAAGTATACAGCCAAAGTTCTTACTTTGTAAATTGTACTTGCCAATACTAATTGCGTACTTGGTGCAAATGTGGACATTGTTCTTAATGGGTCTTTTTTCCTTCAGTTTTATCATACAGGCACCAGAAGTGTTAGGCAAGTAAGGGTTGGCATTTTTATTTCTGAGCATACACCTTATTGCTTAAGTAGTATAGTTTCTTGTGATTTTACGGTTTTAATCTCTCTAACACCTTCTTTCAGAACCATCAACTCTACACGTTCATTTGTATTTGTAGCTCGTATAAAATCAACTTGAGGAACATGTGACCAATATCTATTGCAGTCTGGAAATATTGGAAGATCTGATTTGTTCAGGATTCCTGAGCGTAGACTTTCAGTGTAACTCATGGGCAACAAGATTTTGGCAGTGGCATCAATGTGCATAATAGTAAAATTTACAGGATTATATTAAGTATGGAGTGTAAATTAATAATGTGACTTCCATTTGCGTTTTCAAGACTAGTTTTATAAAAACCAGTTATATTCAAAATTCTATAGAATTTTGTCTGCCTTTAAACTTTGCCTATAATAGTCTCTTTCTGTATTAAAGAAAAACTTAGCTGAGACCACTTAATTTGATTGCTATTATATGGGTGGGGTTTTGGTAATTTCATCAGTCGTAAGTTTTGGATATTTCTAAATGGTAAAAGCAGCAATTAACTTGCTTAAGGTCATCAGCTTGTTCATCTAGCTAGCCCTGTGTAATAGTTTTCATCAGAGACAAGAAAAATCAATTTGTAGACCATGTGTGTGTAAATAAATCTTCCAATGGTACATTATCCAATGTCATGTTCAAGCACCAATAAAGAAAACAAAAAAAATTGTCTCTCTGCTTATTTGTGCTTTTAAAATAATTTCATTTGACAATGTTTTGGGGAGTGGGTTCCATATGATTTAATAAAGTATGTTTCCTCATTGCTGTCTTGGGAAAAAATTGCTTCCAATACGTGCTCATCTTGATCGATATTACAAAATGAAACTTTTTAAAGATAATTAAAGCAAACACAATGGAAGGCTAATGGGATGCTGGCCTTCATAGCGAGGGGGATTGAGTATAAAAGTATGGAGGGCTTGCTGCAGCTGTATAGGGCATTGGTGAGGCCGCAGCTGGAGTACTGTGTGCAATTTTGGTCGCCGCACTTACGCAAGGATATTTTGACCTTGGAGGGAGTGCAGAGGAGGTTTACTAGGCTGATACCGGGGTTGAGCTATGAGGAGAGGCTGAATAAACTAGGCTTGTACTCGTTAGAGTTTAGAAGAATGAGGGGAGATCTCATTGAGACATATAAGATGATGAATGGGATGGATAGGATAGAGGTGGAGAGACTTCCTGCTCAGAAAGGACAGTAGGACTAGGGGACACAGCCTCAAGATAAAAGGTGGGGGGGGGTTTAGAACGGAGTTGAGGAACTTCTTCACTCAAAGGGTGGTGAATCTCTGGAATTCTCTGCCCGTTGAGGTGGGGGAGGCTGCCTCGCTAAATATTTTTAAGACGCGGGTTGATGGGTTTTTGATAAGCGAGGGGATTAAGGGTTATGGGGAGAGGGCGGGAATGTGGAACTGAACCACAACAGATCAGCCATGATCTTGTTGAATGGCAGGGCAGGCTCGAGGGGCTGGATGGCTTACTCCTCCTCCTATTTCTTATGTTCTTGTATTAGCTTTTGATGTCAACTCATACAGCTTGACCCTCAGCCAGAGTGCTATGGCTCTGTGGGTGACAATTTTAAATCGTTTCAAAAGAAATCAGATCTTGCAACCATGCTACCAGTAAAAAGATTCATTGGGAAAAAGACAGTGGCGGGGGGGGGAAAAGATTAATGACTTGTACATCAATACTTGTTCATGGTATTGACACTAGCTGGGACTCTCCTCCTGGAGGGGAGCAAGCCAAGTGCAGACCCTGGTATTGCCTGATCTTTGAAATTGTGCTTCACATTGGCACCAAAGGAGGGGGCATTTTCTGTTTGTTACTCCAGGATTGGTAGTTCCCAGCTATCACAATCCAGTCTGTCGTATAAAGCTGATCACTAAAGGGCTTGAGGAAATTTTGCATCTGTAGAAGGTCCTCCACGTCATACCCTTTAAAGTAAAGGCCTGTTGAATAGCAGGCTTTTGGTTGGAACTTATCGGGCAAACCAGTGTATTGGTGGACAAGGCCTTGCTACAACTTGCTGCCTGCCTCCACAACCATCAGCTGATTGTCCACTGAAGGATTTTGTTGTGGTTGGGTCTCGTTGAATGGTGGTCCTTGCTGTGTCAGAGTGCTGTAAAGTAAGTTTATGGTATTTTGAATAATGTCACAGTAGCATCTTCAACATGTCAGAGCAATCTGCGGCTCTCAACTGCGTCAACAGTTGGTGGATCGCCAGATCAATTTCCAGATAGATGCTAGCTGCAAAATAACCTGTACCTTTTCTGACAAATAAGCAGCTTGGGATTGCAGTGAAAAGGTATTGTTTCAAAAGCAGAATGATGTATTTTATCAATCATTATTTGGGTGGCAGCTGGAGTAATATGTCTTAATTCTGGGCGTCACTCTTTAGAAAAGATGGCAGGACCATGGAGAAGGGAAATGTATAATACAAAGTTTGAGAGAACTGAGATTGTTCTTCAGTAGAAAAGGCTGGGGTGATTTAAGACATATTCAAAGTTTGTAAGTGGGATGGGTTGGAGGGGCACATTCTGGCTAGAGCCATATCTACGATTAAGAAAGAGGCAATTATTGCAGACCGAAAATCTTGACCCCAGGACAGGCTGCAGGAGTTACTCAGGGTAGTGTCCTAGGTCCCAACTATCATTAGTTGCTTCAAAAACTATCTTCTGCCCATTGTAAGGTTAAGCCTGGGGCTGTTTGCTGACTGCAATGTTAAGTTCCATTTGCAACTCCTTAGATAATGCACTAGTTTGTGCTTGCACAAAGCATGAACTGGATGGGGCTGGTAATGACAAGCAACATTGGGCCAGGAAATATCTATCTTGCTACTGAACTGCTTCAACTGTTGCCCTTGATCTTTGGTCAACTGACACTATCAATAAAGACACTCAAGCTCTCAAATTACTGTATTACAAATGTCCTTACCCAGTTACTGCAAAATAACACCAGGCCTCAAACTCTGATATAAAGTAACTAACCTAACAACATAGGTCATGCATAAGAAATCAAAACTTCACAAAATATCCAAAGTTATGATTTGGACTTAGGGATACTACATGTGATGAGGCAAACTGATCAGATTTCCCCCCTGATGGGCTCTGGTGCTTCTTATACAGTGATTGAGCCAGGGTTACTGCTACTGATGTCTTTTGTCTTTTATACAGATACTGCTGGCATTGATCATGTTTCCAATCTCAGACTCACAGGACAGGCATTAATTAATCACTCTTTGGTCATGAATACTGTAGAGTTGTGCCTCTGTCAGAGGATCATGTTCCTGAGAAACATGACACATAGGGACCTGTTCAATCACTATTCTGTTCAAGACATTGCAACAGCAACTGTCAAATCAATTCTCGTGATGCTTTTCCATAGCTGTGCATCTTATTCTTTGCTACTGTCACTGTCCTCAGCCTGATAGAGTTAGCCCTTTTAACCATCAGGCTTTGCTGGTGCCTTTATTATGCTGGTGCCTTCATGAATACCCATCCACTACACAATAAAATTGAAACTTTGGTCAATACTTTGCATAAAACATAAAACCTACTACCTGAGACCATTTCTACAAATTTATCATTGCAACATATGACAACTCAAATTCAGATTGTGACTGCAAAGATGTGGCAAACAAATGTTTTGATCCTTGAATACATCTCTTGTAACTATTAATTGGGTCATTGAGCAATTGGAGTAATGTTCTTATTCTTCGCGGTTGTTTTCCTGAAATTTATTCTCTTACCAACCGTTGTCTATTCACTTCCTGTTGCAATACTGTGAGATAAATGTGGAATGAAACATAACTTACCAGGAATAAATACATAAGTAATGATAAAGGTAATTGGATTTTATCAGAATAATGGAGTTGTATTTAAAAACATTTGTAGTCACTAGGGTAACTTTATTTGGACAGCCAATTGGCAATTTCTCTGTGGAGTGAGCCTTCTTTCTGAAATGACAAGCATGATACTGGAATATCTGAACCAAATGGCCCTCTGCGGTAGATTTCTCTCCAATACCCATGAAAGCCACTGATCCAGTAGGTGGGTGGTCTGAAATAGGAACTTGTGAGTACTTTGTATTGAAGGTTACGCTTTTAGTCGATAGCGTTGCATCCAGCAGTATCCCTACAAAACCTGAAGGCAAGAATAGTTTGATATTGCTACCTTGTGCCTTAACTCTATACTTTAAGTATATAGAGAAACTCTGTAAGTCTGATGCATTTCATTAAGGAAACCCTAAAGAAAGCTTCAGATTTGACTGGAGATTTTCAAACTTGCTAAGGGATTTTTATGAGCGGACTCTCACTCCATCTGCATAGACCAGTTTTCACTCCAGATTTAAACTGCTTAGGGTGAAAAATAAATGAATAAATGAGTGGATGCAGTTTGTGCCATCACTGTATCAGTACGGGACCTGATACAGCCAGCAAAACCAACTCCCCAGAGATTGTGACCAGTTTCTGAAATAAACATTTGTGACCTTCCCAGCCACCACTCCCCCCCCCCCCCCCCCCCCCCGGCCAACAAGTACAACGTTTAGGGGATCTCTGCTCCCCTGCCCCCTATCACCAAGGAGGTATTGCCACACGTTTCCACCCCCCCATGCCCACTCACCATCACCACCCCCCCCCGCCCCCCGCCTCATGCCTGTAAGTTGCCCATTCTTCTTCCCCCAACCACACAACTGCTAATGCCTCCAGAACCAATAGGATTTCAATGAGGGCCCACCCTGGCACATCCCCTTGGCACTAATCCTTGCCCAAGCATGTTCCTCCAAACCCTGAGGACGTCCCCGATGTCCTTTATAACAGAGAGACTGGAAACTTAAACTTAATAGTCTTTAGGTTTTGGCTTATCTTTCAAGAAGGAGATGTGTAAATTCTACTAGTGGCAGTAAGGTACCATCACCTGTGTCCATGTTTAATTAGGTATTCACCAAAGACTGGATACTGTCTGTAACCCAAATGGCAAAAGCTGCATGATTTACAATAGTCATTTTAACAGCTTGTTTGTCCAATTTCTAAAAGCATTGACCAAAAGTTTATAGTGTAACATGTCTATACTGGGCATGAAACAATGTTAACAATTAACTTATCAAGCAATGGTTACAAAATTTTTCTTTTAATTCAGTTGGTTAACAAATTTGATACATTGCATTTTCAAGGTGAATTTCCTGTATCTTTTACCTTCCCATGCGATTATAGCATTGAATCTGCTCTACCATTCTGTGAGATCGTGACTGTTATAATTATCCTCATCTCCACAAGTTATGCATATTGAAGTTGTCAAGACAGACTTTTAATAATAAAGTGGGGCAACAAGCAAAATAATATTACTTGTATGTATTAAGTTGGTTGCTACTACTTTTCAATATTGTATTTTGATAGTGTTATGGAAAGAATTATAAGTTAGTTTTTTGCAGAGGAAATGTTATAGGTGTGAGGTTTTATAAAATGTTTTAAATTGTCTCCTTTGACTCAAAGTAAAATAGAGTAATAAAGAGGGCATGTGGCTTATTACTAGTTCTGCCCATAAATAAGCCTACCTGACCTATTCACTATGGAGGCTGAGGACCCAGTCAAGTCCTACTGAAGTTCATGTGCAAGCTTTCAGACCGCAAAACAAAGAAGCAATTGGATTTGCTATAGATGTACATCAGACTCATACCTTGGAGAGAGAGAGAGAGATACAGAGATGCTGTTGGATGTGTAAAAAAGTAGGAAGCTATTTCTGTGGGAGCAGAATGCTGTTGAGAATGAACTTTTCATTTGAACAAATGGATCTTATGCCAGAGGGTGCCTTGCTGTTGTAAGTAAATTTGATTATGATTTGAGGATTGATTGAAAAAACTTGCAAGAGCACTTTTTAGAAGACTCCTCCCTGTGTAGTAGGGAGAAGCGACCCTGTTGAAAAACTGGGAGGTATTCAAGACTTGATAACATTTATATTTCTGCTGGGAATGTGGCATAACATAAATGTATAGGATTATCAGTCATGTGAAGAAACTAATAAGGAACATTTTTTCTATAGTTTGGTAAATTAGCTATCAACTAAGTAACATTTCATCAATGTTGATTTTAGCTTGTTTCATCAAAGTCTTAATATCAAATTTTATTGTACGATCCTTTGAGTTGGTCAGGGGGAATTCAAATCTTTTTAAAAATTATTGGTGTCTATAGAGGTTATTATATTTTTGTAGCCTAATTGCGTGATGTTCAAATAACATATAAATAAACTCCAATCTCTTAGAGAGTAAGTATAAATGGGAATGATGAGAAAGAAATTGAGAAGCATATTGAACATCAAATACTGTTAATTCATTTTTATTTGTCTTATTTTATTTGCCAATCATTGCTAACTGGGATCTGTATTTACATTCAAACATCAGAATTCATTATGATTAAATATCAACTTCAATAGCACCTGACCCTGATGTATTATAACCAAAGTGTTAGATTTTTTAACCTTGCTCATTTTATTTCATATAATTGCTGAGGTGATATTTTAATCATTAATTTTTGTTTCTCTGATATCTACCATCTGTATTGTTATCCAAAAATTAAATTGTCAGGTGCTGCATGCACCTGACTTGTTTGAGTCACCCACTTCAAATCAACTCTTAAGATACTGTTATCTATCTCTATTCTCTGACATAACTTGCATGGCTATCTACACTGTCATAAAACTTACAATTTCAACTTGTCTTTGACTGTGTTGTCTTTAACCATATATCTCAATGCTTTAATATTCTTGATATTCACCTTGGAAGTTCCCTGCCACAAGTCTATTGGACCCAGACTCGTGGTTATGTTTTGCATGATACTTTGGCGTTCTACATTAATATTTTCAAACAGGACCCATGTCACATTGTTGTCCAAACCTCCAAATTAAATGAGTGCTCTATATTGTCTAAGCACTACCTGCTTTAACTATTAGGCTGGATGTTCAGTACTGTAATGACCTAACTATTTTAGGGATTGTGGGTTTTACACAAAAGAAAACGTGGTTTGCACACGAAGATTCAAACTAACGTAAACATTTATTCTAGGAGCCCTGGCCTGTATAAGTATAAACTGAATGTAAAAACAGCAGCCTCTGCAACATCCTAATGACATCACCATTAAATCATGTGATCAGCACATAGCGCAACCTGCAAACATTTAAATATGTAACTAGTACAAAATGCATTATGGGCATAAGCTTTCAAACAATATACATTGACTAGAAATGTTTTGAGAATTATGTATCTGTGTTGCACTATGGTTGTATAGTACTACAATGGATCTCTAAGACCACCTTGCTGGTACCAATCAGATGTTGGGCTTTTCCTCAAAGGCGGTATGAGGGAAATTAAAATCAACCTTCTGCTCTTGATAGCAGCTTCAGTGTGAAACAATCTCTGTATTCCACAGGCAGAAGGTGGACAAAATACATTTGTTGAAGTTGCATCTATTCAATGTTTTTCTAACAATGTGAATCCACTAGTACGTGGTGGTCTTGTCATACTTTGGCTTCACATAGTTGCATTTTAAAATTTTGACACCTTGAACTTTCAATGTTACTAGTGGTCATGTGGAATTACTGAACTTAAAGTTAGAAAACAACTGATTGGCGAATTAGTTCTTATCAACAGCAAGTTTCTGTCCATGTTATCCAGATTCTGTTCAGTAGCCTCTGTATTGAAGTAGGCTTGTGCACTGCACTGTTTGCATGAGCAGGCAATGTGACTTTATATTGCGGTCACACTGTTCTAAATGTATCAATATCCTACTTGGTAGCAACTGTACAATAAATGTGTACAGAGGTCAACTAGCATGTTACATGCCCTTCCTTTCAGCCAGTAAATTCTATATTTAGCTTGAAAAAATATAGAGAAAGTGAGGAACGTAGATGTTATGTGCATGCATTTTATTTCAAAGGTGACTCATCATGACTTCAAGTTTAATTGATTTATTAATAACAATATTTTTATATGTACAATCAAGGGTCTGACAGAATTGTAATACATGTTTACTCTCTTCTCCTCCCTGGCTCCAAATGACGTTCCTCCCTGACCCAGGACACATGCCCTTGCTCTCAACTGGCTCAGCTTCCTGTGTTGCTTCTCCATAGGGTCTGGCCCCATCAAGAGCCCTCAAGGATCACCTCCTTAAAGGGGCCATGTTACCATGCTGTTTCTTCCCTCTAACTCCTGAGTCCACTAATGAATGAAACAGAAGGACCATCATTACACATAAGCATGCATAGCACAACAAGACATCAGGGATGCACCAGGTAAAAACCATCACAAATTCAGTCAATCAGGAGACTTCTAAACCAGGGAGAAATGTCTCAATTAAGTACCAAGTCATTTGTCACTTGTGTTTATGTGGAATTACTAAACTTAAAGTCGGAAAACAGCTGATTGAGGGATTAGTTCTTATCAACTGAAGGTTTCAGTTTATGTTATCCAGATTCTGTTCAGTAGCCTCTGTGTTGAAGTAGGTTTTGTGCACTGCAGTGTTTGCATAAGCAGGTAATGTGACTCTGTACTGTAGTCACACTGTTCTAAATATATCAATATCCTACTTGGTAGCAACTGTGCAACAAATGTGAGTAAAGAATCTGGATGGAGAAATGCAAAAGTAAACTCATCAATCTGGGATCAAAATCCTCCTCAGTAGCTTTTGTCTCTTTGGTTTCAGAAACAACTGGTTGCCCCAGTTCCATATTTACAACAGGAATCCCTAGATCAGCAACTGTTGAACACAGATCCACTGCAGGGCACCCCTGTTCACCCTGTATCAGGCCCAACTCTCTGCCTCAAATAATCCACATTTTCTTTTGCAGAGTGGCCTTATACGTCTACATAAGAGACCAATCCTGATCTTTCCACAATTTTGCCAGCCAGCCATGTTGATCCTGCTGCAAAGTTTCTGGCCAGAGTAAATCACCAACTTGGAAACATCTGTCCCCTTATCTTGAGTCGTGGTTTTCTTTCAGGGAGGCTTGCATAACCTCCGCCCTCCTCACCAAGTCTGGAAATATCAAGTCCAAATGGGTCCATAGGTAGTTTCCCATTGGTATTCAACTGGCATAATGCCAGTGGTCGCATTGGGCATGGTATTGTGTTACAAGAAGAAATTTGTTAAACAAAAAAGCAGTGACGTGTGAACTTGCTTTATCATAGATGATTTGAATGTTTGTGCATCTGCTAAACCATTGGAAGCTGGCTGATAAGGGGCTGATTGAATGTGGTGAATACTGTTTGACTTGATACATTTATGAAACTCCTCTGCTGTAACTGCTGTGTCATTGTTTGACAGTAAGACCTCTAGGATGCCATGGATGGCAAAAATCTGCCTCAACTTGTCATTGGTGGCTGTGGCTATTATAGACTTCAACTGGACAGCCAACCACTTAGCAACCTCATCACAGCTAATGCCCATTCTATGTCCATGAATGGTCCTGTGGAGTCAATATGCAATCTTGACCATGGCAGATCCAGCCACTCTCAAGGCTGTATATTTGCCAAGGGCGGCAATAACGGTTGAGCTTCAGAACTTGGCTCTAGCTGACCATTCTTTTGATTTCATTATCGATGCCTGGCCATCAAATGTAACTTCGGGCTAATGCTTTCATCTTACGTTGTCTGGGGTGTGCATCGTGCAATTCCTGTAATAAATGCTTTCGCCCTTGGGATGGCATGATAACATGAGATCCCACAATAACAATAAATTACTGCAGATGGTGGAATCTGAAACCAAAAGATAAAATGCTGAAAAATCTCAGCAGGTTTGGCAGCATCTGTAAGGAGAGAAAAGAAACATCAGCTCTCTTCTCTCCTTACAGATGCTGCCAGACCTGCTGAGATTTTCCAGCATTTTCTCTTTTGACCCCACAATAACATGTTGTCTTCACATGTTTTCTCCATCAGTGCTGCTGGTAAGATCTAATTTGCCCAGACTTATCATATCCTTTTAACTTTTGATAGAACTGGGTCCCTTTCAGTCTAAGTTTTCTCATGAGTAGCTGAGACTGGCAAAGTCTCTATTAAGTGCAGTGCCAACAGTATTTCTTGTGGTACAGATAATGATGGTACTGTCTGCAGCAGAGGAAGGCAGCTGTCTGAATTTGATATTTGTAGCCCTGGCCTATGCTGGGAAGAATAGCTATACACAGCTAGCAATAGGGGTCATCTCTGCACCCTCTCAGAAGCAATTGATAGCATTGGTTTATCCCTTCGGAATAAATCTAACAATGGCTTGAGATCTGATACTATGGTGAAATGTTTACCATATCTATATTTTACCACATAAATTACCACCAGTCTAGCTGAGAATACTTTTTATCATCTTGAAGCAAATACATTTGGCTTTTCTACTCCATCTGACATCTTGTGGGAAAAACTGCTCCCACTCCATATGGTGATACGTGGCACAATGGTTAGTACTGCTGCCTCACAGTGCCAACGACCTGGGTTCAATTCCTGGCTTGAGTCACTGTCTGTGCAGAGTCTGCATGTGTTTCTCAGGGTGCTCCAGTTTCCCCCCACAGTCCAAACGATGTGCTGGTTAGGTGCATTGACTATGTTAAATTCTTCCTCAATGTTACCTGAACGGGCGCCAGAGTGTGGCAACTAGGGGATTTACAGTAACTTCATTGCAGTGTTAATATAAGCTTTTTGTGACACTAATAAACAAACTTTAAAAATGATGCATCACTGGTAACTACCAATTGAATCAGAGTGTACTGGCAATGACTGCAAGCCTTGCTTTACTTTTGCAAACACCCCCTTTTGTGCTTCCCCCCCCCCCATTTTCATTGTTGAGACTTCTTCAAAAGCTGGAAGTGGAGCTAAAGTTGTAGATACATTTTGTAAGAATCTGACATATTAGTTCACCATTCCTAGGAGCGATTTTAACTCCAACATATTTTTAGGCTATGGTACTTCCTTAATAACTTTGTTTATAAGTTTATCCTCCAAAGGATGTAAACCTTTAGCTTCTAACCTGAAACCCAGGTAGTTACATTCTTCTACCTAGAAAGTGCATTTCTCTCATTTTAAATGGACACCCACTCCTTTAAATCTTCTTAAAACTTTGTCTAAATTTGTCCTGTGTTCCTGAACACAGGACACTCCATACATAGAACATCATCCAGATGCACCACTACATTAGGAATGCCCTGCAATAAATTTTCCATCATACGCTGGAAAATGGCACAAGTTGATGACACCCAAAGGGTAAATGTGTACTGTTGTAAACCCTTGTGGGTGTTGATGGTAACTAACCGGTAACCGGCAATCTTCATCCAACTCCAGCTGCCAGGAGGTGTGACTGAAATCTAACTTGGTGTACTTAAGGCCCTCTACTGATCTGGTCTAGGAGCACAGGAATTAGGAGCAGAAGTAGGAAAATTCAGCCCTTTGGACCTGCTCCACCATTCAATCAGATCCTGGCTGATCTCTCCCCAATCTTAAATCTATCTCCCTGCCTGTTCCCCATATCCCCTCAACCTGCTGTTTTTAAATCAGAAATGTATCTATCTCCTTCTTGAAACCATTTAATGATTCAGACTTCACCGCACTATGGGGCAGCGAGTTCCACAAATTCACCAGTCTCTGCGAGAAGTAGTTCCTTCTTTAAATCTACTTCCTCTCAACCTGTACCTGTGATCTCTTGTCCTAGATTGCCACACATTTGGTCTATGTTTACTGTATCAATCCATTTTAGTATTTTATATATCTCGATCATCCTTCTTATCCTTCTAAGCTCAAAGTGTTTAATCTCTCCTCATACATCAACCCTTTTCATCCCCAGAATCAATCTGGTGTAGAGGTCCTTAATTCTAGGAATGCAGTATCAACCATTTGAGCTCTTCAATTTACTGTTAGTTTATAATTCCCACGGACTCTTATAGTGCAATCCAGTTTGAGAATGGGGACTATGAACAGAGCCCAATCAGAGAACTGTACAATTCTACTTTTATTTTACGATGAAGTACTTAAAGTACTGGGCGGAGACGAAAGAATTTTGGCTTTGCCTAAGGGTTTAAATATGGTGCCCCAATCTCAGTGCAGCCAAGTTTTGCTGACATGTTTAGGTCCCGCCCCTCCATATGATGGCATGGAAAACACCCACCTTTTTTTGGACAGAGTGTCATAAGATCTGAAGAGAAAACCATCTGTTTCTCTGGAAAGAAGCACCCAACACTTCGCCAAATTCTGGTAAGATCATCCCATTGTGTCTGGTGCATCAGGTGATGTTAGATTCTTCACTGGGCTGTATGTTGGTTGGCAACAGATAGTAAGTAGTATCACCTTTTGTTTGTCCTCCTCTGTGATCTCATTAGCTACAAAGAAATAATACAGCCTTTCAATATATGGTACCCAGTTTTCCACTTGTGTGTCAAATGGCTCAATCTTTCCAATTAAAGGTATTTTTATATTTACCTGTCTCTTTGCAGCTTCAACGCTCACTCTCCTCCCTCTGTAGCTTCAATCTTCCAACAACTAATTAAGTTTTCCTCATCACCAGTGTAGTAACTTCAAATGCAACTGGCCATGGTTCAAGTTATAACTGACTTGTTGATAACAACATTTTTATATGTACAATCAAATGTTTGACAGAATTGTAATACACATCTACTCTCCTCCTCCCTGGCTCCAACTGAAGTTTCTCTCCACCCAAGACATATGCATTTGCTCCCAATTGACCGGGCTTCCTGCGCAGCTTCTCCATAGGTTTGATCACTTGACTCTCAAGGATCATCCCCTCAAAGGGACCAAGTTACCACACACTGAATAGTAAAAAGTGTAATCTCCTGACATTAGGAACTAATTTTATTTTGTTTTCATCAAGGATCAATACAGGGTTGAACAGATTTGTTTTACTTCCTTTCAATTTTAAAATGTTTATTAATTTTCAGATCTTTATTTAATTTTCTTTCAAGGCGGAGTTTGGCTAACTCCATTATTACTGGAAAAATCAATAGTGATTCATATTGATTGTTCTTCGGTCCAAATGAAGAAGCTTTAAACTCATCACTTGAAAAGCAATTCAAAATCATTAATCAATTTGCTTATGAAACATGATGAAAATTTTTTTTGCTAAAATGAAATTCTGTCTATGGGTGATCTGATTCTACTCGGCAATCTCTAATATGGTCAAGTTATACACCAGGGGCAGAACTTAGAAAAATATTAACATTAAAAATGAAATGCAGGTTTGATTCTTTGTTGTCTTTTAGCCATTTTGTTTAACATGCTGCACACCCTTTGTAATATATTTACTGAGTTGCAATATATTTTGAGTTATGTTTTACTTTTATTCATTCATGGGACATGGGCCCATTGCTAACTGGCCAGCATGCATTCCCATCGCTAGTCACAGTCGTCAGTGTATTTTGAATACAGTACTTCTAGATTGCAATCTTAGAAAAAAGAAAGGTCAGAGCGTGTCAGCTGGATCATCATATTACTCTTTCTCTTAGTATTTTCCACTTGGGTTGACTTTAACCTGATTTGCATTTGTATTTGTGTATTTGCATTTGTGCAAATCTTTGCTCTTGTTTGGAAATCTTTTTGTATGTTTTGCAGCTGAAAACTTGTTTGTTCTGCAACTGAAGTATAGTTTAGATCTTTATTTCGCTTTTGTAACAACTGATGGGACAATTTTTATTGAAGCATCCACCACAGCAGAATGGGAAGCTCACTGACTCCTTGTTCTGCTGTATCTAAAGAGGGTCTTGTTTTCTCTTTGTGTCCAGTCCAACAAACAAGAATGCACTGTTGGACCTAGTTCTTGGAAATAAGGTGGGCCAAGTAGATCAAGTGTCAGGAGGGAAACACTTCGGAGACAGTGATCATTGTATCATTAGGTTTAGGATTATTATAGACAAGGATAATAGGTAATACAGAGTAAAAATAATTAACTGGGGGAGATCAGACTTCAGTGGGGCAAGAATGGAACTGGGCCAGTTACATTGAAATTAAAGGTTAATGAGAAAATCTATAGCTGAATAATGGGCTGGAACGATCTGGAAACAGTCAGGCTATATTCCCTTAAAAGGGAAAGGTAGGACAATAAATCCAAAGCTGCCTGGATAAATTAAGATAGCGAAGAAAAAGTGTACTTAAGACAGGTGTTGGGTAGAAAATACAGTTGAGAACCAAGAGGAGAAAGGAAGGTTCAGAGGGAGGTGAAAAAGTCTAAGAGGGATTATGAGAAAGTACAGGCAACCAACATAAAGGGGAATCCTTCGTTAGGCATAGAAATGATAAACAGGTGATGAAAGGAGGAATTAGGGCCCATTAGAGTATTAGAAGAACTTTATACATGGAAGCTGGAAGAATGGCTAAGGTACTAAATTAATACCTTGAAACCATCTTTATCAAGAAGGTAGATGCTACCCAGGGCATGGCAACAGACAAGGAAACTCTGTCCTAAAAATGTTCGAAATTGATCAGGAGGAAGTATTGAATAGACTGTCTTGCTTGCTGACAAGGCACTGGGACTGATTGAGATGTGTCCAAGGATATTGAACAAAGTGAAAATGGGAATTGCAGGGATGCTGGCCATAATCTTCCAGTCTTCTCCAGACTCTAGGGAGATGCTAGAGAATTGAAGAATTGCAAATCTTATGCCCCTATTCAAAAAGGTTGTATGGACAGCCCCAGCAGTTACAGGCCGTCACTTTAACATCAATGATGGTCAACATGCTAGAAACAATTATTTGGGGTAAAATTAGTAGAAAAGTAGTGAGAAAATGTGGACTGATTAGGAAGAGCCAGCTAATGGGGAAATTGTGCTTAACTAACGTGCTGGTGTTTGTTGAAGAGATAATGGAAAGGGTCAATGAGGATGATGCTGCTGAGGTGGTGTCGGCGAATGTTCAAAAGGCATCTGATACAGTGCCACGCAACAGATTTGTGAGAAAAGTTATAGCTCATGGAATAAAATGATGGTAGCAGTGAGGATATAAAATTAGCTGAATAATAGGAAGTAGAGAGTAGTGGTCAATGAATATTTATCGGGCTGGAGGAAGAATTACAGTGGTGTTCCCCAGGGATTGGTATTGGGATCCTTGCTTTTCCTGATATAATCTAGATTTTGTGTGTAGGGAACAATTTCAAAACTGTGGAGGGGACTGTGTAGAACTTCAGAAAGACATTGACAAATTGGTGGAGTGGGCAGAAAGGTAGCACTTGAGGTTCAAGGTGAAAAAATGTGAGGTTATGCATTTTTGTATGAAAACAATAGAAAATAATTTTTTTTAAAAAAGTGCAGGAGCAGAGGGACCTGGCTGTAAATGTGTATAGATCATTGAAGATGACAAGACACGTAAGAGCAGTTAATAAAGCATTTGGGCTTTAATAATAGAAGCATAGAGTACAAGAGCAGGGACGATATACTGAACTTATATAAACGCTAGTTAGACCTCAGCTGGAGTATTGTGTACAGTTCTGGGCATCACACTGTAGGAATAATGTGAATGCATTGGAGAGAATGTGGAAGAAGTTTGCAAGAAGTTTCCAGGGATGAGAAACTTAACTTATGGAGACAGATGGGAGAGGTTGGCAATATTCTCCTTGGAGAGAAGAAGGCTGAAGGGGATTTGATAAAAATGTTCAAAATCATGAGGGCCTGTATAGAGTAGCTAGGGGATAACTATCCTAATTCATAAAAGGATGAAGAACATGAGAGCACAGTTTTAAAGTGATTTGCAAAAGAAGCAAATGTGATATCGGCAAAGCCTTTTTCACAGAACGAGTTGTTCAGGTCTGAAATGCACTGCCTGGAAGTGTGGCGGAGGCTGATTCAGCTGAGGCAGTCAAGGGGGTGTTAAATAGTTGTTTTTCATCAAGTAATGTGCAGGGGTACATGGGAGTGGCACTAATTCATGCTGCTCATTTGGAGAGCCGTGCAGACATGCTGGGCCAAATGTTCTCCTTCTATGCTGCAAAAATGCTGTGATTATTTGTATCAATCTTTCTAATACATTTTACAGTGCTCAAGTCATTATACAGTGCAAACTGTTTTGACCTAATTTATCTGACTTAACCAAAGCCCATTAGCAACAATGAAGTGATGCCAGCTCCCCATGTTATCTACTTCAAATCTCATAAAATGCTTTTTAAATTGCATTCACTTAGATGCTGATTAGTGCTTTAATCTATCAGCTGAAGATTTGGCCATAAATTCTGAGTACATGAAGCATATCTTGCAGCACTGAGACTAGGGTTTAGAACACAAACTGTGATGAAGTAATGTGAGATGTTGCTTCACGTTATAGTATGATAATGAACAAAATAATTCCAAATGTACTCAAACTGGGACTAATTTACCTACACTTTCTGCAACTTTCAATCTTACAAAATGTCCAACAGAATGATATCTTAACCTTTGTAACTGGTAAACATGCATTCCCTCTATTATTTATGGAAAGTTATGTTATCTGCAACAGTCTAAATGGAGCAGATAAATTTACAGCATGTGGAGGAAGCCATTTGCTCATTGTTTTAACACTGGCTCTTGATCAGAACAATCCTGAGAACTGGGGAAGATTTTGGGATTAATTTTGAAACAAAATCTAGTTTTTCGTTAATATGGCAATCAGCTGAAAATTACTGATTAGGTTAAGAGAAGCTAAGTTTATTCTTAAACAAAGGTATAACAACTCTCTGAGAGCAGCAGCAACTAATTAGTTAGGTAAGAAGCTTGCATCAGTTGTTTTTCAGAAAGTATGAAAACGGGGCCCTCGGTGCTGTTTGATCTACACTCAGGGTTTGATGAAAAAGCTGCTCCTTTATTTTTCAACCTCTGGTAGTTGATTCTTACATTGGTGCAGGAAAAAAAGCTGACTGATGAATAGCTGGTAAATTGTTCTATTCATTTTAATTCTAATAAATAGTTTTTAAATTTACAACATGGCAAATCTGCTCAGCTGGGTGGAATGTGGTATGTGGGAAGTCATGGACATACCATGTGTCCTAGACAAGCAGATCAGCAGGAAGTGTCATTGGCTGTGGGAGCTTCAGCTTCAGGCACAGAGCTTGAAAGACAGATGGAGTCTCTGCAAAACAGTCACGATATAGAGAACTACATGGATAGCACACTTAGGAGGCGGTCATACTGCAGGTTAGAAGCTTGCAGGAAGAGAGAGAATGGGTGACCACAAGTCAGTCTATGAAAACCAGGCAGGTACTTCAGGAGACCCACGCATATACCTTACCTGCTATTTGGCTTTACATTTTGGATATTTGTGGGGACAATGGTTCCTCAGGAATGAGCAGCAAGAGACTATTCTATGACACCATAGTTTGCTCAACTGCTGCAGAAAGGAAGGAAGGAGAATGGAAGAGCAATAGTGATGAAGGATTTAAAAGTTAGGCAATTCTGTAGCTGTAAACATGATTCAGTGATGGTATGTCTACTTTCTCAGAAGACTAAGGAACTTTGGTATGTCCATTACAACTCTCGCCAATGTTTACAGATGCCCCATAGAAAGCATCCTTTCTGGTTGTATCACAGTTTGGTATGACTCCTGCTCTGTCCAAGACCTCAAGAAACTACAAAAGATCGTGAACGAAACTCAGTTCATTACTCAAACCAGCCTCCTGCCCATTGACACTGTCTATACTTCCCACTGTTTCAGAAAAGCCACCAGCATAACTAAGGATCCCACACACCCCAGACATTCTCTCTTTCACCTTCTTCCGTCGGGAAAAAGATACAAAAGCCTGAGGACGTGTATCAACCGACTCAAGAATACTTCTTCCCTGCGGTTATCAGACTTTTGAATGGACCTACCTCGCATTAAGTTGATCTTCCTTCACACCTTAGCTATAATTGTAACATTACATTCTGCACTCCTTTCCTTCTCTATGAACAGTATGCTTTGTCTGTATAGCATGCAAGAAACAGTACTTTTTACTGTGTGTTAATACATGTCACAATAATAAATCAAATCAAATCAAATGTTGCTTCCCTGTTGCCAGGGTCAAAGGTGTCAAGAAGCAACTGCAGAACGTTTGTCTGGGGAGGATGAACAATCAGATATTCACATTGGTACCAATGACATAGGTAGGAAGAGGGATGAGGTCCTGAAAGCAGATATTAAAAAGGAAATTTAAAAGCTGGAGCTCAAAAATAGTAATCTCAGGATGACTCCCAGTGCTATTCCCACTGGGAGCATACAATTAGAAGGATGAGCAACTGTTCCTGTGGCTGGCAAAATGGTATGGAATGGAAGGCATCAGATTTCTGAGGCATTGGAACCAGTTCTGGAGCAAATGGGATCGGTACTGATTGTCTTAACGGAGATTTGCTAGTACTGTTGGGGAGGGTTTAAATGAACTTGGTAGGGGAATGGGAATCTAATTAGTTCAAATTGAAAGGAAGTAAAACTAATAACAGGAAGTAGAAAAGTAGTAAGTAGCATTAGAGGGCAGGTGAATCAAGGCATGTGAGTATCATCTAAGTTTAGCATGTGGAATAATGTCAAAAAAGCAGTTAAGAATACTTACCTGAATACACATAGCATTCACAACAAAATATGTGATCTAAAGGCACAAATAGACGTAAATGATAATGATCTAATTGCCATTTCAGAAAGAAATAACTGCATGATGGTTTGAATTATAAGGAGAGGCTGGATATACTGGGATTTTTTTCCCAGTATGGAGCATAGGAGGCTTAGAGATGACGCTATAGAGGTCTATAAATTTTTTTCCCAAAGATAGGGGAGTCTAAAACTAGAGGGCATAGCTTTAAGGTGAGGGGGGAGAGATACAAAAGGGTCCAGAGGGGCAATTTTTTCACTCAAAGGATGGTGAATGTCTGGAACAAGCTGCCAAGAGGTAATTGTAGGGGCGAGGGCAATTTTGTCCTTTAAAATGCATGGGTAAGGTGGATATAGAGGGATATGGACCAAATGTGGGCAATTGGGACTAGCTTAGTGGTTAAAAACTGGGCAGCAGTATGTTCAAGTTGGACCGAAGGGGTTCTTTCCATGCTATAAACCTGTATGAGAATGAGTCTATGAGACCAAGGGCCCTATTTTACTGTTTTGATTTTAAGTGCAGGGCAGACTTGAAACTGGGAGTGTTATAGATTTCAGACTTTTAGACCCGTTCTCAGGCACCCCCATAGGCTGCCTGCAAAAATATAAAACAAAAAAGAGTGGCTAAAATGAACATTGGTCCTTTAGAGGATGAGCAGGGGCTGTAATAACTGGAAATAAGAAAATGGCTGAGGCATTGAACAGGTATTTTGTGTCAGTCTTCACAGTGGAAGACACAAATAACATGCCAAAAATTGTTGACAGGAAGGCTATGACAGGTGAGAACCTAAAAACTATCATTATCACAAAACAGGTAGTATTGGGCAAGCTAATGGGACTAAAGGTAGACAAGTCTCCTGGCCCTGATGGAATGCATCCCAGGGCACTAAACGAGGTAGCGGGGGAAATAACAATGCACTAGTGGTAATTTACCAAAATTCGCTGGGCTCTAGGATGGTTCCCGCAGATTGGAAAACAGTAAATGTGACACCACTGTTTAAAAAAGGAGGTAGACAAAAGGCAGAAAACTATAGGCCAGTTAGCTTAACTTCTGTAGTAGGAAAATGCTTGAATCTATCATCAAGGAAGAAATAGCGAGACATCTGGATATAAATATTCTCATTGGTAAGACGCAGCAAGGGCAGGTCATGTTTGACTAATTTGGTGAAATTCTTCAAGAATGTTACATCCGCAGTGGACAATGGGGAATCTGTGGATATGGGTATCTGGATTTTCAGAAGGCATTTGACAAGGTGCCACACCAAAGACTGCTGCATAAGATAAAGATGTACAGTATTACGGGTAATGTACTAGCATGGATAGAGGATTGGTTAACTAACAGAAAGCAAAGAGTGGGGGTAAATGGGTGGTTTTCTGGTTGGCGATCGGTAACTAGTGGTGTGCCTCAGGGATCAGTGTTGGAACTGCAATTGTTTACGATTTATATCGATGATTTGGAGTTGGGGATGAAATATAGTGTGTCAAAATTCACATATGACACCAAGATGAGTGGCAGAGCAAAGTGTGCAGAGGATGCTGAAAGACTGCAAAGGGATATAGATAGTCTAAGTGAGTGAGCGAGGCTCTGGCAGATGGACTACAATGTCAGTAAATGTGAAGTCAATCATTTTGGTAGAAACAACAGAAAAATGGACTATTATTTAAATGGTAAAAAATTGTAGCATGCTGTTGTGCAGAGAGACCTGGGTGTCCTTGTGCAGGAATCACAAGGAGTTGGTTTGCAGATGCAGCAGGTAATTAAGGCGGCAAATAGAATTTTGTCCTTCATTGATGGAGGGATGGCGTTTAAAAACAGTGAGATTATGTTGTAGCTGTATAGAGTGCTGGTGAGGCCACTTCTGAAGTACTGTGTGCAGTTTTGGTCTCCTTACCTGAGAAAGGATATACTGGCACTGGAGGGAGTGCAGAAGAGATTCACTGGGTTAATTCCAGAGTTGAGAGGTTTGGCTTTTGAGGAAAGACTGAGTAGACTCCGGGTATACTCATTGGAATTCAGAAGGATGAGGGGAGATCTTATAGAAACATATAAAATTATGAAGGGAATAGATCAGATAAAAGCAGGGAAGTTGTTTCCATTGGCAGGTGAAATTAGAACGAGGGGGCATAGCCTCAAAATAAGGGGAAGCAGATTTAGGACTGAGTTGAGGAGGAACATCTTCACACGAAGAGTTGTGAATCTGTGGAATTCCCTGTCCAGTGAAGCAGTTGAGGCTACCTCATTGAGTGTTTTTAAGGCAAGGATAGATAAATTTTTGAACAGTAAAGGAGTTAAGGGTGATGGTGAGTGGGAGGGTAGGTAGAGCTGAGTCCATGAAAAGATCAGCCATGATCTTATTGAATGGCAGAGCAGGCTTGAGGGATCAAATGGCCTATTCCTATTCCTAGTTCTTATAGAACATAGAACACTACAGCACATACAGGCCCTTCGGCCCACTAGTTGCGCCGATCACTTCTATACCTACTAAGCCATAGACCTATCTATAACCCCCAATCCCATTAGATCCCATATACTCATCCAGAAGTCTTTTAAAAGACCCCAGCGAGTTCGCCTCCACCACCACCGACAGCAGCCGATTCCACTCACTCACCACCCTCTGAGTGAAAAACTTACCCCTAACATCTCCTCTGTACTTGCTTCCCTGCACCTTAAACCTGTGTCCTCTCATAGCGACCATTTCAGCCCTGGGAAATAGCCTCTGAGAATCCACCCTATCTATTCCTCTCAACATTTTATAAACCTCTATCAGGTCGCCTCTCAACCTTCGTCTCTCCAGGGAAAAGAGTCCCAGCTCCCTCAACCTAACTTCATAAGGTATGCCTCCCAATCCAGGCAACATCCTTGTAAATTCCTCTGCACCCTTTCAATAGCTTCCACGTCCTTCCTATGGTGAGGTGACCAGAACTGCACACAGTACTCCAAGTGAGGTCTGACAAGGGTCCTATAAAGTTGCAGCATTACCTCCCGACTCCTAAACTCAATCCCTCGATTAATGAAGGCCATTACACCATACGCCTTCTTGACCACATTCTCCACCTGCAAGGCCGATTTAAGAGTCCTATAGATCTGGACCCCAAGATCCTTCTGCTCTTCAACACAGCTAAGACTCCTACCCTTGATATTGTATTCCTTCATCCCATTGGTCCTGCCAAAATGGACCACTACACATTTATCTGCGTTGAAGTCCATCTGCCACTTCTCTGCCCAGTCTTGCATCCTATCTATGTCCCACTGCAACTTCTGACATCCCTCCAGACCATCCACAACACCAACCTTCGTATCATCTGCAAACTTGCTAACCCATCCCTCCACTTCCTCATCCAGGTCATTTATGAAAATGACAAACAGCAAGGGTCCTAGAACAGATCACAAGAACATAAGAACATAAGAAATAGGAGCAGGAGTAGGCCATCTAGCCCTTCGAGCCTGCCCTGCCATTCAATAAGATCATGGCTGATCTGTCGTGGCTCAGTTCCACATTTCTGCCCCCTCCCCATAACCCTTAATCCCCTTGCTTATCAAAAACCCATCAACCCGTGTCTTAAAAATATTTAGCGAGGCAGCCTCCACCACTTCAACGGGCAGAGAATTCCAGAGATTCACCACCCTTTGAGTGAAGAAGTTCCTCCTCAACTCCGTTCTAAACCGCCCCCCCTTTATCTTGAGGCTGTGCCCCCTAGTCCTACTGTCCTTTCTGAGCGGGAAGAGTCTCTCCACCTCTATCCTATCCATCCCATTCATCATCTTATATGTCTCAATGAGATCCCTGGGGCACTCCACTGGTGACCGACCTCCATGTAGAAAAAGACCCATCCACAGCCACCCTGGATCCCATGCCCTCTCACCTTCTCAAGAAGTCTTGCATGGGGGACCTTATCAAACGCCTTGCTGAAGTCCATGTAAACCACGTCTACCGCTGTTCCTTCGTCAATGTGCTCAGTCACATTCTCAAAGAACTCAACTAGGCTCGTAAGGCACGATCTGCCCTTGACAAAACCATGTTGACTATTTCTGATAATTCTAAACTTCTCCAAATGCTCATAAATATTGTCCCTCAGAAGCCTCGCCATCAGCTTACCAACCACTGAGGTCAGACTCACCGGTCGGTAATTTCCTGGGCTATCCCTGTTCCCTTTCTTGAAAATAGGAACCACATCTGCAATCCTCCAATCCGCCGGAACCTCTCCCGTCTCCATCGACAATGCAAAGATCATCGCCAGGGGCTCTTCAATCACTTCCCTCACCTCCCACAGTAACCTGGGGTACATCCCATCCGGTCCCGGCAACTTGTCTATCTTGATAGAGTTTAAAAGTTCCAACACATCCTGTTCCTTAACATCCACATACTCAATCTTTTCAGACTGCTGCAAACCTGTAGTACAACCTCCCAGATCACTTACCACCGTGAATACCGAGGCAAAGTACTCATTAAGCACCTCTGCCATTTCTTCCGGTTCCACACAGACTTTTCCCCCTTCACCTTTTATAGGTCCTATCCCTTCTCTTCTCATCCTTTTACTTTTTACATATTTGTAGAAGGCCTTGGGATTTACTTTAATCTTACCTGCCAAGGCCTTCTCATGACCCCTTCTGGCTCTCCTAATTTCCTTTTTAAGCTCCTTTCTACAAGCCTTATACTCCTCTAGATCCTTAACATCTCCTAGCTCTCTGAATCTTTTATACACCTTTCTTTTCTTCCTGACTAGGTTCACCACAACCTTCGTGCACCACGGTTCCCGTGCCCTACCAAAGCCTCCTTGTCTCATCGGAACGTTATCGTGCAGAGCTCCAGTCAAGCATTCCTTGAATATCCGCCACCTTCCTTCTGTACTTTTCCCCAAGAACGCCTCCTTCCAGTTTATTTGTCCAATTATCTGCCTGATGTCTTCATATTTCCCCTTACTCCAGACAGACACCTTCCTAGCCTGCCTGATCCTATCTCTTTCCAATGCTATTGTGAAGGAGATAGAATTATGATCTCCATCCCCAAGATGCTCTCCAACCGAGAGATCCGACACCTGTCCTGGTTCATTAGCCAGCACCAGGTCAAGTACAGCCTCTCCTCTCGTAGGCTTATCCACGTACTGTGTCAGGAAACCCTCCTGAACACACCTAACAAACTCCTCCCCATCCAAACCCCTTACCCTTGGGATATTCCAGTCAATGTTTGGGAAATTAAAGTCTCCCATCACGACAACTCTGTTATTACTACATCTCTCTCGGATCTGTTTCCCTATCTGCACCTCAACTTCTCTGTCACTATTGGGCGGCCTATAGAAAACACCCAGCAAAGTTATCGACCCTTTGCTGTTCCTAACTTACACCCACAGAGACTCTGTAGACAGTCCCTCCATGGCATCCTACTTCTCTGCAGCCATGACACTGTCCCTGATCAACAGTGCCACTCCGCCACCTCTTTTGCCCCCCTCCCTGTCCTTCCTGAAGCATCTGAATCCTGGCACCTGAAGTACCCAGTCCTGTCCCTGAGATATCCAAGTCTCTGTAATAGCCACCACATCACATCCCCAAGCAGCAATCCACGCCCTAAGCTCATCTACCTTATTTACTACATTCTTGGTGTTAAAATAGACACACCTCAGCCCCTCAGTCTGGGCATTTCTCTTCTCCACCACCCGTCTAACCTCCCTCTCATACTGTCTACAGTCCTTCCCTACCCGGGAGCCAACCTCCTCTGTCTCAGTCACCTCATGTCTGTTCCTTCCCCCCAACCTTTCTAGTTTAAAGTCCCCCCAGTAGCCCTAGCCAACCTTCCCACCAAGATATTAGTCCCCCGGGATTCAAGTGCCACCCGTCCGTACTGTACAGGTCACACCTGCCCCTAAAGAGGTCCCAATGATCCAGGAACCGGAATCCCTGCCCCCTGCTCCGGAATCCCTGCCCCCTGCTCCGGAATCCCTGCCCCCTGCTCTTATGTTCTTATTAATATCAGCGATTCCAAATCAAGCCTGTGGGCAGGGCTTAACATGTCTGAAACCCTGCAGCTCTGATCAGAGCCTCCACCTGCACATGTGCAGAAAAAAATGATAGAATGCTTCTCTCCTGCCACTACCCTCCCAGGCTGGCTAATGCCTCCATAGACGTTGCCCACCCCCACAACATTACTAACCCCCTTAGCCTGCCCACATTCCCGCCACCCAGACCGATTGCGGGCCCCTCCCCCCTTCCCCTGACCAATCTCAGGCATAGTGGCAGCAGACCCCCCTATCCCCCCACAGCAGATCCCCCTTAACCCCTACTGATCTCGGACAGAGTGGCAGTGGACCCCCTTTCCCCCCTACTGATCACAGAGTGGCAGCGGAATTCCCTTTCACCCTGCCAATCTGAAGCAGAGAGCTGTCGGGCCAACCTCTCTCCCCCACCCCACCACCGATCTCAAGCAGGAAGTCGTCGGACGCTTGGCATTTATCTCCTCACTAAGACTCACTGAGGAAGTGCCTGAATCGGACTTATATGGAGCATGTCTGTTCCACGCCAATTCCGGATGGGCAAATGTGGTGATAAAGGGGGAAGTGCTGGTAAAGTTGGGTGTGCAGCCCAGTAAGTCAATTTAAATGCATGCAAATACATTTAAATTGCCATCGCAGCCGTTTCGGGCACTGTCCCGATCATGACCATTTTCAGGCCTTGGTAAAGGGGGAACCGGCGTGGAGGCAGGTGTGGATCATGCACTTGCCTCACGCCCGACTTTACCAAGTTTTTGCGCCTGAAAACGGACGCAATGTTATGGTAAAATCAGGCCCCAAGACTGGGAACTGAATATTCCAGGATATTTAACATTTAGGGAGGACATCCAGAAATGGAAAGAACAAAACATAGAATCTGTTTGAGAGGAGCAAAAAACAGCAAATGTTGGTAGGACTTGTTTATAGGCCATCATACCATAATGGTAGTGTGAAGCATGGTATTATTCAGGAGAAATTAGCGAATCATGTTGCATGGGTAATACAATTATCACAGACGATTTCAATCTGCGTATAGAGTGGGTAAATCTAATCTGCACTAACCCTTTGGAGGACAAGTTTCTGGAGTGGGTTTGGAATGGTTTTTTCTAAAGCAGTATGTGAAGGAACTGACTTGAGAGCAGGTTATTTTAGATCTAATGTTATGTAACAAGAAACGGTTAGTTAATAATCTTATTCTAAAAGAGACTTTAGGGATAAATGACCATAAGATTATTTTGAAAGTGAGGTAATTCAATCTGAAGTCAGGGCGTTAAATTTGAACAAAAGGTATTATGAAGCTATGAGGAACAATTTGATTGAGATGGATTGAGAAGATACATTAAAAGTTATGACTGTGTATAGGCAATAGTTTAAAGCAATCATATATTTCTTTAAGGCACAATGTCAGTTAATTGTAAGTAACAAAGGATAACCTCAACACTGGTGCCCCACAAGGCTGTGTTCTCAGCCCCCTACTATCCTCCTTATACATCTATGACTGTGTGGCCAAATTCCCCTCCAATTCAATTATCAAGTTTGCTGACAACACCACCGCTGTGGGTCGGATCTCAAACAGAGTACAGGAATGAGATAGAGAACCTGGTGAACTGGTGCGGCCACAATAATCTTTCCCTCAATGTCAACAAAACGAAGGAGATTGTCATCAACTTCATCAAGTGTCAAGGAAAACATGCCCCTGGCTACATCAACAGGGATGAAGTAGAAAGGATTGACATTTTTAAATGTCCAGATCTACAAACAACCTGTCCTGGTTTCTCCCACGCTGACACTATAGTTAAGAAAGCCCACCCACATCTCTATTTTCTCAGAAGACTAAGGAAATTTGGCATGTCAGCTATGACTCTCACCAACTTTTACGGATGCACCACTGAAAGCATTCTTCCTTGTTGTATTACAGCTCTGCCCAAGATCGCGAAGAACTATAAAAGGTGGTGAACGTAGCCCAATCCATCACACAAACCAGCCTCCCATCCATTGATTCTGTTCACACTTCCTGCTGCCTCAACAAAGCAGCCAGCATAATTAAAGACCCCACGCAGCCCAGACATTCTCTCTTCCACTTTCTTCCATCAGGAAAATGGTACAAAAGTCTGAGGTCACGTACCAACTGACTCAAGAACAGCTTCTTTCCTGCTGCTGTCAGACTTTTGAATGGACTTACCTTGCATAAGTTAATCTTTCTCTACACCCTAGCTATGACTGTAACACTACATTCTGCGCTCTCTCGTTTCCTTCTCTATGAATGGTGTGCTTTGTTTGTCTATTGTGCAAGAAGCAACACTTTTCACTGTATGTTAATACATGTGACAATAATAAATCAAATCAAATCAATCAAATAAAGGATTGAATGAGATTAAAAGAAAGGCCTATATAAATGTGTCAGAAAAAGTAATAAAACTGAGGATTAGGAGCATTTCAGAATACAGTAACGGAGGTCTATGAAATTTGATAAAGAAAGGAATAGAATATGAACGTAAACTATCAAAAAATACAAAAATGGATAGTAAAATCTCCCATATTTATCTTAGACATAAGGAAACATTTGTCTGAGATAAATATGGGTCCAATACAGACTGAGTCAGGAAAATTTATGAGAAATAGAAAAATAGCAGAAAAATTATATGATTCCTTTGTGTTTTTTTCACCGAGGAAGATGCAAGAAATCTCCCAGAATTAGAGATCCAAGGGACGAGGGAGAATGAGGAATTAAAAGAAATTAGTATAAGTAAGAAGGTTGGCAGATGGGAGATAAAGTGGAAAATGTGAGTGTATTTCTTTATTTGCTGACTTTGCTGACTAGGCCAGAACTTATTACTCAGTACTTTTGCCCTTGAGAAAGTAGTGGTGCATTCCTTTCTTGAACCGCTGCAGCCCATTTGGTGTAGTTACACCCTCAGTACTGTTAGGGTGAGAATTGCAGGATTTTGACTAGACGACAATAACGAAACTGTGATATATTTCTAAGAAGTGGAGATGCTGGCATAGGACTGGGATAAACACAGTAAGAAGTCTCACAACACCAGGTTAAAGTCCAACAGGTTTCTTTGGTAGCACAAGCCATTAGCTTTTGGAGCGCTGCTCCTTCATCAGGTGACTCACCTGATGAAGGAGCAGTGCTCCGAAAGCTAGTGGCTTGTGCTATCTAATAAACCCGTTGGACTTTAACCTGGGTGTTGTGAGACTTCTTACTGTAATATATTTCCAAGTCAGGAGTGGCTTGGAGGGGAACATCCAGGCAATGATATTCCTATATAATTCTGCTAGCCTTGTCCTTCTAGAGCAGGGCTGTCCAACCTTTACCCATGGAGGGATCACATTTCAAACATTTTCTCAACTCAAAGAGCCAATGAGTGTATTTCAGAAAGATAAAACTTGAATCAGCAATAAATATTTTTAAAAATAAAATTTTAAAAATGAGGTATGTAAAGAAACAATTGTCTGTCTTTCTCTCTCTTTCTCTCCGCACCGCACCACCATCCCCCCATATCACCCCCACCCCCCCTCACCCCCAACCCTCATCAACACACACACTCACCCTCCCAGGAATCCAATACTCAAGAGGAAGTGGGGAGAATGATGGGGATACAGAAAAGTGAAACTCAGGGCTAGGGGAGGGTCATTGTCACCATCAAGGTGAGGGGATGGGGTTTGGAGGTGTGTGATGGGTGAGAGGCCTTGCTTGCTCTGAGGAGCTGTGCTGGCTGCCAAGCAAACAATGCTTCCTGGTTCCTCCCTGTCAGTTAGTGTTCAAACAGTAGCTGAGTGGGTGCCCTTCCTTGTTGGAGCTGCAAACTGGGTGGGAGATGGCCAAAACAGAGGGGCAGTTATGGGTGTGTTCCTAAGGTCCTGGGGTCCTGCTTTGTGAGAGGCCATGCAGAAAGGGTAGTGTGAGGGTCTCAGTGATGGAGAGCTGATGACACATAAAGATCCTCTCACTTGGGAGAGGGTGAATGCCGTGAAACCTACAACCCTCACTCTTTCAATGGTGTGAAGCCAGAGGAAATCACTGGACAGGAAGTTTGAATCCATTGGTCTACAAACTCTAGACCTGACAGCAGTGAAAGTGCATTGATTGCTTTTATGCAATTGAAGCATTGAAGACACGAAAGAATGAGTCTGCCTCCTAGGGAATTGTTTGAAAAGCTAAGATTGTTGGCAGAACTTTCAAGAAACAAATATGTCTTGTCAAGGTGAATGCTGTTGCCAGAGCAAATAACTGACAATTCATAGAAACATAGAAGATAGGAGCAGGTGGAGGTCATTCGGCCCTTCAAGCCTGTTCTGCCATTCATTATGATCATGGCTGATCATCCAATTCAATAGCCCAATCCTGCTTTCTCCCCATAACTTTGATCCCCTTCATCCCAGTGCTATATCTAGCCCCCTCTTGAATACATTCTTTGAGGAGCCCAGCATGCCACTTTAATATCCAGACCTAGATCTAGCTGCTTAGTCTGGGGACAAAGATTGTTCCTTTGAAATACTAAACCCAAAGAACATAAATGTATCTTTCAATTCAAGCCTTAGCAGTACACAGCCCGCACTGTGGAGAACACGGTAGGATAGCAGATACCACATGCCCTGTTTAATATCATGTCTGACAGCATATTTAAGGTGCCCCATCAGGATGCAGAATTTATTGCCATGCATTCTTGCTGATGCAAGTCAGTGCTCTGCAAGATCAGGACATATGTTCTTTGGCAGAGGTGGAGGAGAATGTGTGGGTCAGATGCCATGAGACATTACAGACTTAATGCTGTTCATCCTGCTGGAGTACAGAGGAAGCTATGTGGAGATGTAGCTGCAGTGCCAGAGGGGAATTCTATTCACTTGTACAAAGTACTGAAAACGCCTGAAGTGGGAATTGCATGATTCATTTTCTTCATTGAAAGGTCCCACAAATCCTAATTGACCCAATATTTTACCTGCAGGCATTAACGACTCAAGACTGCTCTGTATATATTTTAACTATTGTTCCAGTACTCCCCTTTTTACCCTGGAGACCATTGACTTGATGTATTTTATTTTCAAGCTGCCCCAGACATAGGGCAAAGCATCCACTATTTTTAAATATGCCGGATGCATTCTTCTCTAATCAGAAAACCTCTTTAAAATCACACAAAGCTTTTTTCTTACTTCTCCTTCACTTCAATTTTTAATCCTGTCAGTGCTTCTCCCCCTCAGTCTAATATGCAAAATGTGAGGACTCTCAATGTTTTTTTCCTTCTACTTATGATCTGCTTTCAATGTTCTCAATGGAACAAAATCCCAGTATGGGGTGGCAGAGTAGCACAGTGGTTAGCACTGTTGCTTCACAGTGCTAGGGACCCAGATTTGATTCCTGGCTTGGGTCACTATCTGTGTGGAATTTACACGTTCTCTCCGCATCAGTGTGGGTTTCCTCTGGGTACTCCAATTTCCTCCAACAGTCTGAAAGACATGCTGGTTAGGGGCATTGACCTGAACAAGTGCTGGACTGTGGCAACTAAGGGATTTTCACAGTAACTTCATTGTAGTGTTAATGTAAGCCTTACTTGTGACTAATGAATTAACTTTAACAACTCATTGCCAACTTTCTTTTTGTAATCTTTTAACTATGTTGGGAGTTATGGATTTTAAACAAAAAGAAAAGATGTGGTTTGCACACTTAGATTCAAGCTAATAACAAAAAATTTATTGAAAGAGATTTTCACTGCACTGATAATGGGAAGCCACTTAGGACTGAGATAAGGATCATTTATTTCACTCCAAGGGTAGTGAATCTTTGGAGTTCTCTATCCCAGAGGGTTGTGGAAGCTTAGTCATTGAGTATGTTTAACATTGGACAGCATGGTGGTGCAATGGTTAGCACTACTGCCTCATGTCACAAGGGATCTGGGTTCAATTCCTGGCTTGGGCCAGTGTCTGTGTGGAATTTGTACATTGTCCCTGTGTCTGTGTGGGTTTCCTTCTGATGCTCCAAAGACGCGTGGGTTAGGTTGATTGGCCGTGCTAAATTGCCCCTTGGTGTCAGGGGGATGGCTGGAGAAAATATGTGAGGATGGGGTCTGGGTAGGACTGTTGATGGTGCAGACTTGATGGGCCAAATGACCTCTTTCTGTACTGTAGCATCCAATGATCCTATCTATGATCAATCATTTCAACTTACAACAATCAGCGCTGACTCAAAACGTTAGCTCTATTCTTGCTTCACAGATTTTGTCAGAACTTTTACGATTTTCCAGCATTTTCTATTTTTGTTGACTTAATGAAAGGGTTGCGCGCACTTTCTAGATCCCCCTTATCACAAGGATATTAAACCTATAGACAGTGCGCTACATAAATTTCTCAAGATAATGCCAGGATGGGAAATCATAGTCGCGGGGAGACATTTGAGTGAAGCCGTGTGCACGAACTGGGACGGGGAATGTTGGAAAGGAGATCTTCTGAAATGTCTTAAAATGAACGCATTTAAAAAAGTGAATGGGCGAGCGACTATTTCCTTTAGTTTGGTAGATAGTGAAGAAGGATCATTAATTTAAGACTGCCACTAAGTCCGTGAAAAGAGAAGTTAGGAGAAATGGTTTTCAGCAGGGAATTGTTGAAAGAGGGAATGTTTTACCATGGGGTAGTTGGGCATTTTTTTAGGGGATCAAGAGGCAAATATATATGGCGGGTCGATGCAGGGCTACAAGAAGAAAGCGAATTGATTAGATTAATTTTAAACTGCTCGAGGAAATATGCAGCAAAAGCTGGTCTGCTCTTCCAATTCTAGACTCCATGATCTCGGGGTTTTCCAAAACGATTGAGAATTGATGAAAGGCGGTATTCCGGCAAATCAGTAAGTAATCTTACTGTGTTTATCCCAGTCCAACGCTGGCATCTCCACATCTCCGGCATATCAGGAAGAACCAGCGGATGTTGGAAATAAGAACATAAGAAATAGGAGCAGAAGTAGGCCATCTAGTCCTTCGAGCCTGCCCCGCCATTCAATAAGATCATGGCTGATCTGTCGCTGCTCAGTACCACTTTCCCGCTTTCTCCCCATAACCCTCAATCCCCTCTCTTATCAAAAACCTATCAACCTGCGTCTTAAAAATATTTAGCAAGGCAGCCTCCACCACTTCAACGGGCAGAGAATTCCAGAGATTCACCACCCTTTGAGCGAAGAAGTTCCTCCTCAACTCCGTTCTAAACCGCCTCCCCTTTATCTTGAGGCTGTGCCCCCTAGTCCTACTGTCTTTTTTGAGCGGGAAGAGTCTCTCCACCTCTATCCTATCCATCCCATTCATCACCTTATACGTCTCAATGAGATCTCCCCTCATTCTTCTAAACTCTAACGAGTACAAGCCCAGTTTATTCAGCCTCTCCTCATAGCTCAACCCCCTCAACTCCGGTATCAGCCTAGTAAACCTCCTCTGCACTCCCTCCAAGGCCAAAATATCTTTGCGCAGGTGCGGCGCCCAAAACTGCACACAGTACTCCAGCTGCGGCCTCACCAATGCCCTATACAGCTGCAGCAAGACCTCCCCACTTTTATATTCAATCCCCCTCGCTATGAAGGCCAGCATCCCATTCGCCTTCCTGACCACCTGCTGCACCTGCAGGCTGGGTTTTTGCGACTCATGCACAAGGACCCCGAGGTCCCTCTGCACCGTCGCCTGCTGCAGTTGAACTGAGCCCTTTCTGAGCTGCAAATTGGCTAACACTCAAACCCAATAAAGAGCATGTGATGAACCCAAAACAGATACACTTCTTTCTTAACCATCGCGATGTCTGCATGGTTTCTACATACCCGTGAAAATTTAAAGAAGGGTTCATTAAAGGGGTGTGAGAGTAGACCGCACTCTGAAATCTAGTACTCCTCCTGTATTCATTTATGACACTGTTTGAAATATGTTCTGCTGGACAAATCTATGTGAATATCTGCACTTTTAAATGTGATTATCGATTTTTATTTTAACCTTAAGCAAGCAAAGAAGGAAATGTATCGCACGGCGTGTGTCTGTTTCGCCGACCTTGGCATATTCTGGTTCTTCCTTTACTCCGCTATATATATTTATGCTAACACTTACCAAATGATGTTCTGCACGACCATTGATTTTTTTAACTAACTCTTTTAGCTCTTAAATCATTTGTAATGTTTGTGGAGACGCCCGACTCGTTCAGAATCACAGTCAATGTCTGCATCAAATGATACTGCAAAGATACAAATTGCTATCTTCCCTCCTTTCTCAAACAAAGATGCTGAAAGTACTGACGTTAAAACATTAGATACAGCAATTATCATTACAGAGCACTGCCAGTTGTTTATTACTGGGGGTCGGCTTACTTGCTCTCCTACTCAATCTCGTTAGAAACTAATTGGAAAAGGAGGAACTTGGATTTACATCGCACTTTTGACGACCTCAGCAGGTTCCTGCTCTCTTTTACAGCTGTTGAAGTACTCTGGGAGTGTAATTTGAAATGATTTATGTCAAGCTGATTCAATTCTCCTCTCCGTTCCGCCAATAACCCGCCTCTGGTGGATCAGAGTGACGAGGTTTCAGTGTTGGAGAACACGCCTACCCACGATTATAACTCTGTTACAGAGAGAGATAATCTTCATTCTTTCTCCCAGTCTCCCAGCCAATAGGTCGCCAAGCCGAGTACAACAGACTGAGGACAGGTCTCCATCCGCCAGCCAGCCAGCAAGCAGCACCAGGCGGTGATGGACTTGGTTTGCCTGCACTCTCAGACCGACATGTGGAACACGTCGGTAGAGGAGAGGATGTGGGGCGACAGTAACTCCAGCTCCGAGCAATCCGGCAGCAAGCCCTGGGAGAAAGAATGTGTGTCGGTGTCTGTGATCTTCCCAGTCACTATGATGATCACGGGAATCGTGGGCAATACTCTCGCCCTGCTGCTGGTGTACAGGTCCTATCATAAGAAGGAGAATAAGAGGAAAAAGTCCTTCCTGTTGATCATTGGAGCTCTGGCTCTGACCGACCTGACTGGCAAACTGCTCACTAGCCCGGTAGTTATCTCAGTCTATCTGACCAACAGGCAGTGGAGCAGGGTGGACCCATCCGGCAACTTGTGCGCCTTCTTTGGAGTGTGCATGACCACTTTTGGCCTCTGCCCCTTATTTCTGGCCAGCGCTATGGCAATCGAGAGGACCTTCGCTATCCACGCTCCCCAGCTCTACTCCAGCCATATGACAACCAGGCTGACCAAGTTGGTGGTGCTCTCCATCTGGGTGGGTGTGGTGATCTTCGCCTTGCTGCCCATTGCTGGCGTTGGGAGGTACACTCTGCAATGGCCGGGGACCTGGTGCTTCATCAACACTGGCAATCATATCCTGGGCAACACCATTTTTGCTTCCACCTTCACCGTGTTGGGCATCACCTCTCTGCTGGTCACACTGAGCTGTAACGTGGCGACTATCCGAGGATTAGTGGTTCGCTGTAAGAAGAAACTGTCCTCCTCCAACAAGCAATGGGAAAGGATCACAGTAGAGACGCTGATACAGCTGATGGGCATCATGTGTGTGCTCTGTGTTTGCTGGTCCCCTCTCCTGGTAGGTAAATCGACCTTTCACAATACGCCACTGAAGGAGAGAACGAGTTGTCCCTGGAAATCCGGCGGGCAGTGGTTAGAGAACTTATCTTCCCAGTGAGCAAAAGTTGATGGAAATTACATTCTAACCATACCGAATTGTCGTTTATTTATAAAGGCAGTAATTTTGTTTCTTAATAAAAGCAAATTACTGCGGATGCTGGAATCTAAAACCAGAAGTGAAAACGCTGGAAAATCTCTGGTGAAAATCTTCCATGCTGAGATTTTCCATCAATTTATTTCTTAATTTGAGGGTTTAAGATGATTCAGTAGTAAAAAATCCATTTTATATACCGTGGTCTTGAGCTGGAATAAAACATTTTTTTCAGTTGCTAGCTATTTCCCAGTAACTATAAAGAATGTTACGTGTTAGATCCCCAGAATAAGCAGTGCTACACTGGATGGGACAGTCTGTTAAAATAAAGCCTTTGTTATTGCGGTATTTGAGCTCCATGATCGGACTCCATCCGGAAATAAAATATTGACTTAATGGCTAGAGAGCTTTGTAAGCCTGAGGACACGTATACACACATGCTACTATTTGTCATGATGTCCTTTACATATGCAGTTGTTTAGATTCACAATCTTAGTGCAAACAGAATATACAGTAAGAAGTCTGACAACACCAGGTTTAAGTCCAACCGAGTTATTTGATAGTTGTGAGTTTACTATCAAATAAATTGGTTGGACTTAAACCTGGTGTTGTCAGAGTAAGTTTACTATCAAGTAAATCGGTTGGACTTAAACCTGGTGTTGTCAGACTTCTTACTGTGTTTACCCCCAGTCCAACGCCGGCATCTCCACATCAAACAGAAGACGCCAGACCTGAGGATTTATATGAATCAGGAAAGACTGAACAGCCTGGAGCTATTTTCTCCAGAGAAAAGAGAGCTGAGGTGTGATCTGATAGAAAGGTCAAGATTATTAAGGGTTTGAAAGGGTGGACTTAGAGAATGTTTCCATTTGTGGGGGAGATCAAAACTAGAGACCATGAATGTAAAATAGTCACCAGTAGGGTATTCAGGAGGAAGTTCTTCACCCAGGTGGTGGTTAAAATGTGGAACTCACTACCAGGAGAGAAATTGAGATGAATATCATAGATACATTTAGGGAAAGCTAGAAATGTGCAGATGGCTGTGCTGATTGAGCTTGATTAAGAGGTTTGGGAGAAGACTCACATGAAGCATTAACAACAGCAAGGACCTATTGGGCCAAATGGTCTCTTTCTGTGTAAATACAATGTAATTCCATAACATACATTTAGCACTTTCATAGCAGGAAAAATACATAGATGTTGAAAAATGCAAAATGTTGGAAATAGTCAGCAAGTCAGTCCGAATTTGTCAGGTAAAGATATTATTTAAAAGACGGGTGGAATATTAACCTTCATACCTATTGGGCTGTAATATAAAGGGACGAAGTTTTGCTATATGAAGATTTGGTTAGGCTACATTCTAAGTATTGTTTACAGCTATAGTCAACACGCCGTAGAAATGTTATATTAACCTTGGAAGCAGGGCAGTGCAAACTCAACAAATGGGTATCAGGCTCCAAATGAGGAATTGTGTAAATTGCATTCGTATTTCCTGAATACATAGAAGGTTTTGGGGTTGATTCAAATGAAGTTTTATTGAAATTTTGAAAGGAGATGGTAGGGTAGAAAGAACAAATAGTTTTTTTTCCCCTGTTGATAAGTTATTCCAGATGAAGGGGAATTGATTTTCAAATCAGACCTTGCTGATGTGTGCAAATGTGGGTGAATGGAGTTCAAATGCCATTCAGCTATGATCTTGATTTTGTTTAAGTTCATTCATGGGATGTGGGTGTCATTGGCTAGGTCAGCATTTGTCACCCATCTCTAATTGCCATTGAGAAGGTGGTGGTGAGCTGCCCTCTTGACATACTGCAGTCTTTATATTCTAGGAACACCAACAGTGCTGTTTGGGGGGTAGTTCTAGGGCTTTAACCCAGTGACAATGTGGGAACGGCAATATATTTCCAAATGAGGATGATGAGTGGCTTGGAGGAGAACCTCCAGGTGATATGTTCCCATGTATCTGCTGCCTTTGTTCTGCTAGTTAGTAGTGGTTGTGATAGTACTTCCGTTAAATGTCAAGTGGAGATAGATACTTTGCTGGAGATGGTTATTGTCTGGCACTTAGCGGAGCCTATCTGCCCAAGCCTGTACTTGGACATGGCTTGCTTCAGTACCTGAGGCATTGCAAACGGTGCTGAACATTGTGTATTCATCAATAAACATCCCCACTTCTGATCTTATGATGGAGGGAAGGTCATTGATGAATCAAGCCGCTGAAAATGGTTGGTCCTAGGATACTACCCTAGAAATATCCTGGATCTGAGATGATTGACCTCCAACACCACAACCATCTTTCTTTGTGCCAGTATGACTTCAAACAGAGGAGCATTTTCCCCTGATTCCCATTTTGTTTGGGTTCCTTGATGTGACACTCAAATGCTACCTTAATGCCGACTGCTATCACTTTCATCTCATCTCCAGTTCAGCTCTTTTGTCCATGTTTGAACCAAGGCTGTAATGAGATCAAGAGTTGAGTGAATCTGGTGGAACCCAAACTGAGCAGCAATGAGTAGATTATTGCTAAGTTATTGCCACTTGATAGCACTAGCAATGACCCCATCCATTACTTTGCTGAGAATAGACCGATGGAGTGGTATTTGGCTGTGTTGGATTTGTCCTGCTTTTACTGGACAGGACATACCTGGGTAATTTTCCACATTGTTGGGTAGATGCCAGCATTATAATCATACTGGAACAGCTTGGCTGACAGCACAGCTAGTTCTGGAACACAAATCTTCAGTACTATTGCCAAGATGCTGTCAGGGCCATAGTCTTTACAGCATTCAATGCCTCCAACCATCTCTTGATATAATGTGGGATGAATCAAATTGGTTGAAGTCTGACAGCTGTGATGCTGGGGACCTCAGAAGGAGGCTGAAGTGGATCATCCACTCAGCACTTCTGTTTGAAGATGGTTGCACTTGTTTCAGCCTAGTCCTTTGCACTGAAGTGTTAGGCTGCCCCATCATTGATGATGGGGATGTCTTGGAGTGTCTTCCTCCTTTAGTTAATTGTTTAATTGTCTGCCATCATTCACATTTGGATGCTGTAAGGCTGCAAAGCCAAGCTCTGATCTGTTAGTTTTATATCACTTAGTTCTGTCCAACACATGCTGCTTCAGCTGCTCGTCATTTCCAGTGCCTAAGTTGATGCTGGGTGGCCTGTCCACTTTCATTCATTTTTGACTTAATAACCACTTAATATAACTGATGGCTTGCTGGGCCATTTCAGAGGGCAGTTAAGAGTCAACAACAAATGTGTATCTATATCTGCCTTGACAGGTTGCATTGTTACTGCTATTCCCCAGTTCTTATCAATGTGATCGCAAAAGCATTATTCAAAAATTGTATTGAAGACTTCAGTCATTGTTTCATGTCACATATTCACAATGAAACCTTTAATTTGCTGTTGTACCGCATTGCTATTCCCTTAATATTGTGATGGCAATGGACAAAAATGAACAATCTTTGAATCTTTTTATTTTTGGCAATCACTTTCCATTTTAAAAAAGAAATGATGACAAAACATCAGAAGAAAAAAAAACTTTTTCTTAATTAGCAAGACTAAAACTGAATTGAAAATGGTTAAAATCAGAATGGAGAAATTGTGAAGGAAAGGAGTTAAAGGAAATGACAAAATGATAGGCCATTGAACCTGTTCAACCTGCTCATTCTATTAGATCAATGTTGACCAGTTAATCAATTCTATTTACCTGTCTGTACATCATGATATCTTGACACAAGAAAAATAAACAATCTAAGTCAAACAAGGCTAAATTAACCCAATATTCACAGCCTTTTCCAAGAGCGAGTTCCAGATTTTCAGTGCAATTTCCGTGACAGAGTATTCCTATTTCAGTTAGAAATGATATTAAATGTCATTATATTAAAAACTGCAGTTAAATCATTCCATATTGTATATATATATTGAATATATATATATTCAAGAAAATACAAGCCAGGTTTATGCAACCTGTTTTCAAAATACTTTGTTTAGCCGAGGTATCATTTTGGTATATCTTTCCTGTACTTGCTCCAAGGTCAAAGCGTTATCAAAACTGAAGGCAGTACTCCAAATGGAATCTGACCAATTCTCTGTACAACTTTCTAACTTAAGAATCCCAAATCCCTTGAGACAAAGACTAACGCTCCCTTAATTTTTTTGAGCACATGTTGTACCTGTGCTTTTAGTGAACTAGATACATGAACACCTAAATCCCATCACATTTCCACAGGCCCTAGCTTCTCATCTTATTGAAACAATTCTGATTAGCCTATCTCGGATCGAAAGTGAATTACTTCATATTTCCCCACATTAAATTCTACCAATGATAGGTTTGCTAACTTATTCAATCTGCCCAGCCCAATGTCCCTTTGAAAACTAATCATACTTAAAAAGTTTACTGTGCCTCCTTAGTGGCATTTGGAAATACGCAACTTTCTGGGCTAAAGATTCATTCATGTAGAAACTCTTCAAAACAGCACCATGTTCACCAAATTGATTCTCCTTGTGGCAGAAAGCATCACAAGCAACTACTTGCATGGCCCACATGATATTTCTCATTGATGTCTTGAAAGAAACCCACATGGGTCACATTGGTAATGGCTCATAAAATTGTCTGCACCCAAGAAATTGACATTATCTATGTAACATCATTTTGAAATTGGATTATGAGAACACATTTTTGCACCTCTGTTCCTTCATCCCTGCCACTGATATATATATATATAAAGCTAACGCCATGGTACAGGTCCCTGGGGTGCACATGAATTGTAACACCTCACCAATCAGAGAACAAGCCATCTAGCCTTGCTCCCTGACTCAGCTGGTAGTGCTCATACCTCTTACAAGGCTATGGATTCAAGTTCCTCGCCACTGACTTGAACACAAAACTCTAGACTGACATTCGAGCACAGTGCTGAGGGAGTACTGAGCTGTCAGAGAGCTGTTTTTATATGGGGCATTCAAGACCCCATACACTTTCAGGTGGATGTATAAGATCCCATGGCATTATTTTGAAGAAAAACAAGGGAGCTACCTCTGATGCCCATCCCTCCTTCAGCATCACCAAAACATATTATCCAGTTATGGTGATATTGCTGCTTGTGGGAGCTTGCTGTGCACAAATAGACTGCCAGAGTTTTTATCTTCCAACAGTGACTACACTTCGCAAGTATTTCATTGACTGTAAAACACTCTGCAATGTTCTGAGTTTGTGAAAGGTGCTATGAAATTCAAATCTATTTCTCTATTTCTTCTCTACATTTCAACCAACTGCCAACCCCCATGCACAATTCTCAAATGCTTACTTTTACATGTTCTTGTATTTTGTCTAGTTGTTTGGGGTTACTATTCTAGTAATAATGACATTCCTGATGTTGGACTAGTTCAGCAGTTATTTCAATATCATTGAATGTGAGTTGAAAGCAAAACTGATTTCACCAAGCCTAAGAGTTAATTTGACTTTATGTACATGGTCCCTTAATGTAAAAAAGGAAAGACATGCATTTATATATTGCCTTTTTATTGCTACCAGATATCCCATAATGCTTAATAGCCAGCGAGGTACTTTTGAAACCTAATCACCATTGTAAGTTGTGGATAATTTAGGAAGAGAAACCCAGCTCTTTATCTATTTGTTAACATTGTTTTCAATCACCTGTTTTCATAAATAAAAGCAAAGAGAATGTTATCACTTGTACAGAAGACGTATACGTGGTCCTTTTGTTTCTTGTGGCGCTGGTAAATTATGCTTTGATTATCAAACACACATATTACATTTTCTGTGATTTTTAAATAATCCAATTTGAGCTCAGACAATTCATGGTTTTTGTTTTAATTATTTCTTTAACATGTGCCGCCAGAAGCCCTCTTTCCTAGCTATGAATCAACAATTACACAATCAGTCTTTTCTGTATACTGCTGATTTTCCATTCTGGCTCAAGAGAAATTGAATCTGCCTCATTTAATGTGACAAAGAGCCTACTCAAGGATATACATGTTGCACTTTAGAGTCACTGCTAGTACATTGCTGAGGTTGTTTTTTCAGTTGTTTTGTGACTTTTTTTGGTTTTGAGTATGTTCCCACTCTGGCTAATGGAACACATTTCCTTATCAGAGAACAAGGACTCATAACAAACAAAGAGTGGCACGATAGCACAGTGGTTAGCATTGCTACTTCACAGCTCCAGGGACATGGGTTCAATTCCTGGCTTAGGTCACTGTCTGAGTGGAGTTTGCACATTCTCCTTGTGTCTGCATGGGTTTCCTCCGGTGCTCTGATTTCCTCCCTCAGTCCAGAGATATGCAGGTTAGGTTGATTGGCCATGCTAAAATTGCCCTTAGTGTCCTGAGATGCATAGGTTAAAGGGATTATTGGGTAAATATGCAGAGATATGGGTGTAGGACCTGGGTGGGATTGTGGTCGGTGCAGACTCGATGTGCCAAATAGCCTCTTTCTGTGCTGTAGGGATTCTATGAAATTACTAGACTGAGACAGTAATGATCTCAGAATTCAAAAAGTCACAAAGGTCAAATTATGGAATTAATTCGCAGAAATAAATGTGCAACTGAACAATGGTAGGATCGTAGGAAATAGCAGAAGTATGCCATTTGATCCCTCAAACCTATTCTGCCATTCAACTAGATCATGGCTAATCCTCTACCTCAATATTATTTTTCCGCACTATCCCCATATCACTTGATATATTTAAATCTAGAAATCTATCAAACCCTGTCTTGAACATACTCAATAACGAAGCACCCAGGGCCCTCTGAGGTAGAAATTTACAAAGATTTGTCACCCTGAAATGTAGAAGTTCCTCTGCGTCTCAGTCTTAAATGGTCCACCTCTTATTCTGAGACTGTCCCCCAGTTCTTCCCCACAACTCATGTTCTCACCTAATTTTTTCATCAGCATCCAAATTATTGATATGGATTGTGAGTAGTTGTGGCCCAGATACTGATGCTTTCTGTACCTCACCGATCTGCCAACCTGAGAATAACCCATTTATTCCAACACAGTTTTCTGTCCGTTAGCTAATTTTCAGCTCATGCTAATGTCTTACCCCAAATCCAAAGGAGTGCTCTAATTTTGCTTACTAACCTTTTGATTGAGAGTTATCAAAAGCTTTCTAAGTATCCCATATACGGCATCCACTGGTTACCCCGATCTTCTACATGCATTTCGTTCAACACTCTGGGATGTAGATCATTAGATCTGGGAGAATTATCAACATTGAATCCCATTAATTTCTTCAGTATTATCTTTTTATCAGAACTAATTTCTTTCAGCTCCTCATTCTTGCTAGTTACTTGATTCTCAAGTGTCCTGCGGACAATTTCTCTATCTTCCCCCATGAGAACAGACACAAAATATTTGTTTACTTTCTCTGTCATTTGCTTATGGCTCATTATAAATGCTCCTGTCTCTACCTGTCATGAGCCCACATTTGTCATTGCTAATATTTTCCTTTTTACATACCTATAGAAGCTTTTACAGTTTGTTTTTATGTTTCTTCTTAGTTTATTCAAATTCTATTTTCTCTTTCTTTATCAGTCTTTTGGTGCTCTTTGTTAATTTCTAAAATGTTCACTTACAACTCTTTTGGCAGGGTTATATACCTCTTCCTTAAGAACATAAGAACATAAGAAATAGGAGCAGGAGTAGGCCATCTAGCCCTTCGAGCCTGCCCCGCCATTCAATAAGATCATGGCTGATCTGTTGTGGCTCAGTTCCACTTTCCCGCCCTCTCCCCATAACCCTTAATCCCCTCTCTTATCAAGAACCCATCAACCCGCTTCTTAAAAATATTTAGCGAGGCAGCCTCCACCACTTCAACGGGCAGAGAATTCCAGAGATTCACCACCCTTTGAGTGAAGAAGTTCCTCCTCAACTCCGTTCTAAACCGCCTCCCCTTTATCTTGAGGCTGTGCCCCCTAGTCCTACTGTCTTTTTTGAGCGGGAAGAGTCTCTCCACCTCTATCCTATCCATCCCATTCATCATCTTATACGTCTCAATGAGATCTCCCCTCATTCTTCTAAACTCTAACGAGTACAAGCCTAGTTTATTCAGCCTCTCCTCATAGCTCAATCCCCTCAACTTCGGTATCAGCCTAGTAAACCTCCTCTGCACTCCCTCCAGGGCCAAAATATCCTTGCGCAGGTGCGGCGCCCAAAACTGCACACAGTACTCCAGCTGCGGCCTCACCAATGCCCTATACAGCTGCAGCAAGACCTCCCTACTTTTATATTCAATCCCCCTCGCTATGAAGGCCAGCATCCCATTCGCCTTCCTGACCACCTGCTGCACCTGCAAGCTGGGTTTTTGCGACTCATGCACAAGGACCCCGAGGTACCTCTGCACCGTCGCCTGCTGCAGTTTTTCGCCACGTAAGTAATAGTCCTTCCTACCATTCTTCCTACCAAAGTGGACCACCTCACACTTGCCAACATTAAATTCCATTTGCCATTTCCTGGCCCATTCGCCCAGCCTATCTAGATCCTTCTGCAGACTCTCCACACCCTCCGCACAATTTGCCTTTCCCCCAATCTTGGTGTCATCAGCAAATTTCGACACCCTGCACTCGGTTCCCCCCTCCAGATCATCTATATAAATGGTAAATAGCTGAGGCCCCAGCACCGACCCCTGGGGCACCCCACTAGTCACCAACCGCCAATCCGAATAGCACCCATTGACCCCCACTCTCTGCCTCCTATTTGACAACCAATCCTCTATCCACGCTAACACCCTACCCCCAACTCCATGTCCCCTGACCTTCTGCAATAACCTCTTGTGAGGTACCTTGTCAAACGCCTTCTGAAAATCCAGAAAGACCACATCCACCGGCTCTCCTCTATCCACTGCCCTAGACACATCCTCATAGAACTCCAGTAAATTTGTCAGACACGACTTCCCTTTAATGAAACCGTGTTGCGTCCGCCCTATCAAGCAATTCCCTTCAAGATGCCTCGCAATTTCCTCCTTAATGACGGATTCTAACATTTTACCTACCACAGACGTTAAACTAACCGGCCTATAATTCCCCGCCTTTTGCCTGGCACCCTTCTTAAACAACAGCGTAACATTAGCCGTTTTCCAATCTTCCGGCACTTCCCCGGAATCCAGCGACGTCTGGAAAATAACCACCAAGGCATCCACTATAACCTCCGCCATTTCTTTCAGAACCCTCGGATGCATTCCATCCGGTCCTGGGGACTTGTCCACAATCAGCCCCTCCAGTCTGTCGAGCACCACGTCTCTAGTAACAGTAATGTCATTAAGACCCTCCATTCCTACCACCTTTCCATCTCTAACACCCGGCAAATTATTCACGTCCTCCTCCGTGAAGACAGAAACAAAAAAGTTATTCAAGACCTTAGCCATATCCCCATCCCCTACCACTAGCTCCCCTTTCTCATCCTCTAAAGCACCAACTTGATCTAACACAATCCATAACTTTTCTTGATAACCACGATTGGATCACTTTACCTTTTGAGTTTTTTTTACTTCAAAGGAATGTAAATTTGTTGTAAACCATGTGTTAATTCTTTAAGTACTAACCATTGCCTGTTTATCATCATATCTTTTAATGTTGTTTCCCAATTTACCCAGTCATATCTTTGCAGCTTCCTTTATTTAGATTTAAGACTCCAAGTTTCAGATTGAAATACAAACAGATCCTAAAATACTATCACATTGTGGTCCCTATTTTCTTTAGAAGCCCCTTTCCAACAAGATTATTCATCAGCTTTTTCTCATTGCATAATACTAGATCTGCATTCAGATAGAGTGCCTTTTTCAATTATTTCCATGACTCCAAACTTTATCTGCTACTGCGCTCTTAAGTGCTCTGTCCCTTCCTGCCACACTCAAGTTATCTTGCTGTCTTGGTTTGTCCCCTCTCTTTACTGTATTTCATCATCCCTTACCTGATTTGTTGACCCCACTATTTAGTTTAAAGCCCTCTCTACCGCCCCAGTAAAAGGATGTGCCAGCAATAGTCCCAGCACAGTTCATGTAAAGATCATGCCAGAAGTTAAAGTTTATTCATTAGTCACAAGTAGACTTACCTTAACACTGCAATGAAGTTACTGTGAAAATCCCCTAATCATTTTGGTGCCTGCTCAGGTACACTGAGGGAGAATTTAGCATAGCCAATTCATCACTCTGCACATCTTTGTACCGTGGGAGGAAACCAGGGCACCCGGAAGAAACCATGCAGTCACAGGAAGAACATGCAATCTCCACATAGACAGTGACTCAAGCCGGGAATCAAACCTGGGTCCATGGCACTGTGAGACAGCAGTGCTAACCACAGTGCCACCATGCTGTCTGCCAATGGTACAACTTTCTATTTCTTGGTAAATTGAAACCCATTCTTCTCACACCAATCTTTGAGCCATATATCTAATGATTATTACCTTTGAATTTCTGCTTGACAATTTAGCCCCTAACTGTTCATATTCTGTAAGCAGAACCTCTTTCCTGTACCTAAATATGTGGACCCAGACAACTGGATCTTCCCTCTCCCACTGCAAGTTTCACCCCAGCACAGACGTCTCAAATCCTGGCACTGGGCCGGCAAGTCATGTTGTGGAGATGCTGACATTGGACTGGAGTAAACACAGTAAGAAGTCTCACAACACCAGGTTAAAGTCCAACCAGTTTATTTGATAGTAAACCCACAAGTTTTAGAAACGCTGTTCCTTCGCCAGGTACAGCCGCAACACAGTCTGCTGGATTCACATTTTGGCTACATAGTTCTGTGCCTGTCGCCCTGACTATACTGATGCCTACTATATTCCTATTAACTCCTGCACTTGACTGGCTTCCTGTCTCACAATGCTACGGTCAGTTTGCTCACCAACCCTGTAACCCTTAATTTTGTCCATACCAGCTGCAGGAATCTGAAACCAGTTGGATAACTGCAGGGGTCACAACCTCCTGTTCTTGACCATGGACCAAATCAGATGACCCTATCCTAAGAGGTGTGATCATCTCCAATGTCTAGGGAACCTCCCCCCTCCCTAATGTGACTTTGAACGGAATTTCCTCCAGCCACAGACACTTACATGTTTGCTTTGGGTCACACAGCATCCACAAACTCACATTCTGTGCAAGATATCACCTGCCTCGCCATCTATCATTGTGTTTAATTAATTAATTTAATGATTACATTTTAATGAATATCTCTAGTCCTTATTATTTCAATAAATGTTCTACTTACCTCTATTGAAATTCTCTAGTTAAGATATGCTCACCAACCAACCTAATAACCTTTCCTAATATTATTAAGCCTTACTCCACTGATAAGACCTTACAATTAGTAAAATGATCCTCGCTGACGCTGTATTAGTTACTGCTATCTGTCTCTGCATCATCCTGTCTCTCGTTCTCTTAGCTGCTCCTATCTATCGCCAGGTTCTCCTGTTTCTACTCTTTTAGCTGTTGCTCTCAGTCTCTGCATCCTCTTTTCTCCAGCTAAGTGTATGATTGCCCAAGCTGTTGAATTTCTTTGAGAAAGTAACATCTGGATTAGACTGTGCCCAATGAAGTGGTTGAATACAAATTGGTGCTTATTTTCTGCAGTCCAGTTTTGGGGACCAGCAACACAGTGTAACACTATAAACACAGTGTTAATTCCAGACCCAAAAATAGACCCAGATTAATCTCTACCACTTGTATCTAGTCTTTCAAAAGGCATATGGTAATAGACTCAAACTCAGTGTACTGTGGTCAGATTTGCTGTTGATGCCAAACTATGAGGGCCTGAGGAAACAGCTTAAACATAGAAACATTTGGCCCTTTGAGCCTGCTCTGCGATTCATTACAATCATGGCTAATCTTCCCACCCAATAGTCTAATCTTGCTTTCTCCCGTTGATCCCATTCGCTCCAAGTGCTATATCTAGCCACCTGTTGAATGCATTCAATGTTTTGGCATCAACTACTTCCTGTGGCAATTAATTTCACAGGCTCACCACTGTTTGGTTGAAAAAATGCCACCTCACTTCTGTCCTAAAATTTTATTGTGCGAGGGGCAAGGTTTAAAGGAGATGTAGGAGACAAGTCTTTCACACAGAGGGTGGTGGGTGCCTGGAATTCACTGCCAGGGGAGGTCATGGAAGCAGATACGATAGTGACTTTTAAGGGGTGTCTTGACAAATACATGAATAGGATGGGAATAGAGGGATATGATCCCCAGAAGAGTAGGGTGTTTTACTTCAGTCGGATACTATGGTCAATGCAGGCTTGGAGGGCCGAACAGCCTGTTCAATGATGTAATTTTCTTTGTTATTTGTCTTTTGTTCTTTGTCCTAAATGATCTACCCCAATCCTCAGGCTGTGACTCCTGGTTCTGGACTCACCAACCATTGTGAATATCCTCCCTGCATCTACCCTGTCTACTCCTGTTAGAATTTTATGAGTCTCTATGGGAACCCCTCCCCGCATCCGCCACACCCCCCCCCCCCCCATTCATCTTAACTCCAGCAAAAACAATCCTAACTTAGTCAATCTCTCCTCATACATTAGTCCTGCCATCCACAAAATCAGCCTTGTAAACCTTTGTTGCATTTCCTCGAAAGCAAGAACATTGTTCCTTATAAAAGGAGACCAAAACTGCACAAAATATTCTAGGTGTGACCTTACCAAGGCCCTGTATAATTGCAACTACACATACCTGCTCCTGTGCTCGAAACCTCTCACAATGAAGGCCAACATATTATTTTCCTTCTTTACCGCATGCTGCACCTGCACACTTACCTTCAGCGACTGATGCACAAGGACACCCATGTCCCGCTGCACACTCTCCTCTCCCAATTTACAGCTGTTCAGGTAGTAATCTGCCTTCTTGTTTTTGCTTCCAAAGTGAATAACCTCACATTTGTCCAAATTATACTGCATCTGCCATTGATTTGCCCACTCACCCAACCAGATCATGTTGAAGAATCTCTGCATCCTCATCACAGTTCACCCTCCCACCCAACTTTGTATCACCTGTAAACTTTGGGCTGTTAGATTTTGTTCCCACATTCAAATCATTAATAGCTGGGGCCCCAGCACTGATTCCTGTGGCACCCCACTCGTTACTGCCTGCTAATTTAAAAGGACTCATTATTTCCTACTCTTTGTTTCCTCTCTGCCAACCAGTTTTCTAGCCATCTCAAGACACTTTCCCCAATCCCATGTGCTTTAATCTTACACGATAATCTCTTATGCGGGACTTTGTCACAAACAACAAAGCTACAATAGAACTGACAAAATTTAAATGTGAAGAAGAAGGTCAATGAATTTTAGTCAGTTTTTCACTAAATATATCTGGCCAATGCAGCACAACCATCAACAAAGCCAATACCCAGAAATGAAGAATATAAGTCAGAGGAAGTCATTCACAAGCTGGATAGTATTCTAGTAATACTATACCCTTAAATTGTATGGCCAGTTGTGATCACTGAAACACAAGAGAGGTACTGCTGAGAAAGCTCACAGCGCAGAGTGTCAGGGTTCTGCTTTCTGTAGAAAGGCTGGTGAAAATCTTTCTATTTAGCCTGAAAAGGAAACATCTGAATTTAATACTTGGCGTGTGCGTGAAGTCGATGGATCCAGAAGCAGATGCAGAATCCGCTCCCGGCCAGGACCACCTTCTCCACATGACAGTACATGGGGTGGCCCACCCAGTGGGAAACTGGTCTCCTGTTTGGAACGAGTCGGGCACCAGGTCTAATGGGGACTCGGGGGGAGTTTCAACTCTGCAGGCAGAACCCTAAGGGCTGCCAGGGCTTGGTGGGGAGACAAAGGCAGTTTTCCAAAACTATGGAGCATTGAATTTGGAGCAGTCACATCCTCAGCACCTAGTGAACATACAAGGCAAACTTGGTGGCTACACTGCGCCCTGCTTGATGGAGGAAGTCAGTGCCAGGCAGGACATACTGATACTCAGAGACGCCAAGAGAATGCCATTTAACCAAGAAGGCATGGACAGAGCTTGACACCCAGGTCATTGGATGCATCTTTACTGCTGTGCTCCATGTGGCTTCAGTGTCACAAAAATTATCTTCTGCAGCAGCAAGGGTTAGTGCGGGTATGACACGGAACAGTGAGAGAAGTGGATTTGGGTGTCCGTTTCTCAGGATGCTCAGGAGTGTAGGAGTGCGTGTGTACACTGGTACTGCCAGCACAATTGGCCTCATGTATTTCAGGGTGAGGTGTGCAACTGAGACACATTCCAATAACTGGCTGTGGGGTGGGGGAAACTGGAAAGGACCTTCAGGAAGAGGAAGCACTAATAATGAATTCTATTTACCCCTTTCAGAAGAGAAGCCATAATGCAGCATAGCACCGAAGAACAGGGGGTGGGTGCCTAATCTATACATCTTCAGCCAAAGCACTGGAGCTGGGGTGCCACTGGCCACCAAGGCTCTCTGATGAAGGTAAGAATGCAGTGCACAGATGTGAGAATGCCCATCGAAACTCCAAAGCAGATAGTCCCATACTGCAGTTTTCTATTGTCTCATTAGTCCACCTAGCATGCACACTGACTATGATGATTAAACATACTGATATGTTGTCTTCCTCCCACAGATATGCCATCTGCAAGAGCCACCGGTGATCCTGAGGACCCCCCTTTAAACTCTGAGGAAGAGACTTTTACACTTGCTCCCACATCACACCCTCTCTCTAAACCAGGCACCAGAGCAGATACTAACACCTTGGCATTAAGTCATCAGCTCCACAGGTACAGCACAGTGGTGAAGGCACTTCACACTCATGTGAGGAGCTGATGGAGGCCCCAGAGCACCAGCAGTGGGAGCACTACTGGAGGCCAGAATAGTGCTGAGTCCAAAGCAATTGATGAGCCTCTGGGGTTGTCCATCAGACAGCAAATGCTAGGTGTCCAGCAGGATGAGTGGGAAGATCTGGCAGAGATCCAAGAGGGTCTGATGTTTTCTTTCATGAAGGAGTCCATGTGGAGGTGAGCACTGTGTTGACACTGAGCACTGAGTGCACAACCTCTTGCCTTGAGAGAGTGGCAACTCCCATGGACAGGCAGCTTCAGAAACAGAATCAGTGGTTCCAGAGATCAAGCTCGCATCTGCAATCCAATTCACTGGCTGTCAGCTCAGGAGGTCACTGCCAGTGTGAGAAATGGATGAGGCACTTAGTCTCTCTGCCAGGTGCCCATCCATCAATGAGGAGCAGGGAGGTCCAAACATTATTTACACTGTCAAACAAGATGCCTATCATTGCCGTAAGCTCCTCTCAGGGCGCTCTGAATGAGCACACTAGCTCCTTTACCCCTCTTACAGTGGTTGCTGCGTCTGATGATACTGCAATGACTAAAGAGTGCCCAGCACGTCACTGGTAATATTATTTGTGCCTATTATTTTAGGATTTGTGCTCAGTTTGGCAACTTTTTATGTCCTTTGTTGGAGCATTGACAATTATATAACTATTTATTCTGCTGTAATGGGCTGAGTTTGCTATATGGTTGCAATAGGTGCCAGATGGAGCACAGAACTGTAGTAACTGTATTGCATTGTATGGAGCTGGAGGTTTTGATTGGGTTATCACATAGCAATTATTTGTAAAGGAGATGCTGTCATTGGCATGAGGAAACATCAATGCCTCAGATGTCTAACTGAAAGTTTTCAGGATCAAAGCATTCCTGTCGTCTGCCTCTACATTCTCACCCTGCACCACCTCACCCTCAACCCCAGCAACCCCAGAGGGTCATCCTCCTGGATCTATGGGAGCTGCCTCACTTTCCCCAGCCTCCATCAGGTCCCCCCTTGCCAGAGCCAGATTGTACAGAATGCAGCAGGCTATTGCTATAAGGGAAATATGTTCTGGAGGGTACTGCAATGTTCCTCCTGATCGGTCCAGGCATCTGAAGCTCATTGTGAGCAGCCTGATGGCGCTGTCCACCACCACTTTGTGGAAGCATGATTCCTGTTGTATTGCTCCTTTGCCTCAGTTCTTGGGTGATGGAGTGGGGTCATTGGCCACCTTTTCCAGCGATAGCCTTTGTCACCCAGGAGCCATTCATCCAATCATGCAGGAGCCATGATCAGCCTTGCTATTTGTGACTACTGATAGATGTGGGCATCATGTGAGGTGCAGACTTGCAGAACTGTGCCATGTGGTCACAGACAATCTGCATGTTCATCAAGTGGAACACTTTGGCTCACAAAAACTCCCAGCTCATGCATTGGCATCTTGATGGCCACATCAGTGCAATCTATTACACTCTGAATACCAGAAATCTAACAACACTGCAAAGCCTCTGGCTCTGTCCACCTGGCTGGCATTGTCCATCCGGTAATGGATAAATGTGTGGACACATCTGAAGAGAGGGTCAGTGATGAACTTGACACAATTGAGTACAGCTCAGTGGGACACACCACACAAATCCCCACTGACCCCTGCAAAGAATTGGTGAAGTGGAAGTTGAGGGTCATCATAACTTCAAAGCTGCTGGCATGGGGTGTCCATCGACACAGTTAGAAACAACATCCATCCCAATCATCTGGCATATTGCGGTCACTGTGTGCCTAGAGAGAGATGAAACTTCCTTCAGCATTGGACCTCGGACATTTGGAGGTAGACAGAGTACTGCCTGTACATTTTGGCCACTGGGTAATGATGTCTTATGTCAAATTTACCACCTTGAGATCCCTGCTGGCCATGCACCAACTGAACTGTTTCTCCCCTCTTACAGGTCTCTGCCTGGAATGCTGCCTGTGCTCACACCTCGTCTCCTCTCTTTCCTGCCCCTCTTTTCTGCTTCAGAGGAGATCTATTCTATTAGATGAGATGCACAAGGGCCTGTGCCTTAAAACTAAGGTGCACCAGATTGCAATCCTCAAGTAAACCTTTCAGCGTAGAAGATGTCCTCAAATTTGGGGTGACATTGTGGCTCAGTGGTTAACACTGCTGCCTCACAGCTCCAAGGACCCAGGTTCGATTTCAACCTTGAGTGGAGTTTGCACATTTTTCCCATGTCTGCATGGGTTTCCTCCGCATGCTCTGGTTTCCTCCGTCATTCCAAAGATATGTGGGTTAGATCAATGGTCAATACTAAAATTACCCCTTAGTGTCCCAAGGTGTGTAGGTTAGCGGGATAAATCCTGGGGTTAGTGGGTAGGGTCTGAGTGCGATGCTCAGTCAGGACTTCAGTGCAGACTCAATGGGCTGAATGGCCTCCTTCTGCACTGCAAGTTTTCTATGATTCCAGGAATACATCCAGGCAGATTTGAAATGAAAGTCACAAAGAAACTGAATATGCTTGTGATCCAACAGCTTTTATCCTGCCTTTGAATAACAAGTTGATGAAAATGTGCTGGCTGCCCACAAGCTTTGCCCATGCAGCTAGTGGAAAATCACTCAGGCAGTGTAAAATTCATTCAGTAGACTTGTCAATGGCCTCAATTGGCCCTGTAACTGTGGTAGCGGGTGCAGCCCTGATTCTCATGCATGTAATGCACATGCATTACACACCAATCGTCCTCAACATTGCATGTGTGTGCTATGATATAGGAATACATACCTGACATCATTTTACACAATTTTACATGCATTCAGATTGAACGTAAAATTCAGGCCATGGGATTGGAATGTTTAATAGTAAATACTGCTTAAATAACAATAGTGTGAGATGGACAAAGGACACAGGTTCAAAACAGTGAAATATGAATCTGAGACTGCTATTTTTCATGCCGGAAGTGATCAACAGAAAGGAAGGAATAAGTTTATGAAATGATGGTCTAATGTAGACCTTCCTCCACTGGGGGCAATTTTTGGGAATTGAGATGTATATCCTTTCACCTGCCATCCTTTAAAATTAACTATGGGAGAAATGTCCAAATTCATGATATGTGTTCCTGACAGGCAAGGATATCTAATGGAGATGCAATTTACTAAAATGACTCCTCTCAAGTCAGCATCAAATACTCCCAGATCAGCTGGATAGAAAGTAAGACTTGTTGTGCTCCAGTTACTCAGCTACATACCATACAAAGAAGTTATCAAACGCACTATGTTTTCCTTTTCGGATACCACCCTTTTGGTTAGGTCAGTTGAAGCTACTTCAAAGATCTTGAGGCTCATTTTCAGGTGCATCCACCCACTCCCAGCCCCAAAGTGTACCACAAGTAGTTGTGGTAACAATAGAACTTCTACACTCCAGGGAAGGGCTGCTGGTGCTGAAGGAAACTTCTTCTCCTCCTTGAATCACTTCCTTAAGTTTAGGAGGGTTAAGCAAAAAAGATTAGAAAATGTAGTTATGTGATTTGTCACAAATAGTTTTTGTTTTTGCTGAGTCTTCTAATCGTGTCTTTCCCAGGTACTGATGTCAAAAATGATCTACACTGAAAGTTCTTCTGATCATTGCTACACATCTCCACCGGATGAGCCCTCGTCCCTCAATGCTGAACTGAAACCAGATTGCAACTTTCTCCTCACAGCCATTAGACTGGCGTCTTTAAATCAAATTCTTGATCCCTGGGTTTATTTATTGCTCCGAGAAATCCTGTTAAGGAAAGTATGTCAGGTAGCCAATGCTGTGACTAATTGTTCCGTAGAGGGGTTCAAGGAGATTCCTGTAACAGTAGAAGCAAGAAACCATTTGAAAGAACAAATAACAGAAGTGAGATGAACCCAAAAGAATGACAATTGATTGTACGATAGAAAATACTGTCCTTGGCTGTCTCTAAAACGTGAAATGTCCTTGCAAAGCAACTCATATAAATATTGTTTAGGCTTTGAGTCCATTCATTTGTTTTATCTGAACCTCTGATGAACTGAAAAATTATTTGATAATCTTAAGAAAATGTTTAATTTATATTACATTTGATGGCTGGCAAGGAGCTGGTACTACATCTGCCCTTCAATGTTAGTGCAATATGTCTGGCTGGAAGTGGCAGCTAGGCTAAGCACTGTATACAGCACCTGCAGGTAACAAATGCTAGAGAAGGTGACACATCTTAAGAAGGCTATCAAAGTAAGTTTCACAACAATTCCAATTCCCGGAGAAATGGTCCAGATATGCTGAATACAGTGAAACGTGTGTTGGTCTGTTTCCCATTTCCTGCTGGATCGTGCCAAAGCCAAGATCTCTTGCAACTTTTGTTTATTTTCTCTGCCCTTACACAAGTAGGCACACACTGAATCTGAAATTGCAACTGACATCAATAGATGGCTCAGATGAAGCAATTGGAAATTAAGATGGATAGACAGTATAAAGAGGAGATTTGTATATGAAGCAAGTTACTAATGGAAAGAATATCAACTGGAGCAAATGTTCAAAAAAAATGGACATTTGGAGAGTGACTATTTATGTATGACATATCCTTACTTCTCCTTATTGGGAGAAAGCTCCAAATAAAGAAATTGCCAAAAGAACCAGAAGGAAGATGAGAGAAATGTATTCCCTAGTAAGCTGTTTTTGGAAAGCACTGCCTGAAATGGAGGGAGAAGCTGTTTCAACACACTTTTGAAAGGAAAGAGCAGAGGAAGTTGGACTAATTGGAGAACTCTTTCAAAGAGCCATGCAGGCATTGTGGACTGAATGGCGACCTTTTGTGCTGTAAGCTTCTATGCTTTCTATAATAATTTATCATCTTCTGCAATCATTTCAATGTTCTTTATATTCCAACTTAAACCCTAATAAAAAAAGATGAAACATTTTAAAAAAGAGAGAAAATGGCAGGTTAGAGAATTATCTAAATGCATGGGATTTTTTCCAATTTTCCTGGGTTACCTATGATATATGGGCTAGCAATAGGAACACCATTGTTGTTTTAATAATTTATTCTGATGTTTGACACAAAGATATAAGTCTAATTGTGCTCAGTTATTTAATGAATATCCTGTCTTCATGGAAACTGCAGTCAGCTACAGACTAGACCATCTGTATAATTTAAAACCATTGTTAATTGTTTACATGTATATGGTACAATGGTGCATGTATTATTACATGTAATTAATATGGTAATTAATGTTCCCATATTTAGGCCAAAGATTACACATCAATAATCAAGTTTATTTTCTTTTAAACGGGCTTGTATAAACTAATTCGGAAAACAGATGGAAAGTGTTCAAGGTATTTTATCATATGTGCATTCTTATACTGCTGTGTTTGAATATAAGTTTAGTTGCAACTAGATATATATAAATATATGGAAATGCAATGTTAAATGCAGTAAAGTTATAAATTAATAATGGTGTCCTGAAGCGAAATGTTTTAAAATCAACTGGTGCCGATTATTTGGTTCTTTTCCATATAACTTATTTGCACTTAAGGTCCATGACAGATTTTTTAACCACTTTGTGTAATTGTATTTTATGTTTTGTAAATGTTGACATCAAGTTGCATTTTTCTGAGAAAAATTCTAAGTTGCACAGTTTTTTTCAAAATATATATCAATTGAGATAAATGGTCTGGCTGCTTATTATATTGTGTATGCTTACCCATGTTATGAATAATAACTATCAAAATTAAACTTACCAGCCTCTAATGGATTCTTTCTCCAGTACTTCAAAATGTGGAAGTGCCTGTCTAAAGTTTATTTATTAGTGTCACAAGTAGACATACATTAACACTGCAATGAAGTTACTGTGAAAATCCCTTAGTTGTAACACTCCAGTGCCTGTCGGGTACACTGAGAGTGAATTTAACATGGCCAATGCACCTAACCAGCACGTCTTTTGGAATGTGGGAGGAAACTGGAGCACCTGGAGGAAACACATGGAGACAGGGGGAGAATATGCAAACTTCACACAGACAGTGACCTGAGCCAGGAATCAACCCCGGTCCCCAGCACTGTGAAGCAGCAGTGGTAACCACTGTGCCACCGTGCTGCCCAACTTGGTCAGCCCTTCCTGTTGGATTTATATGTTTTGTAAACAGAGGATCAATGTTACCTGATCATTATTATTTGATTTAACTTATATTTGTTCCCTACTGTATTTAACCTTGGTACATGCAACAGCTTTTTGTTTCTTGATCCAGATTCTCTAATCTAAAAATGCGACAATGAAAAGGCCACGTAAGCAAGTAATCAGACTTGCTCTTGGAACAGCTCTGATTAACCATAGAAAGCTTGAAGTTTAATGGATCTATTTTGAGTAATGTTGATGATATCGGCTAAATATGTCACAATGACCATGTGAGCAGTCTCAGAGTCAAAACACTCATCAAACTAGATTATGAAGTATTTAATTACAGCAGCCAGTGGCAGGGTAGCAAAGGGAAACATTTAACTTGGTCAAATTAGGTTATTTGTCATATGTATCTTAAGGATTTGAAGGTGCACCTCAATCTAGCAAGTAGCTACTTACTTACTTGACATAATTTGATGAATTTTAAACAACTTTGATATGTGTACAAGTTTTTAAAACTTAAATATATTATAAATTTTTTGCAAAACTTACGTACTCATAAATATTCAACTATGGACTCCACTGGATCGTGCTATTGTACAATTCTTGCTAGCCGTCTCGTCATCTCAACTTTAGTCTTTCATCAGGCCTCTTTCCAGCTGGGAACCATTTCATAATTTCTTCAAGATATCCTTAGTTCTATGCCACAAATCTCTGCTGACTGCAGTTTCACAAGGAGATATTATTGACTTAACTGGTAACAATTATTCCCACATAATGGTTGTGTGTGCTTCTCTCTCTGTTTGCAGAGTGTTGATCTGTGGCCGTTAGCAATCAGCTTGCCATTGTAGTGATTGGCAGGTTGCCTGTCTTACTTTCCGCATGAAAACTTCACCTTAGCTAACCAAGCGTTCATTCAAGACAAGGTGAATGGTTTTCTCAGGGCTACAAAAGAAGAAATTGCTGGCAACCATTGTTTGATCTGGTGTGTAGCCTGTATGCATAATGTATTCCATTCCTGCCTGGTGGTCTCGTTTTTCAGATCACATAGCAGGACAGATTATATAGCAAGGTCAAGAATGAAGCAGCTATAGTTTCTGATGCAGACTCTGGGATTCCTACACATTTGCAGGATCTGCAGCATTTGCAGACTTGTCCTAATGCTTGTTGAATGATATTGACAATCACTTCTGTATATATAAATGCACCAACCGGGAGCGGAAGCATCCACTACACGTCTACTTAATCCATACCTTTTATCATCTATGTCCAAGCGGCCAATGATAAGTTCATAAGAAATAGGAGCATAATTAGGTCTTTGGGCCTGTCAAGTCCACGCTGCCATTCGATCATGGCTGATATGCTCCTCATCCCCATTTTCCTGTCTTCTCCCCATAACCGGTCAACACATTACCAATTAAAAATCTACCTAACTCCTCCTTAAATTTACTCACTGTCCCATCATCCACCATACTTTGGGGTAGCAATTCCACAGATTCAGAACCCTTTGTGAGAAGTAGTCTCTCCTCAATTCTGTTCTAAATTTGCTACCCTTTACACTATGACTTCTCGCCCTAAAATGCTCCACCAGCGGAAGCATCCACTCCATATCTGCTATATACCTTTTATCATCTTGTACACCTCAATTTGATTTCCCCCCAGTTCTTCTAAATTCCAGACAGTATGGGTCTAAACCGTTCAATCTCTCTTCATACGACAAACCCCTTATCTCTGAAATCAATCTAGTGAACCTCCTCTGAATTGCCTCCAATGCTGCTATATCTTTTCTCAAATAAGGGGGGGATCAAAACTGTGCACAGTACTCCAGGTGCGGCCTCACCAATGCCTTGTATAGTTGCAACAATATTTCCTTACCTTTATATTCTATTCCTTTAGCTATAAATGCCAACATTCTATTTGTCTTCTTTATTATCTGCTGTAACTGCTTGCTAGTTTTCGGTGACTCATGAATAAGGACGCCCAGATCCCTCTGCACCAGAGCACCCTGAAGTCGCTCCCCATTTAGATAGCAAGTTGCCTTTCCACTTTTCCAACCAAAATGCATGACCTCATAATTATCCACGTTAAGCTTCATCTGCCATAATTTGGCCCACTCTCCTATCCTACCATATCCATTTGTAAGGTTCTTTGCAACTTACTGTCCACCTACTTTTGTGCCATCTGTAAATTTGACTATAGAGTCTTCTATCCCTGTATCCAAACCATTAATATAGATTGTAAACAGCTGGGGCCCAAGGACCAAACCCTGTGACATCCCACTAGTTACTTCTTGCCATTCAGAAAAAAAATCATTTATCCTGACTCTCTGTCTTCTATCCATCAGCCAGTCACCTATCCAAACTAATAAATTACCCCTAATCCTATGTGATTAATAATCCTAATTCATCTTTTGTGCAGCACCTTATCAAATGCCTTCCGGAAGTCCAGATATACTACACCTACAGGATCCCCATTATCTACTTTGCTTATCACATCCTCAAAGAACACTAGCAAATTAGTCAAACATGATTTGCCTTTCATAAAATCATGCTGACTCTGATGGATAGTGTTTTGACTTTCCAAATGGCCTGATAGTGCTTCCTTAGTAATTGATTCTAACATTTTCCCAACAACAGATGTTAAACTAACTGGTCTGTAATTTCCCACATGTTGCCTCCCTCCATTTTTGAATAAGGATGTTCCATTAGCATTTTTCCAATCCATTGGAACCTTTCCTGTGTCCAGGAAATTTTGAAATGTTATAACCAATGGATCCACTATCTCCACTGCCACTTCCTTTAATACCCTAGGATGTAGGCCATCAGGCCCATGGGACTTATCTGCCCTCAATCCGAATAGTTTGTTGAGTACCTTTTCCCTATCGATGTTGATTGTTCTAAGTTCTACCCTTTCTATTATTTCTGACTTTAGGCATAGTTCCTATAGGAATGGTACAAGTGAGCTCCACCATGAAAACTGAGGCAAAGTATTGATTTAGCATCTCTGCCATTTCAGTGTTCTCCACTATTAACTCTCCGGTTTCATCTTCCAAGGGACCAACATTCGCCACAGTGACTCTCTTCCCTTTTATATACCTATAGAAGCATGTGCTTTCCTTGTTGATTTTTGCGCTGGTTTTCTTTCGTAATTTGCAAAGTGATTTTTGTCACATGTGGCTGGTTGCTGTGTCTGAAAGAGAACAAATCTGCTGTTACATCGGCTATGTTCTCTTGTCTGTCACAGACAGAATTTATTTGCCTCCTTTGCTGCTCACGATAAGTGTGTTTGTATGGAAGAGGTGCGCGTTTATTCATCCGCAGAGTGAGTGTCCTATAAATCCAGCAGCAAGTTTTTTGCAATTTAAAAACAAAGCAGGTTATTTATTCACACACATTTAACACATTGGGTGAAATCTTACCAAAAAATGGTAGTGTTGGTTCTGGAATGAGAGAAAAGGAGTGTTTCCCGCTGACAGCACTGGCACATTTTCTGACCAAATCTTACGTTTCATTAGCAATAATGTTTAAGCTCACAAGGATCAGTGGTGTATTCCATATGATTTGCCCGCCCTGCAAAGCCAAGCACTGGGAGCTCCAAATAAACACTCTCCAGCACTTCTTCCACAATGACTGCAGGAGATGGCAGGCAAGAAGGCAGCACCACTCTTTTCAGAGAAGTCCTGCATGAGGAAGTTATTTTCCTTGCGGTCTTGGGCAGAGCAGGAGCCATACCAAGCTACAATACAACCAGAAAGAATGCTTTCTATGGTACATCAGTAATAGTTGGTGAGAGTCGTAGCTGACACGCCAAATTTCCTTAATCTTCTGAGAAAGTAAAGGCATTGATGGGTTTTCTTAACTCTAGTGTCAGCATGGGGGGACCAGGACAGGTTGTTGGTTATCTGGACACCTAAAAACTTGAAGCTCTCGACCCTTTCTACTTCGTCCCCATTGATGTAGACAGGGGCATGTTCTCCTTTACGTTTCCTGAGTGCAAAACCAAGTGGAGGAGTCCCATCACCTTCTATTCGAGGAAATGTTGCCATCACTGCAGCGCAATGAGGTCAACAGTGCACAGTTGGCATTCGCAGTGGAGACCTTGGTGCAGGTTGTGCACTCCATGGCAGGAGGTGTTCACACCATGAACTCCATGTCCAAGCTCATGAGCTCCATGGTGCCAGGCTTCAACTGCATAGTGCAGGGTGGTGGGAGTCTGGAATGCATTACCTGGGAGAGTGGTAGAGGCAGAAAATCTCACAATCTTTAAAAAGTATGAGGATGGGCTCTTGAAACATTATAACATTCAAGGCTATTGGTCAAGTGCTAGAAATTCAGATTAGTGCAGACTTAGTGTAGTTTTGTCAGTACAGACTCAATTGGTCAAAGGGCCTTTTCTGTACTCTGACTCTATGATTCTATTGCTGCCACCATGTTTGAGATTGGATCCTTCTGTCTTGGACTCTGAGTGTTGGGCGTGGTTCTTAGACACATTGTACATGTACTCTGGTATCTGCTTAACACTTGTTTATTAGTACCCCATCGGAACAGGTTGCAGAGTAGACATGTTGCACCTTGTCGTAATTCCAACTGCTTTCTTGAGACCTGACTAGTGCAGTTGTATGTCACCATATGCATTAGCAAATCCCATCTGTTTACCCTTTATACTAAAGGAAAACTGCTAGAATCACAAATCTGGGACAAAACTAACAATCACATGTTGCCAATGGTGGCACAGTGGTACAATGGTTAGCACTATTGCTTCATGGCGACAGGGGCCCGGGTTCGATTCCTGGCTTTGTTCACTGTCCGTGTGGAGTGTGCACTTTCACCCCATGTCTGCGTGGGTTTCCTCCGGGTGCTCCGGTTTCCTCCCACATTCCAAAGATGTGCAGGTTAGGTGGATTGACCAGGCTAAATTGCCCCTTAGTGTCAGGGAGACTAGCTCAGGTAAATGCATGGGATTGTGGGGATAAGCCTGGGGTGGGCTTGTGATTAGTGTAGACTTGATGGGCCAAATGGCCTCCTTCTGCACTGTAGAATTCTATGACATGGAGAAATGTGGTTTGTTAAGGTAAACTAGCACAAATTGGGGTTGCATAGTGGTTAGCACTGCTGTCTCACAGTGCCAGTGACCCAGGTTCAATTCCCAGCTTGGATCACTGTATAAATAAAGGATTATATTTAACTAACCTATTGCAGTTTTTTTGAAGAGGGAACAGTGATGGTTGATGAAGATAATGTTGTTGATGTGGTGTATGTGGACTTCCAAAAGGCACTTGATATTATGTCACACAACAGACTTGTGAGCAATGTTATAGCTCTGCAACAAAAAGGAAAGTAGCAACATGGATACGTAATTGGCTGAGTGGCTAATCGATATTTTTTGGGCTTGAAGGTTTGTCATGCTGTTCCCCAGGGGTCAGTGTTGGGTTAGGGTTAGGGTTAGGAATCCTTATTTGCTCTTCCTGATGATGAATTACTGACCTAGACTTTGGTGTTAAGGGGAAAAGAACAGAAGTGACAGGAGAAAAATCTTCATTCAGTCAGTGAGTGGTTAATGGCTGAAATGTACTTCCTGAGACTGGTGGAGGCAGGTTCAAGATGGAATCAGACTGTTACATCAAAAGGAAAAATGTGCAGTGTTTTGGGGAGAAAGCAGAGAATTGGCACTAAATCGTTTGGAAAACCACTGTAGACAGGGTGGGCCCAATTTTACCTTTGCGTCGTGCCCGTTTTTGGGCGCGAAAACTTGATAAAGTTGAGCATGAGGCCATTAGTGCGATCCGTGCCCGCGTCTGCACAGATGCCCACTTTACCAAGGCCCAAAAATGGCTGCAATCCGATTCACGCCCCAAACGGGTGCAACGGCAATTTAAGTGTGTTTCCATGCATTTAAATTGAATTAATGGGCTGCCCGCCCAACTTTACAGCATTCTCCCCTTTACCAACGCGTTCATGCATCAGATTCAGCGGGAAACAGACCTGCTAGGCAAAGGTCTGTATCGGGTGCTCCAGCTTCTGAAGAGGTAAGTTCAGAGCTTCCAATAGCTCTCTGACTCAGATTGGTGGTGGGGGGAGGGAAGGAAGGGCGGAGGGAGCCGGTCAGATGTATCTCTGGTGGGAGGAGAGGAGGGAGGACAGATCGCTCTCTGGTGGGAGGGGTGGTGGGAGGCCAGATCATTGTCTGGTTAGGGGGTGTGGGGGGGGGGGGCTGCTGGGGAAAGTGGGAGGCCACATTGTTGTCTGGTTGGGAGGGGAGGGCAGAGGGAGGCCACATTGTTGTAGGTGGTGGGGAGGGGGTTGGGGGAGGGAGTGGAAGGCCAGATTGTTGTCTGGTTGGGGGTGATTGGCAAGGGAGTCCGCTGTCACTCTGCGGGCAATCGGTGGGGGCAAAGGGGGGCAGAAGGTCATGAACGGTCTGGGTAGCGGGGTGGGTGAGTGGATAAGGGGGACAGTTATGTTATGGGAGTGGGGTAATGTCTGTGGGAGCCATCGCTCCCACTTTTTGTCCCTGGACCGCTTTATCCACTTTTTGCGGCCTGGGAACGATGTGACAGGGGAGCATTTTCCAAACTTTTTCTTCATTGCACATGCGCAGTTCAGAGCTCCGATTGTTTCAGGCACGCTAAGCTGCGCCGACAGCACGATTCAGACCCATTTTTTTCTCAGGCTAAGTGCGTATGGGGGCACCTGAAAGCAGATTTCCAAGTCGAATCTGAATTAAGCCCAGATTCAGTACTTAGAATGAAAATGGTAAAATCGGGCCTGATGGGTCTAATGATCTCCTTCCAGGCCATAAAAAATTTTGTGGTTACAATTTCCTTTATTTGTGGATTGCCTCGTTTGCCTTTTTTAATGATATATTTTGACATTCAAGGTGATATGAACTGGGTGTGTGAAGCTAGGTATATGCTTTCATACTTGCTGTGAACTCTTGCCTTGTAAAATCAGCTTCCTGATATTTGTTAAAAGGTAATTATTGAGATAATTTAAATTTCTAAAAAGCTAATATATTTTCAATAATAGATGATCAATTTCTTGTTTTCTGTAAATGATGAATAACTATGATAAAATAACTATTAAAACAAAACGTTATAGCTTGTAAGGTTTAATCAATTTTGTGTATTTTTAATTTATAATGTACGTTTCAAATTAATTGCAATTTATACTCCTACTGAGGTCATTGCTGTATATTAAACAAGTAATTTGCTAAAGGCTGGAAAGAGTTAAGAATATCAAACTAGGCGAAGCCATTTATAAGTTCTTAATTATGTTAAGCCTCAAGATGCAACCTTTTATTTTATAAAGCAAAACCACAGCAGAGATAGTTGAGAACATGTCTGCAAAACAGCGACAGATAAAGAGAGGTGTTAAGCTTTGTGATTAGTGGTCAGGAAGCATCTAATGAAATAAATCTTCTGGTGCCTTCTTGTATTATGATTTTTTAAATACTTTTACATGTAAAAATGTGTGTGTGTGTTCTGTTACCATTATAGTCAATTCTATGTGTATTTTACTGAAATACCGCCTACATTGTTAAAGTTAAACATTTGTGGCCAAACTTTAATTAAGGGGGTGTCAGGACATGCCCAGGCTGCACGTGCTCATCCAGGGGGATGTAGCAATGCTCCCAAACCAATTTGTAGACACACCAAAGGATTGTAACTAAATATGGTGATGAGTCTAAACCAAAATAAGGATAAAAGGAGCCTCTTTAGCCAGCATGGTAGCGGATCTACCCAGTGGACAAGAGGAAAAATCTAGAGAAAAGACAATATTGCCTGTGTTCCAGCAACACCAGATATCAAAGGCCAATTTTTGCAGTTTGCCGCTGCCTTTTGTTAAATATTCTTTACTTCACAGAATCACAGAATTTTTAAAGAAGGAGGTCACTTGATCACGTTAGCACTCTGGATCTCTGAATCAGCAATTTACTTAGTGTCTTTCTTGCTTCTTCGCTCCATAACCACACACATTGTTCCTTTGCAAATAACAGTCAAATTTCCTTTTCAACACCTCAATTGAATCTACTGCCAGCATATTCTCAGGCAATGCATTCCAGACCTTAACCACTTAGTCATAGAGTCATAGAGGTTTACAGCCCTTCGGCCCAACTTGTCCAAGTTCCCTTTTTTTTAAACCCCTAAGCTAATCCCAATTGCCCATATTTGACCCATATCCCTCTATCCCCATTTTACCCTTGTAACTGTCTGAATGCTTTTTAAAAGACAAAATTGCACCCGCTCTACTACTACCTCTGACAGCTTGCTCCTGACTCTCACCTCTATGTGAAAAACTTACCCCTCTGAACACTTTTGTATCTCTTGCCCCCTAGTTTTAGACTCCTCTACCTTTGGGAAAAGATATTGACTATCTAGCTGATCTATGCCCCTCATTATTTTATAGGCTTGATCATCCCTCAGCCTTCTACGCTCCAGAGAAAAAAGTCCCAGTCTATCCAGCGTGTCCAAACCGTCAAGTCCTGGTAGCATCCTAGTAAATCTTTTCTGCACTCTTTCTAGTTTAATAATATCCTTTCTATAATAGGGTGACCAGAACTGTACACAGTATTCCAAGTGCAGCCTTACCAATGTCTTGTATAACTTCAACAAGATGTCCCAACTCCTGTATTCAATGTTCTGACCAATGAAACCAAACATGCTGAATGCCTTCTTCACCACTCTGTCCACCTGTGACTCCACTTTCAAGGAGTTATGAACATGTACCCCGAGATCTCTTTGTTCATCCCCAGTGCCCTACCACTGACTGAGTAAGTGCTGCCCTGGCTCAATCTACCAAAATGCATTACCTCGCATTTATTTAAATTAAAGTCCATCTGCCATTTATCAGCCCACTGGCCCAATTGATCAAGATCCCGTTGCAATCAGAGATAATTTTCTTCACTGTCCACTATGTTACTAATCTTTGTGTCAGCTACAGACTTACTTACCAAATCTCCTATATTCTCATCCAAATCATTAATATAAATAATAAATAACAGTGGGCCCAGCGCTGATCCCTGAGGCACACCATGGTCACAGGCCTACAGTTTGAAAAACAACCCCCTACAACCATCCTCTGGCTTCTGTCAAGAAGCCAATTTTGTATCCATTTAGATACCTCACCCTGGATCCCATGAAATTTAACCGTCTGCAACAACCTACCATGCAGTACCTTGCCAAAGGCCTTGGTAAAGTCCATGTAGACAACATCAACTGCACTGTCCTCATCTACTTTCTTGGTTACCCCTTCAAAAAACTTAATCAAATTTGTGAGACAAGATTTTCCACTCACAAAGCCATGCTGACTGTCCATAATCAGTCCTTACACCTCTAAATGCCTGTACATCCTATCTCTCAAAATACCTTCCAACAACTTACCCACCACAGACGTGAGGCTCACTGGCATGTAGTTCCCAGGCTTTTCCCTGTAGCCTTTTTAAACAAAGGCACACTCCAATCTTCAGGCACCTCATCTGTGACTATCAATGATTCAAATATCTCTGCTGGGAACCCGCAATTTCTTCTCTAGCCTCCCACAATGTCCTGGGATACACTTCATCAGGTCCCAGGGATTTATCTACCTTGATGCACTTTAAGACTTCCAGCACCTCTTTCTCTGTAATATGTACATGCCTCAAGACATCACTATTTATTTCACCAAGTTCCCTAACATCCATGTTTCTCCCAATAGTAAATACTGATGAAAAACATTCATTTAGGATCTCACCCATCTCTTGTGGATCTGCACATAGATGACCTTGTTGATCCTTAAAAGGCTCTATTCTGTCCCTTGTTACTCTTTTGCCCTTCACGTATTTGTAGAAGCTCTTTGGATTCTCCTTTGCCTTACCTGCTAATCACTAGTTCTTCAGTTTTGCTTTCACAGAGCCTGAACTTTTTTCAGTTACTAACACATTCTGCTACCTTACCTTCATGCCACTATCTTTACCCTCTTTAGTCCTTAATATTACCATTAACATTTCCTTTGTCTAATGCCCTTAACATCTTTGTAGCTCAAACCTACCCCTGACATTCTAATTTGCTTTGTGTTCCACGTCACTCATCCAACTCAATAGGCTAACCTTGTTGCCAGGCTGAAGACCATGCCATTTATAAGGAAGCACTGCTACTCAGCATGTCATACTTTTGTGTTGATATAAAGGCGTCAATTGCACATGAGGGATTGTGTAAACCCATTGTGGGTTCATTTACTGATTTGATCTGATTTATTATTTCCACATATATTAGTATGGAGTGAAAAGCATTGTTTTATGCATGCTATAGACAAAGCATACCAATCATAGAGAAGGAAAGGAAAGAGTGCAGAATATATTGTTCCTCTACCTACTCTGTCCAAACTCTTTATGATTGTATATTTCTACAAAATGTTCTCAGCCTCCTTTTCTCCAAGGAAAACAGCCCCACATTCTATTTTCATAATTGAGGTCCCTTATTCTGGAATCATTTTTGTGAATCTTTTCTGCACTCTCTCTAATGTCTTCCTGGGAAAAAGCAAGATAAGGCTATTGAGTTGGATGATCAGCCATGATCGTAATGAATGGCGGAGCAGATTCAAAGGACCAAACGGCCTCCTCCTGCTCCCATCTTCTATGTTTCTATGTTTTTATATCTTTCCTAAAGAACTGGATGCAATATTCCTCCTGAGGCAAAACTAGTGTCTTATACAAGTTCAATATAACCTGCTTAATCTTGTATCCTATGTTCCTATTGATGAGGCTAGGGTATTGTATGCTTTATTAACTGCTCTCTTAACAGTTCTGCCACCTTCAATGACGTGTGCACATTGACTTCTTCTGCTCCTGCACCCTAGAGTTGCACCATTTATTTTATATTGGTTCTCCATGTTCTTCCTATCAAAATGAATCACTTCACTTTTCTCTATATTGAACTTCACCTGCCATCTATCCATTCCACCAACTTGTTCTTGTCCTTTTGCAGTTCCATACTACCCTCCAACATTCACAATACTTCCAAATATCATATCACTCCCAAATTTTGAAATTATATCCTCTGCACAAAGTCTAAGTTATTAAGAGATATGATAAAGAGCAAGGATCCCAAAATTGACCCTGAGAAACTCCACCACAAACATTCCTCCCAACCTAAAAACATCCAATAACCACTACTCTCTACTTTCTGCCATTCAACCAATTGCTATTTTCCCTTTTATTTCATGAGTTATAACCTTTCTTATTCATTTGTTGTGTGGAACTGTATCAAATGTCTTTCAGAGGTCCATGTATGCCACATCAACATTGCTATCAGCCTTCTTCAAAAAGTTTTTAGCAAGTTAGTTCAACATGATATTCCCTAAACAAACCCATGCTGATTTTCTTTAATTAAACTGCATTTGTCTATGTGACTATTAATTGGTTATGATTTATTATTCCTAGCTTTCCCACCATTGATATTAAACTGACTGGCCTACAGTTACTACGCTTACCATTACATCTTTTTTGAACAAGCGTGTAATGTTTACAATTCTCCAGTCCTCTGAAGCCATGTCTAAATCTAAGAAGAGTTTTGAATAAAGGGTGTTGTGTTATGCCTTTGAAGGTTTGCAGCATGATATCACCAGAAAGGAAGTGAGTCATGCGATCCAGTTTTAGTTTCACTTTTGCTTTTAAGCAGAGCACGCAACTTAACTGCCTTATACTTTTGTGACACCACCGTAGTGGGTCAGATTGCAAACAATAATGAGATGGAGTACAGGAACGAGATAGAATCTAGTGAACTGGTGTGATGACAATAATCTCTCCCTCAATGTCAACAAAATGAAGTCATTGACTTCAGGAAGCATAGTGGAGGACATGTCCTTGTCTACATCAATGGGGACAAATGGAGCAGAGCTTCAAGTTTTTAGGTCCTTGTCACTCCATGTTGACGCTATAGTTAAGGAAGCCCATCAATGACTCTACTTTCTCAGGAGGCTAAGGAAATTTGACGTGTCTGCTATGACTCTTTCTAACTTTTACAGGTGTACCATAGAAAGCATTCTTTCTGGTTGTATCACAACTTGGTATGACTCCTGTTCTGTCCAAGACTGGAAAAGCTACAAACTTTGTGAGCGAAGCCTAGTCCATCACGCAAACCAGCCTCCCATTTATGACTCTGTCTACACTCAGCCCACATACCCCAGACATACTGGGCACAATTTTACCAACTTGGTAGTTGCAAAGTAAATAAATGTGTTTTCAAAGATTCTTGCCTCCTGAAAAATTACAGCTGGAGTAAGAAGCCAGTATAACAGAAACATGACTGAAAAATTTTGGCTACTGCCTCTGCAATTTCCACTCTCACTTGCCTCAGTATTGTTAGGTGCATCTAATCTGGTCCTGTCACCTTATCAACAACAGAAAGCCTATCCAGTATCTCCTTGTCAGTTTTAACTTCTTCTCACTAACATCACAAACTACACTAGATCTTTTATTTATTGATCAGTAATTTCCTTGCAAATTTGTTCTTCTACATCTTTTCACTAGCTGGTGGTCTATAGACTGCATTGAGCATTGTAGTTGCAATCTTTTGTTCCTTAATTCCCACCAAATAGATTTTAAGCTTGAATCATTTTCTAGCACTCCTTAATCAATATTGCCAATCATCCTACACCCCAGCTATCACCACTTCCCCCCCCCACATCCCTCCCATCCCCCCACCTCCCCCCACATATTCCCCCCCAACACCTCCCCCCTCTCCACCCCCTATATTCCCTACCACTATTTTTTGTTTCCTTTCCTATCTTTCCTGGACACCTTGTATCCAGGAATATTTAACACCCAGTCTTACTCTTTTCCTTTAATAAATCTTGCTTGATTTACAAATTACATCAATTGTCTGACATTATTGGGTTGAGTTCTGGTCCGAAAACCCACAAGGTCCAGTTAATAAGGTAATGCATGCCTGTTTATTTTTATCTGCTCAATAGTCACATGATCTATTTCTGGAAATAGAAAAAAAATGGAATGCCAGTCACTTTGAATTTATGCATCAGGAAGATTATAAAGCTTTCAAAGTAAGATCTATATTTAAAACTATGAGGTAGATTTTCTGATTTGTTTTCATCATTAGCCATTACTGTCAACAACAAAATATGATGTGGAGATGCTGATGTTGGACTGGGATGGGTGCAGTAAGAAGGCTCACAATACCAGGTAAAAGTCCAACAGTTTTATTTGGTATCACGAGCTTTTGAAGCACTGATGAAGGAGCAGCAGTCTGAAAGCTCGTGATACCAAATAAAGCTGTTGGATTTTAACCTGGTGTTGGGAGACTTCTCACTGTGACAATAAAATAACAGTGATTGGAAAACGTTTCACAGCATATCTGTGATAAACCCCCCATAAGGTCCATGGGGAAATCACTGATTGGTCTAGCTGTGGGTCTTGTTAAATATGAGTTCCCCTGCTCATAGGCAGTGGCCTGATTGGAACTCCATGCCAAACTGGAGCTCTTTTATAAGGCAGGCCCAGGACTGGACTTGCTGAATGGTAGTCCCAGGCAGGCATTAGAGTGTGTACTCCACAATAGTCATTTTACTTGGCATTCTGTAATGAACTTTGTTCCTTTCAGTCGAGCTTCCTGAGTCATTACAATATCTTACCTTGGTGCACAAAGTAAACAGCTCAATACCTGAGAATCTGTTAAATCTACATTCAGCTTTCAGCAAAGTCCAAACCCTAGTCTTTTCTTAATGTGAGGCTGTGGTCTTCAAGTCAAACTAAATTGAAGGTATGATGTGGGAACTGGTGGACCCCAGGGTCCTTCCCAGTGACCATGTCTGCAGTAAGTGCAGGTTGCTGGAGGAGCTCCAGCTCAAGGTAGATGAGCTGGCCTCTGAGCTACAGACACTGAGGCTCATCAGGGGGAGAGAGGGTGCTATTGTCAATGGGATACAAGTGACATCCACCCCCCCCGGACTGACTAATTCTAAAGGTCAGGAACAAGAGGGGGCTGCTGAGAGGAGGAAGGGGGGTGGGGAGAGGAGGAAGGGGGGTGGGGAGAGGAGGCCTCAGCCTCTCAATCTGCATAACAGGTTTGAGGTTCTTGCTTCCAGTCTGGACGAGGACGAGGGAGGTGAGGTCAGTGAGCAAACTGCACACAGTACAGTGATGCAGCAGGGCATAGGCAAGGAGAAGGTGAAAAGGAACGTAGTTGTAATTGGGGATAGTGGGGTGAAGGGTATTGACACTGTCCTTTGTCACAATGACAAAGTGCACAGAAGGGTGTGTTGTCTGCCTGGTGCTCGGGTCCGGGATGTCACAGCTGGGCTGCAGAGGAACCTGGAGTGGGAGGGTGAGAATCCGGTCGTTGTGGTACATGTGGGTGCCAACGACATAGGCAAAATGCGAACTGAGGATCTGGGGAGGGAGTATGAAAAGCTGGGAATGGAATTAAAAAGTAGAACCGACAAGGTGGTTATCTCTGGGCTACTGCCTGAACCGAGTGCAGACAGGCGTAAGGTTGATAAGATTAAGGAAGTGAATGGGTGGCTCAGGGATTGGTGTGGGAGGAATGGGTTTGAATTTATGGGGCATTGGCATCAGTATTGGGGTAGGTGGGACCTGTTCGGGTGGGATGGGGTGGGTCTGAACCAGGCTGGGACCAGAGTCCTGGCGAATCGTGTAAAGAGGACTGTAGATAGGGCTTTAAACTAATTGGGGGGGGGGAGGGTGCGAGGGTAGGTGACATTAAGAGGCCTAAAGTTAAGGAGAGGGTACAGGTAAGGGTAGAGGCTGAGGATGTCCCAATAATAAAGGGAGTAGGGGGCGTGAGTATGGTTGGTGGCGTTCCGGCAACTAGGGTCCAGGTGAAGGCTGGGATGAAGGCACTTTATCTGAATGCGTGAAGCATTCGGAATAAAGTGGATGAGCTGGTGGCGCAGATCGGCACAAATGGATATGATCTGGTGGCCATTACAGAGACGTGGCTGCAAGGTGACAGGGACTGGGAGCTGAATGTCCAGGGGTATCAAGTGTTTAGGAAGGATAGGCAGGAGGGAAAAGGGGGGGGCGTAGCTCTGCTGATTAAGGATAGCATCAGGGTGGTAGCAAGGGATGATATTGGAGCCAAAGAGCAGAAAGCGGAATCGTTGTGGGTAGAGATTAGGAACAGCAAAGGGAGGAAGACGCTGGTGGGTGTCGTCTATAGGCCCCCGAATAATGATCCGGAGGTGGGGCGGGCTGTTAACGCGCAAATAAGTGCGGTGTGCAGGAATGGGACGGCCGTAGTTATGGGGGATTTCAATCTGCATATTGATTGGTCGACCCATGTTGGAAGCGGTGGGCTCGAGGAGGAGTTCTTGGAATGCTGCCGGGATAGTTTCCTTGAACAGTGTGTGTTGGAGCCGACGAGGGAGCGAGCTATCTTGGATCTGGTGCTATGTAATGAGGCGGGTAGAATCAGGGACCTTGCAGTGAAGGATCCTCTTGGGGAGAGTGATCATTGTATGGTGGAGTTTCTGGTGCAGATGGAGGAGGACAAAGTGGGTTCCCGGACACATGTCCTTTGTTTGAACAGAGGGGAGTACGGTAGGATGAGAGAAGAATTGGCGAATGTGGACTGGGGGAGCGCGTTGGAAGGTAGGTCTGCTGAGGAGCAGTGGAGGATCTTTAAGGAGATTTTTCTTGGTGCTCAGCAGAAATTTATTCCTGGTCAAAAAGGACCGTAGGAGGAGAGGTAATAAGCCGTGGATAACGAAGGAGGTGAAGGAAAGTGTTAAATTAAAAGCGGAGGCGTTTAGAGTAGCTAAGAGTAGTGGGTGAGAAGAGGATTGGGAGAGGTTTAAATGTCAACGAAGATTGACAAAGAAGTTGATAAAGAAGGGTAGGAGAAACTATGAAGCTGGGCTAGCGCTTAATATAAAAAAGGATAGCAAGAGTTTTTATAAGTATATAAAAAGGAAGAGGCTGGCTAGGGTGAACGTTGGACCCTTAGAGGATGAGAAGAGGGACTTAGTGGTAGGGGATGGGGAAATGGCTGAGGTCTTAAATAACTTTTTTGTTTCGGTCTTCACGGAGGAGGACGTGAATAATTTGCCGGGTGTTAGAGATGGAAAGGTGGTAGGACTGGAGGGTCTCGATGACATTACTGTTACTAGAGAGGCGGTGCTCGACAGACTGGAGGGACTGATTGTGGACAAGTCCCCAGGACCGGATGGAATGCATCCGACGGTTCTGAAAGAAATGGTGGAGGTGATAGTGGATGCCTGGGTGGTTATTTTCCAGACATCGCTGGATTCCGGGGAAGTGCCGGAAGATTGGAAAGCGGCTAATGTTACGCTGTTGTTTAAGAAGGGTGCCAGGCAAAAGGCGGGGAATTATAGGCCGGTTAGTTTAACGTCTGTTGTAGGTAAAATGTTAGAATCCGTCATCAAGGAGGAAATAGCGAGGCATCTTGAGGGGAACTGCTTGATAGAGCAGACGCAGCACGGTTTCGTTAAGGGGAAGTCGTGTCTGACGAATTTACTGGAGTTCTATGAGGATGTGTCTAGGGCAGTGGATAGAGGAGAGCCGGTGGATGTGGTCTTTCTTGATTTTCAGAAGGCGTTTGACAAGGTACCTCACAAGAGGTTATTGCAGAAGGTCAGGGGGCATGGTGTTGGGGGTAGGGTGTTAGCGTGGATAGAGGATTGGTTGTCAAATAGGAGGCAGAGAGTGGGGGTCAATGGGTGCTATTCGGATTGGCGGTTGGTGACTAGTGGAGTGCCTCAGGGATCGGTGCTGGGGCCTCAGCTATTTACCATTTATGTAGATGATCTGGAGGAGGGAACCAAGTGTATGGTGTCGAAATTTGCTGATGACACCAAGATTGGAGGAACGGCAAATTGTGCGGAGGGTGTGGAGAGTCAGCAGAAGGATCTAGATAGGCTGGGCGAATGGGCCAGGAACTGGCAAATGGAATTTAATGTTGGCAAGTGTGAGGTGGTCCACTTTGGTAGGAATAATGGTAGGAAGGATTATTACTTACGTGGAGAAAAACTGCAGCAGGCGACGGTGCAGAGGGACCTCGGGGTCCTTGTGCATAAGTCGCAAAAACCCAGCTTGCAGGTGCAGCAGGTGGTCAGGAAGGCGAGTGGGATGCTGGCCTTCATAGCGAGGGGGATTGAATATAAAAGTAGGGAGGTCTTGCTGCGGCTATATAGGGCATTGGTGAGGCCGCAGCTGGAGTACTGTGTGCAGTTTTGGTCACAGCACTTACGCAAGGATATTTTGGCCTTGGAGGGAGTGCAGAGGAGGTTTACTAGGCTGATGCTGGAGTTGAGGGGGTTGAGCTATGAGGAGAGGCTGAATAAACTAGGCTTGTACTCATTAGAGTTTAGAAGAATGAGGGGAGATCTCATTGAGACATATAAGATGATGAATGGGATGGATAGGATAGAGGTGGAAAGACTCTTCCCGCTCAGAAAGGATAGTAGGACTAGGGGGCACAGCCTCAAGATAAAGGGGGGGCGGTTTAGAACGGAGTTGAGGAAGAACTTCTTCACTCAAAGGGTGGTGAATCTCTGGAATTCTCTGCCCGTTGAAGTGGTGGAGGCTACCTCGCTAAATATTTTTAAGACGCGGGTTGATGGGTTTTTGATAAGAGAGGGGATTAAGGGTTAAGGGGAGAGGGCGGGAATGTGGAACTGAGCCACGACAGATCAGCCATGATCTTATTGAATGGCGGGGCAGGCTCGAACGGCCAGATGGCCTACTCCTGCTCCTATTTCTTATGTTCTTATGTTTCTTATGTTCTTATGTATTATAGGACTCAAAAGATTACTCCACTGATAAATTGAGTCCTGTCATTTCCAAGTAAGTAGGCCTAGAAATCCTGCCAACCTTGGCTGGTACAGTTAGTATAAAAAAGGTTTCTCGTTTTGAATGTCAGTAGCATAAATTGTAAATACAGCAACTAAAAATGGTCAAGCACAACTTTTCACCCATCTGGACTGAACCTAGATCTGGGTCAAGTACTTTCCTACATCACAGGATGGTGGTATAGTAGTCAGCTTCATGTTAACACTTTAGATACCAGACCCTACTACTACATTAGGTTAGGTGCATTGGCCATGCTAAATTCTCCCACAGTGTTCCCAAACAGGCAACCAGGAGATTTTCGCAGTAACTTCATTGCAGCGTTAATTTAAGCCAAGCTGTGACACTAATAAATAGACTTAAACTTACATGTAGACAGACATTTTTGTGCAGCCTTTTAAAAGCAACCTGAACTTGTTGTCAACACTCTGAGAAACAAACAGACACATCGCAAGCACTGCTTCTGTTTTTCAAATTACTTCAATGCATTTGTCACTAAAATCCCAGTTATCCTCTTGGCAGAATTATGGCTGGTTAAATGTCAGATGTGTCCATAGAGCAGCAAGATATTGCTGGAGCCGAAAGATAGACCCAGAACCTCTGATATGCATTTTAATCATTCCTGGATGAGATAAAGTTCCTAGTTTAGTCAGGAGAGACAACTGTGCCCCCTGGAGGGAATTGCCGCTGCCAATAAATTGCAGTCCCCTCACTCCCAAGAGCGTAGAACAACCAGTGCCTAAAGAAGTTTAATAACTTGAACACACTTTTACTTTTATCCTTGGCCAGCCCAGGCACCACTATACTTTTCAACAATCTAAAACAACATATACAGACCTAATCATCCACGCTGAATTCTCCCTATCCTGCGCTGTGTTGCAGTTACAATGACAATCACAAAGTATCAAGCAAACAAAAAGTGTCAGATGGACGCACATGCGTCATGCAACATAATGACCTTCACAGATTTGTGTGCAGTTGCTTAACATCGCCATCCGAAAATTAAACCCTCGAAAGTAAGATTGAAGAGATATGATGGCACAAGGCTCATACGGAGAAACCAAATTAGTCTGAGAGCCCAATGAAATGACAAGAAGGAAGTTCTCAAGTTCCGGATCATAGCTGGCATACAAGATAAAGGGGGGGGGCAGTTTAGAACGGAGTTGAGGAGGAACTTCTTCACTCAAAGGGTGGTGAATCTCTGGAATTCTCTGCCCGTTGAAGTGGTGGAGGCTGCCTCGCTAAATATTTTTAAGACGCGGGTTGATGGGTTTTTGATAGGAGAGGGGATTAAGGGTTATGGGGAGAGGGCGGGAATGTGGAATTGAAACACGACAGATCAGCCATGATCTTATTGAATGGCGGGGCAGGCTCGAAGGGCTAGATGGCCTACTCCTGCTCCTATTTCTTATGTTCTTATGTTCTTAAAACACCACTAGCTTTCGGAGCACTGCTCCTTCGTCAGGTGAGTGCGGCAGAGGCAGGATGCTTTCCCGCTTTAGGAGAAAGACTCCCACTGAGGTCATCACCTCTGTCTGGAATTCAGTGGCAGCCCTGGTGAGTGCCAGCTCGCTACAGAAGAGGACAGGGCAGCAGCGCCACAAGAAGATGAACGATCTTCTGTGAGCAGGCAGGGTAAGTGAGCAGCCTCATGCAGTCTTTTTTTGAATCTCCTCACACCAGCAACTTCATCTCTCCTATACCTATGGCCACTCTAGTCTGAAAAAAAACACCCAATCTCATCTGATCTCGGAAGCTAAGCAGACTCAGGCCTGATTAGTATTTGACTAAAAAACATTTAGACAGTTACATGGATAAGATGGGTATAGAGGGATATGGGCCAAATGTGGGCAATTGGGACTAGCTTAAAGGTTTAAAAAATAAAGGCAGCATGGACAAGTTGGGCCAAAGGGCCTGTTTCTATGCTGTAAACCTCTATGACTCTCAGCCAACCATCTCAGCCTTTACCAAGGAGGCCTTCTCTCCCCCAACTCCAATCACCATGTTCTCCCCGTTCACTGCCATGCTTCTCATACTCCAGCTCCAACTCAAGACTCAGGCCTGCCATACCTCATCACCATCTTAAATGTCAACACTGCCATGTAAATTCTCCCTATCTGTGTCATTGCAGGACAAAATAAACCACAACATGAGCAAGCACACCCAGCTGGAGTAATGCCAAAACTTAGAACCCTCGTGCAATTGCAGCAGAGCCCGGTGGGGGGAGAGACTGTGCCTGTGCTGATGGTGAAGTAGGGGCAACAGACAAAGGTGAGAAACCTCAAGAAATGCTGTCATTCCTCAAGTCTCGAGTAATCAATATTCCTTCCTTTATCCCCTGTAATGCAGTAATGCCATCCCTCTTGCAGCTAAAGAAGCTGAGCATTACAGACCATCCTTGTGCCCCCTGGACCCACTGGTCTCGAGCAGCTTGAAGGAAGGGTTTTCAGACCCTTATATTCTGCACCCCCACCCCTGCCAAAGAATGTAACTCCCGAACTTGCATTGTGTTAAAGTGCATTAGAGAGAATGCATGACAACAAAATTTGCACCCAGGTGGGCCACCTCATAGTGCCAGACCTGATATTGGCCAGACAAGATATTGAACATGGGGAGTGGTGTCAACTATTCATATTCTACCTTTCCCGGATGTTCTCCACGGTGCGAGCTGTGTACTGCTAAGGCTTGAATTGGAAAACACATTGATATTCTTGGTGCTTGGTGTTCTAAATGGTTAACCTTTGTCCCCAGACTTTGAGCCACCTGGTCTAGCTCTGGATATTAAACTGGCATGTCAGACTCCTCAAAGAATCCATAGTTAGTCCGTCTGGCAATAACGTTTATCTTTTCAAGACACAGCTGAGATAAATGCAAATAGCTTTTGAAGCAATTCCCTATATGGCAGTCTCATTCTCCCAGGTCTTCAGTGCTGTACACTCAAGCAGCCTCACACGAGAGCATGATTCGCCCTCTCACTGCTGTACCTGAGAGACAGAGTTCACAGAGAATTGGATTTGAACTTCTCATGCTGTGATCTCCTTTGGCCTCACACTATTAACAGAGTGAGGGTTGTAGTTTTCACTACATTCCCCAGGTGAGAGGTTCTTTATGCCTCATGATGGGCAGGGCAGTCCCCCATCATTGAGATTTCCACACTGGCCTTCCATTCTGGCCTCTCCCAAAGCAGGATCCCAGGACTTCATAGTCACACCCAATGCTGTTCCTCTGTTGTGGCTGCCTCTCACCCAGTTTGCAGTTCCCAACGAGGAAGGACACCCATTCAGTTATTGTTTGAACAGTAACCCAGCATGGAGGAACCAGGAAGCTATGCCAGCTTTGCAGATAGCACATCCCCTTGGAGAAAGGGAGCGACCCAACTTGAAGGGGAAGTAGGGCATGTGAGCATTTATCATTCCGCCAGCGAGGTTGGTTCAAAAACAGAAAATGTGATTTCGCCAGCAAGAATCAAGTATCTCTGAACTTTGCATTCTGAGCCCATGCTGCCATTCTCCAGATGGAGAGTGGGCTCAAGATCCCACCCAAGAATAGCTCTATCAGCATCCCATCTGGAAGGCCATATGAAATAAGTATTGTAACAGAGTGCAAAATGTGTTAATGTTTCAGCAAAACATTAATTTATCTCACTGCATGGTAAGGTTTTAAAAACAGCATTTTTCATTATGTGACATAATATATAAATTTTCGATCCAGAATGGAGAAAATAATAAAACTGGCATCAGCTTCACAAATACAAACTCAACTTGTAAAAATTGGCTGACTGTGTTTGTGAATGGGATAGAAATTAGACAAATGGTATTACCAGGAATCTGGGAACATTCCTGATAGAGTAATACACTCGGAGTCTGGATAATGTTATAAATCACACAAGTATCTTTAAATGTCAGATGAATCACTGAAGTGCATTACACTTTTAGAATTATAGACATCTCTGTATAATTAAATAACTCTAGTTATAAATGTGATACTCCCTTCCAAATGTTCATTAAGACATCTTTTTCTCTGCAGCTATATTGTTACCTTTGGAACTTGTTTTCCTCTATCTCTGCAAGAATAATTTTAAGTCTATTGCTGCTTGGTAAAAATTATGCCGGAGATGTCAATGGGATTCGTTCTATCTTCCTCCCCAGAACCAACTCTATTTCAATTTATGGTAAGATCGCCTCCCCTTGCATCATCTCTGACTTCCAGCTCTTTCTCAATCATAATTATTTTGTCTATTATTTTACCAACATTATGACAGTCATTATCCTTTCAACTTTTCTGTCTTGTTCTAATTCCAAAGACGTCTGGGGTGATTCTCCCAGCAATGCAATGGTCCGGGAGACTCAAGTGGAGGCTGTTTTGTGGGTTCCCTGCTGGGCACCATGGCCTCCATGAGTCTCCAACAGCTGGATTTCCAGCACTGTCAGCTCTGCACCAAAAATTGGTGCAGAGATATATAATTTATGTAAATCATAATTTAAATATATTTAACATATACTAAGTCTCTGGGCCCGCTAGCCTCTGCCTCCTCCAGGAGATTTCACTCCAGTTTACAATAGCTCCCCAGTTGCAGGGAGCTGTCAGCCAGGCCATGTGGGAGTCATGGAAACTCTCAGGGTATTGTGCACAAACATGCATTATGTGCTTCCGATAATTGTACACCAGTCGTAAGTATGTTGTTGAAATGATAGCCCTTGCTGTTTATAAACATTAGGGGCTGCTGCCATGGAACTGTATTGCTGCATGGTGCTGTTTATTGCACCCTGCATTCTTAGGAAGCCTGAGATGGTGGCTCTCAGAAACTCTCTTTCTCTCTGAGACAAATGCTGGTCGGTCCTGAGACAGAGGCTGGTTACCTCAGGGCCAGCCACCGTAATACGTAGAGGTGATCCGTGATGGCTGTGGTCACCTCTGAATTCCCTTAGGAGGGGTGCTTGACAGGTGCAAGCCTTTTGAACAGCCCTAATTTGTCCTGCTCTGACATCATGCCGCCATTAATTTTTTGATGGGGTGGGAGCGGGTGTTTGATTTTGGTGTGTATTGCCTGATAATGAGATGTAAATGTATTATAGTGAGATTCTTGATTATCCTTTTGCCTTCGCTCTGAAATGAAACATTGGCAACAAGAATGACAAATGAGTCCAGAGAACGATGCTCTGAATTGGAAGCCTATGATAAATGTAGGGCTCCACAAGTTTTGTTGCCTTACTTACATGATGGCTGATGCAGCCTTGTCTCTTTGACACTAGCACACACACACAGACGTGATCAAAATGACATTCCAAAAAGGTGACAATTGGAGCCCACTGTGGATGATAAGGAGTAAATGAGATAAGTTACCGAAAGAGGCTCTGTGCTCTAAACTCTGAAGTGGCATACTAACAACTTCACAGTTGCACATTGTCAATAAGTGGAAACCATTTGGCCAGTTATGAATGGCATTTATGGTGAACATATGGCTGGCCCTCATTGATGGAATACCATATATGATGTTGCTGTTCCCTCGTCACAATTGCTTGCATTCACCAAGTCTCCTTCTCTTAGTTATACTCTTGATGATATGACTTGGATGTGGAGCCAGTGAGTTATACGTATCCCTTTAACAGGGCTAATGAAAGGATTGTCTTTCAGTTTCTTCCTTGGCAAGGAGGTATTCCTCCTTTGTAAATAGCCTGAATCCTGTCCATTTTTGTTACACAAACAAGTACCCAGGAAAAGGTCCCTTAGTCCAGCATACTGGTCCTCCCACGTTGCCTCATACTGCTCCCAGACAGAATCATTGTTATTCTCATTTTCAGTGAATGCTATTACTGTGGGATGATGTCTCTACACCTCTACTATAAGACAGGATTCAATGCCCCCTCACTGTCCATGTGTCTAAAATTTACCTCAAACCTCATGATGTCAATGTAGTTCTTCTGCCTCCTTCAATAGTACTGGATCCCATACTTGTTGTGATGGACATTCCTCTACCTCCCAGCCCCAATTTAGTGAGCCCATCACCTGCAAAGTGCCCATGCCCCATGTGGACCTCTACTCACCCCATTCTAGGGGCTGGGTGCAAGGTCACCTACCAAGGTGAACCCATGAGAGCTTCATGTAACCCCCACCTTATTATGCTGTCCTAAACTGCAGGTTGCAGATGCTTCCAGTAATTATTCCATCTGCAGCCTAGTACAGAGCCTGCCAAACCTAGTGAAAGTGACTGTAAGACAGCCCTCCAAAACAAGTTGTACTTTCTTGATGTTGTGCACACAGCCTTTGCACTTCCCCCACCCAGCGCCCCCTGCTGCATGGTACAGTGTGCTTCAAATGATTGGTCTTGCTGCATGGTGTCAGCATCGGGAGCAGAAGATCCCTGTGTGCCCCAACCCTGGGGATAGTGATGGTCAGTGTCTGAAAGTGGGGGCTGCATGAGTACCACAGCACAGTAATATCCTTGTAGACAACATTGGCAAAGAACAAGAGGAGACTAACTCCACAGACCCAGCAATGTAGCGTTGAATGCAACAATGGTATGTAGGCTATGTATGTTGCACTCACTGCAAAGTCATGAGTGAACTGAGGTGCGACTTGTGTGCACCAAACACTTTCAAAAGGCTTTAATGCTGACACACTTTCCCGCTGGCATGTCGCAAGATTGGAAGATGTGAGGAGATTCCAGCTAGCAGCTGTTCTAATGAGCAATCATGAGATGTAAATGAAAGCAAACGATGTTCACACCTCTGGCAGAATTGCAGACTGGTTTTACACTGGCGAGTTTCTGACTTTTTGCCTGCCACTAAATTCTTCACTCCCGCCCACCATGAAACCCAGCACAGACAGGAGGTGAAAATTCCAGCCATATGTCCTGACTGTGATAAACGTGACAGACACTGAGATGTTTGGAGCTACAGGACTGTGGAAGAAAATTACAATCTATGTACAATACAAGTAATGTGAATATTGTTGAAACCAACTGGTTTTCTAAGGCTACAAAATTCTAAAGGAAAGAAAATATCATGGATATGCTGAGAAAAAAAAAGCAAATTAACCATTTTATTGTTTCAGGCCACAGTTCTTCTTCGGCAATCACTCATTAGTGAGTATGATTACCCACCTAAGAAACTCTGTGTCACTGTTCATGGGTTCTGTGGGTCCTTAAGTGGCTGATGAGCCCAATCCTGGAGCCACATCTTTGACCTCACACTTTGCGGGATTTTCTAGGAGATGGGTTCAGTCCATGGACTGGCGATCACTAGCATTCTTTTTCAGTCTCTTTTCCCAGACTTCTTCCTGCTGTTGGGTGTTCTGAAAGAATTGTGTCCCTTCAATCAGAAGGTTCCTCCAGGTTGGTTTCTTCTGAACAAGGGTCTCCCAGGCATTGACATCTATGTTGCATTTCTTGAGGTAAGTCTTCAGGGTGTTTCTGAAGCACAAAGAAGACTTGCTTTGACAGTTGAGACTCTGACATCCTAAGTACATGACCAGCCCAGCAGAGTTGGTTTCAGATGATCATGGCCCTTGGCTCCTTTAAGGATGTTGAATGCTGATGTTAATATGCCTGTCCTTCCAGCTGACACAGAGAATCTGCCTCAGATAGCATTGATGGTACCTCTCCAAAGCCCTGAGGTGACATCTGTATGTAGTCTAAGTTCCTGAGGCATACAGAAAAGTTGGGTGGATGATTATCTTGAAGATCTTTATGTCAGCACAAATGTCATGGTCATCAAAGACTCTCAACCTTAAGCATTTGAAGGCAGTGCTTGCAGATTGAATACAATGTTGGATCTTCGCATCAATGTCAGCCTTCAAAGAGAGTCTCCCCAGGTAGGGAAAATATTCCAAGTTTTGGAGGGTCACTCCATTGATCCTGGTGGAAGGAGAAACCAGATCCTGCCCCATGACAGGTTGGTAAAGAACTTGAGTCTTCTTGAGATTGAGCTGTGACTGGTTCTTCAGTATGTTTCCGCGGAGGTGTCAAACACGGCTTGGAGATTCTCTTCTGAGAGCACGGAAATTGTGATGTCATTTGCATACTGAAGTTCCATGAGTGATGTCAGTGTTGTTTTCTTCTTGGATTTCAACTGATTTATTTTGAGACGTTTTCTGTCCATCTTGGAGATGATGTCCACTCCGCTAGGAAGCTTGTTCTTGACAAGCTGAAGGATAGTGATGATGAAGATTGAGAAAAGGATGGAGGCGATGATCCATCCCTGCTTGATTCCACTCTTGACCTGAAAGGTTCCTGCCTTATTTCCATTAATGAGGAATGTTGCTGACATGTTGATGAATTTCTCTGGACAGCCAGCCTTTAACAGGGTTGTCCATAGTGCTTCCCGACTGATGGAGTCAAAAAACCTTGATCAGATTGATGAAGGCCATGTAGAGTGGTTGATGTTGCCCCTGGCATTTCTCTTGATGTCGTTGAGCAGTGAAAATCATATCCGGTCTTCCACAGTTTGTTCGGAAGCCACACTGGCTTTCTGGAAGGATTACTTCAGACACTGGGAGAAGGCAGTTAGTGAGGATTCAGGTGATAATTTTCCCAGCAATGGAGAGAAGGAAGATTCCTCAGTAGTTTCCACAGTCTGCTTTGTCTCCTTTCTTGAAGATGGTGGCAATGACGGCATCCCTGAGGTCAGCAGCAATTTATTCTCTGCCACAGGTTTTCAGGAACAGCCGATGGAGATGACGGGTGAGCTCTTCTCCTCCAATCTCCACTGGAATTCTGTCCATTTCTGCGGCTTTTCCATTCTCCGTATGTTTAATGGCAACTTCAACTTCATCTACTCTTGGTGGAAGTTGAGGGATTTTCTCAAACATGTCCTCATTTATGATTGTATCAGTTTAGCAGTTCTTTGAAGTGTTCTCTCCATTAAAGGCTGGTGTTTACTCTGTCTCTCAAGAGTGTTCGGTCCTTACTTCACACCTGTTTGAGGCCTAAGGTGTTGGGCCCATACATTGCCTTAGTGGCACCGAGCAAGCCCTGGGTGTCGTACTTGCTGGCGAGGAGTTGCAGCCCCTTAGCCTTCCCAGTCCACTGTTGGCTTTTAATTTCCTCAGTTCTCCTTTGCTGATTGTAATCTCCCCTCTTTTCCTTGTTGCTAATGCAGTTTTGCTTTCCTCTTCTTATCCATTAGGTCTTGAATGGTGTGGTTGTTATAGGCAATTTAGACGTGATAACAAAGTGAAAAAAATAATTGTATGAGATTAAACCAACCCCCACATATACACGTATGCAATAATTGGTTCTCTTGACACAGAACATGCCCTAGCGTGCCAAAACATGCCCCCTTTCATTATATTTCCTGGAGAAGTTGATCTTTTTTTTATAAAAGCAGATGCAGCTGACACCATTTTTTGTCTCACTCTCATCAAGAGCCCAGCATCAAGTTCACTCTGGGCTGAGTGCTCAACACACATATGAATGGAATCAGTCTCAGCAATTCCTGTGAGAATGGGACTGTACATCCCTGATGAGCACTTCATTTGCTTTTTCAAAGGTGAAGAGCATTACGCCCAGAAAAATATATCAATTTTGTAAATACTGTAGTAGTACCTAACCATTAAATTTTGTGAGCTCAGTTTCTGTTTTCTTGGAATTGATCAGGCAAAATCAGCTTTTAAAATCCAGCAGTAATGTTCAGAGTAGGTTGCCAAGGAAACTGTTTACTCATTAGTCATATGTACCTTCCAATTTTAAGAAAAGGTTCTTTTGAGTACATGGCCAGGATTCATAACATGAATTAAATTAATTTCTCTGGTAACATAATTTGACTTTACAAGCATTATTCTATTCAGTGGAACAGGAGAAATGCCCATTCACATTATAAAGGATAACTCCACAGCATAAATCCATGACTACCACAGGTTAGATCCAGGAATCAGAGTATAGATACATGACTAAAAGAGCATTTTGACTATCCTTTGGTGCTGGAGCCGTAGCATATTTTTTATGACTGCCGTGATACAGAAAGAGCTGATTAATTGTTACACTTTGGAATGGGCAACTGGCTCTGCCTCATCATAATTTTAATATTATGCTTCTTCATAATATTAAAGAATATTTTATTTCTTAATTTCCATCTGCTTCTGGTAGTGTTTTGCATCGAACATATTAACTAATGTCTTATAGGGGATACATGATAATAAATCTGTGGTATGATTGGGTTGACGCAACAACTTCTAAGTGGAAGTTTTGAGAGTGATTTGAGCATGATTTTGAGTGACAACTAATTTCATGGCTCTGCTTTGTATTCCATAAGATAGGTTGGGTTTAATGAGCAAGTTTAGGCAGGTAACTCCAGTCCGTAGCTTTGAGAAAAATCTGAAGATTCTTCCCCACTAATTTATGCTCAACACCTTCCCAACTGCACTCTTCATCTTCCCTGTCTCCTCACTCTGTTCAAAATAAGATTCACCATCTTCTCCAGTCATTCAGTCTATACCTCAGAGTTGGAGAACTTCTTCCATCCTTCACTTTCCCACAGTCTGTAGATTAAAATGCAAGATTTGCATTTCACCCATCTCAATCATTGTAGTGCGGTGTAGTATGGGCATTTCCTATTTACCTCAGTTTTTGTGTTAAAAATGTGTAATCATGAGAAGAAAAGCTAGATCCATTGTGGCAAAAATGACCTGCAGTAGCATTCCTTTGAACCAGTTCCAAATAGCAGGAAATAGAGTGAAACCTTAATTTATTTCCCCCCTTATTCCATAGAGGCAATGGCAACAGTCTTTAGAATGGAGAAGAGATGGTATTGAGCTCTAAAAATTAAAGTGCTGCATTTATCACCTAATTCCTGCTCTAACCAGAACACAGTTACTTTAATCAGGGCTCTCCTGAATAAATGAGCTGCAAAAGTATATCTCTTTGACATCCATCACTCACCAGCTGGGACGGCACAGTGGCACAGTGGTTAGCACTGCTGCCCCACAACTCCAGGGGCCTGGGTTCGATTCCTGACTTGGGTTACTGTCTGTGTGGAGTTCATACATTCTCCCTGTGTCTGCGTGGGTTTCCTCCAGGTGCGGGTTAGGTTGATTGGCCATGCTAAATTGCCCCTTACTATCCAGGGATGCATAGGTCAGAGGGACTAGCGTGGCAAAAATGTGGGTTTATGGGGATAAGGCCTGGGTGGGATTATTATCAATGCAGACTCGATGGGCCGAATGGCCTCCTTCTGCACTGTAGAGTTTCTATGATTTCTATAAGAGTGACTTAGGCAGAAGTCACATTAACCTATGCAAATCAGGTCTTACAAATTACATTGGATTCTGATTGCAGTTTTACTACACAAATGGACAGAACAAAAGGGAACTTTAGAGACCACTCATTAAAAAGTCTAGAAATATTGATTTGTTTTTATTTAATGGGGCCATGAGGAGAAATAAGTGTCTTGCTGGAAAATAAGTGTCTTGCTTGACTCACACCAAAAAAACTAAGCTGCTGCTAGCCTGCCTGAGGCACTCTGCTTCCCCTTCCCCTTTTGAGCTCAGTTTCTCTCTCCCCTGAAACCAATGAGCTGCAAAGGGATATCTGTTTGGCATCCATTGCTCACCAGCTGCCTGGCTCTGTTAGCAAAAACAGATAAGCAGCCAGCTGTCCGCCCATCCTCCTCCACCAGTAGTTAAAATCAGCCTTCATTAATTCCAAAGTCTGGCCAACAGATTGCCCTTCAGAAATAACTACTAGAAATATACAAGGATGGGGTCAATTTTGAGAATGTGCTACTGTAGGAAAGCTGAAAAAAGCTGTGTAAAACCACCCAAGTTTTGAATGCCTAATTGAGAAAACCTTCTTAGGTTAAACAATACCTTAAACCTGCTGCTGTATAAAGGGTCTCTCTGCCAAACCCATGCCAGGACTGAGAAGGGTTCCACTAGATGTGAACTGACTTTGCTTCAGACTCCGAACGGTGTAGTGAGCATTTCCCATTTGTTTTTCAAATTTGTAGCAATTACAATTTTTACATTTCTATTACCTATCCTATGAGGGACATCTGATTCAAGCTGAAAAGAACTCTAAAGCAAGCAGTGCCCAAATTTATGAGAATGCATTGTGAACGACATTCGTTAGGAGAAATGAGCAAGAAAATCGAATCAACGCCTAAAATCTGAAGGTCATCACTTTGTGAGACTCAAACGAGTGTTGCATTAAATTAAATAATACAAATGGGTGTCCTTTCTGCAAACTATGCAAACTGTCTCTTCAACAGAAGCTTGGCAAGTCAGTCAGAATAAGGGAAAAATCTATCCAAAAAGCATCTGTGTATTCAAGCAACACCTTCGGGATGAACTTTAAAGTACAGCTAATAAAATACTCCAAGCAAGAAACACACCCATACAACAGGACAAGGGCACTTAAATGTTTGGGGTCCACTGAAAATACATTGTTTATGAAAAAATGCATATGTTTCAGATTTAATAGATAGCTCTGAATAATTTTAATGAAAAAGGAGGGAATCAAAGTGTTCTTCCAATTTTACCCAGTGATGTTTTATGCAAAGTACATAGTTTTAGAAGTTGTTTGAAGGCAGGGTCATGTTCATCTGTGACCCATCTGTGCAACCCCCACAGCAACCCCCCACCCCTCACACACTATTCCCACCCAGAAACCTGGTTGCATTGCATAGAGTGTTACTAGTACAAAAATAGACATGTACTGAAGGACTTTGTAATTCTAAAATTCATTTTTTCATGGGATGTGGGCATCGCTGCAAGGCCAACATTTGTTGCCCATCCCTAATTACCCTTGAACTGAGTGTATTACTGGACTGTTTTCAGAGGGCAGTTAAGGATCAACTATATTGTTGTGGGTTGATAGTCACGTGTAGAACAGATCAAGTAAAGGCAGCAAATTTCCTTCCTTAGAGGATATCAGTAACCAGAAGGCATTTTACAGCAATTGATGATAGTTTCATGGTCACCTTTACTGAGACTAGGTCACAATTCCAAATTTTAACTGAATTTAAATTCTACCATCTGTCATGCAGTTCATTCATCTGGATCTCTGGATTACTAGTCCAGTGTCATCACTACTACATCAAGATCAGAGATTACCATATAAGGCAACATGGTTTTAGATTGCTAAGAAGACTAATGTATATAATAGCTATTTTCCTTTGTTCAACAGTCTCAAGAAGGATTGTATGCCTATATGTTCTGTGTGTTCTATCTGTGAATAATACCTTACTCTCTTTCCTTAGCTAAAGCAAGTAATAAAGGTATGAAACCGCTCAGAAATGATTTATTTTTATTGCTGCTCAGGTGCACAATGGGAAAGTTGTTTTTAATAACTGAGATTTTGGCAGAATAAACTTCTGCTGCTCATTTCCCACCGTATCTCATGGGTGCCTATTTTTGAGCAGTTATATCAGTTCAGAATCTATCCCATTTAGCACAGTTGTAGTGCCACACAATATGATGAAGGGTGTCATCAATGTAATGATGGAACTTTGTATCTATTGGGACTGTAGGGTAGTCATTTCCATCATCAATATTGTCATGAACATTTGTGACATAAAGACTAGTGAGGAGAAGGTCAACTAAGTTTTTTTCATTTTGCACATTCTCTTATTACCTTTCTGAGGTCCGCTTTGGCACTTATGCCCTTTAAGTTTTAACCAGCTCAGTCATTAGTGGTATAACGTTGAAATGTTCCAGCCAAAGTATGTTCTGTGCACTTGCTACCTTCAGTGCTTCTTCCAAGTAATGCTCAACATGGAGGAGTATTGGAAAAGTTCAAGGTCCTGTTAAATCTCAATTAAATGGATACGTTTTTAACATCTACGTAATGGAACTTCAGACAAGTTTGGCTCTGCTGTCATTACCAACTGCATGCAGTTTCTATCCTTCCAGAAAAACTATTTTCAGTGTATATTAGTGTTACACTCAAACCCTTATTCACCTCCCTCTATAAAGTACTTTACATGGCAGAGGCTATGCTGACAACACTCCAATCGATGGAGCCAGATTGCTAGGTAAGTACAAAATGGAGGCAGAGGTGGCTCACAGATGCACCTGATGACCTAAAACAACACCTAAAAGTATGCGCTTTGCATAAATCACAATAATTAGAACATTCTGATCTCCTTTTTTTCCTTTAAATTTATTCAGATCTATCTTATTAAGCCTGAAACAAATGCATTTTTCTTTGAAGTAGCAGTGACGACAATAGAGGACATTACCCACAGCTTATTCTAACACAGAACAAAATTAATATATCATAATTGTGTTGATGGACCCAGAGATTTGGAATAAACATGTAAATGACTCAATTAAACCTTTCTAAATGCTCAAAGCATAGAAAATTCTCATAACCTAAAAGCAACAATCAACAACACATGGGAATCATTAGTCATTTGTTCGGAATTTCCAATAATCTTCTGTTTTGCTAAGAGTAGGGATGTTGGTTAGTTATGTGTCCCATTAAACATTTCCTAAAAGCCGATCTTTAATTGGTCTATAGAATAGCTGTGGTCAGAAGTAGAAGGTGCCTGTAAATAAATGTGCATTTGCTGAGTGGACCGCTGTCCCCCTAATAGCAGTATTCTATGCTGCTCAGCTCTCCCAGTAGCTAATTACCTCAGCACTACGCAACTGCTCTATCATAGCAAGCTCCTGATGCTTCCAGGCCTGAGTTTAGGTGGCACTGACAGAACTTCAGTAAGCTTCAGTATCCCTCGGCTCAGAGAAGGGAGGGTAAAATGGTAGCCTGATAATATGTCTTCTCCTGAGCATGATGCACTGATCTCTGCTGGAAGAGGTATGCCCCTGTAGTGAACCTGTCCTGTGGTATGCTTTCTTCCCTCTGGAACACTACAACACAAGGAGGTAGATGTCATGCTTCAGCTTTACAAAGTCCTGGTTACACCTGAAGCATTATGAGCAGTTGTGAGCACCATTCCTTAGGAAGGATAAATTGGCCTTGGAGAGAATGCAGCATTCGTTTATCAGAATAACGCCCAGATCCTGAGGGTTAAATTAGGAGATGAGATTACACAAACCAGTATTGTATTCACTGGAAGTTAAAAGGTTAATGGGTGATCGGATCAAAGTTTTCAAAATATTAGAGGGAACAGATAGATTTGATTCATTATTTTCACATGTGTTGGTATACATGAAAAGTATTGTCCCTTGTGTGCTATACAGACAAAACATACTATTCATAGAGTACATGGGGGAAGGGAAAGGAGAGGATGCAGAATGCAGTGTTACAGACATACCTAGGGCATAGAGAAAGATCAAATTAATATAAGATAGGTCTATTCAAAAATCTGATTGCAGCAGGGAAAAAGCTGTTTTTTGAATGGTTGGTGCATGATCTCAGACTTTTGTATCTTTTTCCTTGACAGCAGGTGCAAATGGGAGTGAATAAAATATTCAGCAATATAAACCAGAAGGATAACAGATGAAATATATCTATATATCAGGGACATCTTGAAGATAAAATAAATTGAAGGATTCAAAACAAATTACTCTGGTTAGAAAGCTTTAATATGAAAAACACAAAACTAACACCACAGGCTGGATATAGAACATGTGGTCATTATAAGCAGGGAGACAGGAAACAAATGTGAGCACATGAAAGTTACTTTAATAAGAAGCTTTTGTAAACATAATTTAAACATGAAAAGCTCAAGTAGCCAGGAGTCAGAGTTGATAAATGTAATACATGAAATATCGAGCCATAAAATTGATAAAAGACCTAGAAAATATACAGGGAAAATAAATTAAAATACCCTTGGGGAACAGCGATCACAGAATGATAAAGTTTAAAGTGATTTAAGATTCGGCAAAAGCTAAGGCCACTGGCAATATACCACCTCCACATTCAATGAGGTAAAAGAACAGCTAAAGCAAATAGATGGAGAAAAGTAGAAGGCAATTTTGCCACAGATACATTCATGGATTTAGTGGCAACTTAATGCCTTGCTGTTACGGAAGTTGATCAGAACGGCTCGATGTCTATACATGTGTTCTCATGTACTGTTACCAAAGCACCCAATTTTGATTTGGGTTTGCATATTCATATAACTTACATGCATGCTTCTTAAATCTCTCCCAACTGGACTGAGCAATCACTTGATAAAGTGATGCTGAAATACAAAGTAATCATGATCTGACTCACTTAATCCAATCAGAATAACTTACCTTTGCACAGTAATATAAAATTGACATTATTGTCACTTTGTCACACCAATGGTTCAATCAGTTTCACTTCAACAAAATATTTCCCTTGCATTCACACAGCCTTTGCTCAATATCTATGTAAGAGAAAGGAGAAATATGGTACAAAGTGTTAAAGAAAAACTTAGATGAAGGCTTAACTTTAAACACAATTGTAAAAGAAATCTCAGTTCAAAACCAGCAAGAAAACAGAGAACTTCTAACCATAGTTAAGCACTTGTGAAAAAGGTTAGATATAAAGTGTTCTCATAATACAGAAACTCATATTTCAATTCATGGATTACTATTTGCCAATGTCCCCCTCTTTAGCCCTCAACTGTCTTGTTCTTCTATATGTCAGTAGCTCTGGTGTAATGTTGGCTTTGTTTCTGTACTGCAAACCCCTTCTTGAATCCTTTTCCCTACTTCCTCCATTCTCGTCTCCAACAAAAGCTCATGGACTTCTTTGTTACAAAGATTGAGGCCATCTGATCTGCCTCTGCTATTTCTCACACTTTCCCTAGCCCACTGGACCAAACTTTCTCCAGTGTCCCTCTTGCCCTAACCCTGATCTCATAGTCTTCTCTAATTTCTCTGCTACTTCACTCATGCCCTCCCTCAGTTTATTTTGTCCACAAAATCTATCTCCTATACCTTCAACCTGGTTTCCACTGAATGGTGGACCACTCAACTTCCTTCGCTGCTTCCCATGCCAACTGATTTTGTTAACCATTTTTTCTTTTCAGGTTCTGTCCCACTCTGCATTATCACCCTTTCTTCAAAAAGACAATTTCTGTCCATGCAAGCTCATTTAGTGGCAGATGTCTCAGAGTGAACCTGACTGCCACAGCCTTTATTTCATATGTGACCCAAGATAATCTTCTGATTACATATCAACGACATCACAAAGACCGCCCATTTCCATTCTGTAATATCGCACAACTCCACATCTGATGCAGCTGAAATGTGCCTAGAACCATATTCCTCATCTGAGTTACGTCTGGTCTTCATCATTTCAATAGATTTTTGGCTGGGGGGGGTCTCTCATTCTCCAACTCTCTGTAAACTTGAAGTTATCCAAAATTCTGCTGCCTGTGTCCTGACTCACACCAAGTCCTGTTCACCCATCATCCCTGTGTTTCATTGACTGCATTGGCTCTCATTTTAACAATGCTTCAGTTTTAAAATTCTTAACTTCACTTTCCAATGCCTAAATGGCTGAGCCTGTTCTAATTGCTGTAATCACCTCCACCACTAAAATACCATGACACAGCTGCTCTCACATAATTCTGGACTCTTGAGCATCCTGATCATAATTTCTCTGTCAATGGTAGACATGCCTAGACCCTAAACCTGAAACTTCTTCCCTAAACATCTCAATCTCTTTTGCCTTCTTCAAGGTGCTCCCTAAGTTATCTATTTGAGTAAGTTTATGGTCATCTGCCTTAATATGTCAAATATATCCATCTAATTGTTCAGTGTCATGGATGTTTCATGAGGTTAATGGTACTATATAAACAAAGCTTATTGTTATGGCGGCACGGTAGCACAGTGGTTAACACTATTGCATCAGCATCAGGGACTGAGTTTAATTCCTGTCTATGTGGAGTTTGCACGTTCGCCCCATGTCTGCATGGGTTTCCTCCAGATGCTCTGGTTTCCTCCCATGGTCTGAAAGATGTGCTGGTTAGGTGCATTGACCCGAACAGGCGCCGGAGTGTGGCGACTCGGGGATTTTTACAGTAACTTCATTGCAGTGTTAATGTAAGTCTTATTTGTGACTAATAAATAAACTTTCAAGGAATGTATTCCTGTTTTCCAGAAAAGGAAAAAAGGGAATTTTATTAGGGAGCAAGCTAGGCCAGCTACAGTACAGTTCTGAAGTAAGATAGAAAGGAATTATTGGATCTGTTGTGACGATTTTTCACTTCCACTGAGTAACCCACTGTGATATGAGTGAAAACATGAGTTCACTTTGTGGTGACTAATAGGAACAGACCTCTCATGTGTTGCCACATTTCTGAGAAAGGCACTCAAGCAAAGCATTGTTTGTATGTGTGGCCTTTGGTAAAGTTTTACACCATTTCTTTCTGTAACCTTTCTGAAAATCATTTTGCAAGGGTTTTTTGCATATCTTCCATCAAGGTTAAGCTGGGCAGTCAGGGAAGCTGCAGCAAAAACTCAACCCTTTAGTAACACTGTTGTAGAGTATGTTAAACAACATCTTTTTTTGTCAGAAGGAGGTAAGAAAATCAACAGCACCACATTAGTATAAAAGCATGGAGCAAATTTTTGGCAACTTGCACAAAAGTAAGCTGCTATATTATATTTCACACTCTGGAAAGCAGAATAAAGGTGAAAATTGAAAACTGCAATACATGGAATTTGTACAAACGATCAGCCAGGAAGAATAAAGCAATATCCTGATGTAATTTAGTCAAAGTCAAACAGCAAAAATATATCATATAGTGTTATTTTGCGCTAATGCAGTCCTTTGAGTTATAGTGACAGAAATTGACCTGGGTTATATATTGTAATCAAGTAGAAAGATCGATGAAGTTAAAGGGAAAAGGGAAGGAAATATCTACATTTTCCAGTGGAAGGCTCAGAATAAGCTTTCTGTTCCTGTGTCAGCAATCAGTTGGACAATTGCCTGGATAACTATAGTCAGTGGACCAATTAATGCTCACCTGACTCCTAATAGACATCTTCTGCTAGCAGCAGCAATGATTCCTGCTTCACAGCAGGAACTCCGAACAGGTTCTTCTTTCACAGTTCACCAGAGATGTATTCCCCATGCAGGGCCCAACTCTGTAACCTGGGGCCAGTGAGCCCAACTCCTTTACATATCTGCATTCCTGCAGTGAAAATTTGGCCACCTGGGACAGTTTATCCCAAGGTGGGTTTGGTCAGCTGGCAAAGTTCCCAATTCTGTGCGCTCGCCATGGGAGCGAAACATTTGGTTAAGAAAACCACCTATGTCAGATTCCTATTTATTGACTACAGCTCAGCCTTCAACACCATTATTCCTACAAAACTCATCTCCAAATTTCATGATCTGGGGCTTGACTCCTCCCTCTGCAACTGGATTCTAGACTTCCTAACCCACATACCACAATGAATAAGGATAGGCAACAACACCTCCTCCACAATCATTCTCAACACTGGTGCTGCTCAAGGCTGTGTCCTCATCCCCTAATTATATTCCTTATATACTTCTGTCTGGTTGCCAAATCCCTCTCCAACTCGATTTTCAAGTTTGCTGATGATACCACCATGTTGGGTCGAATCTCAAATAATGATGCGATGGAGTACAGGAAAGAAGTAGAGATTCTAGTGAACTGGTACAATGATAGTAATTTCTCCCTCAATGTCAGCAAAACGAAGGAGATAGCCATTGACTTCAGGAAACTAGTGGAAGACATGCCCTGGTCAACTTCAGCAGGGATGAAGTAAGGTCGAAAGCTTCAAGTTTCTAGGTGTCCAGTTCACCAACAATCTGTCCTGGCACCTCCATGCAAACACCATAGTTAAGAAAACCAACAATGCCTCTACTTTCTCAGGAGGCTAAGGAAGTTTGGCATGTCTGCTACAACTCTCACCAAGTTTTACAGAAGCACCATAGAAAGCATTCTTTCTGGTTATATCACAGCTAAGACCGTAAGGAACTACAAAGGGTTGTGAACTAAGCCCAATCCATCACACAAACCAGCCTCCCATCCATTAACTCTGTCTACACTTCCCACTGCCTCAGAAAAACAGCCAGCATAATTAAGGACCCCACGCACCCTGGACATTCTGTCTTCCAGTATCTTCCATTGGGTAGAACATACAAAAGTCTGAGGTCATGTATCAACTGACTCAAGAACAGCTTCTTTCCTGCTGCCATCAGATTTTTGAATGGACCCACCTCGCATTAAGTTGAACTTTCTCTACATCCTAGCTATGACTGTAACACTACATTCTACATCCTCTCCTTTCCTTCTGTATGAACAGTATGCTTTGTTTGTATAGAGTTCAAGAAACAACTTTTCACTGTATACCAATACATGTGACAATAATAAATCAAATCATATTTTTGAAATTCCAGGTGACTCATTCTGTTTCTTTTCTTCCACAAGTGCTGCCTTAAGCCCTGCTCCGTGTTTCCAGCATTTCCTATTTTTATTAGCTGCTTTCATGCTTGGTTTGTTTTTGAGGAAACTGAGCAGTTTAATGCATCTTGTACCATTAAAGTGCCAGTTTGATGTGACCTGAATCAAAACCAATCTGACCAGGACCAATTACATGAAGATTTTAATCTACTTGGGAAATGAGCACATGGAGATTGTTGGAGCATTATTCTTTATAAGTCACACTATTAATCCTGACAAGTGTATTTTTGAGCAGTTTGCTCAGATTAAGATCAGATGACATTTTGTTCTGTTTGTTTGAGTGAGGGAATGTAATGCTTAACAATATTGCAATAGAAACAGTAAAAAAAGAGGCACAGATCCCTCAATTCCGCTTAGGTCCAATGCCAGCAGCTTAGAAAGAGAGAGCACACTGACTTGTTTCCCAAGGGGTTATTCCTCTGGACTGCTGTCCAAGAGTATGAGACAGGCGCCAAAATGCTCATTCTGTATTTGTGATTATTTTCATTTCAAGGCTAAAACTAAATCCAGAAAATGACTTTTGCTGGAATAAAAAGAAAAAAAAAATTTGTATGTATATATACAGCGCTTTTCACAATTACTGGATGTATTTTTGAAATGAGACACTGTTGTCACATAGGAAACACGACAGCCAATTTGCACACAGCAAACTCCCACAAACAGAAATGTGATAAGGACCAGGTAATCTGTTTTTGTGATGTTTTAGTGGTAAAGACTTGTCAGAGCAGTTTTCCCTTGTTTACGTCAACTCAAGCAGGTAAATGGGGCCTATGTTTAACATCTCATCTGAAATACAGCAAATCTGACAGTGCAGCTCCCTCTCAGTGCTGTACTGGGATGTCAGCTTTGATTTGTGTACACAAGCTCTGGAGTGGAACTTGAACCTGGAATCTTTTATCTCTTGCAGATAAGAGTGCTACTAACTGAGCTGAGGCTGCCATAAATGTAAAGCAGATAATGTGTGTGGAAAACAAAAGCAATTTGGGAGTTCTGATTGATGATTAATTGAAATTATTGCAACAATGCTCAGTGGCAGTGAGTGACGCGAATCAGATGTTGGGATGCATTAACAGTCAACATTGAACTGAAATATAAGGTAACCCTGTATAAATTACATATAAGGCACTGTATAAATTAATTATTCTGTACTTTAACGGGTGGCACAGCGGTTAGCATTGCTGCCTCACAGTGCCAGGGACCCAGGTTAAATTCTGGCTTCGGGTCACTGTCTGTGTGGTGTTTGCACTTTCTCCCCGTGTCTGCGTAGGTTTCCTAAGGCCACTTCATTTCCTCCCAGAGTCTAAAGATGTGCAGGTTAGGTTGATTGGCCATGATAAATTGACGCTACTGTCAGAGAGATTAGTAGGGTAAATATGAGGGGTTACAGGAATAGGGCCTGGATGAAACTATGATCGGTGCAGACTTGATGGGCTGAATGGCCTCCTTCTGCACTGTAGGGATTCAATAAATAAATTGTGTGGCTGCACTTAAATGCAGTGTACAGTTCTGGTTGATTCTATGCAGACAGGATATTGGAGCCAGGGAGAGGCTAAAGAAGAGGAAAACCAAAATGATTGAGGAGGTTTGGATTCTGACAATCAATTATGTAAATTGGGTATTTTTACTAGATAGGTGAAGGTTGAGAAGTGATTTTTAGGATTCTAAAAGGACCAGATAATGTCAACTATCATAAGCTGTTTCACTTAGTCCAGAAGATATAACTAAATTTATTTACCTTGGAACTAGTATGTTGTGAGCTCTTCATTGAATTGTTAATTTCAGCTCATCTGTTATTTCAAGGGACAATGGTGGAAAGGTATAATTGACTTCAGTACTGTTTATGATGCCATTGACATCTGACCTGCTGTCAACAAACTTATTTCCCTTCAGTTTAAATGACTATTATACAGACATATTTAAGGGGCTATACAACCCTTGTATAGTCCAGTTTTGGATTTTACGTATAATGTGTGGAAACTAGTAATTGTGTATGCATTGTTGGAGCATTATTTTTAAAGTCACATTATTAACCATGATCTGAGCATTTTCTGTGCAGTTTGATCCTATTAAGATCAGATGATATTTTGTCCAGTTTGTATGAGTGAGGGAATCTAATGTTTAATAATATGGCAACAGAAACAGTGGAAAGAATCTTTCATCACTAAACATCTAATTTAAGAAGCAGCCAGCAGTTTGGAGATTCTGAAAACCAACCACAAGTATTTTTGCCTTTAGTGCATGAAATAACTCAGTAAATAAAAGATAAAAGAAGTCAGATGTATAACGCATTGACTTGTTTCTGGAGGAGTTGAATTTTCTTGACAGCTATATTGAGCTGGAGTATATTGAGTGTCCTCTGCTCTACGGGCTGTTTCCAAGCATGAGTTGCCTTCCTAACAGAATACAAATGAGGTTTGATCATGAAAATAATTTACATCTTCAATTACTTCCAATGACAGGCAGAAGATGTGTTTATCCTCTTCCTGTCCGATGGACATAGTCCTTTGAAAATTGCAACCTCTCCTCCCCTGGGTTTGATTTAACTCTTTTACCCCTAGTGTAAACCTATCACCATATTAATCTGGTTCACAAATTACCAGGGTTGGGGTTCACAGGGACAGGCAGGAAAGGAGGGGAGGAGAATCTTGTTAGACTTCCTAATTCTTTATAAACCTATCTCACGTTATGTTTAAAGAACAAAGAATGTTCCTTTCCTTTCTGCTAAACAGCATTGTTAATGATTCATAAATAAAAACAGAAAATGTTGGACAATTTCAACGGGTTTGATAGCATTTGTGGAGAGAGAAATAGAACTAAGGTTTGACCCTCCTTCATATAAGCTCTGTTTTTCTCTCCACAGATGCTGCAAGACCTGTTGAGTTTTTCCACCATTTTCTATTTTTAGTTCCAATTTCCAGCATCTGCAGTATTTGCTTTGGTTAATCTTTTAGCCCAGGAGAAGTTGAATAAAGTAAACACGAATCTGCCTGGCCAGACCCCAAACTGCAATTACTGAGCTCAGACAGATGAATCCTAACTATGTAATACCCAGCCTGGGAGCACTTGATTTTGATGTTGATGCTGTGCCCAAGCTATTCCTCACCACTCTCATCACACTGAGATTTTAAAAAATACAATAAAGCTTCATAACCTATAAACAGCTTTGGAAATCAGTATTAGCAGTAGCATAACCAATACCTGCAGCCATCTTGAAATCCAAGTGACACTGAGTTAAGATATAAACTGGTGAAGTTTTGTGTAATTTTAAGCAGACCACAACTGCTTTGAGCATCTTGGGTTTTCAGTTATCACTTATTGCACAAAATAATGATAGACCTTCCACCTCAGAAAACAATTTGGCTTATCAGATTTAACCAGCGATACCTGTCCAGCAGGACTATCTAATTTGATCCTTTTCCCCACTGTCTGCTTTTCCTTTCAATTTTTTTTTTCTAGCTTCCCCCTTGGAAGTAATGGTGACTCAGCTCTAATTTCTAATTCTGACAACACATTCCATATTCTTATCAACGTTTTCCATCACTACCCCCTTAATACAATTTTTTTCAATGAACCTTTCTTTGACTTACAGCTCAGTTAAGCAAGACTGCACATGTTACATTCGGGTAACATAAGAGCGACTCCCTGCTGCATTTATAAACCCCTGCTTCTGAATGGAAATCATTTGCCATTGTTTTTCCTCCCGCGATCTTACACAGCTTTGCACACTGTGATTGGTTTTCCTTTTTGTACTCCACTGGATGCAGCCCTTGTTTCTGAAGGCCACTATGACAGCTCTCTCCTTCTCTTCCTGGCAGATTAAATAAATCTATGTGCACCTTCTCAATGGCTAAGTGTTCCCTCCAGCACGTCATTTATGGCAAACAAGTTTTTCCTGCTGATTAAGAAAAGTTAAACAAGTACCTAAGTGGGGAAATGTCGGAATGATATGCTGATATAGCAAAGTGAAAGGAAGCTTCATCTCAGGAACATTAATTCCAACACAAACCTATTGGGTTCAATGGCCTGTCTTTCCTGTAAATGTTATGCTATTCTGTGCCAGCTTTTGTATTCAATGCCTCCCATATAGATAAAACCTATGACTGGATTGTTGGGCCTAATTCTCCCAAAAATATTCTAAATGCTGCATTGGCGAGGAAAATGGTGTAATTCACTATTGTTTATTCAGTGGGAGTTCAGACTCGAATCTCTCACACTCTGTGCAATGCAGAGGTCACAAATATGAATATTATTAAAAACTCAGTGGAGGGGAGCTTATTCACGCCAGAGGCTGACAGTTCAGGGCCCCTGCACTTGCGTAGTGGCTTCGATCTGTCAAACTGCAGTTTGCTGGCCAGCCTGGGACCTCCACAGTACTGGCCCTTGCAACACCCTCATAGCTCGATCGCAGCCCGCACAAGCATTTCCACACCAGTCCCGCTTCCCCCCCACCGGTCCCAGAGCACTGCAATCTCCAGCCACACCCCCCAGCAGTGATGATTCCTCCACTGACCCCCTCAGAGGCAGATCTCCATCGATCCTATCTGCAGAGTGGTAGCGGGACGCTCCACCTCACCGATCACCCCCTAGGCCTCACAAAAAATAGGCCCCACCCCTAGGCCATGCCCCTTTGGCCTCATCCCCTTGGCACTGCCCGATGCCCGGTGGGCAGTGCCAGGGGGCATAGGATTCCGCTGCCAGGATGCCCATGCCCAGGGATCACCATCCCCCCACTGCCTGACCCTCTCGGAGTCCCTGATTCCCCTCCGCCTCACTCCGGCGGGGTCTCCCACTAGTTCCCTGCAAGTGGAGAACTACTGTAAACCCGGTGAAGTGAAATGCTTTTGGCAAGGTGAGAGATGCTATCAGGCCCGAGAATTCCACGCCAGGCCAATAATTTAAATAAGATTAAAAACAGATTTAAATTACTTACCTGTCTTCCCACTGGTTTCGAGCGCAGTCCCGCCTGCGCCTGCTCTCCGACTGCGGGAGATGCACATGCGTCGGGAACACATTCACGAATCCCGTGAAATGACCGACATGTGCATCTCCCAACCCAATGCGCCAAATAATGTGCATGTCAGGATGGGAGAATCAGGCCTGTTATCTCTCACCACTAGTTGGTTTGACCGTCCATTTTCCACTTGCTCGAGTTCCGTGATCAATAATAAAGAATAATTGGATAGGGTATCGAACAGGTGAACATTCCATCAATATCAATTTTCTACACAGCAACGATTGTTCAAATCTACTTTGCATGAATTTATTTTTCCTTTCCATCATTATTTGCAGCTGGCATCCTCATTTTTTTCATAAAATAAGTTTTTAATTGAAGATTTTTACAAACAATGTAACAAAACCTCAAGAATTGGTACAGTACAGCGTAATCATTCCTCCACATGTACATCTTGGATTAGACAAGGGAGAACCAATGCAGTTGGTTTGAATTATTCATTGAAGTTGTTAAAGTGTAAAGTTAATTTATTATTGTCACAGCTAGGCCTACATTAACACTGCAATGAAGTTACTGTGAAAATGCCCCAGTCATCACACTCTGGTGCCTGCTCGGGTACACTGAGGGAGAATTTAGCATGGCCAATGCACCTAACCAGCACATTTCAGAGATTGGAAAATAGGAGAATAAGATAAAGCCATGAGTAGATGACATAATGGTGCACACTTTCACTTTCAGGATACTAGAGATGGAGCCACCTTAGTTAGATTGCAGGATTTTCAAAGTAGCTACTGCCATTTTATATTCAGCCATGGGGAATCTAGGATATTGATGCAAGTATAGAAAAAGCTGATTAGCTAAAGATTCTTGCCCTATGCTTAGCATGCACACACCATACCTCCCCCATCTCCAGCTACACCAAGGGTGCCATTAATTATAGAAAGAATATTATTAAACTAGAAAGAGTGCAGAAGAAATTTACTAGAATGCTACCAGGACTTGATGGTTTGAGTTATAATGAGAGGCTGGATAGACTGGGAGTTTTTTCCCTGCAGCATAGGAGGCTTAGGGGGTGTTCTTATAGAAGTCTATAAAATAATAAGGGGCATAGATCAGCTAGATAGTCGATATCTTTTCCAAAAGGCAGGGGAGTCTAAAACTAGAGGGCATAGGTTTAAGGTGAGAGGGGAGAGACACAAAAAGGTCCAGAGGGTCAATTTTTTCACACAAAAGCTGGTGAGTGTCTGGAACAAGCTGCCAAAGGTAGTAGTAGAGGCGGGTACAATTTTGTCTTTTAAAAATCATTTAGGTAGTTACATGAGTAAGATGGACCAAGCGCAGGCAATTGGAGCTAGCTTTTTGGTTTAAGAAACAGGCAGCATGGACAAGTTGGGCTGAAGAGCCTGTTTCTATGCTGTAAACCTCTATGACTGTATGATTCCATCATACAAAGCAATGTCTTTTCCAAGTTATGTGCTGACTGCACTGCGGCTGGGAGTCCATCAGGGGTTCTATGATCCCAAAATAAGAATACAGAAAAGCTACGCAACACCAATAGTTCTAAGGGGCTTTCCTTATCAGCTGTGATGCCATAGTCACAACCTCTACACCAAAGAGTAAAGGATACTGCATAGTGTATGCCACCATTATAAATGTGAGGATTATAAGAGAAGCAGATAAATATTGCAGAGCTCTATTATCATACAACCCACCCAATGCACTCCATAACAATCTCTAAATCTTTAAGTATATTAAACCCATGGGGTTTAATTTTGTCAAGGACCAGACGCAATACAGGTAATCTCCCATGCAACCTTGCACCCCTGAACAACAAGCAGAAAATAAGATCAAATCTGTGTCCTAAACTTAAAGTAATTCAAGGAAAATATTGGGAGATTAATTCCATTATAAACTAATGACATTCCTGGTTTTCAAAAGATAACAAGAAAAATTCACCTTAGTGCTCATATACTAGATTACCCCTGACAACATGATAACTAACATCATAAAATCAAAAATGACTGTAATGCCAAGGAGTCCAGGACTGATGATGAACTGCAAATTATAATCCCGAATTTTGCTATCTAAGGTGTTTAGAGATGCCAAAGCCTTAGTGAGATTGTCGAGCAGCCTTAAGGATCCATCAGATGTTACCCTCAGGGTAGCAAGATAAAGCAGGGTAAACTGCAGTCAGATAGTCTTCAGACACTTCCCAGTCTCATCGAAACCTGTTTGAAGTTATGAAAACACGTGATTACCAACTGGGGGCCAGGCCTCGAAAACAGGATATGATGTTCCCCTAGGCGACTAGGTGGCACAATGGGAGGCCCAGTGGTTCGCACTGCAGCCTCACAGTGATTCCGGTCTCGGGTCACCATCAGAATGGACTCTGCACATTCTCCCCCTGTCTGTGTGGGTTTCCTCCAGGTGCTCCGGTTTCCTCCCAAACTCCAAAGATTTGCAGGTTAAGTGGATTGACCAGGCTAAATTGCCTCTTGGTGTAGGGGACTAGGAGGGTGAATATGTGGGGTTACGGGGATAGACCTGAGTGAGATTATTGTTGGTGCAGGCTCAATGGGCCATCTATGATTCAAGCTTAACACACCCAGCTTTCATGTCGAGGCTAAGAAAATATGGCAGCCAATCTCAAATAATTTAGTTGAGAGCTCGCCCTCAGACCCTTCTGGAAAGCTGGTCACACAGACCATCCTCCTCTGGTCCTGGCTCACTAGATTGATCAGGATATCTGACATATCATTTAGTTGACATTCCAAGGATTGAAAGCAGGCTCAACTGTGCAAGCTGCATTCTTGACAATGAGGATCCTTTTCTTCACTTCATTAAGCTTCTTATCTGTACTCTGCAGCTCAGCAATATGAGCACTGAAATTCTGTGCCAAAAAACCAAGCTTATCGTCTATAACCTTAGCCATATTGACGGTCATCATCTACAACACCTTCAACATCACTGGGTTGAGAGCCTGCTCACTGACCAAATTGCCGTATTCAGGGACGCCAGCTTTGTTCCTCTTTCCATCAAGGGTTTTCATGATTTTATTCAGCATTTTGTCCCAAAACTTAACTAAAAATCTTCTAATGACATAGTACATAGTTTTCATTCTGAGGTTAGGTACTTATGGGCTGTGCATCAGAATAAATGAAAGGCTTAAAGGATGAGACGGGCCAGAGATTATGGAAACACAGTTGTTCCCGTACTCACATCACATGACTCCCCTAATTTTTAAAAATGTATGTTTTTATTTGAGTTTTTCCATTTTTATAAATAACGCAACACACCCTCAAAATGGTACAGTACAGCTTTTGATTTGATTTGATTTACTATTGTCACCTGTATTATCATACAATGAAAGGTATTGCTTCATGCGTGCTATACAGACAAAACAAACCATTCATAGAGAAGGAAATGAGAGAATGCAGAATGTAGTATTACAGTCATAGCTAGGGTGTAGAGAAAGATCAATTTAATACAAGGTAAGCCCATTCAAAAGCCCTTCAGCAGCAAGAAAGAAGCTGTTCTTGAGTCGATTGGTACTTGACTTCAAACTTTTGTATCTTTTTCCCAAAGGAAGAAGGTGGAAGAGAGAATGTCCAGGGTGCATGGGGTTCTTAATTATGCTGGCTGTTTTTATGAGGCAGTGGGAAGTGTAGACAAAGTCAATGGAGGGGAGGCTGGTTTGCGTGATGGATTGGGCTACATCCACAACCTTTTGTGGTTCCTTGCAGTCTCGGGCAGAGCAGGAGCCATACCAAGCTGTGATACAACCAGAAAGAAGGCTTTCTATGGTGCATTTGTAAAATCTTGATCATTTCTCCATATATAAATATGCAAAAAGACAGGAGGAAACCAACACAGATAATTCAGTATGTTCTGTATGCCCGATGCTTCCGTATATACAAAAAATAGACAGGACAGGTAACAGTATGGGGGTATAGAGGATAAAGCTGTGAAAGCATGACGAAGTGGTGCACAACCTCACATATGGTACTTTAGAGACATTGCTACATAGCCTATAGAAGGCCTCGTAGGAGTAAGTCAGATGTAATGGAACCTGTATATTTGAGATAGGGGCCCCATACTTTCCAGAATGCATCCAATTTGCTTGGAGTATACAGATTAGAAATTCTGCTGGGATCCATCCCATAATAATTTTATGTCAATTCCTAACAGAAGGAGACTTGTTGCTAATTTAGGAGCAAAGGATGTTATTCCATACTGCAAATGTTAGGGTATTGTACAGCCTTTTCTCATTAGAGTCAATTGTCTTTTTATCTGGGATCCCCAAAACCAAGTACAAAGGATCAAATTCTAAGGCTGTATTAAATATCTTCTCATGCTCTTTATGTAGTCCCAACAAGTAGGATTTAATTTTGACACAGCACCAGACATACTATGTGTAGTTACCTCCCACGTTTGGCACAGTGAAGATTTAGTGGCATCTATCCTTGTCTTAAGCTTGGTGTAATATGCAGATAATGCAATATTTTAAATTAGCTCATCTATTACCGATTGAGATTCTATCGGTATTTTCCCAGATACTGCCCCAAGTCTCCTCATTATTATTCACTGAAAGATCTCTTTCCCAATATTGCAGAGCCTCCAGCTTATTCACATGGGACCTAGAACATAATGAGTGGGATTTTCTGACCCTGCTTGTCTCAAAACTGGAAAATCCCAATTGGCATGGTCGTACCCCCCTCCCCCCACCAACTACAATTCCTGTGGAGGCAGGATAGGAAAGCTTCCCCCAGTGTGTCACAAAACTAGCTGATCAATTTCTTCAGTTCCATATATAATGGGATTTTTTTCCGCCTGGAAGTCACTTGCGTCAGGATGCAGAGATGTCTTATTAAAAATAAATCTCTGAATTGTAAATATCGAAAAATGAGTATCTGGTGATATCGTGTTATAGAATCCCTACAGTACTGAAGGAGGCCATTTGTTCCATCGAGTCTGTACCAAGCACAATCCCACCCAGGCCCTATTTCCATAACCCCACACATTTACCCAGCTAATCCCCCAGGCAATTTAGCTTAGCCAATCAACCTAATCCACACATCTTTGAACTGTGGGAGGAAACTGGAGTACCTGGAGGAAACCCATGGAGACACAGGGAGAAAATGCAAACTCCACACAGACAGTGCCCCAAGGCCGGAATTGAACATGGGCCCCTGGCACTGACGCAGCAGTGCTAACCATTGTGCCGCAGTGCTGCTCTTACTCTGTGTTGTTGACGCTGTTGCTCAAAAGATAACAAGGAGGCGTCACTAAACATCTCACCCAATCTAATGAGTCCACCAACCTTCCAAATATCAAAACAGTGGTCCTTAAGACCCCTGGTGGGAAATCTGGGTCACCCTGAATGGAAGAGAGAGCAGAAGTCAAATTAAATCTTCCCTCCAACTCATGGACCATCCTCCATGCTCTCAAATTATTAATGATTATTAGGTTCTCACACTTGTGAGAAGACATTACAGAGTTTGTAAGCAATACTCAGACTGGCCAGATTCAGTATCAAGTCAAATGGAGGTAAGGTCTGCTCTTACCCACTCTCACATAAATTTAAGATGAGAGGCTAATTGATATAACTTAATACTCGGCACCCCAATTTGGCCAATTTTAAGTGAGATCTCTTTTTGTTTCATATAAAGGAGCTAAATACCCCATTAGCTTCCTTTAGGACATAGCAGAAAGAAAAAAGTAGCATCAGGATAGCATTGATGAAGACATTCATCTTAATTAGTGCTATCCTGCCCAGCCACAATATTGGTCAGGAAAACCAACAATGGAGGTCCCACTTAATAAACGCAAGTAATGGGAGGAAGTTTGCCTTATAAGGTAGTCAGAAAGGGGTCATGAGTAATGTCCAAGTAAGTAAACACAGTAAAAAGTCTGACAACACCAGGTTTTAGTCCAACCTATTTATTTGATAATATACTCACTAGCTTTCGGGGTTACCCCCTTCGTCAGGTGAATGGAGAGTTCTGGCCTCAGACAGAGCATATAAAGCACAGACAGTTTAGAGATTACTGATTAAAATGCGAATCCTTACACCTAACCTGCTGTTCAAGACCTGAAGTGGCTGATAATGTGAGTGGAAGGAGCACTGATCACAGTTTAAAGAGATGTGTATTGTCTCCAGACAGTACAGTAAGTGAGGTTTTGCAAACCCAGGCAAGTCATGGGGGTTACAGATAGTGCGACATGAACCCAAGATGACATGCCTGGGTTTGCAAAACCTCACTTACTGTACTGTCTGGAGACAATACACATCTCTTTAAACTGTGATCAGTGCTCCTTCCACTCACATTATCAGCCACTTCAGGTCTTGAACAGCAGGTTAGGTGTAAGGATTCGCATTTTAATCAGTAATCTCTAAACTGTCTGTGCTTTATATGCTCTGTCTGAGGCCAGAACTCTCCATTCACCTGACGAAGGGGGTAACCCCGAAAGCTAGTGAGTATATTATCAAATAAATAGGTTGGACTAAAACCTGGTGTTGTCAGACTTTTTACTGTGTTTACGCCAGTCCAACGCCGGCATACCCACATCAAGTAAGTAAACCCAGAGGGGGACCAGCTGAAGTGGATAGAAGCAAGAGGGTGCAGTCTCCCTCTAAGCCTTTCCAAAGGCATGATGCTGGACTTCGAAAAATTAGTTTGATAGCCCAAAAAGGAGCCAAACCTGTCCACAATATCACTAACACTGGGAACAGAGACATCAAGCTTAGACAAGAATAGCAACATATCATCAGTGTGTATCATGGCCTTATGTTTCCACCACCTCTAGAGAACCTAAATACTGAAGCATTATGTCTAATTGCCTCCATTAAGGGATCAATAGCTATTGCAGATAGTAAAAGGAAGAATGGACAACCCTAATGAAGACTAAAAATAGCAGACCTATAACCACTAGTAAGAACTGCTACAGTGGAATTTTATAAAACACTTGTATCTATCCACTTGACAATAATTTCAAATCTACATGCAAGAGTGAAATTGGCCTAAGCATGACTATTCCTGAGAATTCATGTCTGCCTTCAAAAGGAGATATTTTCTTCCCAAAACTATTAAGGAACAGGCCTGCTTCAAATGAATGTTTATACATAGTGATCCGAGGATCTATTAGAAAGTCTTTTAATTTTTTATAAAATTCAGTCCCAAAACCATCAAATTGACAATCGGACATTTTTCCTCTGGCCTTGATACTCCAGATCGTCACGGAATTTTGTTTTTCCGAGGATGGTAAATGAGCTTCACCCAAGAAGTTGCATTTTCTTTTATTTTAATACGTTTTATTGATTTTCAAAATGAAATAGAAACAAATAAACCAAGTACAATACAATACAATGGAATAGCCCCCTTCTCCCTAAGTAAACAAACCAAAAACTATGCAAAAGAGAAAAACTAAGAAGTTCAAAAATGGCTAGTCTACAGTAATCAATTATTTAGAAATAGAAACAAATAGCTGCCTTCTACAAAAATATTTCACAGCCGATCCTCTTATGGTAAACTTCATCTTTTCCAAATATAAAAAAGACTTCTAACCAGGATAGAGTAGAAGGTGGCTTAATAAATCTTCAGTTTAATAAAATCTGCCTGCAGGCGATCAATGAAGGGAATCAGTGACATCCATCTTAAGCTTAATGAAAGTGACCAGTTCAGATAAGCTTTCGAAGAACACATTTGCAAGTTAATATTTAGAGCTTTGGAGAGAGTATCAAAGAAGTATAACCAGAAGCCAGCCGGCCTTGAGCACGACCAGAACATTTAGGTATTGTCTGCAGGGGCAGATGAACAGCTGTTTTCTGCTTGAGTTGGGGAAGAAATTACTAATTCCAGCTTTGGTGAAGTGAATTTCTGTGCAAAACTTTCATATTTATATTCATAAGCTTAACTGAACGCAGGAGGATGTGGAGTTGAGCCTAAGAAGGGCCTCCTCCAACCATTGTCCATGAAGTCAAGCCCAAGCTCTGCTTTTCAATCATTTCTTACCTTATGGAGAGGAGAGGGGCCAGAGGACAGCATGAGACCAGGCAATCTTAAAATAGAACCTCTGCGAGTTTGAGGCAATAATAAAAATGTGTTGGAAGTAACGGAGGAATGGATGAACAGTGAAAACGAACAAAAATACGTATGTGTAAATAGTGTTAAAAACCAAATTGGGGCAAATTAGCCACAAGCTCATTAAAACTGGCAAAGGCCCTATCTACAAACAGATTCATAAATTGTTCAAGTTCTCTTTCCCTCCATAAGGCAAACCCAAGTCAAGCTTGGAGGCAAAAATAAGTGGTTATTGCAAATAGCATCCAGCAATAAAAAAGTAGAATGTTTAAAATGTGGACAAAATGGTTTCCATATTTTTAGGGTGGAAATCACAATGGGGCTTGATATGCATTTTGAGGGAAATATAGTGGGGCACAAACTAATCCAGGAAGAGAGGATGGGCAGCAGGAGAGCGTGCTTCAATAAGCATCCAACTTATAATTGGATCACAACACTATATTCAAATCTTCTGATTATTGGCTGCCCAATAGGTTAGGTAGAACTAGTTTACCAACATATCTCCCCCTCTGAGGTATCACTCTACAGCCTCTAGAGGTCCTGTCTGCCCAGATAAATGTTGATATCAGCTTGTTTACTGTGACAAAAAATGATTTTGGCTAAAAAAAAGAGGACATTAAAAAAGAATCAAGAATGGCCAGAATGTTCATTTTTATGGGTTGAACTCTGCCAGTTAAAGAAAGAGGCACACTATCCCAGCGCTGTAAATCCACCTTCACTTTGGTGACCAGCTTCAAAAAGTTTGTTTGATGGAAAGTCGTAAAAGACCCTGTTATGTTCTCACCTAAGTCATGAAACGTGGCACAAGATATATGAAATGGCAAAACTTCTAGGGAATTAGTGTGGCAATAGGGTTGACTGGAAAACATTCACTTTTGCTGATATTCAATTTATAGCCAGAGAATGAGTTAAAGGTGTTAAGAATATTCATTATGTCTTCAACACTGGCAATAAGATTAATAAGATCTAATGGGTGGTTGTCAGTATAAAAGGGCACACTTTGCTCCACATAGGCTCAATGGATACCTTTTAGCAGCATTGACAACTTTAAGATTATGATCAATGGTTCTATCACCAGGGCAAAGAGAAGTGCAGGCAGCCTTGGCTTGTCCTTCTGAATAGAAGGAAATACTTCAAGTATAGAGAGTGTGTTTGCAAGCTTACAGTAGGTGAGGTATAGAGAAGACAAATCCATGAAGTAAATTTTGAACTAAGCCCAAACTTACCCAAAATTCTAAACAGATATTCCCACTCCAACTGGTCAAAGATCTTCTCTGCGTCTAAGGAGATCTTCAAGATCTGCCAAAGCAGTTGGGAAAGTGTATTGATGAGAAGACGGTGTAGATTTATAAACAGTTGGCACCCCTTCACAAAACCAATTAGGTCCTCTGATATTACACTACAAAGAAAAGGCTCCAATTGGCCTTTAGCCAACAGCTTGACTTCTGCATGTAACAGTGTTGCACATGAGACAAATAGATGAAGTCACTTATGACTGTTGGAGAAAACACCAAGGGTCAACACAACCCATTTTTAGTTATAAAGGTAGAGAGAGCTGGAAGTCTTTGGTCTTGAATGGTCCAGCCTTGGACGCAAGGCACAAATTAGGTCCCCAAATTAGGTCGTGTGTGTTAAGGTTGGAATGGGGGATAGAAGCAACCTAATAAATTTTATATCATCCAGTTAGGGGCATAGACGTTTATCAACACTAAAGGGGGCTGAAAAAATGTGCTACTAAGTATTGTATAATTATTGGGCATATTAGAATAACTTTGTTACCAGAGAGCTAAAATTGGTTTTATGTGTTAGCAAATAGGAATATATCGGCATGATGAAAAACGTTAGGGAAACACCCGTTGGAAGAAACACCATATGTGTTTTTCCTGCATTGCTCAACTGGAAGTCCAAAGTTGCATTTTCAATGGTAACAATTCTGTCCCTCGCTTCATCAAGCCTTTTGCCAGTATTCTACAGTTCTATTGTCTGAGCACTGATACTTTGTACTAATAGACTGAGTTTCTCATCAATGACCTTAATAATATTAGCAGTCATCAGTTGTAGTGCTGCTGTGAGTATCGGATTGAGAATCTATTCAGCCACGAGGTACCACGTTGAGGAGTTGGCTCCATACCAGTTACTCCTGATTGGTCTCTTTTGTCAATTATTTTCTTAATTTTTTTGGCACTTTGTCACCAACATTTAATCAGAAATCTTTTAGGGACATAATATGAAATTCTCACTCCAGGATGAGGTAAGTATGAGCTGTGTAAAAGCGATAAATGAAAGGATCAGGGGCTGAGGAGTGTCAGTGCTCATAGAAACACAACTACATCCACATTTGTATCATGTGACTCCCACAGCATCTTAATTGTAAACATCCGTGTGCTTGCACTCACAGGCCTTTCTGTTGCTCTGTTTCATCAATAACTTGATTGTTTAGTTTATAGCCTGCAGTATTTCACATTTACTAATCTTGTATTGGAGTTGGCTCCGTGCAGGCATTTTTAATTTGTTTCCTCCCAAATGTGAGAAAATGAAACTAATTCAATTAAACATACACAAAAATTAAATCAGAAAATCAATTTTTGAAAGTCTGAAAACAAGTAAACAAAAGAACAGCTGAAGTAAAAAGATTTTTCATAATAAATATAATTTCGCTCAGTTGATTGTCTCTTATTCAGGTTTGTAACTGGATCCCTGCAGCTAGATATCTGAGAGTTAAAATTCCACAAGACCAAATGCGTCTTGTCAAGTATTTCAAGGATGGGGCTAGGTTCCTGTGCCAGCAATAGTGCTATTGGCATACCATGTGGGTTTAATCTTTCCATCATAGGAAAGGAAGAGTGAGGGAGGGGCAGGTCAATCTGGACTACTTACAGCAAGCTAGGAACTTTCAATGATCCTTGAGCTGCATAACCCAAATAGTGTTCAACTTTCTAATGCCAATTATTGTTTGTCAGGCCCACATACTGCCTTTGTAAAACATTAATGTTTGCTTCATTCAGGTACATTCACCTGATGAACCTTGAAGGATATCTTGAGGAGAAAATTCCAATCTCACCTTCAAAAGTGTAGTTATGATAGATCTGAGAAGCAGAAGAAAGTCCCTCTAACAGATTTTAATACTAGGGCGGAAACAGCCAAAACCTAGCAAGTAAAGATTCCTATAGTAGGAGCCCACTAAAATTGTCCTAGAATGCTAGGACTAGACTCTTTACAAGTATTTGAAATTGAAGCTGAAAACTTCAGGAGGCGATCTTACTGGCTTGTCACACCGGCTGATCAGCGTGGGGCATTGACAGGAGATCTCCCAGTGTGCACTGAGAGATCAGGGCACTGGGAAGCTGGCTTCCCAGTGAGAAAAGGCTCAAGTCCCTCCCCCTGCTGGCAAGAATCACAAGAAATCTTTCAATTAAGCACTGTACAGTTGCAACCGGGAGCCCACCCAAAACATGGGCATGATTCTCTCCCGTTTTTACACTCATTTGGCCCTTAGAATGTTTTTGGAAAGATCGCCCACATGTACCTTTATACTTCTGAGTTTCTATCCACTCTTCGCTATACTGACAACTTCCAACAGAGGGAATATGATGAGTTTTTTAAGATTCTCACTCCTTCCTATCCTGATCCCAATTAAGAGGCATATTGAGCTATGTGACCAGAGGAACTCTCATTACAAAGACCCTTGTAGAATACAGAAGAATTGATAATCATTCTACTATGTCTTACGACAGTAACATCTTTAAAATCAGTTGAACAAATATCTAACTAGGAACAGAATCAAGGGTTACAAAGACAAGTTTCTGTTGAATTTTAGCTGTAACCTAGTGGTGATTGTGCTGTTGACATTGAGTAAATGTTGTGCCAGAGAAAGGTTTGATGTAAGATGTCAGGTAATAGGCAAGATAACAATTTGAGTTTTGTTTAATGTAGCTTTGGTGGCACCAGGATGAACCTTTGGAGAAGTTTTCCTTGGAAAATTCAAATTTTCATCTTAGGCTGTCACCCAGGATCAAGAATGACTTACTTGCACTCTGCTTCAATCTGAGATGGTTGATAAGTCAATACGTGAACTTAGATTCTCCCATATGTCGGGGAGGTGGCGCTGAAAGGGTTGGGCAGATAAGATGGTGACAAGTGCCTGATAATAAGGGAACTGTTCAGGAGGCTGCTGGCAGGATGCAGGAAAGTGCTTTGAGCTAATCATTGAAGGTTGTGCAACTGTCTGAGACTGATGTGAAGCTGGACTCCATGGTTCCCACTGCATTAAATCCTGCTTCTGAAATGTAACCTCAATTAAATGACTCTGAGACAGTAATAAGAGTTAATCATTAATATTAATTCCCCCTGAGAAGGATAATTCCAATACTCACAGGGGAAGAAACTCAATCATTATCTGAGAAAATTAAGATTTGGATCAATTATTAAGAGATAAAATATTTTAATGAATTCTTTTTAACCAATTTTACACAGACTGCCATGTCATCGACTGCATGTACCAGAATTTAAAATTAAGTTTTCTGTTGCTTACTCAGAGCAAGATTGTACCAAGTACTCAGAAAATTGGATTTGTATGATGAATCGAAAAGTGATAACACTTAATTAGCATGACAACAATTATGCTGCTAAGATACTAATGTTTCTGTACTGGAATTGATTGAAAAGATGTCTGATGCTAAAACTGAAAAGCCACTGGATAAGCAGGCAAATGATCATCTAAAACGGAGATGTTGTTTTCTTGTCTTTCACCCTACATCACATATCGTTTCAATTGTTAAAAATGGGTACTCCTGCAATTTATCACCTTAAAACGATAAGACATGAGGGAAATTTCTTTCATGTATAGGCCGAATGGTCTCCTGCACTTTAGGTATTCCATGATGCTATGATTCTACATAGTGATTTCCCAGGGAATGCAGTGGTGAGAGCCACTAGCCACACATGTCATTCTTCATTGAAGAACACTGTGCAGATGCACATAACATCAGGTCAGGACAAACCTAGGCATGGAAACCTCTTGTTGAATACTATGTAGTGTCCCCCCCGAGCTGATAAACCAGCACTCTTCCATTGAACACAACTTGGAGGAAGCAATGAGGCTGGCAAGAATGCAGAATGTATTCTGGGTGGTGGACATCAATGTCCATCATCTAGAGTTGCTTGGTAGTACCACCACTGACCAAGTTTGCCATGTCCTAAAGGGCATACTTGCCAGACTGGGACTGTGGCAGATGGTAAGTGAACAAACAAGAGGAGAAAAGAAATACACTTGGCCTCATTCTCACAACCTGCCTGCTGCAGATGCATCTATCCATGACAGAATTGGTAGAAATGACCATTGCATGGTGCTTGTGGAGGCAAAGTCCTGTCTTCACATTGAGGAAACCTTCCATTGAGTTTTGTTGCACTACCACCATGCTAAATGGGATAGATTTTGAATAGACCTAGCAACTCAAGACTAAGCATCCATGAGGGACTGTAGGCCATCAACAGCAGCAGAATTGTACTCAACCACAATCTGCAATCTCATTGCCCAGCTTATCCCCCACTCCACCACTATCACCAAGCCAGGAGATCAACCTTGGTTCAATGAAAAGTGTAGGAGGGCATGCCAGGAACAACACCAGGCATACATAAAAGTGAGGTGTCAACCTGGTGAAGCTACAACACAAGACTACTTGTATACCAAACAGCATAAGAAGCAAGTGATAGAGCTAAAAGCTTCCACAACCAATGGATCAGATCTAAGCTCTGCAGTCCTGACGCAACCAGTACAAATGGTGATGGATAATTAAACAACTCACTGGAGAAGGAGGCTCCCCAAATACCCCCATCCTCAATGATGTAGGAGTCCAGAAATCAGTGCAAAAGATGAGCTGAAGAATTCAAACAATCAAAGTACCGATAGGATGATCCATCTCAGTTTCCCTCAGAAGTCCCCATCATCACAAATGCCAGTCTTGAATCAATTCAATTCACTCCACATGATGCTGCAAAGACTATAGGACCTAACAATATCCTGTTGCTACTATTGTGCTCCAGGACTTGCCATACCCATAGCCAAGATGTTCCAGTATAACTACCATTATCCCTTGACATGTGATGGAATAATCTCCATTTGCCAAGATGAATGCTTCTCCAACAACACTCAAGGAGCTCAACACTATCTAGAATAAAACAGCATGCTTGATTGTCATCCCCTCTACAAACATTCACCCCCTCCACCATCGACCCATAGCACCAGTTTGTACCATCTACAAGGCGCACTACAGAAACTCAGACAAATTCATTGTGAAGATGACAGAATGCAAAAGCTGTTGGTAAAGCAGAGACTTAAGTCTCACATCATTGAGAGTGAAACTGGTAAGCAAATGAGAAGAAATGGGCTCATATTCAGTGTGTACTTGAGCTGGAGAAACAGAAAGGTCATCAACAACACTAGCAACATCAGCAATTCCGACAATAACAACTTCATCGCCAACAAACATCAACAACATCAATAACAAATGGCACAACATTAGCAATATCAAACACAATTCCTATAACCCCGGAGCAACACACACATCGTAGTGTGTCAATTCATCAATGAAAACAATGAATACCAAATCCACAAAGTGGAGGCACAACATCTTACCACCTAAACAACACTCTGAATACGTAGACACAGGAATTTGTACATCAAAGGTTGAGTTAAATGTTGTAAACAGTGAAGACTCCTCACCCCAGTAGCTATTGCTGGCATCAAGCTTTCTGAAAATGTTTGCCACTGCTGTTTCTGGTCTGATATCTTCAAGCGAGAAAAGAAAATAAGTTATGAAAGATCTTTAATTATGTAAGTCAATTGCTGGTCTTCTTTAGTTAGTCTTCCTTTTTTTTCAATTTTCCATAGAAAGCAGTCAAAAGATGTAAAACATAACAGTAAACTGAAGCATTATGGAGCATGGGAAGCAAAGGACTTGTAAGTGGAAAATATATTCCTTAACAACAGCACGGTGACAAAATGGTTAACACTACTGCCTCACAGTGCCATAGATCCAGGTTCAATTCCAGCCTTGGGTAACTGTCTGTGTAGTGTTTGTACACTTTTGACGTGTCTGCATGGGTTTCCTCCAAGTGCTCTGGTTTCCTCCTACAGCTCAAAGATGTGCAGATTGGCCATGCTAACTGCCCCTTAGTGTCTCAAGATGTGTGCATTAGGAGGATTAGCAGGATAAATACATGAGGTTGAGGGAATGGAGTGGGTTGGGTGTGGATAAGATGCCATTTCGGAGAGTCAGTACAGATGCAATGGGCTGAATAGCCTCCTTCTGCATGTAGGGATTCTATGATAACCTTCTGATAGCCCATGGGATCGAAAGATAGATAATTGCGTCTACGGTCAAACTGAATTCCAGTATCAAGCAGGAAACAGCACTTCCGGAGTGTTGTATTGAAGCGTCAGCCTACATTATAAATGTCTGGGGAAGAGTTTGTAGCCACAATCTATTGATTACAAAGAAAAGAGCTTCCACTGAGCCAAGTTGTCTGATTTTTCAATCAATAGTATATCCGGTTATATGGAGGATTAAGCAAACCTTTCTGAACTGGGCATTTTATCTTGTTCTTTAATATCTGAGAGGTATCTAGCTTACAATGTAATAAATATCAAAATATGTCTGCAATGTAATGGTTTTTTCTAAATTTTGAATTGTTATTGAAGATGACAATACTGATACATTCTGACGCAATTCAGATAATTATAAAGACACTCTTACATGTTAAATGTCTGTCAGGACAACTGGGAGAATAATATGACTGAATGGATTCCTGTAAGCTCGCAAGACACAATGGAAGACGGTTTAAAAATTGAAATCATGTAGAAGAAAAACTAAAATATATTTTAAAAAGATCAGATAGTAAGGCTATTGAAGCGGAAAGGTATTAGCATCCTTAATAGGTGTATGACTTATTGCTTTCAACAAAGAACACTGTAGTTAGCATCCAAGATGTGGAGATGCCAACGTTGGACTGGGGTAAGCACAGTAAGAAGTCTCACAATACCAGGTTAAAGTCCAACAGGTTTATTTGGTAGCATAAACCACGAGCTTTCAAGGCACTGCCCCTTCATCAGGTGAGTGGGAGTTCTGTTCACAAAAGGGCATATAAAGACACAAACTCAATTTACAAGATAATGGCTGGAATGCGATCTTTACAGGTAATCAAATCTTGGAGGTACAGACAATGTGAGTGGAGAGAGGGTTAAGCACAGGTTAATATTGTCTCCAGCCGGGACAGTTAGTGAGATTTTGTAAGCCCAGGCAAGTCGTGGGGGTTACAGATAGTACGACATGAACACCGCTGAAGTGTTCCCCAACTGGAAGGGAACTCTCCTGCCTGGTGATTGTCGAGCAGTGTTCAAGTATCCAAGACAGACTAAAGCTGCAGCTTCCTGAAACAAGTTCAAATATCCTGTTTCCTGGGATGGCCAGAAGTGTACTTGTGCCCACAATTTCTCAAGTGATTTAAAATGCTATGTAAAGTGTGCTGTTGTAATTAAATATCGTCCACACACAGGATAATGAGTTAATAAAAAATGTTGTGCATTAGACTAACAAACGCTAATTTTTTGAAAGACTTGTGTTGTGGCCACCAAGTAGATGAGCTAAGACTACCCAAACTCATTTCATTAATGATACTTTTAGTCAGCGACAGAAAACTTTCACTGCATCACCTTAGCCCACTGCCAAGTCTGTTTCTTTCTAACAGTTTATTGGTTCTGAATTGATTTCTTATCATAATTTTATAATTTGAAATTTAGCATTTATATTGACTCTAATTTGCTCAGAAACAGTATCCGATAATCAAACTGCATGGGTTCTGTACATATGGTGGCAGACTGATTGTAAGTGTCCAACATTTCACAGATCATTAGAATCATTACAGCGCTGAAGGAGGCCATTCAGCCCATGAAGCCTGCACTGACTACAATCCCACCCAGGCCCTATCCCACATATATATGTCCCCCTGACACTAAGGGTACAATTTAGCATGGCCAACTATGCAAACCTGCACATCTTTGTAATACGGGAAGAAACCAGGATCACCCGGAGGAAACCCATGCAGACATGGGAAGAACTCCGCACAGTCACCCAAGATCAGAATTGAATCCAGAGCCCTAAGGCTGTGAGACAGCAGTGCTAACTACTGTGCCACCTTTTTCTTCTTCTCCTTTCAGGCCTCTTTCTTTAAGGGTGTCTTTCACAATTTTAACAACTTGTGTGTTTTTTTCTTCTTCTGATGTCCTGTCATTGCTTCATTGAGTGATCTTTATAAAACAATTGGTCAGATTCCAGCAGCTCTATTGAAATTCCTCTTTTGTGTCTGGACGAGCTGCTGGAACTTCTGCACCATTTTCAGCACAGTTTCAGTGTATAATTTGGGAAAATAACTTCATTTTCTAACACAAAACCAATCTCTGCCACTGCCCAAAATCATTTACAATTTTATGGTGCTTCTTCAATGCACCCAGCATATCATGTGTGAGCTGACTAATTAAAGTGATGGATTGGCCAATACTGCTATAGCTCTGAATTTAGTAAGGTCAGAGCTGATCTAGTCATATCCTGAACTCCATTTTTTTGCCTACCCACTTAACCATTAATCTCACTTGTAAATCAGTCTAAATCGCCCTTGAATATATTCGATTGCCAGCCTCCATTGCTCTCTGGGTAACAGAATTCCAAAGATTAAAGGCCCTCAGAGACAAGAAATCCCTCCTCAACTACATAGGAAACTCCTTAACGGTTAACTGCAGCCATTAGTTTTGTAGGAGGGTTTTCTTTATTTTTAAATGTATACACCATCCTCGACTTGTTTCTCACAACATGAAATCAGTGGGAGATTGTCATCATCCCAGTCACAATGAAGGCTAGTCTGGGGAGATGGCTGGCATTCCCATTGGGCATTACCTTTTTATTCCATTATTATTGAGTAGGAGGTGACAAAGACAAAAGAGAGTAGCGCAAGAGAGAGTTTGGCAGCATTTAAGGCTCTAAGCTCAGTGCCTTCAGAAGAAGCAAGAAAAAATTGAATTAAAGAAAACGTATCTCAGAGTTGAGAGAGGCAGAATTTGTTAACCTTTATTCCCATAAGTTTTACCAGTACTTGATATTTTTAATTTCCTCTGTCTCTTTTGCCCTTTGACGTTCTACTTTAATTGGGATGTTTTTATTGTCTTCTGCTATGAAGGCAGATAAAAATATTTGTTCAAAGTCTCAGCCATTTAGAGTCATAGAGTCATAGAGGTTTACATCATGGAAACAGGCCCTTCGGCCCAACTTGTCCATGCTGCCCAATTTTTATTTAAACCCCTAAGCTAATGGGCGGCACGGTAGCACAGTGGTCAGCACTGCTACCCCACAGCTCCAGGGTCCCAGGTTCAACTCCCAGCTCGGGCCACTGTCCGTGTGGAGCCCGCACACCCCTCTCGAGTCTACGTGGGTTTCCCCCGGGCTCCCCAGCCTCCTCCCACAGCCCAAAGGTGCGCGGGCCAGGCCGACCGGCCACGCTAAGAAATTGCCCCCTGGTGTCCAGGGATGCATAGGTTAGAGGGATTAGTGGGTATAATATGTCGGGATATGGGGGTAGGGCCTGGGGGGGGATTGTGTTCGATGCAGACTCCATGGGCCGAAGGGCCTGCATTGTGGGATTCTATTCTATTCTAACCCCAATTGCCCGCATTTGGCCCATATCCTTCTATACCCATCGCTCCCATGTAACTATATAAATGCTTTTTAAAAGACAAAATTGTACCTGCCTCTATACTACCTCTGGTACTTTGTTCCAGACACTCAACACCCAGTGTGAAAAAATTGCCCCTCTGGACACTTTTGTATCTCTCCCCTCTCACCTTAAACCTATGCCCTCTAGTTTTAGACTCCCCTACCTTTGGGAAAACATATTGCCTATCCAGCTGATCTGTGCCCTTCATTATTTTATAGACCTCTATAAGATCAACCCTCAACCTCCTATACTCCAGAGAAAAAAGTCCTAGTCTATCCAGCCTCTCCTTATAACTCAAACCACCAAGTCTTGGTAGCATCCTAGTAAATCTTTTCTGCACTCTTTCTAGTTTAATAATATCCTTTCTATAATATCTGTGGGAGAAACAGTTACTCTTTACATATCTTCCAGTTACCCGATCATCAGAGAGAAGTACCCCCAAGATGTGTTTTTGGATCTTCTTTGAGTCCCATTATTATTAATTCCCCAATCTCATCCACTTAGGGACCAACGTTTACTTTAGCCCTCTCTTCATTTTCAATGTACTTGTAGAAGCATCTGTTCGCATATTTTTGCTAATTTATTCTCACATTCTTGTTCATCCTTTGCAGGTTTCTAAAATTTCCCCAATATTTTGGTCTATCTCAAATCTTAGCAGTTCTGTATTTTTTTTTCGATTTGACAACATCCTGTACTGTGTTAGTCAGCCATGGATTATTCATCTTTCCTTCTCAATTGAATATATTGCATTGTCACTCCTACTGCTGTTTAGTCTTACTGCCATTTAAAGAAAGATTTGCCATTATACAGTGCCTCCCATGAGTTCAGGTTTTCCTAAAGCATTTCGCAGCAAATGAAGTGCCCTGGTGGATGCCTGCAGAGGGACCAGGAGAGGGGCCTGTCGAAGTACACTGCTTTGCCGAGCTGGAGCTGCCTTGCTGCCTGAATCTTGGAGCCAAGCTGTGCCCGACATTCACCACTACACCATTCCCAGGGGCATTCGACAGCTCTTCATCGGCATTGACGCTAGGAGCCCCCGGCCAGGTATCTGGACCGTAACCTGGGCTTGAGCACAATGCTGGTGTTCCTCATTCCAGATCCATCTAGGCAACCTCCAGCATCTCCTGGATCAGGAGCTGTAGTTTGTGGCTAGCCAGTGACAAAATCAAGCACAATACAGCCAGTAAACTCTACTCCTGATGGCTGATCTAAGTACAAAGTGTGTTGTTATTGCCCAGTGTGTTGTTAGAGCTGGTGGGGGCAGATAGGAATTTGAAATAACAGAGAAACAAGCAAATACATTTACAAACACAACAGAGACACACACATAAATTTAAAACTAACGGAGATGCAGAAAAATACATTGATGACAAACAGAGTTGCACATAATGACACTTATATCTGATCAATAGCACACAAATAAAACCATTTATAAACAGTATACACAAATAAAATCAAATAATTATAAACCAATAGATAGAGATATGCAAATACTTTTATCAGCAGCATACAGATATAACTAATGCATAAACTGGGAAATTAATAATAATGGGAGTTATGCACAAAGGCACTAAAGTTAATTGTTACAATTAATCTAAGAGTAAGAGAGATACATTAATTGAGCAACAGATTGATACATATAAAAGCATTAATAAATCATGCACAAAGCATATATTAATTATGCACACATTTCATAAGTTGAAATGGATACATGTACACAACAACACAATCACAACATTGTTAACTACACATTATATGAAACTTGCATACTCCTACATGAACATCAACAACACATAGTCACCGTTTAAAATAAGCATGACAATTTTACATTCACATGATTATTGATTTAATCAAGAACGTAGAGGACATAGGGCTGCAAAACAGAAGCACAGAGTAATTTATAAATGGTGAGAGATTAGGAAGTGTTGATGAGAGAGATCTGCAGGGTCCTCCTTGGAAGTTAGAACATTTTTGCTTCTTAGCCTTTTTGCTAAGATCAAGCATCAGTTCAAGCCCAAAATGGGGTACAATACCTTAACTTGTCCCTTGTAGGGCCAATGAATTGGATTCAATTGGGTTTGAATTTGGAGCAAGTAAGGAATGAATTCAGGTTTGCCCAGTCCATTCTGAGCAATGATTTTGCCATTTTAAGTTTTTTAAAAATTAAATTAAAAACCTGGGTGTCCTTAGATCATTGACTTGCTACCGTGCTGAAGGAGGCCATTCGACCCATTGAGTCTGCAACAGCAACAATCCCACCTAGGCCCTATCCCATAACCCCATGTATTTACCCTGCAAAACTCTCTGACACTAAAGGGCAATTTAGCATGGCCAATCTAACACCTTTGGAGTGTGGGAGGAAACCATGCAAACATGGGAAGAACACGCAAGCTCCACAGAGACAGTCACCTAATGCTGGAATTGAACCCAGGTCCCTGCCACTGTGAGGCAGCTGCGCTCGCCACAGTGCCACTGTGTCACCCTTGTTCATAGAACAAAGAACAAAGAACAAAAACAGCTCGGGAAACAGGCCCTTCGGCCCAATGAGCCCACAGCGCCATTTTAACATTACCAGTACCCCCTCCACCCATGACCCTTATCTATGCTTATGGCATTCCACATTGAGGGAAACTAATTTAGGGACAATTTATTACCTCCAATCAGCCTCATAGCACATCACTGAAAGCCAACATACAGTTCTGGGAAGCAATTAAGAAGGTTTTGGCCTTTATTGCAAGAGGATTTGAATATAGAAATAAGAATTTCCTGCAATTGTATAGATCCTTGGTGAGACTGTGCCTGCAGCATTGAATGCAGCATTTTGCTCTACTCGCCTAATGAAGAATATATTTGTGTTATGAACAACGTATAATTTTAAGTTGAATTTATATATGTATGTAAATACCTGTGAGTTAAGAAAGGTAAAATGATTTCAGTTTCGGGAGTATCACAGCTAAAAGTAACTAGAATTCAGCAGCAAGTGAAAAAGCTTGAACTTTTAAAAGAAAAGGAAATGAAACAAATGAAATAGGAAAAGAAAAAATTAAATTAAAAATAACTTGAATTAAAGACACAAAAGAAAGGACAAAAGAAACGGAAATTAAAAAGTTCACATTAGAAAATTAAATAAAAGAAGGATTAAAAGAAATGGAAATGCGAAAGTTTGCGCTTGAGTTTCAAAGAAAGAAATAAATTAGATTCATGACTTGGCTGGAGAAAAGCTTAGACTAAAGAAAGGAGAAATAGCGGTTCAGTGGATGCGTATGATTCCACTGAGGCTTTTGATTTAGTTAAAAGTCTTTGATTAGTGCCGAAGTTTACAGAGGATGGATTGAAAGGTATTTGAAAAGACAGCTGTGAAGTTGAAGTGTCCAAAGGGTGCTTGGACTCATATGGCCCTATTTTCCCATTGCGTTGTGCCATTTTTGGGTGCAAAAACATGATAAAGCTGATGTGAGGCCATTAACGCGATCTGCTCCCACATCGCACAGATTGCCAGTTTACCGAAACGCAGGAATGGCGGAAATCCGCTTCGCGCCCAAAACAGGCGCAACGGCATGCATTTAAATTGAATCAATGAACGGCCCGCCCGACTCTATCAGCATTTCCCCCTTTTCCCCTTTTACCACTGCGTTCGCCAATCCGGAACCGCACCTTAATGGACCTGCCAAATAAAAGTTTGAACTGGGCGCTCCAGCTTCTGAAGAGCAAGTTCAGAGCTTCCAACAGCTCTCTGGCTCAGGTAGTGGTGGTGGTGGTGGATGGGGGTGGGGGCGGGGTGGGGGGGTGGCAGAAGTGGGGAGTGCAGCCAGTTTGTTGTTGGGGGGCAGGGAAATGAGGTCAGATCATTGTCTGGAGGGCGGTGAGTGAGGTCAGATCGTGGGGTGGGGGGTGGGGGAGAAGGGAAGTGGGTAAGATGTATCTCGGTGGGGTGGGGAGGCCTGGTCGCTCACTAGTGGGAGGGAGCAGATGGATCTCTGGTGGGGGGGGGGGTAGATGGATCTCTGGTGGGGGGCAGGGGAGTCTGCTGCCACTCTGCGGGCGATCGGTGGGGAGGGGACAGGGTGGCAATCAGTCTAGGTAGTGAGGAGGGTGGATAAGGGGGACAGTGATGTGTGTGGGTAGTGGGGGGGGTGGATAAGGGGGACAGTGATGTGTGTGGGTAGTGGGGGGGGTGGATAAGGGGGACAGTGATGTGTGTGGGTAGTTGGGGCGGTGGATAACGGAATAGCAATGTGTGTGGGTAGTTGGGGGGGTGAGTAAGGGGGACAGTGATGTGTGTGGGTAACAGGGTGGATGGATAAAGGGGACAGTGGTGTATGTGTGCACCATTGCTGCCGCTTTTCGTTCCCAGGCCACTTTCTCCACTTCCTGTGGCTCAGGAGCGATTTGACACAAGTGCGTTTTTTCAAATGTTTTTCTAACTGCGCATGTGCAGTTCAGAGCTCCGATCGTTTCGGCCGCGCTAAACCCCACCCACAGCATGAATGGGACTGGAGATGGCAGAGAGCATATGGGGGCGGCTGAAAGCAGATTTCTAAATCGGATCTGCATTACACCCAGATTCAGCACTTAGAATGAAAATGGTAAAATTAGGCCCATAGTTACAGTGTCTTGACACTGTGTATACAAGTCTGCCAGCAGAACAATCTGAAAACTATGAAGCAGTTAAAAGAGGAATGCCAAATGTTTAAGTGCTTGTCCCTGAAGCTTATTGATTAAAGTTTATGACCATAAAGGAAAAGCATAATTTGTTGAATTTGCGAAAGAGAAAGAAATGGCTTGGTGTCAACAGTTTCACTCAGTAAAGTTGAAATTGAATTTTATTAACATGAGGGAAATTATGATGATGAAAAGATTTCACAACGGCATCCAATAACCATTATGACTTACTCAGATGAGCATCAAATATCAAAGATCCAAGAAGCTGCAATGTTGGGAACCAACAGGAAAGTGGAAGAATAATGAATCTGCTGATGGAAAAGCTATTGGCTCTAGGGAACAGATAGAAGGATGTTAAAATTGGACATATTGTTAATAACTGGAAATTAATTGGGAGAGCTATTGCAGTAATAGGGATACCTACAGAATATTTAGGAGAAACTGACATAGGCAAGGAGACAAGTGACAAAATGATAGCCAGAGTGCAAGTGCAAGGTGAAGGCTCAGAATCTACCAAAGCAGTAAAGATAATTCCTCAACCTAGTCAAGTAAATTCACAAAAACAAATTGCAGGAGAGTTTAAAGATTTTCTTTATGGAGGAGGGGTATTCCCTTATTCTTCTAATTAAGGGAGTAAACTAATAAACGTATTGAGAGACACTGGAGCAAGTCAATCACTGATGCTGGTTGATGTCTGCCAGGCTGAGGGGCGTGTGGGGGGGTTGCCACTGCTGGCGGAGGGGTGGGCTGTGCATCAGGGCACTCTGGGATGGGGGGGAAGGGTGTTGGGGGGAATGAGGCGGTCAGGACTGGCCTGGGAATTGCTGTGGGGGCTGTGATCAATCCATGCGTGTGGAGGGGGACTGGAGGGGGACTGGTACCGCGGGGGGATTGAGCTGGCCAGCAAATGGGAAGTCTGACAGATCGGAATGACTGTGCGCATGTGCAGAGTTCCAGAACTGTCAGACTCCAGAGTGAATAGGCCTCACCCATTCACGACTGGGATCTCTGCAGTGCACAAAGTGCGGAGATTCAGGTGAGAAGCTGAACTGACAAAATGGTTGGGATTTAGAACAGTTTTCTTGCCAATTCAGCAGTTCTGGGAGAATCAACCCCGTTGGTTCAATTTTTCACAAGACGTGGATTACCTAAGGATCTACAATCAGATCAAGGCTCAAATTGTATGATACAAATATTCAAAGAAATAATGAATATTTGGGAATAAAACAATTTAAGTTTTTAGTTTATCATCCACAATCGCAAGGAACTTTAGAAAGATGGCATCAAACTTTAAAGTCCATGAATTAAGCCTATTGTCAGGTATGCCCTAATATAATTTATACTCACTATATAGGCTCACAAGTGAAGAATGGCAAATTGTAAAAGGTTAAGAACAAGAAATACCTTTAATGATGTCCTCCTCTTAGAATATAAGCTACCAGATTAAGGCAGTAATGGCTTGTCCATTCAGAGAATCCTGCATGTATACATCTTATGGAGCGTCAGGGTTACTGCACTCTGGGTTGATACCCTACCCAAGTGTTGCTTACTGTGTAAATAAATCTAAACTTGGTGAAGGAACTCCAGCCTCAGAAGTTATTTCAAAGACGGTCCACAACAGTCAAAGAACCTCATACCCAAACATAAGTCAATATGTTCAGAATGGAATGGAAAATAGAGAAAGAAATCATTGGAGAGTCTGGTTGGGGTTGTTGGGGGTGGGTGGGATGGGCTGGGTGAAGGAGGAATGTTTCAGGATTATCAAAGTTCACAAATCCCTGTTAATTAAAACAGATGTAGTCATTCAAATTAAATGTGGTTTTGAATCTTATTTTTTGACAGCATTGGGATCCAGCCACCTGTATTGCTTCTTATACTGCATTCCCTATATTCTGATTGCACAACTTTGACTGCGGATGCCATCCATCCTGTAGAGTAACGGCCAAAAATCAAAACAAAACCTGTACCTGAAAAAGCTATAATTTCAATGATAAATTAATTTCCAAACACTGTCAAATGTGCACTATTCATAAAGTTATGAATTTTCCACAATATTTCACTGGAGTTTATTATATAATACCATAGTTTTAAACTGCATTCAGATGAAAGGCTGCATCCTCTGTTTACATTCTTTGTAAGGGTTTTGCTTTGTATCACAGAAAAACATAAAAAGGAACCAAGGCTTCTAAGCTGAGACACATTTATTGGAAAGCTAATGTCGTTAAGGGGAGAAATATCGTGACAGAAATCCTTAGAACCCACTGTCCTTTAGATGTGAAATGGCACTATTAGAAGCAAACCAGCAAGCTAAAGGGATTATTACCTGTATCAGCCTATGAAGACCACATTGTAAGAAGCGTGATATAACTTCCATTATTCATTTGATCTACACTGTGTCATCTGTTGACTAAAATGAAGGAGACAAAGCCAAAGGCATTAAGGAAAGCTTCTGATTTTTCGAATAATTAAGCTCATATTTATCCTGCTAATCAGCACAGCAGATCTAGCCATGTTCGGCCTCAACACTAGCAGCAAAATTAAGAATATTAACATGGAGTGTCAATATTTTACAGAAAATAAAAAATAAAATCACAACATAATCCAATAAATTTGAAGTTCTGACATTAAATAAAACCACATATTTGAATAGCTCACGTTATAATTATTTGCTTATTTCACTACTTGAATACATGGGGTGGGATTTTCCAGCAGCACAAATCCCACCTTTGCATGGTCCCTCCCCTCCCCATGCCCCCGCCTGTTATGATTCCTGTTGTGGCAGGACAAGAAAATACCATCCATTGTGTAAAAACTCAAATGGCTAAACTGTATAACAATCCTGCATAATCCTGTGCAACAAGCCCCCTTCACGTGTAGTTATTGTTGAAATAACTAAAAGCTGCATACAAATTAAAAGTAGGCCACTCAGCACCTCAAGCTTGCTTCACCATTCAGTAAGATCATGGCAGATCTGACTGTAACCACATCCTCACATTCCTGCCTAACCCTGATAATGTTTCACCACCTTGTTAATCAAGAAGCTAGCTAGCTCTGCCTTAAAGATATTCATATAATCCACTGTCTTTTGAGGAAGAGAATTCCAGAGAGTCTGAGAGAAAGAACTTCTCTTCACCTCTGCCTTAAATGAACGACACCTTATTTTTAAACAGTGACCCCAGTTCTAGATTCTTTGACAAAAGGAAACATCCTTTTCACATTCACCCAGTCAATACCCCTCAGGATATTGATGTTTTCAATCAAGTCACCGCCTACTCTTCTAAACTCTAGCAGATACAAACCTATCATCTCCATCCTTTCTTCAACCCAGAACCAAGGGTCACAATTTGAAGATTCAGGGTAGACCATTTAGGACGAGGTGAGGAGACATTTCTTCACCCAAAGAGTGGTGAGTCTGTGGAATTCATTACCACAGGAAGTAGTTGATGTCAAAACATTGAATGTATTCAAGAGCCATTTGGATAAAGCACTTGGGGCAAATGGGATCAAAGGTTATGGGGAAAAAGCAGGATTAGGCTATTGAGTTGGATGATCAGCCATGAATGGCAGAGCAGGCTCGAAAGGCCAAATGGCCTCCTCCTGCTCCGATCTTCTACGTAGCCAAACAGGCCATCTAAAATGGTGTTTTGTAAAGCACTCTGGGACAACTGGGCAAGAAACTAAACCAACAGGCTGCAGTTTAAAGACAGACAAACAGGCTGCAACCCTGATGAGTGAATACACAGGATATGGGCCATCTCCAGAAAGAAGAAGACTTCCTGATCATGCTGGGTTGTGTGCCAGACATAAAGGCACCGTGAATCCTTATTTAGGTGGAAGGTTTGTGACCTATGTGCCTACAACACCTACAGACATGGCCGCTGGGGACACACCCAGAGATCGGTGTTGTAGCACCTGATTGGACTCTTATCGATCAGGGTGATCAAGTCCTGATTGATTATTGGCAATGGCCAAAAAGGAGCATGAAACCAAACGGGGTATAAAGAGTGCTGCACAACCAGGAATCTCTCTCTCTCTCTCTGACCACACGAATGAGCTGCAACGATGGTGAACATCACCAGCAAGAGGAGAGCTACCACACCCGAGAAGGAAGGAAGAAAGACCTCAGCCAGAATGCCAGACCAGACCAATGGACCAAACTACATCGACAACTACCAAGACCAGCACACAGATAAAGGCCAATATCTGTTTGGGTACATGTCAGTCACACAACGTTAAGTCAAGGTCTTGTATTGTACTTGAATTCTAGTATTTTCTGTAAGATAACTTATTGTTGGTCGGGTGGGTGATTATTGATTGTGCAGGTTTAAATAAATATTGTTTGTACTAATAAGACGTCTACTCAAAGTTATTTGACCACCGTATAAGGGTTAAAACAGACTGATTTTTACAACACTATGTTTCATAAGGCACTTAAATTTGTTTTCTATGAAGGTGACAAAAATGTTGATGAGCTAAAGTAGGAACCCACTGTTAGAATCAGGCACACCAAGGTCAGTTATTGAATGGTTAGATGCAAAAAAACTCCCCCCATTTCATTGCTCTGTCTCAGACAAATGACCCTTCCCGTGCCAAGATAATGTTCCCATTCCAATCACACTCTGGCAGCCAAGGCAAAAGAATCATCACATAATATATACTGACATAAACCTATGTCCCCTAGTACTTGACTTTTCTACCCTAGGAAAGAGCATCTGACTATCCACTCTGTCCGTGCCGTTCATAATCTTGTAGGTCTATCAGATCACCCCTCAACTTCCATCGTTCCAGTGAGAAAAACTAAGTTTATCCAACCTCTCCTCATAGCTAATACCTCCAGTCCAGGCAACATCCTGGTAAACCTCTTCCGTACTGTCTCCAAAGTATCCACATCCTTCCAGTAGTGTGGCAAACAGAATTATACACAATATTCCAAATGAGATCTAACTAAGATTCAGTACAGCTGCAGCATGATCTGCCAATTTTAATACTCAATGCCCCGACTGATGAAGACAAGCATGCTGGTATGCTTTCTTGACTACCTTATCCGCCTGCATTGCCACTTTCAATGATCGGTGGACATATACGCCCAGATCTCTCTGCCTATCAATACTCCTAAGGGCTCTACCATTTACTGTATAATTCCTATGTGCATGGACCTTCCAAAATGTATTATCTCACACTTCTCCAGATTAAACTCCAATTGCTATTTCTCCACCCAAGTCTCCAACCAGCCTATATCTTGCTGTATCCTCTGACAATCTTCTTCACTATCTCCAACTCTACCAATCTTTGTGTCGTCTGCAAACTTACTTATCAGACCAGCTACATTTTCTTCCAATCATTTATATATACTATGAACAACAAAGATCCCAGAACTAATCCCTATGGAGCACCGCTAGTCACAGACTTCCATTCCATACATGCTATCCTCTGTATTCTATGGCCAATGATGTGGAGATGCCGGTGTTAGACTGGGATAAACACAGTAAGAAGTCCCACAATACCCCAGATTAAAGTCCAACAGGTTTATTTGGTAGCAAAAGCCAATAGCTTTCGGAGCACTTGCGGCTCCTTCGTCAGGTGAGTGAGAGTTCTGTTCACAAACAGGGCGTATAAAGACACAAACTCAATTTACAAAATGGAATGCGAGTCTTTACAGCTAATCAAGTCTCAAAGGTACAGACAATGTGAGTGGAGAGATCGTTAAGCACAGGTTAAAGAGATGTATGTTGTCTCCAGACAGGTCGGTTAGAGAGATTTTGCAAGCCCAGGCAAGTTGTGGGGGTTACGGATAGTGTGACATGAACACAGGATCCCGGTTGAGGCTGTCCTCATGTGTGAGCATCTCACTAAGGCCATCCCCACACCCTGACTTTTTGCCTTCAAACAACCGCACAATCTCAAATAGACTATTGTCCGCAGCAAACTGTTCAGGAGAGCAGTGACCACAACACCACACAACCCTGCCACAGCAACCTCTGCAAGATGTGCCGGATCATTGACCCAGATGCCATCATCTCACATGAGAATACCATGACCAGGTACACGGTACACACTCTTGTAACTCAGCCAACGTTGTCTACCTGTTATGCTGCAGGAAAAGATGTTCTGAGGCATGGTACACTGGGGAGGCAATGCAGATGCTACGACAGTGGGCGAATGAACACCGCTCGACAATCATCTTCCCGTTGGGGAACACTTCAGCAGTCACAGGCATTTGGCCTCTGATTTTCAGGTAAGCGTCATCCAAGGCGGCCTTCACGGCACATGACAGCGCAGAGTCGCTGATCAGAGGCTGATAGCCAAGTTCCGCACACATGAGGTTGGCCTCAATCAGATCTTGGGTTCATGTCACACTATCTGTAACCCCAATGATTTGAAAGCTCTGAAAGCTAGTGGCTTTTGCTACCAAATAAACCTGTTGGACTTTAACCTGGTGTTGTGAGACTTCTTTCTATGGCCAAGCCAGTTCTGTATCCATCTTGCCAGCTCTCCTCTGATCCTGTGTGACTTCACCTTTCGTACCAGTCTACCATGAGGTACTATGAGGTCAAGGCTTTATTGAAGTCCATGTATAGAACATCCACTGCCTTTCCCTCAGCTATCATCTTCGTCACTTCCTTGAAAAATTTGACCAAGTTAGTGATGCACAATTTCCCCTTCACAAAACCATGCTGCCTATACTGATAAATCCATTTGCTTCCAAATGTGTGTAAATTCTGTCCCTAAGAATCTTTTCCAATAATTTCCCTACCATTGACGTAAAGCTCACTGGCCTATAATCTCCCGGATTATCCCTAGGGGCCTTCTGAAACAAAAGAACAACATTGGCTATCCTCAGCAATTTCCGCTCTCGCTTTCCTCAGTATTCTGGGGTAGATTTCATGAGGCCCTGGGGACTTTTCTACTTTAATGCTTTTTAAGACACCCTAGACCTCTTCCTTTTTGATAGCACATGATCCAGAATATTCTCAAACCCTATGCGAGGTTCCTCATCCATCATGTCCCTCTCTTTGGTGAATACTGAGGCATAGTATTCATTTACTATCTCACTCATTTCCTCTGGTTCCATACATAGATTCCCTTCACTATCCTTGGGTGGACCAAGCCTTTCCTTGGCTACCCTCCGTAACAATTTGCATTGATATCAGGCAGAATCTACTGAGTGCCCAATTATATGAGGATGTCCTGCCCTGCTCAGCTTTCTTTCCAATTAAAGTTTAATCCAAACACTTTCTCACTCCACTGCAAATGTGTTGCAGTCTTTGGCATCCAGGCTGTAACACTCAGTTTCAACACTACTGGTGTCATTTTGCTTTCAAAATGGTGTCTGCACATCCCACGTTATGTGCCAGTTTGGTGAGGACATTAGCATGGACATTATAGTGTGTGCTGGAAGTATGCAGATAGACAGGGCATAATGTAAGTTAATGTGTAACACTCATTTGTCATCAGCTTTGCAATTTGTGACCTCTCCATTCCAGCTAAAACCCTGTCTTAAACACACATGATTGAACATATATGTCAGCAGCAATGACCACCAGTCAATGCTTTTTAAAGGAAGCATTTTCAAATTGCAGGTTAGTGGCTGATAAATTACTATCAGCTTTGTCTGACTTTGTAATAACACTGAGTTTGTTTAATTGCTATCTCACATTAATGAAGTTGCTAGGGAGTAGTGTTGTACATGGTGAAGGCCTTGATTCTGCCATCAATAGTCCTGGTCAATACACTTGCTCCCAGTATTGATGCTGTAGTTACCACCCTCAGTATATAATGTGAAAGGGAGATTGAACAGGGGGTTTTTGGGGAGATGTCTCTTACCTGAACCTAAGCTAGGATCAGCATGCAAAATGTCTCTATTTTACAAAGGAGCTACTTACTGAGACTTGTTACCGGCAGACCTGCAGCAAGGGCATGCTGCTTGCCATCTATGAAGGTGACCAGGATCACACATTTCCTTCTGCCTGAACCTTCCAGGCTGTAAAAGTTTTAGATCTGACACTTTCTAAATCATTATCCGCTATTGAATCAGAGTTGACAGAGACTCCATATGGCAGGAGAAGAGATTTCATTGAACATTCTCTGAACTGAGAGCAGCAGATAGAGCATGCAAATGGCCTACTGCGTTTGTGGGTTCCCCCATGTTGCAGGGTGTTAGCAGTTGCACACACATGATTTTGTGGACGCTGCATCACAATCCAAAAAGGTCTTGTAAACTGAGCGAGTTCCTGTACCTCAATGTACAGTAGGTGTATGAACATGCTCAGTGCAGATGAAAATCTGCTATCCTGGAATCAGTTATAATGCCTTTACCCTGCATCAGTCCACTGTTTCCTCAGTATCTGAATCACAACATTGAACTGTACATAGACCTGAGCATCCAAGACTATCAACAGACCACCTGGCTAATGGCTCCAAACCTGGGTAAGAATAATAAGAGCCACGCTGTGACGCTAAACATCCGAGCAATGGTTCCACTGCCTGGAACCATCTGAACATCTCTGTAATACTCATTGGAAGATGTGTGGTACACCCTCAAATCATTCAGGCAAAGTCCTTGCCATCAAGGATACAAGCAACTGATGAGCAAGAGAAACAGAACAGGGTGAAAGGAGGAGACAATAAACGCCTCGTCTTCCAGCCAGGTTACCTGAAACCGTCGCAGCACTAACAAACACAACACCAATTCCCTATTGCACAACAGTCACACACCCTCACTCTGTCATTGATCATCATTATGTTCTCTTGGCCACAATCTTAAATTAACCATAGAATGCCACAAACCAACTTTAATACACAAACCATCCAATATTCTACATAAAAGTTAACTAATCACCTTTGTGTACTCTCTGAGCGCCTGTCTTCCATGTACCCTAGCCTTTGCTCCTTCCAGAGTGGTACCCCAGTAACTGCAGCATGGCTGGTGGAAGATGCTGAATTTCACCGGGTGAGACTACTGATGATTTTGCAGGGTGCCCTCGAACAGTTCTGGCCCAAAATTGCCGAGACTCAACATCAGCTGCTGCAGTTGGGACTGCCTGGCTGACCAGACAACAGGAAGAAAGAAAAGGAGGACAAGTGTTCTCATCCTGAAAGGGAAGAGCAGGTTCATGCTGCCTGGAGCAGCGCCTAAGCGATCCAAGTCATCTGATGGAGGATGAATTGCTGGGCTGCACTGTGAGCCTCTTTGATCACTGGTATGTACGTAACAAGCACATCGAGCCTGCATTGGCATGAGCTGAGATTACATGTTTTCTGACTAAGCTTCCACTGCAGCACTCAAGAGTTGCTGAGACATCAGCCTTCAGATTTATCACCACAAGTACAAACAAAATACTGTAGATGCTGAATATTTCAGATTTTGCTTCATGGTTGGATCTACAATATTCTCATTGAGTTGGCCACATGTTGGAAAGGATGGGCTTCAAGCTCTGTGCAAAACCCTGTGCCAAGTTGTTGACAAACAAGTAGCACAGTGGTTAGCACTGCTGCCTCAGAGCGCCAGGGACCCAGGTTCAATTCCAGCCTCGGTCACTGTCTGAGTGGAGTTTGCATGTTTTCCCTGTGTCTGCATGGATTTCCTCCATATCCTCCAGTTTCCTCCCACAGTCCAAATATGTGCGGGTTAGGTTGATTAGCCAGGTTAAATTGACCGGAGTATCAGGGGATTAGTAGGGTAAATATGTGGGGTTACAGGAGTACAGCCTGGGTGGGATTGTGGTCGGTGCAGACTTGATGGGCCAAATGGCCTCCTTCTGCACTGTATGCAGTTGTCCAGCAGTGATGTATGCTATGTTGCCCATGATGCCCTTGGTGGACGTCCCCTGGGTGGCTGGGACCTGGAGGGCCCCAGCTGACTTGCGAATGGCACTGTTTCGGTGCCACTCTTTTCATCTCACTGTTCTAGATGCCCCAGTGAGAGGAAGGGAGGAATCAGAAGGTCTTGGGACATCCGGGATCTCTGGGTGGAAGACCCCGGCATGGACTCAAGCGTTCCGTCCTCTCTTGGGGTCAGTGGCTCGAGGACACTTCACAGGATGACAGCGTAGCTTGACTGATCTCCAGAAGCTCCAGCGTCACCTGGCTCTGCCAGTCCTGGAGGCCTAAATGCGTCTGCCCCATGATGTGTGATTCCTCAGCTCTCACCCTCTGAAACTGGGCCCAGCTCTGGATCCCCTCCTCTACAGTATTCTGTGAGTGAGCCAGGCGCTGGAGCACCTTAGCAGTGGCCCTCTGAGCCTGGGCTAAGTTGTCAAGGCTCACAGCCATGGCCTGCTGTGTCTCCAGAATGCCAGTGAAAGAACCTAGCCCTGGCCGGCAGTGTCTATTACATGCCTCCGATACCCGCGGCCATTGAACGGTGTGCCTTCTGGATGCAAACACACTCCCCTGTGGTCCGTTGTGTCTCCAGGATGGCCTGGACCCTGTCACCCAAGAGTACGGACCCCTGAGCCAGACTTTCCACTGCGGACGCCACCTTTACAGTGTTGGCCTGGGTCTCATGCTGTGTCAGGGAGATTTGCCCTCCCAAAGATACACAAGGCAAACACACCCGGCCATCCCATCATATCAGGCAATGGGACCCTGTGTGAGAACCTCTCCAGCTACGTCGATGGCATCCTGAAACCCATTATACAAGGAACCCCCAGCTTTTGTCGCGACACTATGGATTTCCTACAGAAACTCAGCACACATGGAGCAGTTGAACCAGGGACATTCCACGTCACAATGGATGCCTCGGCGCTCTACAGCAACATCCCCCATGATGATGGCATTGCTGCAACTGTCTCAGTGCTTAACGCCGACAACTGCCAGTTTCCAGATGCAATTTTACAAATCATCTGCTTCATCCTGGATCACAATGTCTTCACCTTCAACAACCACTTCCTCATCCAGACACGTGGAACAGCCATGGGGACCAAATTCACACCTCAATATGCCAACATCTTCATGGACAGGCTCAAACAAGACCTCTTCACCGCACAGGACCTTCACCGATGCTATACACTAGATACATCGATGACATTTTCTTCCTTTGGACTCATGGTGAATAATCACTGAAACAACTGTATGATGACATCAACAAGTTCCCCCACCATCAGACTCACCATGGACTACTCTCAGGAATCGGTTGCATTCTTGGACACACGCATCTCCATCAAGGACAATCACCTCAGCACTTCATTGTACCGCAAGCCCACGGATAACCTCACGATGCTCCACTTCTCCAGCTTCCACTGTAAACACGTTAAAGAAGCCATCCCCTACAGACAAGCCTTCCATATACACAGGATCTGCTCAGATGAGAAGGATCGCAACAGACACCTCCAGACGCTGAAAGATGCTCTCATAAGAACAGGATATGGTGCTCGGCTCATCGATCGACAGTTCTGACGCGCCACAGCGAAAATCCGCACCAACCTCCTCAGAAGACAAACACGGGACATGGTGGACAAAATACTCTTCGTTGTCCAGTATTTCCCCGGAGCGGAGAAGCTACAACATCTTCTCCGGAGTTTTCAATACATCATTGTTGAGAACGAATATCTCGCCAGGGCCGTCCCCATACCGCCACTCCTTACCTTCAAACAACCACACAACCTCAAACAGACCATTGCTCGCAGCAAACTACCCAGCCTCCAGGAGAACAGTGACCACAACACCACACAACCCTGTCACAGCAACCTCTGCAAGACGTGCTGGATCATTGACATGGATGACATCATCTCACGTGAGGACACCATCCACCAGGTACACGGTGCATACACTTGCAACTCGGCCAACGTTGTCTACCTGATACGCTGCAGGAAAGGATGTCCCGAAGCATGATACACTGGGGAGACCATGCAGACGCTACAACAATGGATGAATGAACATTGCTTGACAATCACCAGGCAAGACTGTTCCCTTCCTGTTGGCGAACACTTCAGCGGTCATGGGCATTCAGTCTCTGATCTTCGGGTAAGCATTCTCCAAGGCGGCCTTCACAACACACGACAGCGCAGAGTCGCTGAGTAGAGACTGATAGCCAAATTCCGCACACATGAGGACGGCCTCAACCGGGATCTTGAGCTCACATCGCACTATCTATAACCCCCATGACTTGCCTGGGCTTGTAGAATCTCACTTACTGTCCTGTCTGGAGACAATACACATCTCGTTAACCTATGCTAATGTTCTCTCCACTCACATTGTCTGCATCTTTAAGACTTGAATAGCAGGTTGGCTATAAAGACTTGCATTCTAATCAGTATTCTGTAAACTGTGTGTGACTTTATAAGCCCTTCTCTGATCAGAACCTTCCACATAGCTGACTAAGGAAGACCGTTTCTGAAAGTTTATGGGATTACTATCAAATAAATTGGTTGGACTCAAACCTGGTGTTGTGAGACTTCTTACAGGGTTGTGGGGGCCAGCAATGAGGCCAGCAATGTCAGTGGGGATTGGATGGCAGTGATCTGGATGCTGGGAGGTCTTTTCAGAAATCTCCCAGCAAGGTGTGCATGCACGGGGTATCCGCTCATCCCGCTGATTTCAGGCTTTTTGGCGCAAATAGGCCCTGGCCTCTGGGTTTTTAATAATTTTCATGATTGTGACCTCTGCATTGCACGGAATGGGAGATTCAGGTCTGAAGCTGCATTGAAAAACAGTCGTGATCTAGACCAGTTTTCTTTTCAATCCAGCACTTTTGGGAGAATCTCCCCCAACATTTCCAATCATTACAAACAGTGCAAAAAATAGACATATTAACAATTTCCTTAACTTCAATATTTTACAGTGCTCAGTTCCAAGACATTACATACATTACTGTTCAGTTCTTCAACAAACTATATACATTCATCACATTTCTCTATGTGCTGTTTTTACAGAGTTGTACACAGTTATGTAATCCGAGGGTGTTCTACAGTTACTGGCCCCTTGGTCTGCCTTGGTTGAAAGGCTTTAAATAGTGGCCTTTCCCCATTGTGCCTTTGCGGTAGCTGCCTTAGCATGTAGTCCTGGACCTTGGAATGTACCAGTCTGCAACACTCGGTCGAGGGCAAATCTTTGCACTGGAAGATCAGTAGGTTTCGGGCGGACCAAAGAGCATCCTTCACCGCTTTAATGACCCTCCAGCAGCAGTTGATGTTTGTCTCAGTGTGCGTCCCTGGAAACAGCCCGAAGAGCACAAAGTCCTGCATCATGGATCTGCTCGGGATGAACCTTGACAAATACCACTGCATCTCACTCCAAACCACCTTTGCAAAGGCACGTTCCATGAGGAGGTGTATGACCATCCATCGCAGCTACTTCGAGGGCAGCGTGCAGTGGTGTTGAGACCTCGGGTGTGCATGAAGGATCTGACGGGAAGTGTCCTCTCACCACCAGCCAAGTCAGGTCTTGGCACTTGTTTGAAAGTTCTAATGATGAGGCATTCTGCCAGGCGACACTCACAGTCTGTTCAGAGAACTAACTGACAGGATCCACCATCTCCTTTTCCCTCAGGGCTTCAAGGACATTACGCGCTGACTACTGCTTGATCACCATGTGGTCAAAGCTGTGTTTCTGGAAAAAAAAAGATTTTTTTTGTTTTTATTCCAATTCAATCAAATCAAGTCCAATTCAGAGTTTCAACTAGTTGGGACATTCCCGATCAAGCTGACAAAGGCTCTCACCTCCCGTCTTGGGCTTGATCTACATGATCCAAGCTGATTGGAGTAGACGTAGCTCCTCCTCCAAGGCTTGATCTCATTTGCATCTTAGCCAAAAGGTCGAGATGCTGCTTTTAAAAACTGCTTCAAATAAAGCTAAAATGTAACCTAATGACTTCAACCAAGCACAGCAGGTCAATACTACACTTGATCTTAGCCAAAAGGCCAAGAAGTGATCTCAAGATGGTATTGAGATTCATTGACCAATAAGTCCTTTGAACTTTCCTTCTCTTACTTCGAGCTTCACACTAGGAGATGAGCTCCACCTTTTCAGTGAGTCTATGTTAAGCCCTTGTTGTACAGATCTATAAGTACAATATAAGTTTTATTGTAAAATCCCCCCCAAAAAACTACCACTCAGAAATGCTAAAAAAAAGTGTAATCTTAAAATGTTGCAAATCTGCTGCTTTAGATTGCATCAAGTGATTGATGGCTACTGAAAAATTGGAAGTTCCATAATCTCACAGCTCCTGTTGTTGAGATGGAGTTATTTCGGAATTATGTGATTAAATGGTTGGTGTTTTAGCATTTTCTGAGCCACAGCAGAGCTGAGGGAATAGATCAGAATAGATTACTTCACGTCTGAAAGGGCAGAACAATTTGTACTCTTGCTTTGTCCTTGAGTCGCAAGATATGTTCTTTATTGCAGTGACAAAGAACATAAATTTAGATTTCCATTACCATTCAAAGCATTGATTTAATATCCAATTGAATGGGGGGGTATGACATAAACGTGTGAATGACTAGATGTTTCGAAGTTCTAATGTTCAGCACAACAAATTCACTGCAGCAGATTATACCTTTCTTACATTAAATCTAAATTTGGCTTTGGTTAAAAGGAAGTCAGAAACCTGTTTTCTTGAAACTCTCCTTATAAGATTCAATATCTGTTAGTATGAGATTCAATATCTGTTAGTATTTTGAATATAACTTGAGAAAGGCTAAGATAACGTACTATATATTTTTTAAATATATAGAAAATATTTTTATTGCTATTTTTAAAAAATTTATACTGGAAAAAGACTTGAAATCCATGTCTGTCAGTGACTTCAAAAAAGAGAGGCTGCCTGGCAGCATTAAGACACTTGCATATTATTATTCCTGAAGAGGTATTAAAGGCCCCTTATTTTCTCAGTGGTCTCTGCACTGTAAGTCTTTCTTTACTCTATCCTTCTTATACTGTATGAGTGCAAAGGAGACAATGCTTTGACCTCCGCCTCCACCTTGAGTATCTGCAAATAAATCAATCATTTGAGTTCATCCTATCTCGTGTTTGCTGCGAGGTTTATAATAGAAAATTGGTTCACACCAAATTTAAAGGGATGGGAAATGCAGTACTGCTTATAAAGAGGGAAATAAGTCAGAAGCATCTTTCTGTTCACAGACCGGTGATGAGAACAAACAATCGGACCAAACAGTCAGTTGGAAGCTAAGACGAAAACCCAATGGCTGGAAGAAATTTAAAAACACAGTAATTTACCGCAGCAAATTTCTTTACCCTAACACTTTGTAAATGACAATGTTTGGTGCCCAGATGTGGGTCAAGTAAGGAAGTTTGAATGGTGAAACATTAGCAGGCCATAGCACCGAGCATCTGAAAGCTATAGCTTGAGAGTTACAGTTGAAGTTGTCCAATGAAGTGAAGAGAAGTGAACTAATCCAATTGTTGGTAGATCAGGATCTCACATTACTGATGGAACAGTCAGATGCAGCAGTCAGCCATGGCTCTGAATCTCACCTCCACCACCAACCAAATTCAAGCTGCAAAAGCTCAGATGGCAGCTAGAATATCAATAGAGGGAAAGAGAGAGAGAGAAGCATAAAATAAGGAAAAGAGAGAGAGAAGCATTGGAGAGAAAACGGAGAGAGAGAGAGAAAAAGAAGAATAGGAGAGGGAAGAGAGAGATAAGTAGGAAAGGGAAATGGGAAGAAAAGGGGGAGCATAGGGGAGGGAAAGAGAGAGAGAGGGAAGCACACGGAAGGAAAAGAGAATTCCAGCTCTAAACATTGGAAATGGATCAAGCAGTTTGAAGGGGGTAGGAGAAGCAACCTCTTAAAACCATGAAAAACAAAGGCTAAGATATTGCCAGAAATATAGCTGACAGAAACAATATTCTAATATTAAGTAGAAAGAAAGGGAGTTCCCAACTCAATGAACAAATAGGGAATGAGATGCCTCTCCCAGTTGAGAAACCAAAAGGAGCACAGCTGGGGCTGCGGCTCCACATGAGGTTAGTGGATGATTCAGGGATGTGAAGAGTTTCTTCTCCCAAACAAAAGGCACCAACTGAAAAGCCATTGGCCTGGCCAGGAAGTTTATGATTAATTTAAATAAGGACATGGGAACTTCCCAAATTGTCACAGAAAGCTTAAAAGTGATGCCTCACTTTATTGAAAAAAAAACCACCTGAAGTACAGTGAGATCTGACCATCCATTGGAGGGCGGTAGTGTTCCAAAAAAAACATGGAGCCTGCTACCCAACTGACCATGATGTGGAGATGCTGGCGTTGGACTGGGGTAAACACAATAAGAAGTTTTACAACACCAGGTTAAAGTCCAACAGGTTTATTTGGTGGTGGTTGCTATCAAATAAACCTATTGGACTGTAATCTGGTGTTGACCTTACTGTGTTTACCCAACTGACCAACAGACGGATTCCAACCAGAATGGACCCCATCCTCACCCACTTTAATACAGAATAGCACATTGCATTTAAAATGATCGGTGACAGCTTCCCCCACGGCTACAACACTGTAACCCTACCCAGTATGGCTGCAGAATACGCCCTTCCAGAAGCTGATTTTCCTATCAGTTAGATATTCAGCCCAGTAAATGACATTATCTGAGTGAACCTGCTTTTTTCATCACCAAGACTTCAGAATTAGGCTATGGGAGCAAAGCCTATCACAGTGGTTAAGAATAAATCAAATAACACTTGAAGAAAAATATTAAAAGATGCAAAGAATAAGCAGGAACCTTGGAAAAGGGCAGATGGGCTGTTGTAGGCTGTTGGCAGAAAGCTGGATACAATTAACTGGATGGCCTCCTTTGAACTGTAGTTAAGTTTACAATCATATTCTAAGAAGTACTTTGATCAATTTTTTGACTAGGCAGAGATAATGAGTTTCTCTTCAATTGAAGCAAGTTGTCAAGAGCGCTTTAATTTTCATCCTCCACAAGAAGCTATGGACCTTTGAATTTCTGCAGCTCTTTACAGATATGAGCCACTGATGATTTGTAATCCCTGTTTCAGAAACATTAACTGCAGGACCACAGCGGTTTAAATTTAAAGGGTTATGAAAATGTTTGACAAACCTCGTTTACAAACACAGCACATTGCCAAAAATCATATAGAGATAAATTATGATACTTCTTGCACTAAATGTCATTGGAATTAAAATGATGCATGACTCATCTCAGACAAAATGAAACTCTTTACGCAAGCACATACCTTGCCAGCTTGGATAGACCCCTACTTTTTTTTAATGTAACTGCCTCATAGCACCATAATCCCCTAGCTCCAATAAATCTGAATTTCGATTAGCTATGTTTAATTATTTTTTGTTTGTTGAATGGAGATGTTAGATATGTGGGAAATGTGGGAAGTCGTTGCCTCTGTGCCAGGAAGAAAAGAACTAGGTCCTTTATTTAAGCCAAAGAGAACAGAAAAGCATGTCTAAAGACAATCACCAAGGAAACAGAGGTGGACAGAAGGTTTTTACACCAAGAAAAAGATGAATTGCAAGGCCGGTGGTCTGGAGAGCTGCGAATAGCTGAATCTCATGAGCCAGTTTGAAGTTTATAAGGAGACACTCTGATCTGACTGTAGGTGCTAGCAAAGAAAGAGTATAGTGCTGCCTCCAAGTTACCAACTGAGCATATATATTGTCAGCGTAGCCTACCTAGTCCTAAATTATTAGCTTCCACCCCCTCATCTGCCTCCTTCATTCCATTTACCCATTTTCAGTTTATGAAACTTATTGAGCACAGAATGGGTCAAGGACAAGGCCTAACAGTGGACAAAGTGGACAATGTTAACGATGGAAGAACAAAGACACAGCCATTTTCTTGGGAACCTTAGTGATTCTGAGGAAGACAAAGGAGAAAGAACAGGGAGATCAAAGAGGTGAAGTTGGACTTAAGCCCATGCATAAAACGCTCTGGAGGCCTCTTGCAGTGTTCCTCTGCAGAACTCCACTTCCCCCCATTTCTCCTTTTTACATTTTATTTCTGTCCCATTCCCACACCATCCCCCACCTGCCCCACCACCACCACCACCAACATCTCCATCTGTCACAGTTTACAACTTCTTTGCCAGTCACACCCTTTATTTTCTCTTTGGACAGCTTTTCCCCTGGTTTCTGTGGCTATGACTCACCTTTCTTTCCCTCTCCCTGCAGTATAAATATCTTCCACTTTCTATGCCTTTTAGCTTTGACAAAGGTTCATTTGGACATGAAACATCAGCTCTTTTCTCTCCTTACAGTTGCTGCCAGGCCTGCTGAGATTTTCCAGCATTTTCTCTTTTGTTTTCAGATTCCAGCATCCATTGTGATTTGCTTTTATCCTATGCAGAGGGCAAGGTGGCCTGAGAGAGTAAAGTGAGGAGCCTCTGCACTTTTATCAGCTATCCACATGAGCTGTGTGTGTCCCTGACCTTTGCCCTAGCCATGTATTAATATCATGGCACCAGGCATCTGATGCCAAGCCTTTACCTACCCTATCAATTTCTTAATCCTCTTTGATGCTGTATGTGCATAACCATCAGTGTAGGTAAGTATATTGCTATAGACTTTCCTGTCATGTTTTTTCTATTAAATTAACAGTTATTCTTTATTAACTAATCACAGGAAGGCTCAACTGTTCCTCAACACCTTAATTACATTACCCATTCATCAATTATTTGCGAGACATTACAAACCAACTTTGCAAATTCTTCTCATAATTTAATTCCTCCAGCCCAACATCATTCTGATGTGTTGTACTCTCTCCAACATCAATATCTCCTTACTAAAGTATAGTGTCCAGAGCCAAATGCAGTATTTTAAATGAGTTTGAACCAACTTCTGATGCAGTTATAACACAATTTGTATCTCTCTCTATTTCAGTTCTCTTGAGATTAGAGAATGTTTATGGGGAAAGTGCAATTAACATGATGTTGTTGATGGGCTTTCAAAAAGATATTTGATGAAGCACCACAGAACAAACTTGTCAGCAAAATTAGAGCTCCTGGAATGAAAGGGACAGAAGCAGCATGGGTACTACACTGGACGAAGAGAGGAAACAGAGAGTAGGAGGAACGGTTGTTTTTCAGATTGGGGATTTTAGGTGACGCTTCTCTTAGTAATGACTTAAATGTGGGTGCAAAATGCACCATTCCAATTTTTTCCCTTCAGGTAATTAACTAAGGCACCCTTCTACTATAATGTTAGTTCACATTTGAATCCTCTGCAGCAAAACTCACCTGCAACTTCATCCACCAGGGAGCTGTGTTAAGATCCCAGTTGGTGTTACTATTGGACAGGGAGGTCCCAGAATGGAAAACAGGTTCAGTAACGTTTCACTTTTCTTAGGAAAGTGTGAAGAAACGGAGTCACGGGATTGCTAATTAAAAATGAAGGCTGTGATTTAGCAGCCACAAGCGCAAATCCTGTCATGGCTGCTACATCTTGCGAGAGGCCAAAAATGGGAGTTCCATTGATGAGATTTTTGAACATGAGGAAAAGTAAAATACTGTGGATGGTGAAAATCTCAAATAAAACTAGAAGAAGGGTCATCACAATTTGGAATGTTGTCTTCAAAAATGCTGTCTAACCTGCTGTGTATTGCCAGCACTTTCTGTTTTTACTTAATAAAGAATCATATCATTATCCTTTGCCTCTATTGTAATTATCTCTAACAGACCCTAATCTCCATAATTCCCTTTAAAACTAAATTATAATCAAAATGCTTCCCAATTGATATCCCTTCCATGTGCCCAGTTTCATTCCCTGAAACGGAGTCCAGAACGGTTTCTTTCTTATCAGGCTTGCTATTGTGGTTATAAAGTTTTGTTGCATGCACTTTAAGAATTCTGCACCCTCTGTGTTTTATAAATCTAGCTAAATGCAGTTTTTCACCTCTATTTGGATGATCTGAAGCCATGCTAATATCTGACATTATACAAGGGATATATATTAGAGATAAATAGCAACTTTGCAAACATATTTTCTTGATAGTAGCCAAAAGCGCATATTGGGAAATCATAGCCACATTTCCGTGATTTTCTTTTCAATAAAACTATTAGATGGATAATTTTCAGAGTTTCATCCACAATTTCCCAATGTGTTACTGGTAAATTAATCTTTCTACTGGAACAACACTTATTAAAAACCAGCCTACAGCACCAAACATCTGAAAACATTGTGGCAGAAGTTCGAAGGTTAGGATTTACAGTGGTTCATTGAGGGGAAAGGGGGCATATCCCATTTAGCATTTTTAACTTAATTGATTGATTGTGCTCTTTAAGAGAGAGCAAGATTTGTAGCAATCCTTAAACTAAGGAAGAACAATCACCCTTTTTAAAAGCTCAAACTAAAAATGTACATTTGGCTCAAATTTTACATTCTCACCTTTCCCATGCACAGGTTGGCAGCAAGATGGGGAATTGGGCAAAATAGTGGAGCTCCACGCCCTTACCTACCCACTGTTGCTGGTATTTTGCCAGTGTCAGGGAAATATCAAGTAGCTCACTCACCCATGGATTCACTGAGGCCTTCAATTGACCAACTAATGCCCATGTAAGGGCTTGCTTCTGCCACCATTGGTATTTTAGCAGCGTTGGAGTTACCCATGCCAGATAGCAAGGCCTTGCTGCCAGCCTGGGGTGCAGAAGACCTCCTGTTTGGGCAACCTGTGCCCAAGTTGGTTCCCCAACTCCTGTGTGTTTCCATTCTCTCAGCCTTGCAGAAAGTGGCCACCAGCCCCTTACTGGGACCTGCCAGGCTGGCTGCGGTATAGCCCCAGATCTACCTCGCAGTCCACTTTGGTGGGAGCTGCCTGTAGTCCCATCAGTGGTGTTTCAGGTTCAAGACAGTTGCTGGCCAACATCTTTAAGGTTAGGACAGGGTTGTTGCCTCTGCATAAAATCCCCCCTACGTTACTACTCCCTTATTTGTGTATATAATAATAACACTCAGCATATTACTTAATGCAAGGTAAATACAAAGAGCAAAGTCAATGCCAGCAATTGTATTTGTTAAGCTTTATGCATATTATTGAAAATATTTTACTAATTTATTGATAGAAACAAGAATTTTATAACTTACAGTGTGATCTTCCATGGAAGGTATCCAACTTTCAGCAGACACTCTCTCGTAATAGACACCCCTCTCATACCCATTCAAGTGACCACTCTCTCTCTACCTGTTGGACAGGATGGTTTCCATGCTCTGCGCAAAGCTCTGGAATGTATTGGAATTGGCCTTCTCCATTCTTACAAACATTGTGCATACGCAGGCGCACATGGTATATCTAACATTTACCCATCTGCCTTCTTCAGTAGTTTCTGCAGAAACTTAACGGCACATCTCAGGAATGCTGGGCTTCTCATCCTGTAGTACCAGAGGCACACTTTCAGTATGAAACATGAAAAAGAAGAACAAGGTTAGGTTTTAGTGTGGAAGAGAAACAGAAGAAAAAATGGCAGGAAAACAGTTGCAGTTTGCCACGGTGAAATGAAAGTAAGAAGGGCCATGGCGTGCAAGAGTAGAAACAAAGATAAACTTATTATGTGGCAGTGATTTATTTGACTACATTCATTGCAATTCTGTGAAATAAACCTGCCTTGCTATCATACAAAGCAGCAGAGTACAGGTAATTAAGGTCACACTTTTCTGTGTCCTTTTTCAGAACATTACTGGCTGCACTCCTACCAATCCCATTCCTGACAAAGTATTGGGCTAGCTATAATTGAAGGTGATAATGGATACAATATTGATACAGCATTGAGTTCTTCTGTTGGCTCTGTTGCTAGGTAACATTAAAATTTACTTCAAAATACAACTGTCTCAATAAACAATAATGGAAAACTTAATTAAACATTCATTCAATGAAATACAAACACTAGAAACATCGCAAAGAGAGACGTAATCCAAAATTATCTTGATAGCTTACAGATCCTCCAACAAATCGAATAAGAAGAATGAGTCATAAACTGTCTCACACAAACATCTTAGTGCCTGATGGAACAATTAGTTAAAACGTATTTGTTCAAGATAAAAGCACGAAACTGGAAATGATTCTTCACAGCAGATAAATGGGGCCATCTGTTGTACAGTTAACTCCTTGAAAAGTTGAAGTAAACAATGTATGTCAGAGGTAGTTGATTTTTAGCCCTGTGAATTATGTCTCTATTACGTCAACCAGTGAAACTTAGATTTGAATGTTGTGACGGTTGGCCGCAAATGTGAAAAAACTAGTTCAAAGCTACGCAGGAATCCGGTGAAGTAATTGCACACAATTATCTGTAGTCAGGTTATTTGCTTAATAAGTCATGTATAACTTTGGCCTTTTGCAGGGAGGTATCTGAATGCATTGACCTGAAAATCCCATTCTACATATAATTAAATCCAAAGCTAAGTGGTTTCATCAGGAAACAACATTCCCTACAACCTTTGGAAAGGCACAGAAAACACTAACCCAATGTCAGCCTTTGTCAAGGCCTTTGAAGAGGTGAAAATAAATCCAAAGCAAACTGAAGTGAAAGAAAACCCAATATGAAAGAGCTAGAGTTGGCAGGTAAATGATGGAGCAGCCCAGCACATGACCTTCTGTTTTATGGCTGGTGAAGTGGATGCCAAGATGCATGTGATAAGTAGTCCTATTTGATACTCCATGCTATCCTATTGACAGCAGGGCCATGACACAAAAATAATAGGGCTGTAGTGTCAGGAGCAGAGCCAGGCCTATATACATTACAGAATAAATGACAACTTGTCACACATCTCTTGTGAGCCATAGCCTGTGCAGGAATGATGAGAGGGCTGGCAGGCAAGCAAACTCACACAATTGAACTGCCCAACGCCTGTTCAACCTCCAAAAATTAGAAATGAAGTAAAACTGTCCTGATAAAGCTCTGAGCTCATTAGAAAAGCATGGCAACTCTAAATACTAGACACAAAGCTCCTGGCCACCAAAGCAGGAACACAAATGAAAAATAAAACTAACTGAGTGTTCTCAAATGCTCCTCCTATGATTACTAAAGTGCTCTCCTATAAGCAACACGGTTCCTAACAACTATAGGCAGCTCACCAAACAGAACAAGACCGTAGCAGATAAGTGGGGCCAGCTACTGTACAGTTAACTCTTTGAAAAGTTAAAGTAAACAATGTATGTCAGAGGCAGTTGACTTTTAGCCCTGTGAATTGTGTCCCTATTATGTCAACCGTTGAAAGTTCGATTTGAATATTGTGAGGGTTGGCCGCAAACGTGAAAGAACAAGATTTAACTCCAGGAGATTGATTTGAATAACAAAATACTGATATTTTACAGAAGTCTGTTAGCAAAATGGCAGTCGCCACTTGAACAGTTTAAAATTTGATTGAAGGATTGCGCAAAATGCAATGGGCAGATCCAGCAAAACATATGTCTGCCCTTTTTCCAATCGGCAACATCTGAACGCTGTCATTTAGTTTAACAACTAACTTAATCAAAGATTCGCTAGTCACAGGAATTGGAAATAGCTTCTCCATTCATAGATATTCTTTGCCCAGTGTTATTTGTGACATACTGAAAGAATTCTTTATATTCAGGGTTCTCAAACCTTTCATTTCACAGGCCTCCTTCTTACATTATTAAAATCCCACTGTTCCTCCGAAATGTAACACAATAATTATTTCTGACTAAAAAGTAGTTACATAACTATTTACCACTATTTTTGCTTTACCTACTTAATGTGAAACTTATTGCTGGTGCTTAGCAACAATTCTGTCAAGACTTGGAAATTTGAATTCTACATATGTCATATACTATTGCCCAATTTACTCAGCCTCACATCATAGGACAATTCTCTCATCTTCACAGTCAACCCGCTTTTATTAATTCATTCATGGGATATTGGTGTCACTGGCTAGGCCAGTATTTATTGCCCATCCCTACTTGTTCTTTAGAAGGTGGTGCTGCGCTGCTTTCTTGGTTCACGATGTGGAGATGCCAGCATTGGAATGGTGTAAACACAGTAAGAAGTCTCACAAAACCAGGTTAAAACCCAACAGGTTTATTTGATAGCAAACACCACAAGCTTTTGGAATGCTGTTCCTTCAACAGGTGAGTGGAGAGTGTTTCTGATCAGAACTCTCCACTCACCTGTCAAAGGAACAGTGTTCCGAAAGCTTGTGGCGTTTACTATCAAATAAACCTGTTGGACTTTAACCTGGTGTTGTGAGACTTCTTCTTGAATCACTGCAGTCCATGGGGTGTAGGTACACCCATTGTGCTATTAAGGTGGAAATTCCTGGAATAAGACCCAGCAACGGTGAAGGAACGGTGATATATTTCCAAGTCAGGATGGTCAATGTTTAAGGGGAACTTTCAGGTGTGGTTTTCCAATTTGTCTGCTGCCCTTGTCCTTCCAGATGATAGTGATTATGGATTTAGAAGGCACGGCGATGAGTCCCTGCAGTGCATCTGACATACGGTGTACATGGCTGGTACTGCTTGTTGGTGGTGGAGGGTTTGAATGACTATGGAAGGGGTAGCAACCAAATGGGCTGATTTGTCCTGGATGGTGTCGAGCTTCTTGAGTGTTTTTGGAGCTGCACTCATCCAGGCGAGTGGGGAGTATTCCACCACACTCCTGACATGATTGGTGGAGTTACATTTTTTTCTTGGTAAAATGGGAATGGGTGCGAAAACAGGTGCCATTTCCGCTAGCTGCATCATGCCTGATTTTACAACATTTTCCTGCCGCAAAAGGGGTGCAATGAGGTCGTAAAATTCCACCCAATGTTTCAATGAGGCCAGTCACCAGTGGAGTGCCCCAGGGATCTGTTCTAGGACCCTTGCTGTTTGTCATTTTCATAAATGACCTAGATGAGGAAGTGGAGGGATGGGTAAGTAAGTTCGCCGATGACACGAAGGTCAGTGGTGTTGTGGATGGTCTGGAAGGATGTCAAAAGTTGCAGCAGGACATAGATAGGATGCAAGACTGGGCGGAGAAGTGGCTGATGGACTTCAACACAGATAAATGTGTAGTGGTCCATTTTGGCAGGACCAATGGGATGAACGAGTACACTATCAAGGGCAGGAGTTTTAGCAGTGTTGAAGAGCAGAAGGATCTTGGGGTCCAGGTCCACAGGACTCTTAAATCGGCCTCGCAGGTGGAGGATGTGGTCAAGAAGGTGTATGGTGTACTGGCCTTCATTAATCGAGGGATTGAGTTTAGGAATCGGGAGGTAATGCTGCAACTTTATAAGTCCCTTGTCAGGCCCCACTTGGAGCACTGTGCGCAGTTCTGGTCGCCTCACTATAGGAAGGACGTAGAAGCTATTGAAAGGGTACAGAGGAGATTTACAAGGATGTTGCCTGGATTGGGAGGCATGCCTTATGGAGATAGGTTGAGGGAGCTGGGACTCTTCTCCCTGGAGAGATGAAGGTTGAGAGGCGACCTGATAGAGGTTTATAAAATGTTGAGAGGAATATATAGGGTGGATTCTCAGAGGCTATTTCCCCGGGTTGAAATGGTCGCTACAAGAGGACACAGATTTAAAGTGCAGGGAAGCAAGTACAGAGGTGATGTTAGGGGTAAGTTTTTCACTCAGAGGGTGGTGAGTGAATGGAATCGGCTGCCGTCAGTGGTGGTGGAGGCGAACTCGCTGGGGTCTTTTAAAAGACTTCTGGATGAGTATATGGGATTTAATGGGATTGGGGGTTATAGATAGGTCCATGGATTGCTAGGTATTGATGTGATCAGCGCAACTTGTGGGCCGAAGGGCCTGTGTGTGCTGTAGTGTTCTATGTTCTATGTTCTAAATCTGTATTACTCATATCCAACAGGTTGTCCAGCATTTTCTGTTTTTGTTTCAGATTTCCAGCAACCACTGTATTTTGCTTTTAGTTGGATAGAACAGAGGAAGCTATGGGGTGACCTAATTGAAGTGTACAAAATTGTGAGGGGCCTAGGCAGCTTGGATAAGAAAATCTTGCTTCCCCTAGCTGAGCGCTCAATTGCTAGGAGCATGAATTTAATGTGTCGTAGGGCAATATTGAGGATTGTGTCTTTTATATTTTAAAATATATGTCCGTTCATATTTTATTTAATTTCAGTATAATACATGCAGGGCTACATAGAGCAAGCCCAGAGAGTCCAGCCTCACCAGAGGGAAGGAAATAGTTAATGCAGACAGTAGAGGTCTGCTCTACCAATAGATAACGATTAATGCATGCTGTCAACTTCTGGTGTGCAGGAGATCGCTCCGAATTATCATGACAATGGGAGAATTGGCATTAAGACAGCCAGGCTCCATATAGTCTAGGAAGAATATAGTCTTCCATAAAAAATGATCATCCAGCAGAGGGGGATAATGATTAACACATCAGTGCAAATCAGTTGGGCAAATACAACGCTTTGGCAATATAATCAGGTAAATGGAACTGCCGAAGAAACTAATTAACTAACTAACAAAGTTGTCCTGAACAATGCATAATGAAATTAAAAGAACCATTTTGTATCCAACTTGAGGAATTAATATGCTAACATAAACCTTTGTGACTCAAAACAGTATATTACCCTGTACCAATCTACCAGGGGCAGAGGGGACTCGCAGGTAACCTGGGATTTCAGGCCTGAGTTCAGCTGTCCCTCATGCTTGTGGAACAAAAGCTTTTCTTGAAGTTCAACACAGTCTCCAAAGCTCAATTTATTTTATTTCCCTCCTACAAATGTGATTGGTAAAGCATTAGAGGGGACATAAGGAAAACCCTCTGCATCCAGAGAGTGTGGGTGCCTTTAATTCACTGCCTAAGTTGGTGGTTGAACCTGAAATGCTCAACTTATTAGAAACATACCTGGATCTGTGTCTGAAGAGCTGTAACCAGCAAGCTTATGGACAGGGGCAAACACAATAAGTTGAATGGCCTCTCCCTACATGGAGGAGGACAAGTCTTCTATGGTTCCACAGAATGTTACTTGTCACTTGTCAGCCCAAACACAGATATTGTCCAAGTCTTGTTGCATTTGGAGATGGACTGCTTCAGCATGAGTCATCATGACTTGTGCTGAACATTGTGCAGTCATCAGCAAACATCCCTATTTCTGATTTTACAATGAAAGGAATGTGATTGATGAAGCAGCTAAAGATAGTTGGGCCTAGGACATTGCCCTGATGAACTCCTGCATGATGTCTTGGAACTGAGATGATTGATTTCCAATAACCACAACCATCTTCCTTTGTACTAGAAATTACTCCAACTGGTAGAGAGTGTTCCCTCTGATTTCCAGTGACTCCAGTTTTGCTAGGGCTCCATGATGCATACTCAGTCAAATGCTGCCTTGATGTCAAAGGCAGTCACTCTCATCTCACCTCTGGAGTTCAGCTCTTTTGTCCATGTTTGGACCTAGGCTGTAATGAGGTCAGCTGAGTGACCTGGTGGTCAGGAAAGAATTTCCAGGCTTTTGACCTAGTGAAAGTGAAGGAATGGCAATCTATTTTGAAGTCAAGATGGTGTGTGCCTTGGAGGGAACTTGAAATCTTAAAAACAATGGTGTTCCTATGCATCTGCTGCCCTTGTCCTTCTAGGTAGTAGAGACTACAGTTGGATAGTGCAGTAGAAGAAGCCTTGGTGATTTGCTGCAATGTCTAGAAGATGATACACACTGCTGTCACTAGAAAATCTTTACTCTACCATCTCCATCGCAAATATTTCCTATGGCAAGTCACATTGCATAAAGGCACTTCTCCAAAAATCTCCCTTTACATAAAAAACCAACCTGCATATAATATTGCCTGCAGTTGCAAGTCAGGTACGTACGAGGTCTGTAATGAAAATTAGCACGCATGCACAGAAAGTGAGCTTTTGCCTGCCCCTGACAATGCATTATATAAAGACTCAAATTTTCAACACAATACTGGCTCTCTGCCGTGGTGAAAATCCTAAATCCAACCCCCAAACTCAACTCAATAGAATCATCGATATCAGTTCATCTAACTTCCAGTAGTCTGAATTGTAGTAGATAGTGTCAACATTAACAATTCCAAAAAGAGTGAAGGAGTCTACTCCAAACTTCATCCTTGCTTTTCAAACACTTGCTGTTTATATTTCAGTGTTTCAGTATCCATGGTATTTTGATTTTACATTAGACTCAATTCCTTGCATGGATGAATTTCATCATCTATCTCTCTTTCAACACCTTTTGAATAATGGTTCCAGTTCCTTTGTACAAGATGCCATGGTGGGCAATCACTGCATCTCTGTAAGTCCAATACTCTCACAGCAACTGGCATATCCTTGATGGTTTCCAGCCATCTTTTTGTCACTACTGTATGGAGAACTTGGAGAGTTGCATCTGTTGCATAGTTTACTTGATCTGAGCAAGAAGCTTGCTTGTCAGATTTAATATCTCTATTGGGTCGATGACTCCCAGAGCATGTGGTGCTGTTGTTTCTAGTTGAATCTGGAAGATTTCACACTCTGTGCTAGTATCATCAACTGCATTCAAAGGGAACGTAGCTCTTCACAGCATGTCAGCCGTGAACATCTGCTTTCCCTGCTTGCACTTCCCTTCCAAATGATACCTTTGCAGCAACCCACTTTATCGGCTTGATGTTCTTCTTTCCAGCAAAACAGTTGTGTGCAAAGTGACTCAGCTTCTTGCAGCTACAGCACTACTTCCCTTTTTTCCTCTTCATTTGTTCTCTGCCATCTTTACAATCTGTAATCTTGATCTTTCTGCTGGCCCTTTTGTAATATTTCTTCCTTTTCATAGAATCATAGAACCCTATAGTGCAGAAAGAGGCCCTTCAGCCCTTCGAGTCTGCACCGAACACAATCCCACCCAGGCCCTACCCCCATATCCCCACATATTTACCCACTAATCCCTCTAACCTACACATCCCTAGACACTAACGGGCAACTTCTTTGCATGGCAATCAACCTAACCCGCACATTTTTGGACTGTGGGAGGAAACCAGAGTACTGGATGAAACCCATGTGGACACGAGGAGAATATGCAAACTCCACACAGACAGTGACCCGAGCCAGGAATTGAACCCAGGAGCTGTGAAGCAGCAGTACTAACCACTATGCTACTGTGCCGCCCATTGTCTTGTGCTTGTAACTCAGCACAGTGCAAATCCTTATCAGCTACCCCATCAATATTTGCCAGCTGATGGTTAACAATATCAGAGCCTCTGCACATATCAATTGCTTTCTTGAGAGTCAGGTTCTTTTCTCTCAGCAGATGTGTTCTTCCACCAGGATCTCTTATTCCTAAAACAATCCCAACTCTGATCAGATCATGCTTCTGTTGCTCAAGTTCACCTGAATCAGCTACAGTTAGAAGTCTGACAACACCACGTTAAAGTTCAACAGATTTATTTGGAATCACAAGCTTTCGGAGCGCTACTTCTTCCTCAGGCTCCTTCTTTACTCACCTGAGGAAGGAGCAGTGCTCCGCAAGCTTCTGATTCCAATAAACCTGTTGGACTTTAACCTGGTGTTGTGAGACTTCCTACTGTGCCCACCCCAGTCCAACGCTGGCATCTCCACATCACAATCCAGCTAGACAATTCAGAGCAGTCACATACTGGTCAATATTCTGTCTCTCTCCCTCAGTTCTGGCATTGAACATGAAGCATTCAGAAATAGCATTAGGGTTGTCAAGGCTCTAAAATTTCACAAAACTGTTTCTTCCTGGTTCAATTAAACTTTTTCCTCAGCACTCATGCTCTTTATTTGTTCAAGTTTCTTGTTCAACTCTGGCAATTTCACAGTTTTGTGATTAGATTCAAAGAATTTCCAATTTATTTTCAAAACTGTCACCTTCCCCACCGGAGCCGGTACTGGAAATTCAGAGACATATAGACTCACCCATTGACCAATCTCCCTGTAGAAAGTTGCAGAATGACACTTTACTTATAACATAAAACATAGAATATTACAGCGCAGAACAGGCCCTTCGGCCCACGATGTTGCGCCGACCAGTTAAAAAACAATGACCCTCTAACCTAAACCAATCCCTTTTCATCCATAAACCTATCCACGGATCTCTTAAACGCCCCCAAACTAGGCGCATTTACAACTGCAGCAGGCAGGGCATTCCAATCCCTCACCACCCTCTGGGTAAAGAACCTACCTCTGACATCCGTCCTATAACTACCCCCCCTTAATTTAAAGCCATGCCCCCTCGTGCTAGCTTTCTCCATCCGAGGAAAAACGCTATCACTATCCACCCTATCTAAACCTCTAATCATCTTATATGTTTCAATAAGATCCCTTCTTAGCCGCCTTCTTTCTAGCGAAAACAACCCCAAATCCCTCAGTCTCTCCTCATAGGACTTCCCCTCCATACCAGGCAACATCCTGGTAAACCTCCTCTGCACCCTCTCCAAAGCCTCCACATCCTTCCTATAATGTGGGGACCAGAACGGCACACAATTCTCTGCTCTTACAGCTATCAAAATCCATTCAATTTCAGCTACACACTTCTGACACCGTGTTCCAAATAGTAGCTGAAATGGCTTCTGCTCTATACCAAGGATGATATCAGAGGTCACACAACTTTGACAAGCCTATGCACAAAGGCATCTCCTCAGACATCATTCTTATTTTTCTACTCCAGTCGCCTTGAAATAAAGACCAACAGCATGCAGTTTGCCTTCCTAATTGCTCACTTTAATCAACATGCTAACTTTCTCTGTTTCTTGCACACTTCTGTCTGGTAAGGATAGAGATTGGAAGCCACATCTGTTTATATTTCTTGTCATTAATTCAGTAGAAATTTTGATCTCTAATTGTCCCTCTCTTGTCAACTCCCAATGAGGCTATTGCCTTCATTAACTCTCACAGAACCGAGAAGAATCTGAGCAGCTGAATTCTTGCTGTACTCTCTCTGAATATGTTTACCTATAATTAGTTCCATTGGCATCGGAGTCTTTCATTGCATTTTATATTCTTGAGAATGAATAGTTGTATGAAAGAGGTTTTCATCAGCCCATGATTGTAAATTCTGACATTCAGTTACTGAAACTTTGCAGGAGAGGCAGGGGTTTTTTTAAACATTCATGGGACATGGGCATCGCTGCTTGGGGCTAGCATTTATTGCCCATCCCTGGTTGCCCTTGGAAGGTAGTTGAGAGTCAACCACATTGCTGTGGCTCTGGAATCACATGTAGGTCAGGCCAGGTAAGAACACCATAGTTCCTTCCCTAAAATGTTAGTGAACAAGATGGGTTTTTCCAACAATTGACAATGGTTTCATGGTCATCAATAGATTATTAATTCCAGATATTTTTTAATCAATTCAAATTCCACCATTTACCGTGACGGGATTCAAACACGGGTCATCAGAACATGAGCTGAGTTTCTGGATTAATATGCAATGATAATATCATTAGGCCATCACCTCCCTTGAATCGGCGTGACATTGAGAAACACAATATCAACAGATAACCTGAGCAACAATTTAACCTGCTTCTCCTTGGTCACCAGACCCAATCATAGAGCCGTCAACTGAATGGGAATTGAAGGAGATCAGTCATCTATCTCTGTGTAGTTCAGGGCAAGGAACAGTCTTGAACTCCACTAAAATAAATAAATCAGAGGCTGAATTATGCTCAATGTAAAATCTTTAATACTGAAGTTCCAAACAGAGCCTTGGATTATTTGGGATTTATTTGACATTAAACTTTTTATTTTGTGTCAGTTTTATTTTTTGGAGGAGGCCTTGAAACGTTCTCATGGATGCCTAGTTGAAAACTTTTGCTTTATGACGATCATTTCATTAAATGAGACAAGAAAAACAGCAACAAAAGCAAATTGTTTTTACCATTTGTCTATCAGGCATTCAAGTGCAGTTTGAAAATATATATTAAACATTAAGCAATTTTTTCACATAAACATATTCCCACTGCGTAAACTTACTTGATTTATTTGAGAAGCCGAGGTAAAGAGCTACAGTTCATAATACAACACATTCGCAAAGTAGAAAAGAGTGCAAGACAAGGTAAAATAATGCACTGAGGTTAATTGACACCCAACATACGCTTTAACATCCTATAAATTGATGGAGAAAGGAATCCTTGAATATATTCAACTCAAAAATATCCTCCTGGCTCATACAACTTTTTGATGCATAGTTTACACAGAACAGAAACGGATCATTTGATCCAATCAGTATATTAACATGTCATGGCCCTCTACATAAGGATGTGGCTGTTGCTAAAAACTCTGCTGCCATAATGAAGAGGGAGAAATAACTTAATCAATTGTTTTAGTTAATGAAGCACAGCAGGCAGCACAGTGGCACAGTGGTTAGCACTGCTGGCTCACAGGGACCCAGAGACCAACTCTCGGCTTGGGTCACTGTGCAGAGTCTACACGTTGTCCCCATGCCTGCGTGGATTTCCTCTGGGTGCTCCAGTTTTCTCCCACAGTCTAATGAATGTGCTGGCTAGGTGTATTGACCATACTAAATTCTCCTTTAGTGTACCCGAACAGGCACTAGATTGTGGCGACTAGAGGATTTTCACAGTAATTTCATTGCAGTGTTAATGTAAGATTACTTGTGAATAATAAATAAACTTAACTTAAAAGGAATGCCCAGAAGGAGGAGAAAGTCAGGAACTGTCATAGACAAAGGGCATTTTTCTCAAATTAGCATTATATCCACAACACCATGCAACCTACTCACTTGATGGTGCAGGTGTCATGTAGCTTACAGATCTAAAGAATGTAATATCAATACCTGGGGCACCATATTTTCAGGGCCATTGGCTCAAAACAAGGGTATACTATTCCTTGCCCATCCCAAGAAGTTGCCACTGACAGCAAGAAGCAGTCTACCTCACATTTTGTTCCTATTGAAGCACCATTTCGGGCAGCATGACTTTGTATGGTGAAGGCCATGTCTCACCAACATGATTGACTGTTTTGAAGAGGTGACAAAGAAAATTTGTGAGGGAAGGTCTGTGGATATAGTTTATATGAAACTTAGTAAAGTGTTTGACAAGGTCCCACATGGCAGACTGGTACAAAAACTAAAAGAGTGCAGACTAACATGTGACTGCAGAGATGGTGTAGGAGAAAGGGTTTAAGTTACTTGGATAATTGGAACACATTCTGGGGAAGGTGGGACCTGCACAAACAGGATGGTTTGCACCTGAACCAGAGGGGCATAATATCCTGGGAGGGAAATTTGCATCTGCTCTTCAGGGGGGTTTAAACTAATTTGTCAGGGGGATGGGAAAATTAGATGTAGTCCAAAAGCCAGTGTTGAGGGTCCTGAGGTACTGAGGAAGGTACCAAGGTCGCAGGAATGTACAGGCAGACAGGATGGCGGGTTGAAGTGTATGTACTTCAATGCAAGGAGCATCAGGAATAAGGTAGGTGAACTTGGAGCGTGGATTGGTACTTGGGACTATGATGTTGTGGCCATTACGGAGATATGGATAGAACAGGGACGGGAATGGTTGTTGGCAGTTCCGGGGTATAAATGTTTCAGTAAGAGTAGGGAAAGCGGTAAGAGAGGTGGAGGAGTAGCATTGTTAATCAAGGATAGTTTAACGGCTGCTGAAAGGTATTTCGGGGGCGATCTGCCTACTGAGGTAGTATGGGCTGAAGTTAGAAATAGGAAAGAATCGGTCACGTTGCTAGGAGTTTTCTACAGGCCTCCAGATAGTAATAGAGATGTGGAGGAGAAATGGCAAAGCGGATTATGGATAAGTGTGGAGGTCACAGGGTAGTTATCATGGGTGACTTTAACTTTCCAAATATTGATTGGAACCTTTATAGGTCGAATAGTTCAGATGGGACACTTTTTGGACAGTGTGCGCAGGAGAGTTTCCTGACACAATATGTGGATAAGCCAACAAGAGGTAGGACCACATTGGACTTGGTACTGGGTAATGAATCGGGCCAAGTGTTAGATTTGTTTGTGGGAGAGCACTTTGGAGACAGTGACCACAATTCGGTGTCCTTCATTATTACAAAGGAGAGGGATAGGGTCACATGCAGGGCAAGGTTTATAATTGGGGCAGGGGAAATCATGATGCCATTAGGCATGAATTAGGGAGCATGGGAGCAGAAACTGTCAGGTACGGGGAAAAAAAAAGTGGAGCTTTTTCAAGGAACAAATACTACATGTCCTTGATAGGTATGTCCCTGGCAGGCAGGAAGGAAATGGCCAAGTGAGGGAACCATGGTTCACAAAGGAAGTTGAATGTCTTGTCAAGAGGAAAGAGGAAGCGTATGTAAGGATGAAAAAAAAGGTTCAGTTGGGTCACTTGAGTGTTACAAGGTAGCTAGGAATGAGTTAAAGAAAGAGGTTGGGAGAGTTAGGAGGGGGCATGAGAAGTCCTTGGCAGGTCAGATAAAAGAAAACCCCAAGACTTTTTACACTTATCTGAGAAATAAAAGAATGACCAGGGTGAGGTTAGGGCCAGTCAAGGATAGTAGTGGAAACTTGTGCATGGAGTCAGAAGAGATAGGTGAGGAGTTGAATGAATACTTTTCTTCAGTGTTCACTAAGGAGAGGGGCCATGTTTTTGAGGATGAGTGCGTGATACAGGCTGATAGGATGGAGAACGTAGATGTTCTGAGGGAAGATGTATTAGCAATTTTGAAAAACCTGAGGGTCGATAAGTCCCCTGGGTCAGATGGGATACACCCTAGGATACTTTAGGAGGCAAGGGATGAGATTGCGGACCCTTTAGCTTTGATCTTTGGGTCATCACTGTCCATGAGGATTGTGCCAAAGGACTGGAGAGTGGCAAATGTTGTTCCTCTCTTCAAGAAAGGAAATAGGAATGACCCTGGTAATTATAGGCCAGTTAGTCTTACTTCAGTGGTTGGTAAGTTAATGAAAAGGGTCCTGAGAGATAGGATTTATGGCCATTTGGAAAGATGCAGTTTAATCCGGGATAGTCAGCACGGTTTCATGAGGAGTAAGTCCTACCTCACAAATTTGACTGAATTCTTTGAGGAGGTAATTAAGTGTGTGGACGAAGGTAGAGCAGTTGATGTCATATACATGGATTTTAGTAAAGCCTTTGATAAGCTTCCCCATGGTAGGCTCATGAAGAAGATAAGGATGTGTGGGATAGAAGGAAATTTGGCCAATTGGATAAGTAACTGGCTGTATCATAGAAGACAGAGTGGTGGTAGAAGGAAAATGTTCAGACTGGAGGCCAGTTACCAGCAGTGTACCACAGGGGTCAGTGCTGGCTCCTCTGCTATTTGTGATTTTTATCAATGACTTGGAAGAGGGGGCTGAAGGGTGGGTTAGTAAATTTGCTGATGACACCAAGATTAGTGGAGTAGTGGATGAGGTGGAGGGCTCTTGGAGGCTGCAAAGAGACATTGATAGGATATAGAGCTGGGCCGAAAAGTGGCAGATGGAGTTTAACCCTGATAAGTGCGAGGTGATTCATTTTGGTAGGACAAACTTGAATGCAGATTACAGGGTCAATGGCAGGGTTCTAAGGAATGTGAAGGAACAGAGAGATCTTGGGGTTCATATCCCCAACTTACAACAGAATATAGATAGTTGGAGACTTGGGCACAGAAATAGCTGATGGAGTTTAATCTGGACAAATGCAACATGATGTATTTTGGAGGATCAAATTTAGGTGTGAATTATACTGTAAATGGCAGAACCCTTGGAAATTAACATACAGAGGGATCTGAATGTGCAAGTCCACAGTTCCCTAAAAGTGCCAACACAGGTGGCCAAGGTGATTAAGAAGGCATATGGCATGCAGGTCTTCATCAGTCGGAGCACTGGGTACAAGAGTTGGGAAATCATGTTGCAGCTAGATAAAACCTTGCATTTGGAGTATTGCATGCAATTCTGGTCACGACACTATCAGAAGGATGTGGAAGCTTTGGAGGTAGTACAAAAAAGGTTCACCAGGATGTTGCCTAGTCTCAAAGGTGTTGGCTATGAGGAGAGGTTGAATAAACTAGGACTGTTTTCACTGGAAAGACAGAGGCTAAGGAGAGACATGATAGAGGTCTACAAAATTATGAGAGGCATAGACAGGATAAATAGTCAGAGGCTTTTTCCAAGAGTGATAGTGCCAATTACAAGGGGACACAGGTTTAAAGTGAGCAGGGGAAAGTTTAAGGGAAATGTACGGAGGAAATTTTTCATGCAGAAAGTGGTGGGTACCTTTAACGTGTAACTGGAGGAGGAGGTGGAAGCAGACACATGAACAACATTTAAGAGGCATCTGGATTGGTACATGAACAAGGAAGAAATAGAGGGATACGGGCCAAATAAGGGCAGGATTTTTTTTTTAGTTAGGGCATCATGATCGGCACAGCCTTGGAGGGCTGAAGGGCCTGTTCCTGTGCTTACATTCCTTTGTTCTTTGTTGTTCACTAAGAAAGTCGCAGGGCAGGGAAATAGAAGACATGTCGCATACATTATCAAAAAGGGGAAATCCGTGGGTAAACAGACTGAACATATCTGCACCATTAGACCATATGACATAGAAGCAGAAGTAGGCTTCTTGACCCATCGAGTCTGCCTACTGCTAGAATCTGCCCAATCTGGCTTATAGCATCATGACACTTCAGTTAAGATCACAGTGCGATAGCTGGGGTAAATACAACGGTATTCATGGGTCCTAATGTAAGACTTTAATCAATGACAACAATACTTGGTGTGGCCAGGATGTAAAGAAATGTGTTTGGATGTTCCATGTTGCAGTCTGGAGCAAGAGTAGGATTTAGGCCAGATGTGTGCCATGTAGAGCAATACAGAGAATGCCTCAAACCTGATGGCTAGGTTTTTACCAGCAATGGAGAGGTAGTATTGCTCCCACAAGCCTAGTTTCTATTCTACTGTGGTTGCATGCTCCTTCCAGTTTTTGCTTCCCCATTCCCACCCATTGGCCTGCCAAACCCTGCTGAACCATATCCCCAGCAGTCTCAAACAATCTACCCTGACAGTAAAAGGGACAAAGGATCAGTCTGCCCAGTTCCCCCAAAAAGTGGGCTGGAATTCTCCCATCCCACCCGCATTGGAATTCTAGTGGGGTGGGGGGGAGCAGACTATGTAAAGGCCCATTGAAGTCAGGCAGGTGAGTGTGGCCGGAGAATCCCATCCATGGCCTTGTTCTTGAGCAATTTATTTTGACTCTTGAGGCCAGTTTGGGATGGTGACGAATTCTCATCAACTTGCAAACTGACAGTTCATGTAATATTTTAAACCGAGCTTTTCCAGTGCCTGGAATGATCACCCCACTTGGGCCCACATCCATCTGGAAGGTCTTGGCAAACCAGTAGAAAAGTTACCACACAGAAAGAGGCCATTCTGCCCATTGTGTCTCTGCAGGCCAAAGAAAGTGAAAAAAAGAAACTAACCATTCATTTTAATTCTACTTCCCAGCAACTGGTTCATGGTCTTGAAGGTTGCAGCACTTCAGAAACAGATCCAATTATTTTTTAAATTTCAGCCTCAGCCACCAATTCAAACAGGGAATTTCAGACACACCTACTCTCTGTCTTTTCTCATGTTCTCTCTAATCGTTCTACCATTCATAATTCTATACCACTGGTAATTGCCCCTCATCTAGGGGAAACAGGTCTCTCCTGTCTATCCTTTCTAGGCTCCTCTTAATTTGTACATCTCATTTAGGTCATTCCTTAGCCTCCTCTGCTTAAGGAAAACAATCCCCTCCTATCTAGTTTTTTTCTAATAGCTGCAATTTTAAAAGCTCTGCAACATTTTTGTAAATCTCTTTTATACTTTCTCCAGAACAGTTATGTACTTCCTGTGACGTAGCAACCAGAATTCTACAAAAATTCCATTAGTGGCCTAACCAGCATTTCACACGGTCCCAGCATTACATTCTTGTTTTTGTATTCAATACCACATTTAAAAAAGGAAAACATTCCATATACGTTCATAACCACCTTATCTATCTATCCTGCAACCTTCTGAGACTTGTGGGCATGCATTCCAAGGTGTCTCACTTCCTTTACTCCTCTCAATATCTTCCAGTTTTTTGAGTATTTCCTTGCATTTTTGCCCTCTCCAAATGCATTACCTCATACTTCTCTGGATTGAATTCCTTTTGCTATTTTTCCACCCACTCAACAAACGATTAATATTATTCCGGAGACAAAAGAACATAGAGAAGAACATAAGAACTTGGAGAAGTTCAGCCCCTAGACCCTGCTTGATCATAGCTTGTCTCAACAGCTCAATCAATATGATCATAGCTAATCTCAATAGCTCGATAAATATGAGCATAGCTGATCTCATCTCAGCCTCATCGCCAAATCCCTGCTCATTCCCCATAACATTTCATTCCACTGCTAATTAAAAACTTACCTATCTAGCGTGTCGGAGTCCACTGAACTCTGGGGTAAAGAATTCCATAGATTCAAGACCCTTTGAGTGAAGTAATTCTTCCTCATTCCTGTTTTGAATTTGTCACCTCTTAGTTTAAAACTATGGCCTCTCATTCTAGAATGTCCAACAAGAGGAAACATCTGCTCTACCCTGTCAATCCCCTCTAGCATCTTATTTACCTCAATTAGATCTTGTAGTGGAGATTTTCTTTTAAAATAGTGGCAAATTTCTAAAAACTTAGATTCTATCTGAAAAACTTGCAAAAGGCAAATCATTGTTCAAAAGACTTAACCAAAATTTATTTTAAATAGAAGAAATCATACAAGACAGACAATAAATTAACATATGGATAGGAGGGCTTTAGAGGTTCAAAAAGCCCAGGTTTGGCGCTATGGGACCCCTCCAAAGATTTGAGACACTCAGCCAAAATACTGAAAAATTATACTCTTCATTATCTAAGATAAATCTCCTCATTAGCTTAGATTCCATTTCATTTAGTATTAACATGTCAGTCCAATACATGTCAGATTATCCCAGCCAATCGCAATATGCCACTTGATATAATGATATTTCATTTGTCCACTTAATTCTGGACATCTTCCCACTTGGCTAAGCCCACTTCCTTGTTGCTATGTAGTTAGGGATGCTTCTTTAGCTAAACCTTCCCCATAGGCACATTGCCAGGACAGAGACATATGCCACTCTCTGGGCCTTTAGAATGACACTTTCTTATGCCTGGACAATGGGTGCTTCTGTAATATTACAATGTGTTACAGTCTTTGTCCCAGGACTTGAAACTTCTAATACTTACTCTGCTGATTAATGGACTCCCAGCTCTGAACTACTGACCTTACCATTCATTATATTTTGCAACATTTGCATTTTGACTGAGTTTAACAATACATTTATACATTAAAAATATATTAAAATACACTTAATATTTCAATATGCACTTTAAAATCATTTTCATTTTGTTTTAAAACTGTTTTGCATTCATATGTGAGCACTGTTCACATTAACTGGTTATATAGAATCATTTAACTCCCTCCAGCTGTTCTGTCACGATAAAGACTACATCTGCCTGTGAATCTAACTAACTGATCTAAAATTCCCTTCCACAGAGCCCCTCTCAATCATTGTATAGTCATTAGCACTGCTGCTTCACAGTTGTGGGACAACAGTTATCCTCTTCATTACCAACCACACAGCCAAACTTCCCAATCATACCTCCCACATTTAAGTCCAGATCACTAATAAATACAATAAGCAGCAAAGACCCCAATACCGAACCCTGCGTAACACCATTGGAAACTGCTTTCCATTCGTTAAAACATCAATCAAACTTTACTCTTTGCTTCCCGTCACTGAACAAGTTTTGGATCCGATTTACCATTCTCCCCAGTATCCCATAGAATTTGACTTTTCTGACCAGCACGCTTGGTTAAATGTCGTATTAAAATCCATGTAGTCAAATTTCATGACACTTCTCTCATCAATCCCCCTTGATACTTCCTTGAAAAACTTGATTAAGTTAGCAAGACACAATCTTCCCCTAATGAAAACATACCGTCTCTGATCAATCCATGCCTTTCTAAGCAACAGTATATCCTGTCTCTCAGAATTGAGTCCAAGGATTTTCCTATCACCAAAGTCAGACTGACCAGCCTATAGTTTTCAGGCTTATCGTTCGCACCCTTTCAAATAATGGTACAGTGTTCGTGGATCTCCAATCCTCTGGTACCTCACATGTGTCTAGTGAGGATTGGGAATGATCCTCAGAGCATCTGTTATTTCCACCTTGCCTTCCTTTAACAGCTTGGAATGCAATCTGTCTTACCCTAGTGATGTGCCTGCTTTCAAAGCTGTTAGTCCTTCCAGTACTTCCTTTCTCATAATGCTTATTAATGTAACCAATGATAACATTGGATCTGTTATAATGTAACCAATGGTAACGTGTTGTGAGGGTCAGCTGACCCAGTAGACAATGTAACCAATAACAAAATGATGTGATGGTCAGTTGACCAGTTGACCCAGTATAAATAAAAAGCAGGTGGGAATTGTGGGGAGCTTGTATGGTTTAGGGTGTGACCTAAGTGTTAGAGTAATGAAGTCTCTTTGCTGAATTTTTTTCTTTGATTTACTTTCTAAAGTTAGTTATTTTAATGCTTGCAACTCAAGGACCCTTCTTGCCGGATTAACAGAGGAAAACTCATCATGGCTTGTTTGTTTTGTAAGGCCTGAAGTGGTGCTACTGACTCAGGACATGGCCGTGACAGAAGTTAGAAGCAAATTTGTGTCATTTGATTGTTCGCCTGTCTTTCCAGATGCCAAACCATACCAGCAATGGAAAGCAGAAGTAGAAGTGTGGACTCTTGTTACTACAGTACCAAGCAAAAAGCTGGATATGACCTTAGCTTTGTCACTTCTGGCTAGAACTAAGATAAAGGACAAAGTGTTTTCTGACTGGACTGCAGATGCCCAAAATAAAGAGGGGTTACAGTTCCTGTTGCAATATCTGGACAAGTTTTACCAAAAAGATGAGTTTTAGGTGAACAACAAAGGGTAGCTGATTTTTGACAGGATGAGAAGACAAAAAAAAAGTCCTTGGAGAAAAATGTAATGGATTTTGATAGGGGCTGTAACAAACTAATGAAATTTAATTTGGAGATTCCAGAAGCAGTATTGGCCTTTAAGTTGTTGGTCTGTGCATGACTGCCTCAGATGGACAGTCCTCTGGGAATGACTGGAATACAATTTAAGGGAACAGAGCCCCTCTTTGATCAGATGGTATCATCATTAAAAAAAATTTTTTGGGAAAATAATTGTTCCCTGCTACTTTTTTCAATTCAGATCGGAATGCTGTGGCGACCACAATAGAGGATTCAATGGTAGCTTCACTGCATTCTTGACCAAAAGGTACACAAAAGCCCCAAAAGAAACATAATTTCTTCTTGTTAGGCAATTCACTATGTGGTGATTATGGGGAAATCACAATGAAAACAGCAATTCATATCCCTTTTGCATTTCTTCAGTTTAAATGTATTTTATCAGCCTTCCATATGTGTCTATCTCCATTATCAAATCGGTCATATCTGGTTTCAACATCAGATCTGTTATTAGTACAAAGAACAAAGAACAACCCAGCACGGGAAACAGGCCCTTCGGCCCAACGAGCCCACGCCACCGCATCCTCCTACACCTACCCTGCCCTGTGTGTATGTGAGTGGAACCCCTAACTTAGCCAGATTCAGGGGAGAATAGTGTCAATTTGGTAAAACCAATCAGCCTAAGAGCACATCTTTGGGGTGTGGGAGGAAACCGGAGCACCCGGAGGAAACCCACGCAACCACAGGGAGAATGCGCAAACTCCCACAGACACAGGCCCAAATCCATGTATCTGCACAGCTAGCAGTGCTAGTCACTGAGCTGTTGCGGTGCCCGTCTACTGGTCTAGGGTTAAGCGCACACACCGACACGAAGTACTAGGCCACTCCCAGAACCTCCAAGAGCAGCCCACGCACGACCCACCGTGTGCATGCCCCTCGTTTGACAACAAGGTGGACCGACACCTGCGGAATAAAAAGACAAAAACGTTAACATGTAATTCTAGTGTAACTGTTTCTTTGTCACTTCTGGCTAGAAGTGAGATAAGGAGCAATGTGTTTTCTGACTGGATGCAGATGCCCTAAATAAACTTGTCTTTTTGGTAAAACTTATCTCGATATTGCAACAAGTGCTGTACCCCTTCTTTATTTAGGATATCTGCAGTCCAGTCGGGAAACCCTTTGTCTCCTTCTAGGCAGAAGTAACAAAGAGACAGTTACACTAATGAAATTATGTTTCTTTAGGGGTCTTTGTGTACCTCTTGGTTGAGAATGCAGCTAAGCTACCATTGAGTCCTCTATTCTGATTGCCATAGCATTCCAATCTGAATTGAAAAAAGTGGCAGGGAACAGTTGTTTCCCAACTGACTTGATGTTAAAACCGGATATAACTGATTTGATAATAGAGATAGAAGACACACATAGGTGGGGTGATAAAAGTTGTTTCAGTCGAAGAAATGGAAAAGGGATTGTAAGTTGCTATTTTCAATGCGATTTCCCATATCCCTACATAGTGAATTGTCCAAAAAGGAAATTGCATCTTTGAAGCCGCACACGAAACAGAATACATAGAAACTGACAGTGATGACGATAAGGGCCATGAAGGCAATAAAGAGTGCGCTGATGATAGACTCTTTCAATTGTATGTGACAAAATTGGCTAAATTGCAATTGAGGATCCCTTGATCATAAAGAGCGAAAGAAAGTTAAAGAATGTGACAGTTTCCCCTGTTTTCGATTTGGAGATGATAATACTTTAACATCTTCCAAAAGGGTGATACTTCCCTGTAGAATTGCAGGAATCAACTTGTTCATAAGTACAGATGTTGGGTCCAATTTACCATTATGTTGCCCCCATTTTCGGCTGCGAAAACTTGGTAAAGTTGGACGTGAGGGGACTAGCGATCTGCTCCTGCCATCGCATCAGTTCCCCTTTTACCAAGGCCTGAAAATGGCATGCATTTAAATTGATTTAATGAGCTGTACGCTCAACTTTACTGGCACTTCCCCCTTTACAACCACTGCATTCGCCCATCCAGAATCAGTGTGAAACAGACATGCTCCATAGAAGTCCAATTCAGTCTCTCCAGTTAGTGAGGAGGTAAGTGCCTGGTGTCCAAAGGCTCTCTGCTTGAGATCATGGCAGGGGGAGAAGGTAGGTGCCCTGGCACTCTGCCTGAGATCAGTGGAGGGGAGGGGTCTGGGTGACAGGGGAGTGGGAGGATAAGGTGGTCAGTAATGTTGTGGGGATGGGGCAATGCCTGTGGGGGCTAGGGGGAGGCATTATCCAGCCCAGGAGGGATGTGGCAGGCAGCAGCATTCTATCTTTTCTATTCTGCGCACGCGCAGTTGGAGGCACCAATTGGAACTGCAGGGTTTCGGGCACATTAAGTCCTACCCACAGGCTTCTGCAGCGTCACTCAGAGTTGCTGATATTTTTGCAGGCAGAATGCATTTGGGGTGCCTCAGAATGGGTCTAAATGTTGGATCTGAAATGCTCCCAGTTTCAAGTCCACCTAGCACTTAGAATCAAAATGGTGAAATAGAGCCCATTGGTTTGAGTGATTTTGTTATTAAGCAGGTCTGCAATGAAGAAAGCCCAGATGACTATCAATTTGAAGCATGACAAAACTGTGGTATTTGGAAGATATGTAGATCTACATTTTGAGGTCAGGCCATTATTGCCTTCCCTTAAGTGAACCGAAAATGTCAAACCAAAAGGTTCATGATGCATTAATGTTGCTTACAGACAACAGCTTGATGGACAAAAAAGATTATTTTGAAACTTCAAACATGGTTTGCTCATCCAGCACCACAGAGACTGAGAACACTGCTGCAGGACACATGTGTGCTGGATAAGGGTTATAATCTCACAGGGCAAATACAGAGATTTGTACAAAATATAGAAAGACAGCTCTGCATCCAGTTGTGAGCCTACCATTAGCTCAGGATTTCAACAATGTAGTGGCAATAGATTTGCGATAAAAGCAAAAGCGTCTATTTACTACATTTCATGGAGATGACCACCCAGTTTAGCATATCTACAGTGATTTACAAAGATAAAAAGATTAAATTATGACTTATTAGATTGGAACAGGGTTGGGGTACTGTCTAAATTTTTGATGGACAATGGGGGTGAATTTGCAATGATGAGTTCCAAAATATGTGCAAAGATTTAAATATTGTGGTGATGCACACTGCAGCAAAAAACCCATTCATCAAGGATCTCTGTAATGGAATCATGCAGTAATAGATGATATGCTGCATAAAGTTTTGGCAGATCAACCAGGCTGTAAATTGCAGATTGCGTTAGCGTGGGCAATGCATGCAAAACTTTACTACAAATAGTGGAGGGTTATAATCCGTACCAATTGATATACAGGAGGAACTCAAAATTATTGAAAACGCTCCTCTGGATTAGAAGGGACAAGCATTAATTCCATTTTTTCTGCACATCTGAACGCCATGCATACAGAGAAAAAGACTTTCATTAAGGTTAAAATTTCAGAATGGATAAGATGAGCCCTAAGGCTCATTGTATAAGACCATCAGGGGGTATATTTTGAAAAAGAGGATTATGGTCTACTATAAAAGAATGGAAAGAGCCAGGTAAAATGACGGGGATGGATAGCAAGGTAGTTATATTATAACATGATAATTAGACAGTGTAAGCCCACTCTTTGGGAGTAGTGAAAATTGATTATGAATTGAGAGCACCTGAACAAGATGCAGAAATACAAGAAGCACCTTGTACCTCACATAGACATACCTTAAGCAACAATGATGACCAGACAACTATAGCTGAGAGTGAATCTGATGATCAGCTAAATAACAGTGAGCCAGGAGATGAAGCTGTTACTTCAAAGGTTCAGTTACCCAAAGTGGGGACAGTGGGTCAAGTGCGTGGGAGGGATGCCACTATAATCAAAAGAGTAAGAAAAGACTCAGGAAAGTATAAACATTGACTCAACACCCAAGAGTAAGGGCAAAGAGCAAAAGCTATGGATTGGAAAAATTGAAGTCAAAAAAATGAGTTTTAAGTTTTGAGGATGAGACTGAGCACTCATGAACCCAGGAAAAAGTCACAAATCTGTGGCCAAAGTTGTGTTAACAAGGAACAGCAGTCTGAGAGTAGCAGCCCTGACAGCGACAAATGCAGCAGTAGTGGCCAGAGTTTAACAAAGGCTAGGAATCAAACCAATGATAGTAATAGGATTAGATGTCCCCATGATAGGGAAATGTTAGTGGCTGCCAATAAAAAAAAGCTCATGGAAATAAGAAACAAAGAACTATACATTTGGTAAGAGTTTGAAGTGCACACTGAGGTACCAGATAAAAGGCAACTGCTCTGTCCCAGGGTTTGCACAAAGTTTTGCAAGATGGGACTTATAAAGCAAAGACAGGTTAGTAGCTCATGGGTATGAGTAACACTTGTGGGGGGAGACAGCTGGGAAAGTGACACTGGATTTTTTTCACTATCCTGGCATCTAATAATTGGGAATGTAGATCAATAGGTATCAAAGCAGCACTTTTGCAGAGTGAAACATTACAAAGGAAAGGCTTTTTGAAGCCACTCAAAGAAGCAACTTATACGTAGGGACAGCTGCAAAAACTGAACAAATGCATATATGGATTAAACGATGCCTCAAGGATTTGGTATTTTTCTGTACTATCTGTATTGTTGAAAACTGGCTGTGTCCAGTTATAAGTAGATCCTGCAATGTTCTATTGGAAATGTGATCAAAAATTGGTCGGAATTTTTGTGATGTATGTTAACTTCCTATGGGATAGCACAAAAGAGTTTGAAAAGAGAGTAATTAACAGGTTAACAACAGAATTTAAAGTAGGGAGTTACAGAGTTGAGGAGGAACTTCTTTCTCCCAGAGGGTAAGGAACCTTTGGAATTCTCTGCCTAATGAAGCAGTAGAGACTACCTTGTTAAATGTGTTTAAATCACAGATTTTTAACCAATAAGGAAATTAACGGTTATGGGGAGCGGGCGGGTAAGTGGAACTGAACCCACTATCAGATCAGCCATGATCTTATTGAACGGCAGAGAAGGCTCAAGGGGCTAGATGACCTACTCCTGCTCCTATTTCTTATGTTCTGATGAGTCAAGCAGCTGGTGCTTTTCGAAATCTGACAAAGCAAATCCAGGTTAATGATGAATCAACCGGGATATCTAGACAGCATTGACCTTTGACCTGAGAATAGGATCAAAGAGGAACTGGCCAATAAAAAAGAAATATAATAGTTGAGTAATATAATACGACAGTTAAATTGGCTATGCACACAGACAAGACTGAATGGGAGCTATAATGTCCGAGAGCTAAGTAATATGTTAAGGCTTCAGACCAGGAGATCTTGCAGGCAGATAAAACTTCAAAAAAAACTAAAATCAGAGGAATGTGTAATTAAATTTCCAATAATGGGAGAACTGGAAGATATGACGTTAGTTGTATTTAGTGATGTTTCACATGCCAATCTACCAGATGGACTTTCGAACAGTGCTGGATTCATGATAGGCTGAGGGAGCTAGGTCTTTTCTCCCTGGAGAGACAAAGATTGAGAGGCGACCTGATAGACGTTTATAAGATGTTGAGAGGTATAGATAGGGTGGATTCTCAGAGACTATTTCCCAGAGCTGAAACAGTCGCTACGAGAGGACACAGGTTTAAGGTGCTGGGGAACAGGTACAGAGGAGATGTCAGGGGTAAGTTTTTCACTCAGAGGGTGGTGAGTGAGTGGAATCGGCTGCCATTGGTGGTGGTAGAGGCGAACTCATTGGGGTCTTTTAAGAGACTTATGGATGAGTACATGGGATTTAATGGGATTGAGAGTTATAGATAGGCCTGGTAGGTATGGATATGATTGGCGCAACGTGTGGGCCAAAGGGCCTGTTTGTGCTGTAGTGTTCTATGTTCTATATTCTTGGTAGGTGAGGAAGTAAACTGTTGCCCATGGCCTGGAAAGCAAATAAAGTAAAAAAGATAGTCAAAAGTACATTGGTGGCTGAAACTGTAGCATTAGTGGAGGCAATAGATATGGGGATATATTTATCTGATACATTAACAAGAGTTATTTATCATGGTAAAATTGAAAGAATTGACCACTACATCATTTGATGTGGACAATGTTCACTCAACAAAAAGTGTAACAGAAAAGTGACTGAGAATTGATTTGGCCAGTATTAAACAAATGCTGGAAAATAAGATTTCAAAGCTCAACTGAGATGGTGCAAATCTAATTATCACACTGTTTTACAAAAAGGGTGCAGGTTCTGGAAAGTTAAGAATACTGGAGGATGGTTATCTTAAATTAATTTGGAAAAAGAAAATAGGGGTATCTGTTACAATGTAATCAATGATAACATTGGATCTGTTGTAATGTAACCAATGGTAATGTGCTGTGAGGATCAGCTGACCTGGTAGACAATATAACCAATGACAAAATGATGTTGTGGTCAGCTGACCCCAGTATAAATAAGAATCAGATGGGAATTGTGGGGAGTTTGTATGGTCCAGGGTGTGGCTACAGTATTGGAGTAATGAAGTCTCTTTATTAAACCTTTTTTCTTTGATTTACTTTCTGAAGTTAGTTCTTCTATTGTTTGCAACTGAAGTACTCCTACAGCCAGGTGAGCAACTATATCTAATATTTACACTCCTCCTCTTGAATTTGCATGTTTGCATCTATTTTCCTTTCTTTCTTCACCTGCACCCCTTTTAGTGTGATAATTACACTTGCACCAACCCACTTTCTATACTCCTCTAGATTTTTTTCTGCTTTATCTTGCAATGTGTGTTTCTGGTTGGGAGGGTTGGGGCAGTGGGCTCTGGATTTGGTGGTACTGCTCTCTAGATGGTGGTACTGCCAAAAAGATGGTCACAGTGTAGATTGTCTACACTGACCATCAAATCTCAATTGTGAATGCCTCCCACTGATTTGACATTTTTTTCCTTCTAGTAACTACATCCAGTCAACCTTCACCTATGCATCTCTCAGCTTTTTAACATTTGTCTTCCCCTAATTTAGAACTTGTACTCCTTTTTTAACTTTTCTATAAATGCTAAATCTAACTTTATTTTGGTCACTATCCCCAAGATGGTCCTTTGCTGTACTTCATCCACTTGCCTAGCTTCCTTGGAGTAAATGTGGACTTGTGCCTCCTTGTTGGCCTTGTTCTGTGCTGGTTAAAGTTTTCTTGAAAGCAGTTCAGGAACTGCGTGCCCCTTGTGTCCTTTATGCTGATGTTAGGGTAGTTGAATTCCCCAATTATTACTGCCATATTGTTTTTGCAGTTGGGTACAATAACACTGGCTTGATGTCAGTGGATCAGACTGGGAATACTCAGGGCACAAACAAGAAATTTACCCTGAAACTGATGGACCTGTCTGGCCTGAACCAAGTGTACCTGCACACCATTTCATCTACATGATTGCTGACAACATTGTGTAGCTTGGTGATTTTTACCAGTTCCACCAGAAGTCTTGATGTGGCACTCAGTTTGCTGTAAAATGTATCAAAACATCCAATCACAATGATACAGTTGAAGTTACAGCCTAGCATGACCGGCCTGGAAATTGGCAGCAGTGGTGGGAGTTGAAGGCACACATTGAAACGTAACTCTTAAAAGCATGGGAATTTTACCAAATTTGCCCTGTTAACAAGCTTCTGAAGGCTTTGCACCATTTCACAGATAATAATGCTGTACAACAGGAGCACTAAATCATGAAATTAACTGCAGTATGTTTCAATATATTTTCCATCACAATATTGTGTGCACTCAAAAAAAATGCCATCAATATTTCATGAAGGTCCTTTAAGGTCATGGGAGTAGTAGCAGAGAAGTCAGCCATTCAGCCCTTCAGACTTGATCCACTGCTCATTTAGATCACAGCTGGCCTGTAAGTCAATTCCATCTATCTGCCTTTGGTTCTATAATCATTAAAACAATTGCGCAAGAAAAATTCATCAACCCCAGAATTTGTAATTGGCTGTTTAGAGAGGAGTTCCCAATTCCCATTCCCTTTCTGCGAAGAAGTGCTCTCTGAATAGTCAAGTTCTAATTTTAAGGCTAGATTCCCTCCTCCTGTACTCCCTTACAAGAAAAAATAGTTTGGGGGAACAATTTATTTGCATAGTGGTGCATAGACTTGCCTTCATTCTGCCAGGGTGGGCAGCGCTGCAGGTTACTAACTGCTCAGGCCTGCATTGGGCTATGCAAGCCAATTTCTCACACCCTAATCTTTTGTCTAACTTGTCAAATACTTTAATTGGCTGGAATTATCTGCCTGCTCCCAGTAGTGGGATTTTCTGGTTTGCTGACTGCGAATCCCCATTGCAGAATTCCCAATAGTGAGGAGACCATATAATGGAAAGCCCCATTTACAATGACAGGACTAGGAGATCCTGCTGTTGGCCAATGGCACGTCAACTTCATCTTTGCGAAACATATTGCGGAAAGCATGGAAAATCCTGCCCGCTGTCTTAAACTTCTCAAATAGATCAGCCCTTAATATTCTATTCTCAAGGGAATACAAACCTCGTGTTAACTATTTATCCTCAAACTTTTTAGCCACAATAATGATTTTAATGAACCTACAATCTGCTGAAGACCAATATGTCCTTCCTAAGATGCAGTGCCCAGAACTGAATGCAGTAATTTAACCAAGATCTAATCAGAATTTAGAATAGTAGAATAATTTCCACCCATCTGTATACCAACCTCCTTAAGATAGTTAAAATTCCATTAACCATTTTATTACACTTTATGCCTGAATACTGGTAATTAATGATTTATGTATATTGAAATTGATCTGGACATCTGATGTCTTTCACAGTTCCAAGATTCTCATTATTTAGAAAATAGTCTGATTTGTATTTTTTAGCTCTAAGGTAGACAACCTCACACTGAACTGTCAGTCAAGGTTCTGTCCACATATTTAATGGATCAGTTAATATTTATAACCTTTTGCTCCATTTTTGTGATGTACACAAAATATACAGGATATGTGCCTGTGTATTCTTCATGTATAGATATAATAAAAAGCTGAGGCCCTTGTACAGGTCCCTGGAGGACACCACTAGTCACCTCCTATTAATTTGAATACATTTCATTTATCCCTGCTCCTTGTCTTCTACCTCCTAATTCCCTACCCATGCCCAATAAGTTGCCTCCAATTCTATGTTCTTTCATTTGTGTTAACAATATAGAAGCTGTGCAAAGTGCAAATGAATAACATCCAGATCCATTTCTTACCTTTCATTTTAATGAATTCCAAAAAGAATTGAATACATTTGTTAAATATGATGTACTCTTTACTCTCTCTCATTAGTTATGAGTGCTCAGTCACTCTGTCTCCAATAGAAATACTCAGCAAGTTGCAGAACTAAACCACTGAGATGATGATATTGAAATCCATTTCACAGATTAATAGTCAGTGCCATAGTTCTTAAAATTACTGTAATTTAGCAGCCCAAATGTCTTAGTCACTGAGTACAGTCAGTTCTCCTCTACTCATATTGATTAGCTGGCCCACCTGCAGGCTCAATATATTTATGGCTTCCTACACTTGCAGGCTGTAATGGTTATTGCTCTCATGCTGCATCTATTATTTATTTGTGCCAGGAAGAATCAGCGGGAATATAAAATATTTAGGAGCAAAAATTGCCTCAATTACTTCCTCTTTTAAAATTCTCACTATATTCCTCCTTTTTGCAGAAACAATACTCAGTGAAAAATTGTTTAGGTACAGGTAAACTAGAAACACTTGTGTTCCATTGGCCATTGGCAGTTACAGAGTACAGATCATGTTTAATTAGATACAGGGCAAAGATATGGCAGTGGCATAAAGTGAGCTGATAACAAAGCAAAACTCTTTTGCATCTCATGTCTGATTTATACCCAAATTCATGCATTACTTTTCTTCATGACACAAGATTACCTTGAAAGTAATTTTAAAAAAAGGCATGTCAGCATTGCCAATGCTGTATTATAACACAACTGGTGACATAGTGATTAGCACCACAGCCTCAGCACCAGAGACCTGGTAGGATGGATTTGTTGTCTTTTTATCAGAGCACTTAAAAAATGTCACTCGGTTTAGACAAAGTCAGCATGAATTTATGAAACGGAAATCATGTTTGACAAACCTAGAGTATTTTTGAGGATGTAACTAATAAGAATACATAAAGGTGAACCAGTGGATGTGATGTATTTGGATCTTCAGAAATCTTTTGTTAAAACTCCACATAAGAGGTTAGTGTGCAAAGTGCATGGCTGGAATGTTATGGTCATTTGCGCCAGCAGGATTTTCCCATCCCACTGCAATGAATGGAGGGCACCAAAATCTCTGCCCTTGCTGCAGCAGGAGCATGGCATGAATGGCCAGGAGGATCGTGCCCCAGGGGATTTGGAGTAACATACTGTCATGGATTGAGAATTGACTAGCAGACAGGAAATAGTTAGTAGGAATAATCAATCTTTTTCAAAATGGCAGACGGCGACTAATTGGGTCATGCAGACATCAGTGCTTAGGCCCCAGCTATTCACAATATGATTGGGATGAGACAACAAAATGTGAACTTTGTGAATCATGCTGAGCGCAATTTCATCATTAGCAACATAAAACGCCATGCTAAGAAATATTGGAAAATTACATCATTTCAAATATAATATTATGATTAATTTTGGAAAAGTTGAATCAAATTAACGGTTACATCCAAGAGAATGATAATGAAATAGTATCAGTCCAAATGAAAATTTTCACTTCACAAAATTAATCTTAAATATAATCTGAAATTTACAGACGCAATAGGTTTCATGTTCATTTTAAATCAGAGCGCAAACTGGTACTGAATCAAGCATCAGTCCTTCACATCACCTAATTTTTACTCTGACTTCAGTGAAAAGGAAGTGTTGGGTGTAAAACGGGTAGCTCATTTAGTATTGTCTGTTTTCTAGTCAGCATTAAAAGTGAAAATTCACTTCAATCTGTGTCTTCAAACAATGGAATTTTATCATCATGTGTTGTTGAGAGATTTCCTTACACTCCCACCTCCCCCTCCCCATCCCCACCACCCTGCACCCACATCTCGGCAACAGTGTAACATCCTCCCCATTCCCCCAGTGGCAACATGGGGCACTAGCGTCAGGATTCTCCTGATGAACTCCTCCGTCATGGCCCACTCATTCATAACCCCCCCCCCCCCCCCTTTGCTGACCACCACCCACACCTCCATCCCCCCTGCATACTTCCCCCTTGCCAACCCAAATCTTAAGGCCTCCCTCCTTGCCCCCCTGCCCAGCCCTTCACCCTTTGCAGAGCTGGTCTGCCATCACAAAAGGTTCCTCCACATCGGTTTAATTTCCTGGCATCAACTCTTCACTCCAACTCCCTCAAATCTGTGGATGGATTCTGTGTCAAGGGATATGCCTTCTTGAAGAAATGGCTCCTCAACCTTCTGCAAGAACTCCAGAGGTATAGAGGTATTACAACCAAAGCCATCCTGGTTTACCAGGATGACAACTGAGATGGCCATCACATCTCTGAACTGCTGCACCAATTGGGTGGTGCCCAGCAAGGGTCTGGTGGTCTACTGTGTTGCCCTCACCATGGCCCTCCAGAGAATTCTGGACTTGAGGATGGTAAGATCCTTAAAGGACTCAGCCCACCAGAGGAGGAAGAGGAAGACTTGGACCAAGGTACTGGCCCACAAAGACATGACCAGGCACAGTGAGGGGCATGAGGATGCTATGCATGTCAGGGATCATCTGATTCAGGAGTTAAGGCCATCTGACCCTGATGAAGGACATGGTATGGAGCTCATTCTCACCTCCTTTAGATAATATTTTTACTGAAGATGCAGCCTGGAAGATATAAATCTCACTACCAATGAAGGATGTAAATCTGGCCAGAAATTTCACCATTGAGGAACCTTGCTCTACTTCACCACTTCCTACTTGTTTCCTTACACCTCCAATAATAAAAGGAGGCTCGCACGTCTGGCTTCAAATGATCTAAAACAATGCATATTCACAGGAAGGTGACACCCCAGTGGCCCACTCAATGCTCTGTCTGATCTGTTGGTCTCCATTCTCAGCCATTTTGTGGCCAATGAACGAGAGGTGGCCTGCTCACTTATCTCAGCTTGAGATTCCTCTGGTAATTGTTCTTCTCATTGTTAGCATCCTCAGCTCTTGACTGGCATTCCACTTGGCAGGAGAGGGACAAGTGGGGTACAACTGACATTCCCTTCAATAGGGAGGTTGTAGACAGTTGCTTTTCAAATTGGAGGCCTGTGACCAGCTGTGTGGCTTAGGCATCAGTGCTGGACCCACTGATATGTCATGTATATTAATTTAGATGAGGAATATAAGAGGCATGGTTAATAAGTTTGCAGATGACACCAAGATTAGGTGGCATAGTGGACAGTGAAGAAAGTTTTATGTCCAACTGCAACGGATCTTGATCAATTGGGCCAGTGGCTGATGAATGGCAGATGGAATTTAATTTAGACAAATGCGAGGTGATACATTTTTTGAACCAGGGCAGGACTTACTCAGTTAATGGTAAGGTGTTGGGGAGAGTTACAGAACAAAGATCTAGGGGTACATGTTCATTGCTCCTTGAAAGTGGAGTCACAGATGGACAGAGTGGTGAAGAAGGTATTCGGCATGCTTGTTTTCATCGGTCAGAGCATTGAATCCAGGAGTTGTAACATCTTGAAGTTGCAAGACATTGGAAAGGCCACACTTGGAATATTGTGTGCAATTCTGGTCACCCTATTATTGAAAATAAAGTAGAAAGAGTGCAGAAAAGATTTACTAGGATGCTATCAGGACTTGATGGATTGAGTTACAAGGAGAGACTGGGGCTTTTCTCACTCGAGTGTAGGTGGCTGAGGGGTGATCTTAGAGGGCTATAAAATAATGAGGGGCACAGATCAGCTAGATAGTCAATATCTTTTCCAAAAGGTCAGGGAGTTTAAAACTAGAGGGCATAAGTTTAAGGTGAGAAGGGAGAGATACAAGTGTCCAGAGGGGCAATTGTTTCAGAGTGATGAGTGTCTAGAACAAGCTGCCAGAGGCAGTAGTGGATGTGGGTACAATTGTCTTTTAAAAAGCATTTAGATAGTTACATGGATACAATAGGGATATGGGCCAAATGCAGACAATTGGGATTAGCTTAGGGATTTTTTTTTAAAAGGGCGGCATAGACAAGTTGGGCTAAAGGGCCTGTTTCCATGCTGTAAACCTTTGACTCTGTCTATGCCATCTGCACCACTGACCTATCCATGTTAGATATACTCCAAGTCCAAGAGCTGCATGGACTCCTCCAATCTTTGTCCATAACACTGCAGTACTTCATGGAACTCTAGCATCTGGGAACACATCTGTGCTCAGCTGATCAGGGTTTTGTCTGTCTGTCCTTCTCCAAAGACAACTGCATCCAGCTGCCTTCACCTCTGGCATCTCCTGCACTATAGTGCCATGCTGCTCACACATTATCACCTTATTTAAACCTGCAGAGTTGCCTTCAAAGGTGACCAGCTTGTTCAATCAGGGGAAACTGGAAGCTCTTATCCTCTTGATCAAGAGTTGCAAATCTTTGGTTAGGAGTCATTAACTGTGCGATTTGGGTGCATATGCTCAGGCTTGATATTTGAAAGTTGAACTTTGTCTGTTCTAGGCAGTTCACTGAGATAAATCAAGAAATGGGGGTAGGAGGAAGGAACGTCCACTGCAATTTTAAGTTCTTAGAAGAGTGGTTTTGAATACGAGATGTATAATCAATCTTTAGTTCAACATGGTGAGGATGCTGGGAGAAAGAAAACTAATTGTGATAATAACAAAATGTTGACCTATTAAAACAGGTAAGGCAGGCATTTGAGTTACTTTGGTCTTGGTTTCAAAATCAATTTTAAAGTAATGGTTTTGGTTAAGAACGTCTACTGACAAATGTACTTCATAATCACAGAATCCCTATAGTCCAGAAAGAAGCCACACTGATAACATTCCTATCCAGGCCCAATCCACACAGCCCCACATCTCTCTAATCTATGCATCCTGAACAGTGAGAATTTAGTATGGCCAATGCACCTAACCTGCACATCTTTGGACTGTGGGAGGCAACTGGAACACCCAGGAGGAAACCCATGCTGACACAGGGAGAATGTGCAAACTCCAGTGACCCAAGCCAGGAATCAAACCCGAATCCCTGGCAGAGGTAATAGTGCTAATCATTTTATCACCATACCGTCAATGAGAAATCATGCTGCATTGTCAAGTAGTGACTAGCTTGAGAGGGAATCTGTATTTTAATGTTTCGAGGCAGATTTAACCAAGATATAAACTGAACTAAACATGCAAAGTGAAAGGTAGGCAAAAAGGTTAAAAAAAATGAATTTTGCAGTCTCCAAGAAAATTAAGAGCAAATGGAGGTAGGGAGAGTGAAACTAAACCTTGGTGAGAGCTTTAAAAGCACAGGGATTAATCAAAGCTGAGTAGTAGAGGTTGTTGACTCCAATGGGGCAGAACAGGCATGCCAAAGATGATTCAAGACAATGCTAGAAAAAGTTGGGAATAATGTTATTGCAGTTGTTTGTGTTTAAGATAAAATAGGTCAATCTACACCATCCAGAGTTGAGTAGGTTGTGTAGATGTGTGCCATTTGTGGTGAATGTGGAACTCAAGGTTGATTATACACAGCTGTTGGCTATGATCAGACTAGTCTGTAAAAGAGGAACTAAGACAAACAAGAGTTTGAAGGACTTTATCATTCACTGATCACTGCTGAGCCAATGAAATGACTATCTGCTGCTTACTGTGTAGTTTATAGTTCGCACTCAACCACAAATTTGCCTGTTAATTTGTGTTTAGCTTGTTAATTCTGGGTGTTAGAGTATAGGACAGATAGCACTTAGTGTTTGCTTTGTTCATTCTCGTAAAAATTCTTTTGAAAATGTGGAATCTTGCAACCTAATTCCGTGGGGGCGGGGTGGGGTGGCAGGGGGCGGGGCAGGGTGGGGGAAAGTAGTTTAGATCAGAGTTGAGGAGGAACTTCTTCACTCAAAGGGTGGTGCATCTCTGGAATTCTCTACCTGTTGAAGTGGTGGAGGCTACCAATCAGAATAGCACCCATTGTGAATATATGAGTCACGGGTAGATAGGTTTTTGACAGACAAGGGAATTAAGGGTTATGGGGAGAGCAGGAAAGTGGAACTGATCCACTTCAGATCAGCCATGATCTTCTTGAATGGTGGGGCAGGCTCGAGGGGCTAGATGGCCTACTCCTGCTCTTATTTCTTATGTATCTCACCAAATGTTAGAGCCTCCTCCCCAATCAGCTTGGCTGCCTTTATTGGAAAGCTAGTTTAATAGTGTCATTTGGACTATGGCAAAAGATGAAACAGCAGATAACTAAATGGTGAGTTACTACATTCTTAGACAGTATGCAAAGAACATAGGACATATCTTTGTCCTTTTGAGTGATCTTAAATTGCACAAGTAGAGACCATGCATTTAATGAAGCACAATAATAAATTCAGATTACCCCAAGTTGTTGAGTCACACTGTAGTTCCAACAGTAGTTGGAATCCTGAGTAATTATTATTCATGTGAGAATAGACAGTCAATTGCAGGTGGTAAAAGTTATAATAGTCAATTTCAGTGCTGCTGCCTGCTGTTGGATTTTTACTTTGACTAATACTAAAGGACAAAAAAATTAACTAGAAAGCTGATGTACTTCCAAGAGACATTTTACTTACCAGTTTCTTAAATTGGATTTTAAATCCTGTAGCTGAAAAGAGATTTTGGTTTATATTTAATGCCTGATGCCACCCAAATAGTAACATTTATCTATTAGTCTCTAGTCTATTGTGCTCATGAGGCATGGGAAAGCATTGTCAAAGATGTCATTATAGTAAAGTTTTGAAATTACTATTCCATGTGGTTCAGAAAAATTCAATACATCACTAATGACTGAAAAATGTCAATTACCTCCCAGGTTCACAGTTCCTACAGCTTTGAATTCGATAAACTGCCTTTTATGTAGAACTCACTCTCTGAACTCAGAGCTAAGAGCAACCTTAGGCACACTTAATCGACTCAATACAAAGAGTGCTAGACACCATGCATCCAATGCAAGGTTTTTAATTGCGTGTACACAAAGAACTTCCCTGCACCAAATGAAATGGCTGGAGTGGTTCTGACATTACAGAAAAACAGCTTAGCAATTAGTCACTTACAGCAAATCAGGAACAAGCATTTTGTTCACATCCTTCATTGACGTATGTACATGCGAATTAAATCCTGGCATGTCACCCCTTCTCATTCAAAAAAACTGATTTCTGCTAATCCTTCATTTATATAGCATATCCCCATATCTCACCTTTGGTATGTTAGGCAAAAATATGGTCTTCCTCACCCCCCAGTGATGATAAAGCAGAATGTTGAGGCCTATTCAAGTGAAGATTATCCTGAAAGCAGACAGGCACCCTTGAAGGTCTGGAACTGAAAATGTTCTCATAAGCTGTTAGAGAAGGCATGATTTTTTTAATTGAGCATTTTAACTGACACAGCAGTGGCACAATGGCTAACACTGCTGCCTCTGCCAGGGAGGCAAGTTTAAATCTCCAACTTCAGTGATTGTATGGAGTTTGCACGTTGTCTATGCAGGTTCCTTCTGGGTGCTCCAGTTTCCTCCCAAAGTCAAAAGTGCAGGATAGGTAGATTCCACCCCCTCCCTTTCCAAACCACACCCCCACCCCCCTGCCACTGCCACAAATGGTGTATAGGTTAGCAGATAAGAGATATTACAGGGATTGGGCCTAGATGGAATGCTTTGTTGGTAGACTTGATGGGCTGAATGGCCTACACTGTAGGGATTCCATGAACAGTTTGATGCTCCACACTAATTATATCACCATTATCCATCACAGGATCTCCAACTTTGATCTCCTTTTATTACCTCCTATTTATTGCTTCGGAACAGGTTTTAAAGTAATCAGATAAGCAAGCAGAAAGATAACTGCTCAAGAGTGCAGCTAGACAGACAGGTTGAGAATTTTGGGTGCACTCAACTGTTGAGAAATACAGCTGTTCCCCTGATAATATTGCCCCCTACTATCACTACTTTTTTTAATTTCCCCACTTAAATGGGTCCCTGCACCACAATACTTGGGTCAGTTTGCTCATCTACCATGCAGTCCACTCATCTATACAATTTGTAAGAACCTCAAACCTGTTGAACATTAGCTCAAAAAGGGAGAAGTGTAACAAATTTGATTGCCCACTGCTAGTCTGCAGCTACAATTGGTTTGAGGAGGGTGGGAGGAGCAGCAATTGTTCTGGGCAGTGCAGACTAGATGTCCATGCAGTGTTAGGCTTGTGATCAACTACACAACCCCTCCCCACACCAAGATTGTTGGAGGTGGGCAGGGTAGGGGTCACTTGGACTGTCAGGCTGCTTGCAACAGCTCTCTCCCTGGCTGTTAGAGTTAAGCATGTGCAATATCAAATCCACACCCCTCGAGCCCACTGCCTACAGCAGTTGGAAACAGTCTAACTCATATTTTGAATGTCTTTGTCTTCAAGATTGGGTGTAGGGACTCTCCCATTGTCATGCTAGCTGGATACTTCAAATCATTCTTGTAAAATTTTGCCCACTGATTCCCTGCATACTGTCTATTTCTAACCCTAAGAATTGAGAAGTTATGATTCAAGTCCAGATCTTGGTAATTATAGTCCATAGTATATGGCAATATTCTACTTGGCCTCTTAACTATGCAAGTCAAGTAAATGTGTATATACCTGGTTCCAGATGGTTAAGAAATATAATCTTAAAGAACTGCACCGCTGACAGTTGTGCCAGCAATACGAGCTCAAATATAACTTAAACCAACAGTCACCTGAGTGATTACAATTTGTCCCAGCCCTGATGTGTTATCAATGTTGATAAACTTTAGGTGCCAAGGGATATAAGGAGCCTTCAACATTAAGGACCAATGTTGTTCAATACCTGGATTTTCTCAGACCCTCAGTCTTTCCACAGTATTTTGTGCCTTATGTTCAAATAGGTACAACGAGATTTATTACACTGACCATTCTCAATCATCCAGAATAATTACAAATGCTTTTCATAAGTTTTTTTCATGTATTTATTTAATGCAAGTAATGGGCATTTCAACATTGAACAATGGTACTCTTAATTATTGCATTCATATATTTAAAACCAGAACAGAAACTTCAGTTGTTTTGGTTCAATGTATTAAATAGGATAATACTGAAGGATGTACTGCACAGCAAATGTCCAGTTTAGGCACACATGATAAAATACATTAGAAATTGTTGTTGATCTTTTTGCATGATCAAAGAACAAATAATGCAAGGTCACACACCAGTTAATTTTTAGACAGCAACCTAGAAATAATGATTTTAAAAAAGCAAAATGATGGATACCAGAAATTTGAAAAAAAGCACTGGAAACAAAATGCAAGAGAATCAGAGTTAAATGTTTCAGGTTGATGACTTTACTAAAATTGCAAAGTGTTACAGGAGAAGTAATTGGTTGAGTACAGAAATATCAAAAGAACAAAACTATTTTAGCATGGAAGGAGGGAGGCAATAAATATCAAACATGAATAACTACAATGTGCTAATTTGGAAAGAAATTATTATTTCAGCTGGGAGGAGCACAAGGGAAGAGGTGAAAGGACATGTGTTGTATCTTGCATTTTTCTGGAAACGACATGAGGATGACTGAGGTATGAACAATATCATGGAGTCCCTTTGGGATGCTGCATGGAGAAGGGGTAGAATTGCTGGTGGTGCCGGCAGAAGACAGACAATCTGTTGAATGAGGGAGGTTGGAATGGAAGACTAGGGCAAGGGAACACAGGTCTACAAGTGGTGAGAGCGGAAGTGTGGGAAAGTCTACAGTCACAGCTCTGACACTGGATGGGACTCCTTAGCTGTGGGGAAAAAAGGACAAAACACTGAAATGTGGCTTCAGGACAGACATGAAGAAAATAAAGAAACGCTTAGTAGCAAATAGTGCTTACAGGAAGGAATATGTAAGGAAGCTTGGCCAAGGTAACTGGCCTACAGCAGACACTCGCCAATCATTTGAAGACAAGTCTAGGAAGGCAGTATATTGTGAAGACAAGTGAAAATGAATAACATTTCCCAGTTCAAGGCAAAAGTGAGAAGTGCCACTGATTTTAAAAAAAAAGTCAAAGTTATTCAATGAGGACATGTTCCATTTGGTGGAAGTGGTGCTTTTGGATGGGTATCGATTGGACCTCTAACATCCCTCAGGCCACTCTGGTGGAGGTTAGACAAACTTTTAAAAAGTGATATGGGAAGAAAACAGTTCTATGGGGCAAGAGAAGGCTGAAACTACAGGTTTACAAGGACCACTGGTAAAATTTTGGGAAGGAGATAGAAACAGGTTGTGCAGGATGATGCTTGAGGAAATGGGAAAGAAAAAAGTCAGAAGAGCTGAGGACTGTGTCAATTTGGAAAGTTATAGATTGTTCAGTAGTAGGTTCATGGTCCAGGGGTAATATCAGTTAGCATTTAGCCTCAGCAAGCAGAGGTCAGTTCACTAAACATCACTCGTCAGAAGGTTTACTGACCATAGTGGGCCTGACAGAACAGTGCACTGTAAGGTGGTGTTGGGAGGGGATGGTTAAAAAAGGTCAAAAAACAGACAGGAGCAGAGAAGAGAAATCAAGATGACAGAGGTCACATCAACAGTTCCAAATTAAAAGATCCAGCAGGAGTAACAGATTAGAGCATGGTTCAGATTGAAGAATAAGTCTCGATACGAGTGAAAGGTACTCATGTGAAAGAAAAAGACTTCTAGCCAAAGAAGCAGATACGAAGCAAAGAAACTTGATACAAAAGATGCATTGGAGATGTAACACTTGCCTGTTTACTTCTCTTCTAGGTAAAGAGATGTACACATCTTTCAATTTAGTGATATTCACTGCTCACAATACAATCTCCTCTATGGCTGGGAGACTAAGACAGATTGGTTGACCAAACTATCTTTGTTCAGTCTAAAAACGTGACTGGCTGTCTATCATTTAGATTCTTTACTGCACACTCCTCAGACTTTAACCTCCAATAGTATCCCAAACAAACTGAAATCAACTTCAAAGAATAATTAGTCTTCCAATTAGGAACTTTTACAATCACTGATTATAACCTAATTGTTGAATTCATTTCCCCTTTTTAAAATCCATACAAACAGTAGCTACTAGTATGGATTCTGCAATTCCCATTTATACCTCTTCTAGTTCAGCCTTTTTCTTGCAGCTTTACCATTTCATTTCTTGTGCACCATCCCTTTTGTCACTTCCCTTCCCCATTTCTAAATCTTGTCCTGTTCTGATGAAAGGCTATGGTCCTGCAATATCTGGTTTCTGAATTGCAAAGTATTTATAGGAATTGTTTTAATTTCATAATTAATTCTCATCTCTATATTTTTCCCCATTATCCTTATTCCAGAGAAGTTTTAAAAACATTTGAATTAAACACTTTACAAAGCTATATTAAAAAAGCCAGAAATCTGCCACTTTTTCAGTGTCATGCATTCCAAATCAAAGCACCCCAAGAGGCCACAGTTAAATAGAGCTTCATCATATTTAATACAACAGGTTTAGACATTCTTCTTTCAAGGGTTTGCCCCCATCAAAAGTTGCATTTCTTCCAAGCAAACACTCCAGTTAATTGCAAAGTAATTTGTTGTCTTGCTCAGGTGTAAGATCAGGATGCTAGAGAAAGAAGTTAACAAAAAGAAAGTAAGTCCCATTTAAAATCCTTTTCTCCTAATCATTCGCCTAAAATGGGGAATAAGTTGAGGCACAGAACTGGGAACTGATATTGGACCAGCAGCAGAGGGGGATCACCAAAAAGCTAATGGGGCAAAGTGCAGATCACTAACAGTAACACCTTATGTGAAATATCACATTTATTTGGAAAACAGGTTTTCCTATTTGTGATTGAATACACAAAGGGCCATAAATTCTCTTGTATTCCAAGTGTCCATTCTTTATGAAGTCTGCAGGATCTTCCTTCCAAAGATTCAAAACCAGCCCTCAGACATCTACATTCTTTCAAATCACTAGATTACAATAATGGAAATGTATAGAAGTTACAACATGGAAATAGGCCATTCAGCCCCCTTCAACTCCCCTCATTCAGGAATACATTGGGTAGCCAAATGTTGGTAATTTCTGCCTCAACCACCAATTGAAAAGGAGATTCAACAACTCCCCAAAGGCATTTCCCCTCCCTTCTCCATTCCATTTTGCATTGTTGTTCCTTCAATCTTCGCTCAACCATATGCTTCTAATTATTTACCATGTCTTTTCATTAATTTAAGCTTCTATCATCTGCATTGTTTCAATTTAAAAACCTATTTTTCAAGCCTTTCATACAGCATTATAACACTGATTCTCTTATCCTTCGTAAAACCTCCATCTATTTCCAAAACATACTCCTGGGTTTTATATAGGCTTTACATTTCCTCTGCTGCATATTTAAGCTGTCTTGACTTAATCTCAGCAACTGGACACCCCAAATGCCTCTGCTCTTTCACATCCTGCATGCTTCGAGTACATTTACCTCATACTTACTAACAATTCTTGCAGCCATCTGAGTTTACACCACTACTTTACTAATATTTCTTTACACCTTGCACTCGTCAAAAATTCCTGTGTTGGCATCATCTGCAAATTCTGACACCACTATTGCATCTCAATTATTTGAATTGAAATAGTGTACAGGACCAGCCACAAATTTGCATCCTGTGGGAATCATTATCCAATTCAAACTAGAAAGAGCTTTTAACCATTTTCCTCCCTAATTTAAATCAGAAGAGCCAAGACCACAACTAAGGTTCCTAACTCTATCTCAGCTAAGAATCAGCAATCAAAGCTGGACAGCAGAATTGAACAGTCAAGGACAGATGCTTTTGGGAAGGTTTGGAAGAATAGAAACATCAAGTTATACCAAGGGAAAATAAACTCCCTTATTTTTACTCAGTTCTGTTAGAGATCATATGTAATATTCAAAAATTAACTTTTCACTTAATTAGATTTCTTACTGCAGCTTTTAGTGCTTGACGTAGGTCCGCAATAATGTCTGCTACATCCTCCAAACCAACAGATAATCGTATTAGGGTGTCACTTATCCCCAGTGCATCTCGATCTTCTTTTAGGACAGAAGCATGTGTCATAATAGCCCTACAAATGGGAATAGAATTTATTGGGGTTGAAATGTTTTATTCATGATTTTCTACTATATACAGAATCAAGCATTTTCACCATCATTCTCCCCCACCTTACGTTATTTACATCTCTATTTGCTTGTATGATGGGCTGGTGAAAGGTGGGCTGTGGTGTTAAGTGAACAGATTGGAGGATACACATCTAACTTATTTTCCCATTGACTTAGCTTTCCCCTTGGTAAGGCCTCAGCCAGAGTTGACTTACCAACTCTTTTCTCAATTAGTATAAATTGTGATCGTTTGAAATTTGCCTGTTTAGCCTGATGAGCAAAAGGTGAAAAAATTTCAGCAACAATCATACTTTTCAGTGATAACCTAGATTAAAAGTAAGCTTCATCGATTAGTCACAAATAGGCTTATATCAACACTGCAGTGAAGTTACTATGAAAATCCCCTAGTCACCACTCTGGCATTTGTTCAGGTACACCGAGGGAGAATTTAGCACGGTCAATGCCCCTATCCAGCACGTCTTTTGGACTGTAGGAGAAAGCCCAAGCACCCAGAGGAAACCACTGCAGTCAGAGGGACAATGTGCAGACTCCATGCAGACAGTGGCCCAAGCTGGCAATCAAAACCAGGTCCCTGATGCTGTGAGGCAGCAGTACTAACCACTGTACCATCATGTTGCCCAATTGCAGCTTACATTCAGAGTGTAGTGCATTTTAATGAATCAAAAGTAATATTGCTTGTTACAAAAGATTGAAAAATGGTTTTATCCTTTAATGGAATTGAAAAGGTTCCAAGATGCATGGTTAAAAATTTGGCAAGTTTAAAAAGAAAATCACAAGGTTGAACTGTCAAGCTGAAAGTACTAATTATTTTAACCCCTGCAAAAAAGTAAAAAAATGTAAAATCAGCATGTCAGTAGCAAAATTAAAATTTAAACATTTATGGTGATTTGTTGAAATTTGGTCTGGAATTCAAAGAATGAATTCATGGAAATGTGTAATAAAATTTAATCAAAAAATACAGGAAAAGTATTGGGTTACCATTGACCAGAAACTCAACTGAACTTGCCATATAAACAGTGGCTACATGAACAAGTCAGATACTAGGAATACCATGGCAAGTAGCTCTTCCTGACTTAAGTCTGTTCGCACAAATCTGCCTCACAGCATTAGGAACCCAGGTTCAATTCCTGGCTTGGGTCACTGTCTGTGGGGTTCTTCCCCCACAGTCTAAAAGAAATACTGGTTAGGTGTGTTGGCTATGCTAAAATTTTCCCTTGGTATACCCAAACAGGTGCTGGAGTATGGGGATTTTCACAGTAATTTGTGTAATGTTAATATAAGCCTACTTGAGACATGAATAAATAAGCTTAAACTTTAAATCATCTGGACAAAGCAGCCCATTAGATTGGCACCACATCCACTCCCTTCATCATTGTGCTCTGTAGTAAGTGTGTACTATCTACAAGATACACTGCAGAAATTCAAAGATTCTTAGATAGCACCTTTCAACCCATAACCACTTACATCTAGAAGGACAAGAGCAGCAGATACATGGGAATACCACCACCTGCAAGTTCCCCTCCAAGCTAGTCACCATGACTTATCTTCACCATTCCTTCCCAGTCGCTGGGTCAAAATTCTGGAATTCCCACCCTCTCAGCACAGAGTCAACCCACAGCATGTTGACTGCAAGCGGATCACCACCACTAATGCTGGCCAGCCAGCAACACCCACATTCCATGATTGAATAAAAGGAAATCTTATAACTTGTAGATCATGAACAGTTGTGAGCTTTAATGAAATTATTTAGCAATATTGAGAAGTAATTGCTACACATAAATCCACTCAAAGAATCAAATCAAATGTTTTTGATTATTCTGTTTGCTGGAATTTCAGAATGAGCAATATTTAAGCAGGCACTAATTAGAAACACTGACTTTTAATAATTAACTACTATAGTTTTAGATTTAAATGTTTGGGAAGACTTGAAGTAATAAAAATTCCTGGAAAATTTCTAACTTAATCAACTGACTTTTTTCAATGCACCATTAGTATAAAGAGCACAAATCTGTTTGAATAAAGGATTTATCAAAAAAATGAAAGTTTCACTGCAAAATGAAAATCATTTTTAAAATGAGTAGAAAAGGCAAGTTTTCAAAACTGCTCCCTGTTGGTCAAAAAGAATGATTAAGTGAATGGATTATAGGCACGTGCTTCTCACTCATAATTGAGTGGGAAGGAAAAAACAAAATCACATTAGTCAGTCACATGCTTCTCATGGATCAGTTAGTGCTAAATGGGCAAAAACTAGAATGCACTTTGTATAAATGTGTACGCACAGAATACATTTTCCTCCAATCAGATGGAACTATTACCTTATACCTTGCAACACTTCAGGAGGGCTTTAATCTCAATGAAGTAGGGAAAGGGTTAATGAATGACACTTTGTACCCAGCATATCACAAACATAACCCTTCCTCATAGCTGATTTCCTCAAGCCTGTACTGCTTGTGGCATCAACATAATTTATTCATGTTTTCCTTACTCGTTTGTCTTTCATTCTTTAACTTGCCTTTCCATAAAGGCAGATAGTTAAATGTGCATGTTATTTTGCAGACATTGACTATGTTTAACAAATACAAACTGGTAAGTTTTTTTGCAAACAGCTGCAGATGGAAGAATGCAATCATGGCTATTTGACAGGAGGACCCCTACTGGGAAGCCATGACCACAAGAAAATCTGTGAATCAGGACTGTACTGTAACTGTTGTGATTGAAGCTGCCAGATAGGCTGCAGGTTCTGGTTGAAGTGGAAACGTTGCCAGTTCTAACTTACCTGTGTTTGCCTTGTGATTGGTGCAGAGAATCATGTTGTACAAGTACCCACACTTTGAATTCAGTGAGAAACCTGATAAACCACTTAGGGGCCAGATCTCTCCCAAAAGTTTTTGGGATAAACTTGCTGTATTTTGACTCACTAACAGACTCAGGTGTCTTTTACCTACAATCAACATAAAAGCTTTTAAGAGAACATGGACAATGAACATTTCTAAGGATATTTCTACAACTTTTTTGGTAATTGACATTTGATATTTTCTCAGGAAACATTTCATACATTTTTCCAATGTTTTGTTTTCTTGTATTACTCTTAACTACTTTCAACTAACCCATTCTTAAATCTCCTAATCCAAGTTTAGCCAACATCTAAAACTAAAATGATGATTGACATAGATTTTGTAAAAATTCCTTACGGATGCTCTGCTAGACTTTCATATCCTCCCAAACTCTCAGCAAGGGCAAACAGCTGAAAGAAAAGAGGTAAAACAAAAAAATGTTTATTCACTCAAGTCATTTGAAACAGGAGATCAGTTTACATAAATGGAATGAACTGATAAGCAAAGTAGTAAGATGGAATTTTTCTCTACCACAGAACATGTTAGTTATTTTTATTAAATTCCTAAATTATCACCATATCATTGAGTCAAGCAGCTCTGTCTAAGTGTTGCAATAAACCACAAGATATAAAAATTCAAGGTCCAAGGCACAGTCTGAACTGCATTTGCTAATTTCAGTTAAGTCAATGGCAACAAATTCAAATGCTGATTTTAGCGTGGAACAAATTCCAACTGCTGAAAAAAGGTACAACAGCAACTGAGGGTTCCTTGTTTCTGTGGTTGGCAGGTCCCATGACAGTGTATTCCATCTTACACACTTCTAGACTCAACATTTCCTCAAAACGATGGGCATCATTCACCTCTCATCTCTTACACTCCAACAGCCTCTGACATTTTCTAGCACCATTTGTACTATCACCAAACATCTTCCCCTTCCCTTTGAGCATTCTTACACATCTTCTCAACATTGGCTCTTTCACAATCATATCCAATACCCTGCTCCCTTTACCACATGCTTTCTGTGCAAGCTGACCACAATCTTCCATCTCCTACACTGTTCCTTTGAAAGGAGAGTAAACTGGAGGAACAGCACATCTTCAATAACTCACTTTTACAGTCTTCTCACTCAATCTTTCAGTTCAATTTTAAATTCACTGCCTTTTGTTTTGGGCAGCAGCCATTAGTAATGATTCTGCTATTCCTATTTGCCTGCTCTAGCCCATCATCTCTTTAGTCATATAATCTCTTGCTTTCCACACTCATCATTGGCCTTCCTTTGTTCTTTCTTTCCACCCACCCCATTTTCCCTGTGTGCTTTCTAATAATCAAACAACTCAAATGTTCCAGTTTTGACAAAGTCATCAACCAGAATTATTAACACTCTCTCCACAGATGCTGCTTGAGCCTTGAGCATTTCCAGAATTTTCTGTTTTTACTGAAGAACACACATCTGAGGATGTCAGATGAGGGTAATTTTGAAGCCACCCAGGATGCCCACATAATTCATAAACCCATTAAAACAGTCACACTGGATAAGAAGCTGAAATACAATAGCAAATTTCTTCTCCCTAGAAGAAAATGTTCTATTTCTTAAAAATACAATGCAACAGTTTGCCCACTTAATTTCAGTGCTGAAATCAGGTTCAGCTATTTCGTGCAAAGAAACAGAAGTAAAAATGAAAGCCCACTTTGTCTCAAATATTTTAACACTGTCAATTTAGTGAGGAATAAGTGTGGAAAGAAGTCCACAAGTACTCACTTTTAAGTTTTTAAGGAATGTCTCTGCATTTTCCAACCCTCCTTTAATGAAGAAGGCCAACATGCCCGAAGTCCCTGTGCACTGCTGTTTCACCAGATCATATTGCGGATGAGAAGGGAGACCTGAAAATACATTGTGAAAAAAGGAGATTTTTAAAAAAACACTTGTGTAAAGGAGTGCAAACACCATCAAGTAGGGACTCTTTCCCTCTCCAATTTACTTTGAAACAACAGCTGCATTGTAATATTGAGATCAACTATGTATAATTCCACATTCAAGAGTATTTAGCTCAGTTTCAGATCCACATCAAGCACAATGCTCATAAGGTTGCATCAAGCCAGGTGGTTCCCCTGTTACAGCTTTCATCTCCACTTCCTTGAGTTCATGGATTTGAAACTGATATGGTGAACATGTGGTTTAGTCATTTACTGATAGATTTGGTTAGTCCACATATAACATTATTGATTGAGTACTGCTCATCTTGAAAAGATACTCCTTGCATCTTTTTTCAGCTGCACTGTCAAATGAAAGCCCTCCCCAGTGTTTGACCTTCACTTCCAACAATAAGTGCAAGGAGCTCATGGACTGATTAGTCACTATTCTAAAGCTCACCCATTCAACTGCCTGTGTAGATATCCACCCTTCACTAGCCCATTGCCTTAGCCCTGAACACTCTGCAGTAGCATAGTGGCACAGTAGTTAGCACTGCTGCTTCATAGTGCCAGGGATCCAGATTGGATCACTATTTTTGCAGAGTCTGCATGTTCACCCCATGTCTGCATGGGTTTCCTCTGGATGCTGTTTCCTCCCACAATCCAAAATACATGCTGGTTTGGTGCACTGGCCATGCTAAATTCTCCCTCAGTGTACTCATGTTTTGAGCAGTATGTTTTGTCCGTATACTGTGCAAGAAACAATACTTGTCACTATGTTAATACATGTGACAATAAAAAAATCAAAATCAAACAGATGCAGGAGTATAGCAACAAGGAGATCTTCACAGTATCTTCATTGCAGTATATTAATGTTAACTCTCATACCCCTCCTCTGCAATTTCATCTTGACCTCAAAACCCTCTTACTGATCATTTGGCCATAGTCACACAAAACTGCTGATTGCACAATTTCTCCCTTCTGGTTCCCACATTAGCTGTTAACTGTTCTGTTCTCAAGCACCATACTTTTGTTCTTTAAATCTATCACCACATATCATCTCAAAAAACCTTGACCCCACCCTTCCTGCAAACAACCACTCCTCCCTGAATTTGTCACTTCACAATCCACGGTTATCTTCCTCAAATCTCCACATTTCAAATCTGCCTGTCACAACACCAAAAGTTCTTACTGAAATTACAGAAGACATTCTACAAGGTGATAACAAATGTAAACCATCCCTCTTTGTCCTTCCTGACTTGTCTGCAGCCCTTTATACTCCACCATTGTCCAGCTAAGTGAAGTACACTTGCCTGGTTCATTTCTCATCCAACTGTGACCAGGATGTCACTTTCAATGTGTCTTTTACTGCTAGCATCCAAAAGGTGTGTAGGTTAGGTGGATTAGACATGGCGCAGGGTTACAGGGATAGAGTGGAGGGGAAGGCACTCTTTTGGACAGTTGGTACAGACCTGATGGCCTTGGCACTGTAGCGTTTCTATTGATCTATCCTTGGCCACCTCCCATTTCTCATCTACATGCTGATTTACACATATGCTAATGACAGATGTGGTCTTACCAAAAACTTGTGCGCTATTTTGATCTCCATAGTTAAGGAAGGATGCACTTGCTTTGGAAGCGGTACAGTGAGGGTTCATAATGAGGCCAAGTAAACTGGGTTTATAATTCTCTGGAGTTTGGAAGAATGAGGGGTGATCTCATTGAAAGGTAAGGATTTGGAGAAGGCCTAGCAGGATACTGTAGACATATAGGTTGTTTCCCCTCAGTGGTGAATTTACAATTTGGGACTGTCTTTTGATAAGCATTCAGCTATTTAGGGTGACATGGAGAGATTTCTTCATTCAGAAGATAATGAGCTTTTGGAATTCTCCACCCCAGAGGGCTATGGATGTTCTATCATGGAATACATTAAATCAGATAAAAGATTTTTGGTCTCAAGAATCAAGGGACATTAGTGTTGAGGTATGCTTTTAAAAAGCTGCTTATATTTCTAAAGTAAGTGGCATAAGGGATGCAATGGAACACATCATATGACTTCTGAATGTTAGCAGATTGAAGATACCTGTCCAGTGAAGACCCAAGTGAACAGGTAGAACCATACTGGAATAAAGAATCCATGTTATTGAGTGGTCAGTGCTTTGTGCATAGAACTAACTATCAGAGGTTAAGTACAACATATGAGGAGCAAGCAGGAAAGCGGCAGTGAGATAGAATATCAACCACGATCATATTGAATGGAGGAGCAGGCTTAACAGGCCATAGAGTCTACTCCTGTTCCTATCGCTTGTTATATCCAAAACACCATCTCTCATGACTCCCCTACTGCCATGGAATCACATCACTTATCCAACGTTCAGTACAGGATGAAAAAAACATTCCTTCAAATTAAACTCTTCACCCATTAGTAGCCATGCCTTCAGCTGTTTTGAACCCCCCCCCCCCCCCCCAAAGTTGGAATTCTCTTCCTAAACCTCTGATGCTCTTCTTTCTTTAAGACAATGGGCAAACTTTTGGTGATCTGGCATAAAACGCAGCTTGGTGCCAGATGGTGCTTATAATTCTCCTTTGAAGCACATTTTGTGAAAGTTACTCTAGCAATTGTTGAGTTGAATTTTTAGGATTTCTCTGCTTCCCATACCAATGCCAGCATGACTAAAACCTTGAGAGTTTAGGAGACTGGAGAGGAAGAAATTCTTCAGCATGCAGTGTTGAAGGGATAACAGGGCAGGCAAACAAACCTTTTGCCAGGCCTCAGATGAGCTTTAAAATGAAATAGCAAGTGTTGGTAAACTTTCTAAACTGTAATAATTCAGGAATGCTTTAAATTCATCAAGAACAAATGAGTAAACTCTCAGACAGACAATTCTTGCTACTGCTGTTTTATAACTCAAGTATCACCATAACTCTTGAAGTTTGAATACTTACTTCTACAACTTAGTGAACAGTCAATGTAATGAACTCTTCACGCAGATCAGAAAAAGTATTTTGTACCCTTGCCATATATCAGTGCACAAAACAGCCAAGTGATTAATTTTCTAAGTTTCAATTCCATCTACATCCACCCAGCTCTTTCAAATTAGGATTTTCAATGTCAAGTGGCATATTCAATAGCTAATTAGAATTTTCAATCTAATATTTTAAACCAAATGAATGGACAGGAAAGCCAACTTGTTAATTGTCCAGAATCAGTCCAATTTTCTTTCCAGATAGATGAAATGTTAAATGATTCCTATTTTGCAGCACTATAATTTTGATAGAAGACAAAGTCAACTCTAAGAACTAATGGAGAAAGGGACAAAATTATATTTTTGTACAAATATACTCTGATATCATTAGTATATATAGAGTAGGCCCAACAACACATTTGAAATCAGAACCACATTATAATCTTTTGTAACAAAAGAAACTGTAGCAAAGGGCAGGTTATCAAAGTACTGGAATTGCAAATTTAATCCCAGATACAATACCACTTTGCAAATATATTTGATAACACAAACTGCGAATCAAGTTCAAAAACTTGTTTAGCCACTTCAAACTGTGTAAACATGGCAAACAAAGTATATGCTTTTGTCTTGCCTTTGTAGGTAGCTGAATCACATTTGTTCATGTTTGGTTTAGTTTAAGTTTTAAAAAGTTTGATTTTCATATGTTTTAGTTTAAGTTTAAATAAACAAACTAAACTAAAGCAAACATATGATTCAGTTCCCTACAAAGGCAATTCAAAAATTTGCATGTTCCCTAGCATCTTAGTGGGTAAACACATTGTCCAATTTGGTACTGAACCCTACAGACTCAGAAGACTTGAGGCATGAATCACAATTTTTGAAGTTAGTCAGTTTTAGCTGACACATTGCTAATAATGCTAGTTGGTCTTGAACCTGAGTTGGAGTAGGGTGGAGGCAGGCTTCATTAACACAGACAAATGGGAAATTAGATTTAATTGGATATTGCTTCAAACAATAGCTTCCAAAAAGGTCCAGTTGACAAGTACGCTGTCTGGGTAAAATGCTCTTTGAGAGTCAGTGCAGACTTGATGGACTAAATGGCCAGCTTTTGCATTGCAGGGATTCTAATAAAACAGAACAAAACTGTACAAGTGAGCAACCTCAGCTTCAACTTCTGATTTATGTACAGTTTACTATGTCAGCAAGTGTCTCAGCTGCACCTATGGCTACCTAACAATTTCTGCTGGGACTGACATGTAAGTAAATGTCAACTGAAGATTGGCAACAGCTCAAGCCATAGTTCTCATACTGAAAACTAGTAGATGAACATGCAATGGTTAAGCGTTAAGGATTGGTGCTGTAGGGGCATGTAAAATGTCAGACAAAAAAGACTGAGGGAGCAAGTTACTTACCCGCCTGACAAATGTAGTCAAGGACAAAAAGTTTATGTGAAAACATACTTTAAAACTTAATAAATAATGGTGCTACAAAGCAAGTTTTACACAAGTCAAGACATACCTCCTTATCAATTGTCTGGAACTTGTGCCACATTCACTATGGGTTCCACTATCAAAAAAACGCCACACTAGTAACAGAAATTACATCTAAACCACTGACCTGGAAAAATGACCTTCTCTACCCGGGGATCTGCCTCCAAAAACTGGGCTACAACCAACGCATTCTTGAAGTGTTGTTCCATTCGAAGGGCTAATGTCTTCAAACCACGATTACACATATAGCAGTCAAATGGTGATGGAACTGCACCAATAGCTACAACACAGTAACATTTCCATTAATGGAAGTCATATTTTGGATCAAGTTGTTTATTTGAACATTAGGTATGGCCTAGGTGTGAAGTATAAAAAAACATACCAAATATACTATATTTTCCAATCCCTCCTGTCCCAGAGAGGGGTCAGAACTGCACATTGTTTATATAGAATCTCAGTACTTCAAGTGAGTTTGAACAATCTCTACAATTTCATTTTCCATTTCTCTCCAAAATGAACCCCAGTAATCTTCTGCAACAAGTTCATTACTAAGCATCAGGCCTCACTCACGTAAATGTGTCCTCTCAAGCAGGGCTTCACTGCCTCGAACAAGTTGTCTCAGGTCGAATACAAATTAAACACAACTTCCCTACTTATTCATTCTATCCCTCTGGAGGTAAAGCCAAGTGCTTGGTTTATTTTTTGAGGCCCTGCTAACTTGTGGTACAACTTTGAGTAACTGGTACGTTCTAAGATCAATTTGTTCCATTACTCCACCTGGATTCATTCTTCTAAGTAATAAGTGACTCCCTACTCTGGGTGGCACAGTGGTTAGCAACGCTGCCTCAGTGCCAGGGACATGGACTTGATTCCCAGCTTGGGTCATTGTCTGTGCAGAGTTTGCACGTTCTGTGTCTAAGTGGGCTTCCTCTGAGGGCTCTGATTTCCTTCCGCAAGGTAGGTAGGTCGGTCGGTCAGTCATTCTCCTTGTCCGCTCTACCCCATCCTCCAAATCAACATTATGATCAAATTTTATTATAGTTTGAATAATATATCAGTGTATGAATTTTGTACATGGTGAACAAAGTCCAAGCCATGACTTAACATTTTCCTCACTTTGCCTTTTAAATGGCAACAGGCAAAATATCCACCCAATATCACCGGCATCTCCAAATAATTGCTGCAAGTTTATTTTGTTCAACTTCCTGAGGTCCATCTTTGCTCATCCTAATTCTACTTTAGGTACATACATACTCAGAATGAATCTTTGTGGTCTGATATTTTCATTTCAGATCACTTGTCCCAATTGTTTTTTCTTCTTAATCTCATGTTCCATTTGCCATCCTCTCCTGCACTGTTTTTATACTTGGCATGTGCCTTTTTCTGCAGATTTTATTTTGTCAATTTGTTACTGCATCACTTTCTTGGCTAATTTTGTCTTTAATCATGGAACACATTTAAATTTCAAATATATATTCCATACCTGCCTTGTAGATGGTGGACAGGCTTTGGAGAGTCAGGAGGCAAGTTACTTGCCATAATATTGCTAGCCTCTGACCTGCTCTTGTTGCCACTATATTTATATGGATGGCTGGTCCAGTTCAGTTTCTGGTCAATACTAACCTCCAAGGAGTTGATAGTCAATAGTAATAGTCACTATCATGGGGAGATGATTTGATTCTCTTATTGAGATGGTCACTGCCTGACACTTGCAACTATAATAATTCCAGTGTTTACATTTTATGTATCCATCTGAATTCTAGGCAGCAGTCCTACACAATCATCTTAATTTCCATGATCCAAAGCTGGGACTAGTCAATTTGTCTTTTAAATAATGAATTTGGTATTGTATTGTTGCTTCCACGATGTTGATTTCTTGGAATCCTGAGCAATACCAAAAAGGACCAAAGCTCACAATCAAGAATAGAGATCAGGAATAAAGAACATATTTCCTTAAGACTCAGGTGGCAGACTATATACAACTCTGCTCCTTGCAGCTTTTATCCCATGCCATTAATTTAATATTTACAGCAGGATTTCTCAACATAACATTAGCTGGATAAATCCAAAGGATGCCTGTTAAGTGGTAGATGTTTGCACAGTAAAATTATATACCTACACAGATTATTCTCGTACAGATGCCAAGTGATCTTAAAATGTTAACTATGTTGAAATAAGATACCAGACTACCAAGTCAACCTCTGAACGACTTGTGGTTTTAACACCGCCTCACCAGAAATGCTTTTCACAACAGAACAATTCTACCCCATAAGAACAGCAGTTACCATAAGCAGTGCCACAGAACTGTGAACATGCTTATCATACAAAATGTTCAGAGATGTAAATGATTACCATTTTGCAAGAACTTCAATTTTTCATAGAGATCATCTCGATTCATAGAAGCCAAGCCCATGACTACATCACTGTGACCTGGAAATGTAAAAAAAAAGGGGCTGATTTTAGTTTCTGGTTATGAAGCTATTCAATGGAATGATTTCATTAGAGATTTCGCTGAAAGATTTTTTAAAAACCTAGTACAATCTGCTTTGATCTAAAGGCTAGCAAGGTTACAGCCACTTATTAGAAGACAATGGGAACATTACCACCCGTAAGTTTTCCTCCATGCCAGAACCCATCCTGATTTGGAACTATATCACTGAGTCAAAATCCTGAAAAGCACTGGCGTGCTTATATATATGGGCAGCAGCAGCTCAAGAAGACTACACCAACACTTTTCCCCAAGGGCAATTAGAGGTGGCGAACAAATGCTGCCCACATCTTGTAAATAAAAGGTGAACTGCAAAATTTTAATATCGAAAGAATCAGAGAAGAGATAGTCTGATCAATTCAGGTGGACTGGAGAATTAATCCAGATAATTTTTAAATCTCACTGTAGCAATTTGAATTCAGTTTCAAAACTTTAAAAGATTGGAAACAAAAAGCTGTTGGAACTGCCACAAGAACATTGAATGGTTCACCATATGTTGTTTAGGGGAGGAAACTGCTGGCTTTACCTAGCCTGCCTGATACATAAGTAGAACAGGAACAAAGTCCTGCTCAGGACGTATGAACAGCTAGGAGCTAAATTTAAAAAAAACAACAAAAAAGATAATCATCTCTGGATTACTATCTGAGCCACAAGCTAATTGACACAAGGTCAATAAGATTAAGGAGATAAATGTGTGGCTCAAAGATTGGCACCAGAATTGGGGAAGAGGGGATGTCTTCATCTGACTCGTGCTGGGACCAGAGTCCTGGTGAATCATATAACTAGGGTTATAGATAGGTCTTTAACCTCCCCACTATTTAGTTTAAAAGGACAGGGTAGAAGTGTTAAAGACACTGAGGACTGAGGGGTTAGTAAAGTTTCAAGACCACGTAATTAGAACAGAGCACAGAAGGTGGCAAGAATCTAAGATCAGGCAGAGCAAAAAAAGGTGATAAGTTTGAGAAAGTGACCAATGCAGTGCTGAGGGTGTTGCACCTAAATGTTCATAGTATACAGAATGTTGTGCACATTAAAATTGGCTGGTATGATCTTGTGGGCATCAGAGATATGGCTGCAAGGGGATCAGAATTGGGATCTAAATATCCAAGGATGTGTTCTCCACCAAAAAAGGACAGGCAGATTGGGAAAAGGGAACAGGGCTGCATTGTCAGTAAGGATTGAAGTTAAATCGATAGCAAGTGATATAGGATCAGAAGGCTTAGAACGTCTGAGTAGAGTTGAGGAATCGTAAAAGTAAAGATCCTGATGGGAGTTATGCACAGGCCCCTAGCAGTAGTCAAGATGTGGGGCAGAAAATAGATCAGGAGATAGAAAAGGCATATAAAAAGGCAAAATTAGAATAATCATGGGGGACTTCAATATGCAGGCAGACTGGGAAAATCAGGTAGGTAGTGGACCCAAGAAAAAGGAATTTATGGAATGTCTAAGATTTTTTTTGGAGCAGAACCTACTAGGGAACAGGCAATTCTGGATTTGGTGATGTGTAATGAGGCAGACTTGATTAGGAAACTTATGGTGAAGGAACCCTGAGGGAGCTGTGACCACAAAATGATAGAATTTCCCTGCAATTTGAGGGGGAGAAGCTGGAATCAGACAATGATATTACAATTAAGCAAAGGTCACTGCAAAGACATCAGGGAGGAGCTGGTCAGAGTTGATTGCAAAGGGAGCCTAGCAGGGAAGAACAGCAATGGCAGGGGTTTGTGTCATTCGGGAAGTACAACAGAAATTCATCCCATGGAGGAGGAAATGGCATCCATGGCTGGTGAGGGAAGTCACGACAGCATAAAAGCAAAAGAGAAAGCATACAAAGTGGCCAGGATTAGTGAGGAGCCTTTAAAAGCAAGCCAAGGACAACAAAAAAAGCATTGGGGAAAGAAAGATGAAATGTGTAAACTAGCCAGTAATATAAAAGATAGGAAGAGTTTTTTTTTTGCAATAGTTAAAAAGGTAAGAGGCAAAAATAGACTTGGAAAATGAGGCTGGAGAAGTAATAATAGGAAACAAAAATGGCAGAGGAACTGAATTTTGCGTCAATCTTCATGGTGGAAGACGCCAGTGGGATGCCAGAGCTCCAGGAGAATCTGGGGGCACAGGCAAGTATAATGGCCATCACTAAGGAGAAGGTTCTGGGGAAATTGAAAGGTCTGAAGGTGGATAGGTCATTTTTACCAGATGGACTACACCCTAGGGTTCTAAAAAAAAAAGAGACAGCTGAGGAAATTGTGGAGGCATTGGTGATGATCTTTCATGAATCACTGGAAACAGGGAGGGTACCAGAGGACTGGAAAGTAGCTAACGTAATACTGCTGTTTAAGGGAGGGAGGCAACAGCAGTCAGGAAATTATAGGCTAGTTAGCCTGACTTTGGTCATTGGCAAGATTTTTGAATCCATTATTAAAGATGTGATCACAGAGTACTTGGAAGTGCACAATAAAATTGAACCAAGTCAGCACAGCTTTGTCAAGGGGAGGTCTGGTCAGACCCTATTTGGAGTACTGTGAGCAGTTTTGAGCCCTGTATTAAAAGATGGATGTGCTGGCCATGGAAAGGGTCCAGGGAAGATTCACAAAAAGTGATCCCTGGAATGAATAGCTGAATTGCTCATTGTATGAAAAATGGTTGAGGACTCTGGTTTTGTAACCCTTAAGAGTTTAGAAGGGTGAGGGGGGGGGGTTGTTATTGAAACTTGCAGGATACTGCGAGGCCTATTTAGAATGTTTCCACTAGGTCGGGAAAACTAGAACCAGAGGGCACAACCTCAGGCCAAAGGGATGATCTTTTAAAACAAAGAGGAGCAGGAATTTTTTTCAGTCAGAGAATGGCAAATCCGTGGAACGCTTTGCCAAAGAAGGCTGTGGAAGCCAGGTCATGGAGTGTTTTTAAGACAGATAAAAAGGTTTTTGATTACTAAGGGGATCAGGGGTTATGGGGAAAAGGCAAGAGAACAGGGATGAGAAAAATATCAGCCATGATTAAATGGCAGTGCAGACTCGATGAGCCAAGTGGCCTAGTTCTGCTCCTATATTTTATGTCTTTCACACAACTGCAATATTACTCCAAAGTGGGTTATTGCCCTGCCTAGGTACTGAATCAGGAAATGTCTTGTTATATAAAATTTTTCTCCATGCACTCAACCAAAAAATATTCCAAACCACACATCCATGCCCCACCCCTTTAAAATAACCTGTATTCCATTTGCATAACTGACAAGTGGAAAAGCAGTCAGTTATGCAAATCGAATACAGGTTATTTTAAAGGGGTGGGGCATGGATGTGTGGTTTGGAATATTTTCTGGTTGAGTGCATGGAGAAAAATAATTATAAATTGAAATATGGAGGGAATGAAATTGGGAACAGGCACTCGAAGGAATAACAAATTGGGAAAAATAGGTATTTTTTGAGAGAAGACAAAAGTTTTTTTTTGAAAATAGGACTTTTTTAAAAAAGCAGTTACATAATAACTGATTTCGCAAAGATGTGACAGAAGCAAGAGAAAAAAGGGAGGATTGGGATAGCTAGGTCAGCAATTTGGGGAACCAGATGTGTATGGAGGAGAAAGCCTCAAATGAACTGATGGGGCACAACAAGTGATTTTAAGAGCAGAGTTCATAGAGTCCCTGCAGTGCAGAAGGCAGCCATTCAGCCTGCACTGACACTCCAAAACAGCATCCTACCTAAGCTCTCACCCCCCCAATTATCCCTGTAACCTCACGCATTTATCCCTCTAACCACAGAATTCCAATGCAGAAGGCAGGCATTCAAGTCTGCACCGACCAGAATCCCACCTGGGTCCTGTTCCTGTAACCCCTCATATTTACCCTGATAATTCCCCTGACACTATGGCCATGCTAAATTGACCAATCCCCTAACCCACACATCTTGGAACACTGAAAGGCAATTTAGCAAATCCACCTAACCTGCATATCTTTAGATTGTGGGAGGAAACTCCTGCAGACAGTGCGAACATGTAAACTCCAGAAAGTCAGTCACCCAAGGTTGGAATCGAACCTGGATCCCTTGTGCTGAGAGGCAGAAGTGCTAACCACTCTGCCACTCTCAGATTTTAAAAAAAGAGATAAAACTAGGAAAGGCATGGTTGAAAACTGTATAGCAGATCACAGATTCCAGCAGACATTTGCAGAGTCACAAAGCAGAATTAACAACCATAAAGTTCAAGATATGGCACTGGATCATGAACAAAAGAAAGAAAGGAATTCAAAAACTTTTGGGGCAAGTGTAGCATTTTAAATGAAATAGTTGCAAAAGATGCATTGGTGTGAAGGTGACTTTTTTTGAAAAAATACTTATTCGTGTAAATGCATCCATTCACAACTGCAACTTGAGAGAGATGAAGCAATTCTCATGGATATCATAGCAATTCAAATCATTATAAACACATTACATTAGAATTTCACTACTTGACTTTTCAGCTGTCATACATTAACTCTAACAGCATAGTTCATTTAAATCCCAAATGCTCTCACCATTCATGTATTTTGTCGCAGAATACATACAGATATCAGCACCAAGGGCCAAAGGTCGCTAAAAAGGAGAGAACAATTATTCCCATAGCAACACAAATACAACATCCGGCAGTCTACATTATGAATATCATCTTAAATATAATTCTAAATGAGATTATTCACTCATACCCTACTCAAAACATGATACTCCAAATTATTAGAAGGTGAAACAGTATTTATGCTGAAGTGTTAAAGTTGCACAAAGCACAACTGTAAACACATTAAACTTCCAACCTTGCAAATTTCACCAAGTTAGGTGATTCTGCACAACATTTATAGTCAACTCCAGTCTAATGAGAGCAGCTGACCAAAACAAAAACACTAAAATAAAAGCATTAAAATTGCTTTCCTTTCTCTTCCACTACTCGAATTGCTCACTCTAAATTCTGAAGAATTTGCCTGCTTTCTGGAGTAAAAATACATCACATGGATATTACATATCTGTAATTGAAACAGCTGACAGGGTACTTGACTTCAACAGCAGCAGAGGAGCTGCTTTCTACCTTCAGGCATTTCCACACATGCACTTCCAGCATCATAAAGCACCAAATCTATTATTGCACATCTATTACCAACTACTAACTCAGCAAAGAGCAAGATTCATTCATCTTTATGACCCCACTATACCATCAATATAAATCATTAGGTGCACTGTCTTCCTTGCTGCACCCCCCACCCCACATCCAACCTCCCAAAACAAAATGACCAGTGTTGGTTCAATCTTTCAGATCGGAAACTTTACTCAAGGGGACATTCAGTTCACATTACAATTGAACAAAGTATAACCAGTGATAATTGTCTGCATTATGTATGCAGATAGATACACAGAATGTACACAAGCAATTGATGTATCCTCATTAACAAGAGAATCTATTGAAATATAGCTGACTGCAGAGGATTAAATGAGCATGGGACCTTAGCTGTAAAAGGGTCAAGTCCAAAGATTGGGTTAACAGTTAAAGTAGAATCTACTTTGCAAACAACTTCAAAATATGAAAATCACTCACTCATTCTGGGCCTGAATCAGGAAAAACCTCTTAGAATCAAAGTCACCAGAGTTATGTGTTAAAGAAATTTTAACATTTCTTCTGAAATTGGTAAATTACATAGGACAAATAAAATTAAAACCTCAGCCAATAAGCCCAGCTTACTTAGGGTGGCACAAGGGCAGCACGGTGATCTAGTAGTTAGCACTGCTGCCTCACGTCACCAAGGACCAAGGTTCAATTCCAATCTTGCAGAGTCTGCGCATTCTAGTTGTGTCTGTGTGGGTTTCCTCTGGGTGCTGTGGTTTTGTCCCACAGTCCAAAGGTGTGTCGGTTAGATACATTCAGGGAGAATTTAATAGGGTCAATGTACCCAAACAGGTGCTGGATTGTGGCAACTAGGGGATTTTCACAGCAACTTCATTATTTGTCACAAGTAGGCTTGCATTAACACTACAAACTAAAAACAGCTGTTACTCAACTATGTCGATCATTCAAAGGATGTACTGCTTTGAAAGCATCCCAAGAATTTCCATGGAATGGCAATCACTGCTGGATTGCTGCTCCAATCCTTTAATTCTAACCTTTGAGTAACTATTCTACTAAAAGAATCAGAACCATCTAAAGTGTCTGATTTAAACTGGAAAATTAGATGGTTCCAGGTACAGGGTAATTGCCCATCTAAAGTTTTAACTTCAGGGAATAGAATTTCTGGCCCTTGCCAGTATCTCATTGCCCCAACTCACCTGCAAATGAGGATTGATTTTGAGAGAAAATACAAGTAGCAATAGAAATTTACAAAGTGACATCCATTGGACACACTATAAAATGGTAATGTTCCAAGGTCTGTTGGCCTGAAGGAGGTCTTATGGTACAGCAGTAGGCCATCTACCTCTGGACCAGAAACTCTGGGCTCAAATCCTATACCAGGACTCGTTGGCTCTGTCCATAATGCTGATAATCAGTTCAGAAATCGCTCCACCATGTCTCTCACTATTCAGCAAGGGAAAAAGTGTCAGTGTGACAATTCACTAAAAAAATTTGGTCTAAATACAATGATTCTTTACAAAATAATGGACAAATTGTTTTGGGAGTTGTTACAGTCAAGAGTTCTACTAAAAGCATGGCAAGAGAGAAAGATAGTGGATGATGAAGTGTAGACAGTGGCTGGCCATACATGGTGATGTGTTGGAGTAGCATGAAATAGAAGCGTGGCATCAAAAAAGTTAAATCATATTTTGCATCATGTCCCAAAGCACTTCAGAGGCATTATAAAACAAAACGTGACACCAGCCCACAAGTTTACTTCTAATGGTAAAAGAGTGCATTGTTATCAGGTGATTAGATTAGGGAAAAACCAACAAATGAATAAAATGTTATCTACACAATATAATCACAGGAAAAGGATTCCGGACAGATTAACTATATCATATAACTCTAAGGATACTACAGAAATGGCTTGATTGCAGTTAAAAAAAATTGGTGCGAGAGGTTCTCAAGTTACTGGAAGAGTCTTGAGAATATTACATTTTTAAAGTAAAGGCTTTAAAAGAATACAATGGACAGGACACATGATAACAAAGGAGTGAAGATGAATGAAAAGATAAAAATAACTCTTTCATTACAGGATAATGGATATCTGGAATTCGGCTTCCAGGGATGTAACTCAGTTGATAATTGTAAAAAGATGAACAGACATTCAGTGAGAAAGATGAGGGACACAAGTAGTGAACTATGTTCCCCCAAGCCCCACCCCCCCAAAAGTCTAGGTAGATGTGCCAAAATGAGTCTTTTTCCTGCCATTAACTCTTTCAGAAGTGGACGTAATGTCAAAACTCATCCAAAGACCAAAATGATAAAAAAAACTTTACTGCTACCCCTACCAGGTCTGCTGTGTTACATCATACTCATCTGTCTTGCACCATTCTCACTTGTCCATTGTAGCTGGTCTGCAACTGCTCAGATATCCATCATGCAGCTACATCTAGGTCAAGCCTTCTTTCTGTTGCCCTCCACTTTGCCCAAGTGATCTCTGTAGCTTTTCAGTTCTGATCACACGCTCTAAGATTTTCTGTTCTGAATAGCGCTTTAAAGAGTTTTTTTTGGTCTTGCAATTTCAAGAATCTCCATCTGTCTTATGGCCTAAATATGGAATTTTAAGTGTATATATTGGCACCTATGTTTCAAAGGGGTCTACTTCTTCCACAGATCTTTATTTATTGTCCAGGTTTCAGAGGCACACAGGAAAGTGGATAGAATGCAACAACAGGAGTTTGTTTTCCCTCATTACAAGCTTGAGTTTTCTTGTTTACACTTTCATCTTCAAGTTATTTCTGGCCATCACTAATCTTCTATTACCATTTGTCCCAAATAGACAAAAACTAGTTCTAGTGTGACTGCTCCATCCACTTCAATCTTCACTGGTTTCTTCTAATGCATTCCTTCCAATTACCACTGTCTTTTTGCCATTCATACTAAGTCCATTTTCTAAACTTCAAAATTTTACTTGATCTACAATACTTTGTAGGATCTTTACTGATACTGAAAGTAGCACTGTTTGCAGAGAACTGCGAGATTGATATGTTCTTGTCTCCAACTTTTACCCCTGGAAGTACATCGAATCCTCAGAATATTTTTGCAGGTGAATAATTTTGGTGACAGTATATAGCCTCATCACACACCTCTCTTCACTCTAAGATGTCTGATACTCAATTTTTTTACATTTAGAAAATTACATCAAGTTTATTGCCAAAATATTTCTTAAAATATCAAGGACTATCCAGAGCAAGCAAGGGACTGAGGTTGAAGCCTAAGATCAGCTACGATTATAATGAATGGCTGGGCAGGGTTGAAGAACCATATAGTCCACAAAAAAACTTCTCAAGCAGGGCTGGATCTGGAATTATTTCTAGAACTCATTACATTTCAAATGAATAGCAGTAAGGTTTGAAATATGTAAAACCTTACACTATACAATGTTTTGTGAAGTGTACAATTAACATAATGGTGCAGCAATTTCTGCACCAGTGGTAGAATGATGCAATGTTATTGTTCTATGTCAGATAGCATAAATTACACATCCTTCAATCCAAATACAATACACAGCAATAGAAGTCATACTATACCTAGTACAATTAAATACAAAAAGCAGCATGAGCAAAGAAAGCAATATTCCAATTAAAAGAAATCAACTCATGTCAAATATTTGAAATACATCAAATACTTTTTATTTCTTTTGGCGCTCGAGATATTTGTGGACCTCCACCATTACCTGGAAATAGGCCGACATGAAAGTATTGTCCACTACCAGAATGATGTCTCCATGCTTGTGTACAATTTCTGCACAAGCTTTGATGTCTGTCACTTGCATCATAGGGTTAGTAGGAGTTTCAATCCAGACAAGCTGTGAAAGGAAACAAACAGATTAGACATAGGGGTTTTGCACAGGAGAATAATAATGGAAGTAGAGCAGGCTGTTGACTTCTCAAAGGTCATGAAATACATAAACTTTACACCATTTAGTGGATCTTCCCACCAGTCTTGAGCCTTGAACATCCATGAAGAGGTGAGAGGTGTTGCCTAATTGATTACTATATCTATCACATCCAGTTTAGTCTGCCTTGTAGATCTCTGCCTCCTGATTCCGTATAAAGAGATGTAGCTGGGAGGTAGTAGAGAATCAATTAAACCAAATTAACAAATCGAGGGACTAATCAAAAGAGCAGCTCTTTAAAACTTGTACTGTGACAAACAAAAACAAAGAAAACTTAAAATATCAAATCAAAATGTGACAAAAAACAAAAAAAAGGGTCTATAAAACACCCCAGTCCTGACTGAGTGTGGAAGGCCTCAATGGTATTGACAAATACTGCATGCTCCCTCTCCAAGGACACCCAGCTAAGAACAGCAGTAGTCAGGTCAGACAGCTCTCTTGACGACCCCCCACTGCCTGCACTTGATAATGGATGACATGGCCTGGCCCAGGAGCAGTTTCACAAGGAGATCATCCCTCACTGGGAGTCTCTATACTTTTTAACTTAAAAAAAGACCAAAACGATTGCCCCTAGTGGGGCACTGTAGCTAAAGCAAAATGCCAAAGAAAACTTGACCATTTAAATTAAAACGGAGGTGATGATGCACCCCAGTAACCCCTGTTTATGAACAACAAAAAAAAAGTTAAACAAAAAAAGTGACAGAAGTGACAGCCCCTTGGTGAAAAACCGTAACTAAAATGTCAAAAGGAAACGTGACTAATTAAATAAAAATATCATTCCGGGGTGATCAGGCATTCCTGCCCATCCCGTTGCAAAAGGCCCGAAGTGTGCTGGTGGACAGCACATGATCTCACATGAAGGCCACCAAGCTATGAATGTAGCTGCAGTAGTGGCAGACGGTCAAGTCAGATGACCACCTTGACTGCCCACTGCTTGGGCCAGTAATGGCCACCTTGGCCAGACCCAGCAGCAAGCTTACAAAAAGATATTCCTCTCTCCTCATCTCACACTGCACTGGAAAGTTCCTTTATACTCTTGCGTACTAATAAAAATTAGCAACTAATTGAAAGCCTCACCCCATGTTTATACTGAGTACATCAAATTAACAAAAGAGGGGAACAAATTAAAAGATCAAATGAAATTATACTTTTGAACAAAATGAAAGTTAATAAATTAACACGCGAGAGGGGTCGACAGGCCCTGGTGATGAACTGAAACAGATCAAAAGGAAACTTAATAAATTAAAAAGTAATTTTTGGGGGGGGGGGGGGGGGGGATGTGTGTGTGTGTGTGTGTGTGTGTGTGTGTGTGTGTGATGAATCACCTTACTACGCCTATTAGTCACACAAGGTGAGAAGCATTCTGGTGGACACTGTGTGCTCCCCTTTCCAAGGCCACACAGCTGAGAACATTGCCCCTCCTACTGTGGCAGTCAGGTTGGACAACAACTTTGACTGCTTGACCCAGAAATGGCCACCTTGGTCTTGTAATTTCAAGAATCTCTTCATCTGTCTTATGGCCTAAAATGTGGAATTTTTATGAGATCCTCCTCCGCACCAGGATTTCTCTTTATTCATGCTCTCAGTTTTTAAAACGGCCATACCTATACATCTTTAACATAATTAACCAACAAACATGTCAGTACTAACCTTCAAATACAGTGGGCTTTTAAGCTGAGTAGATGCCAGTGTGGTAACTGTAACTAAATTAACCCAAAATCCTTCCCATGCCACAATTGTTTTAAGAATTGCATACATTCTTATTTAAACTTTGTGCATTTTCTCAAGTTGCATCAAATGAAATGATGATTTTGCTGCAAGGGAGCTGAGCTTAACTAACACATACTTACCTTTGTGTTTGATTTAATAGCTCCATCTAGACATTTCATTGATGAGCAGTCAACAAAAGAGGTTTCCAAACCCATTTCAGATGCAACGCGACGGAAGTATCGGCTTGTACCTGAAATACAATGTTTTGAGTAATACAATGCTTTGTACACACTAAAACATCTTAGCCTTCTTTTCATTGTGGCAATAAGGAGAACAAGCTACAGTTTCCAAACTACTTCAATAACAAATAAAAAGCACAGCTACATTTTCCCATTCCTTATGTATTCTCTGTTCAAGTTTCAAGTGTTTACTTAGGACATTCAAGTCAGCTAGGCAACTGAAAAACAACCTAGATCAATGTTATCAGATTTCCTTTCCTCTTTGCAAGATGGCAGATTTTAAGAAAATAAAGCGGCACTTTTCTACACAGCTATTAGGGACAAAGGAGATGGGAGAATTTTGTCCATCTCTTATTCAATGTCACTAGTTAGAGTGAAATCATGACACCTGAATTAATCCATAGTATCAAGTACAAACTCAAATGCTTGTTAAAACCAACTCTCATGTACTCAATACAGTTGCAGGCAAGTTATGAATACAACTCAACCTAATTTTGAGATAAGGACAACACTGTAGAGATAAAACAATCAGTGCTGGTGACAGACAAAATATGGCTCAAATATGATGCAGGATAAAACAGCATACTGAGATTGCACATCATCTGGCGTTCAGCCCAAAGAACTATCAGGGAAATGTATAGAGTTACTGTGGGAACTAAATAAATATTGGAAAAACCCAAAGTCCTACCTTAACAGGCCAAAATATTGATTCAGCCGTAACAATGTTAAACAGCCAGGTTAACAACGAAAGGTACTTAAGAGGTAAAGTTGGGTTAGATATAAAGCAGTAACTGAAAAGACAAGGGTCAAGGGGAAGTTTTTTTGTGGAGGACAGGTCATGAAACAAAGGGCAACATTTCTTGTGCAAAGATAATTGGATAGCCAGTGAGACGTATGGGAAGAAATTGTAATCAAAAAGACACCAAGATTAGTAAAGGGAGACCAAAATACAAGTTTCCTATTTCAGCTTAACTGTCTGCAAACCAAGTCTCTAACAGATGAGTATTTTGCATAAGTTATAACCAAGACAATGCAAACCAAAGCCCAAATCCTCTGGTCTCAGGGTAGTTGGAGACAGCACATACTTACAGGATCCCTTGAAAGTCCCAATGCAAGGAGTCCAGAATTTTCAACTTTGGCACAGTGGTTAGCAGTGCCAGGGACCTGGTTCAATTCCCAGCTTGGGTCACTAACTGGGCAGTCAGCACACTCTCCCCATATCTGCATGGGTTTCTTCCAGGTGGTCGAATTTCCTCCCAGAGTCCAAAAGACATGCTGGTTAAGTGCAGTGGCCATGCTAAGTTCTTCCCCAGTGTACCCAAACAGGCGCCGGAGTGTGGTGATTAAGGGATTTTCACAGTAACTTCACTACAGTGTTAATGCAAGCCTACTTGTGATACTAATAAACAAACTTTCCGATGGGCAATAACTCAGTTTCCCCAGGATCATCTGCAAAGGTCTCCAACTGCAGTAGACAGAGGGGAACCAGTGGATGTGGTGTTTCTAGATTTTCAAAAGGCATTTGATAAGGTGCCTCACAAAAAGTTGCTACAGAAGGTTAGGGTGCACAGAGTTGGGGGTAAGGTGTTAGCGTGGATAGAGGATTGGTTGTCTAATAGGAGGCAGAGAGTTGGTGTCAATAGGTGCTATTCTGATTGGCGGTTGGTGACTAGTGGAGTGCCGCAGGGATCGGTGCTGGGGCCTCAGCTTTTTACCATTTATATAGATGATCTGGAGGGGGCCGAGTGTAGGGTGACAAAATTTGCTGATGACACGAAGATGAGTGGAAAAGCAAATTGCACGGAGGGTGTGGAAAGTCTGCAGAGGGATCTGGATAGGCTGAGTGAGTGGGTGAGGACCTGGCAGATGGGGTATAATGTGAGCAAGTGTGAGGTTATCCACTTTGGCAAAAATAATAGTAGGAGGGATTACTATTTAAAGGGCGAAAAGCTGCAGCATGTTACGGTGCAGAGGGACCTGCCAGTCCTTGTGCATGAGTCGCAAAAACCCAGTCTGCAGGTGATCAAGAAGGCGAATGGGATGCTGGCCTTTATAGCGAGGGGGATAGAATATAAAAGTGGGAGGTCTTGCTGCAACTGTACAGGGTACTGGTGAGGCCACAGCTGGAGTACTGTGTGCAGTTTTGGTCACCGCACTTGCAAGGATATTTTGGCCTTGAAGGGAGTGTAGAGGAGGTTCACTAGGCTGATAGAGATGAGGAGGTTGGACTACGAAGGGAGACTAAATAGACTGGGTCTGTACTTGCTGGAGTTTAGAAGGAGGAGGGGGGAATCTTGTAGAGACGTACAAGATAATGAAAGGGATGGATTCGGTAGAGGTAGAGAGATTCTTCCCACTTAGAAAGGATAGCAGGACTAGAGGGCACAGCCTCAAGATTGGGGGGGGGGGGGGGGGGGGGGGGCTTTTAGATCAGAGTTGAGGGGGAACTTCTTCACTCAAAGGGTGGTGAATCTCTGGAATTCCCTGCCTGTTGGTGGTGGAGGCTACCTTGCTAAATATATTTAAGTCACAGGTAGATAGGTTTTTGACAGACAAGGGAATTAAGGGTTATGGGGAGAGAGCAGGAAAGTGGAACTGATCCACTTCAGATCAGCCATGATCCCACTGAATGGCGGGGCAGGCTTGAAGGGCTAGATGGCCTACCCCTGCTCCTATTTCTTATGTTCTTACATACCTAACTCCGAGTCAAAGTCAGAGAGTTAGGCAGTGTCAGGATTAGATCAGAAAGTATATTAAGTTAGCCTAGACCCCAACTTTTTGATTTTGACATTAGTGCAAGCGTAAGATGTTTCACTCCAGGTATGAGTCTGTTGACCACTTGGAAGCTTTTATTAAAGCAAACCTTATTTCACAACAGTTAAAACAAAATTAGCATAACTTATCAATCGAAATGCTTACACATGACAAGCTATAATTCTTTATAGTTTGAAATTAAGCAATATCTCCACTGATATACATCCTTCTTCAGAACCAGTTAGTATAAAAACACTTAGCTCATCCAGCCTTTTTAAACACTTCTGATCAGCGACACCCATCTTGTAACTCCCATACAGCAGTCTCCAGAAACAGAGAACTTCAAACAGATGGCAAATCCCAAGAGAGAGAGAGAGAGAGGAAGCTGATTCTTTTCTCTACAGCTTCCAGGCAGCAACTGAGTTTGTTTTCTCTGAGCCTAGCCCTGCCCAGTCATATGTCTTTTCTTGTCAATCTACCCAATCAAGCTCCACTCTGAAAAAACCCAGGGGGAGCTCTAAAACAACACTGCATTAGCTTGGATTAAAACAAATTTTCCAGCAATTAAGATCAATTATACTTCCACAGCACCAACATGCAGACTACTGGTTATAGACAAAGCAGCATCGATGCATTGAAATGAGTGCTAAGATAAACATGACAAATACATTTCTTAAAGGCAAAGTATTGTCATAAGGGGTTCTTACTTACTAACCTGGACAATCACCAAAGAAATGTTAGAGAAAAACCATATCCAACTCCTGGGTAACTATATAACTGAAACCTCATACCCTACCAACTCACTCAACACTGTATCTATTTACTTTTTTCACCAACACATTGCAAAGTTATTTCAATATCCTGAAGCTTTTCAGCATGTTAGTGAATGGAGATTTACCAAAATATGGCTGCTCATGCTGTGAAGAAAAGCTATGGCTTGGCTTCCCCAACTATCTTGCACTAAGATGTTCTCCAGGCATGCTCTGCATTTCTGGAAAAGTCAGAGCAAGAATTGCAGTGCTCCACCTTACTAGGGATAAAAAAATGATAGCTATTCCTTAAAAAGATTCAGTCCCATACCTCCATATAGATCATTCATGCAAACGATGCTATCACCAGTCTTCAATAGGTGTACAATTGTCATCGTAGTTGCCAAACCAGATGCAAATGCTAAACCTGCCAAGGAAAAAAAGGATCAATTAAAATGTAATACAAGAGGATATTTTAATATTTATAGAATATAGCACAAAAATATAGCTACAGGATTTTGATCAATTGGGCCAGTGGGCTAACTAATTGTAGATGGAATTTAATTTATCTAAACGTGAGGTGATGCATTTTGGTAGACTGAACCAGGGCAGGACTTAGATAAATGGTAGGGCATTGGGGAGAGTTACAGAACAAAGATCTAGGGGTATATGTTCATTACTCCTTGAAAGTGGAATCACACTTAGAATGGTGACGAAGGCATTCGGCATACTTGGTTTCAATTGGTCAGAACATTGAATACAGGAATCGGAATGTCTTGAAGTTGTACAAGACATTGGTAAGACCACATTTGGAATACTGTGCGCAATTCTGGTCACCCTATTATAGAAAGGATATTGTCAAACTAGAAAGAGTGCAGAAGAGGTTTACTAGGATGCTACTGGGACTTGATGGATTGAGTTATAAGGAGAGTCTGGATAGACTGGGACTTTTTTCCTCTGGAGTATAGGAGGCTGAGGAGTGATCGTCTACAGGTCTATAAAATAATGAAGGGCACAGATCAGCTAGACAGTCAATATCTTTTCCCAATGGTAAGGTAGTCTAAAACAGAGGGCAGAGGTTTAAGGTGAGAAATAAAAGAGTGTCCAGAGGGGCAATTTTTTCCACAAAGGATGGTGCCTGGAACAAGCTGCTAGAGGTGGTAGTAGTAGAGGCAGGTACAATTTTTATCTTTAGAAAGCAATTAGACAGCTACATGGGTATAGAGGGATATGGGCCAAATGTGGGCAATTGGGATTAGCTTAGGGTTTTAAAAAAAAGGCAGCATAGACAAGTTGGGCCAAAGGGCCCATTTCCATGCTGTAAACCTCTGACTTTAAATAGACCGTTTGATCCAAATAGTCCACGCATGCATATATGCTCATGTCAAAAGTTCCTGCAATCTTTCTTCATCTAAAAATCGATCAGCATAACTATCTATTCCTTTCTCCTTTATACACTGATCTAACTTTGGCCAATCCACCTAACCTGTACATCTCCAGACTATAGGAGGAAACTGAAGCACTTGGAGGAAACCCAGACAGGGAGAATGTGCAAACTCCACACAAAGTCACCCAAGGCCAGAACTGAACATGGGTCCCTGGTGCTGAGACAGCAGTACTAACCACTGTGCCACACAATATACTTTAATATTTTGATGGCCTTTAGTTATGCTCATCTGCATCAGAAAATATTCTCTCTCCATCCACTATCAAAGCCTTGAATAATTTTAAAGACCACTGCAGGTCACCACTCAAACCGTGTTTCTTTTCTCCACCCCCCCCACCCCCATGAGAAAAAACCCAGTGGCTCAATCCTTTGCTATTACACAAAACCATGCATTTGATTTCATTTTTGTAATTTTTCTCTGCACATAGATATAGAGGCATTAGACAGTTTTTCAAATATCAGATCCCCTCACATTACTCTAATTATGGTCTAACCAGAATTCGTTATAGAATTGCAAAGTAGGGGTGTTACGCAAAACCTATCTTTTAGAGATGAATATCTTTTTTATTGTTATTGCTAATGCGTGGCACAACTTTAGAACTCAAGTGCATTTGTACTCCAAAATCCCTGGGTTTCTTTCTAACAAGATTTGCACTTTCCAATAATAAGTGACCTCCCTATTCTTACTAAAATGCTCACAGAACAGTCTGGAATATACATCATTTACCCCTTCTGAAAATCTACTAATGTAGATTGTTGCAGTCCTTCTCATTATTGACCATCTCTCCCACCACTTCTGCCAAATCTGGTGGCACACAAAAAAATCCCAAATCATAAATTATGAGCAATAGTGGTGCCAGCACTGACCCTTTGGGACACCTTTTTCTCCACCTTCTGCAGTATTAATCCAGTAGTAATCTGCAGGTAAAATAGTACTTTGCAGCCATAGCTGTTCCTTCAATTTGGGGGAAAAAGTGAATTGTCACTTTAAATTAATCTCTTGAAAAGACACAGAATTTACTTTTGAAGAGTGGCACAGTAGCAGGGTGATTAGCACTGCTGTTTCACAGCACCAGTGACATTATCCCCTTTTGTCTGGGTGCTCTGGTTTCCCCTGACAGTCCAAAGATGCACCCCAAAAATATACACTTTTCCACCTTCTTCCATTGAGAAAGGTTAAACTCAAATGGACAATTGCAAAACAACAGATCGAAGAATTACAAACGGTGCAAAAAGGAATTGTTTTTTCTAGTACAATATTATGCTTATTTACACATTTCATTCATTACATTTAATTGCTTAAAACTATATACATGTCTCAGATTTTACTATGTGCTGTTATTTTTCAGATTGGCACACAGTTATGCAGGCTGAGGGTACTTCCATTGAGAAAGATACAGAAGTCCGATCACATACCAACCGACTCAAGAACAGCTTCTTCCTTGCTGCCATCAGACTTTTGAATTGACCCACTTTATATTAAACTGATCTTTCTCTACACTCTAGCTATAACACTATATTCTGCACTCTCTTCTTTCCTTCTCCCCTATGTACTCTGTCAACGGTATGCTTTGTCTGCATAGTGCATAAACAATATTTTTCACTGTATACCAATACATGTGGCAATAAATCAAAGATATAGGTTAGGTGGATTAGCTATGCTAAATGCATAGCAAGGCCTGAGTAAGATGTTGAGAGTTGGTGCAGACTTGATGGGCCAATTAGAATTCCTACAGTGAAGGAGGCTATGAAATATTCATGTTTTACAAATTTAAAGGGAAAGGGAGAGAACTCCTACAGCTCTTTAGGGGTGATTATTTTGCCCACTCTAGATTAGAGAGCATGAATAGAAATCTGACATTTGATCAAAGTCTACTGAAAACCTTAAATGGTCCCCACATTGATGATCTAGCACAATAGTATCAGGACCATGCACAATCCATCAGCATTATTTAGCAACCAAAGTATTGAGTTACAGCAGCAAAAAGTTACAAAAAGAATCAAATGGTATGCAATCAAGTGTCGCATTACAATTACTCATCAAAACTCCACTTTTATCAAATCAGTTAAGTTCACGTCAGATACTGAACTTGTGAAATAAAAGCACAGGTTGACCACACAACCCCTCAAGCCTGCTCCATGGTTCAATAAGATAATGCCCGAATTTTAACTCGGCTCCCCTTTCTGTCTACTCTGATTCCAAGTATCCAAACAAAATAACCATCAATCGCAGTCTTCTAGATTCTCAAAGGCTGAGAATTCAATGCTTCTGGATACAGATTTCAAAAGATTTCCAACTTTGAGTGAAGAAGTTTTGCAGTCATAATGACCAATCCCTTACCTAGAAATATTGATATATGGTAATAAAGGTAAAACAATCTTTCAGTATCTACTTTTTCCAGCCAGAACAGGTGACCACCTAGTGGTATTATCATTTGATTATTAATCCAGAAACAGTTTACGCCCTGCAGAACAGATGGCAGAATTTGAACTCAAAAAAAAAAATCTGGAATTAAGAATCTAGTGATTACCATGAAACCACTGTCAGAAAAACCCACTAATGCTCTCCAGTGAAGAAAATCTGCCAGCCTTACCTGATCTGGTCTGCATGCTGTGGGTTTGGAGTTGCAACGTGGTCAACTCAACTATCCTCAGGCAACTAGGGATGGGCAATAAATGCAGGCTAGCCAACAATGCCATGTCCCAGCAATGAATAAAAGAAAACACTGAATAACCTGTAAAATGACCCTTTTAAATAGCACTGATAGGGTAGTGGCCTTCATGTGGTTAAACAGGTGTTCAACTTGGAGGTTAAAAGACAGAGTATGGAACACCAAACTGGCAGCACTGGTGGTAATGTCATGATCTTCTTTGTCTGCAGGCTTCCAGTTGACATTAAGCGCATATCCCAATTCCCAAGAGAACATCTGGTGCCCTATATATTGGAATTCTGCATACTCATTATCAATGCAAATTTTAAAACTCAAAAGAGAGGGATTTCACTGTTCAAAAAAATAAAAATGCGTACTACCTTGACCAATTTCAGCTGCACCTCAAATTTCTACTTCAAAACTGGTATGTGTAACTGTTTTGACAAAAATAGTACCCTCTTATCAATAAACCTCCCCGCCACCCTGACAAAACACATCTAAAAATACCAGGTACTGTAACATACTATATTTTGCTCCATCAATTGCTGCAACAGCTTTCTCCAAACAATTCCGTGTAGGATTTCCACTGCGACTGTATTCAAAGCCCTGTAGAAAAATCCAGAAACACACTTTAGCAGTACAATAGATACAAAAAAGCCTTTGCACATGAAATAACATAATCTGGCATGTGCAGTTAAAAAAAGGAACAAAAACAACAAGTATCTCAATAGCTTACAGTTTCAGTCTCACGCAGCGTTCACCAACACTGTTAACTACTATCCCTAGACAGCTGGAGACCCATTTTTCTTTTCCCCAGGAAGCAATTTTTTTCCTCACTTTCACATATATCAACCAAATCTGGATGTGAAAGGTGTCCATGCCACCTTAGGAGGGGGTAGAAATATTAACACCAGCAGAACCAATTCCTCCAAAAGAAAATGTTTTGCTTCTGGAGCTGTGATTTCTAGTTTGCTGCACATTCGTGTTTTGCCTGTGGCACTCTACTGTGAATGCAATGATAGTTCTGCACATCGACAGAGCTCAACATTTGACACGTGTATATATGAAGGTGTTATTTGTCAAAATGGGTGTTTTCGATTACCATCTAAAGGTGCATCAACATAACAGTATCAAAGTTGTTTTACAGATCTTAAAATCAATACGATCAGTCGTGCACTATCAAAGCAGCAATCCTAACTGTATCATCCTCTGCTCCTCAAAACTAGCTGACCAAATTTGCTTTTCAGTGCTAATTTCTCCGCTGCATCTCAATTTTTCCTTCCTACAAAAATCACTACCTTACTCTCTGGGATATTTACTCTAACAAAGCTCCTGTAGTCATTAGATGAAAAATTGAGCATCTTCTCTCCTCACCAAAGCTATGAGTACACATTCCATTATTAGGATGTTCCCTTCTAAGACCAATAACTTACAAGTCCTCATCAAGACTTCTCTCTCTTCCCTCTATCAAGTGTCATCCACTTTGAATGGTAGGATTCACCAAGTGCAAAATATCACCAAAACTCCAAATGAGAAGCTATTTGTGCAGCTGCTGCTACCCACCAAATCCCACTCTATTTTTCATAGACGTCACTCATGCCAATCTAGTTTTCCCTTCCATCTTACACTGATCTTCTTCTAAGCTTAATTAATTACAGTTCCAGATAACAGAGACTGCTCTCAGCTGCAATCATCATCCCCATCTCAAAAAAAGTTACTTCAGAGCCATCTCCAGCTACCACCCTCAAGTGACTAACTTGCAAAGATTGAATATGTTGCTGTCACCTTGCCTGTATAAATCTCAAAATTTGTGTTAGAATCCCCTTAGCATACATACTCACCCAAAATTGCCTTCACCAAAATCATAAATGACAACCTTGAGCTTCTTGCCTTCCTCAACTTTTGCAGCATTTGGTACGGCCCATTGTCTCTTCCAATCAGGCTCCAAGGGACTGCCTTCACTTCGTTTCTTTACATTTTTCCCCAGTGCAACAACCACATCTCCAGAAATAGTTTCTCCCGTCTCACATAAGAACATAAGAACATAAGAAATAGGAGCAGGAGTAGGCCATCTAGCCCTTCGAGCCTGCCCCGCCATTCAATAAGATCATGGCTGATCTGTCGTGGCTCAGTTCCACTTTCCCGCCCTCTCCCCATAACCCTTAATCCCCTCTCTTATCAAAAACCCATCAACCCGCTTCTTAAAAATATTTAGCGAGGCAGCCTCCACCACTTCAACGGGCAGAGAATTCCAGAGATTCACCACCCTTTGAGTGAAGAAGTTCCTCCTCAACTCCGTTCTAAACCGCCTCCCCTTTATCTTGAGGCTGTGCCCCCTAGTCCTACTGTCTTTTTTGAGCAGGAAGAGTCTCTCCACCTCTATCCTATCCATCCCATTCATCATCTTATACGTCTCAATGAGATCTCCCCTCATTCTTCTAAACTCTAACGAGTACAAGCCTAGTTTATTCAGCCTCTCCTCATAGCTCAATCCCCTCAACTCCGGTATCAGCCTAGTAAACCTCCTCTGCACTCCCTCCAGGGCCAAAATATCCTTGCGCAGATGCAGCGCCCAAAACTGCACACAGTACTCCAGCTGCGGCCTCACCAATGCCCTATACAGCTGCAGCAAGACCTCCCTACTTTTATATTCAATCCCCCTCGCTATGAAGGCCAGCATCCCATTCGCCTTCCTGACCACCTGCTGCACCTGCAAGCTGGGTTTTTGCGACTCATGCACAAGGACCCCGAGGTCCCTCTGCACTGTCGCCTGCTGCAGTTTTTCGCCACGTAAGTAATAGTCCTTCCTACCATTCTTCCTACCAAAGTGGACCACCTCACACTTGCCAACATTAAATTCCATTTGCCATTTCCTGGCCCATTCGCCCAGCCTATCTAGATCCTTCTGCAGACTCTCCACACCCTCCGCACAATTTGCCTTTCCCCCAATCTTGGTGTCATCAGCAAATTTCGACACCCTGCACTCAGTTCCCTCCTCCAGATCATCTATATAAATGGTAAATAGCTGAGGCCCCAGCACCGACCCCTGGGGCACCCCACTAGTCACCAACCGCCAATCCGAATAGCACCCATTGACCCCCACTCTCTGCCTCCCATTTGACAACTAATCCTCTATCCACGCTAACACCCTACCCCCAACTCCATGTCCCCTGACCTTCTGCAATAACCTCTTGTGAGGTACCTTGTCAAATGCCTTCTGAAAATCCAGAAAGACCACATCCACCGGCTCTCCTCTATCCACTGCCCTAGACACATCCTCATAGAACTCCAGTAAATTTGTCAGACACGACTTCCCTTTAATGAAACCGTGTTGCGTCTGCCCTATCAAGCAATTCCCTTCAAGATGCCTCGCAATTTCCTCCTTAATGACGGATTCTAACATTTTACCTACCACAGACGTTAAACTAACCGGCCTATAATCCCCCGCCTTTTGCCTGGCACCCTTCTTAAACAACGGCGTAACATTAGCCGTTTTCCAATCTTCCGGCACTTCCCCGGAATCCAGCGACGTCTGGAAAATAACCACCAAGGCATCCACTATAACCTCCGCCATTTCTTTCAGAACCCTCGGATGCATTCCATCTTTGTGCATCTCCAGGGACTCATGGTTCTATCCATCTAGATGCTATTCCTAGTGACACAGCCTGCAAGCATTAGGCAGGCATCAAGTTAGCTTCCCCAAGAAAGATCTCATCAGCTCCATCCTTCTACCAACTCCCTCAAACAGAGAGGCAGACTTTGACTCAACCCTCCAACTGAGTAGGAAAACTATAGCCTTCATCTTCAACTCCATATCCATAAATGTTACACCAGTTTTGTGCCTACAATCTCTGCAAAAGTCCTTTCAAGCACCAATTATCTTGATTATCATCTAAAGTACAAAAGATCTCCAAGTGTAGACTTGTTTTCACAAATCAGGGCAGTTGTATAAATATTTACAAATTTAACCCAAAAGAAACATGAATCTTACAAGGGCTAATGCAATAAAAAAATCTGTTTAAAAATTAAACTTTGAAATCCAGTCCATTATACTTAGAGGAAGTCCAACTGCACTGCTATACACTGCCTAAGCTACCAAATCATTGACAGCAGTGCAGATGGACTTCCAGTTAGGCAGAATTTTACAGGCCCTTGGCAGCAGGTTGGTAGGCAGGTGTATAAAATTCCCTAGTGGCTTTCCAAACATCTTCAATATTACAGGGGAAACACTGGAGAGGTCTAGACAACCCACTCCCATCCTCATTCCAAGCCTTTTATTTATTCGTGGGACATAGGTGTCACTGGCTGGCCACATTTATTGTCCATCACTAGTTGCCTTTGTTCAGAGGGTAGTTGAGAGTCAACCACATTGCTGTGGCTCTGGGATTATATATAGGCCAGACTTGCTAAGGGCATTGGTAAACCAGATGGGTTTCACCAAAAATCAACAATAGTGTCACAGTCATCAGTAGATTCTTAATTCCAGATTTATGAAATTCAAATTCCATCATCTGCTGTGGTGGGATACAAACCCAGATCCCCAGAACATTATTAGACTTTCTGGATTAATAGTGTGGTGATAATGTTACTAGGCCATCGCCTTCATTTGTAGGCCCTTGGCAGCAGGTTGGTGGGCAGGTGTTCAACCAGCTCCACCCTGCCTTTCCATGGTCTGGATACAAAGCATTCCCTGCTCCAATAAGCTTCTTAAAAACTTCTAACCCATCTCCTGGTTTAATATTAAGTGTTTTCCTCATCACCGGCCTACCAGAGGAAATTTTCTCTTTCTCCAGATTAAGAGTCTTAAGATTACCCTTTATTTTCTCAGGACAAAAAGTTGTCTTCCCATTATATTTTCCAATTTGTATCAAATCATAAAATTATAGGTCAAACCAATACATATGACCCTACTGTGTACATCCTGAAACAAGTTGTGCCATTTGTGAAGTGTTACATTGGTGTAATCATCAGGTTTTGCTAACCTTGTGCATTTATTTTAATCATTGAACAAAACTGGAGCTGTTTTACGGCAGTAAATCTGAAACAGTTCCAAATGTTGGTTCATTCTTGCACCTTGAACTTTAAATTGTGCAACAATCTTCAACTCATTTGAAAGAATTTTTAATTTTAACTTCAGAGGACAGAATTATCAAATATGCATTCTTATTAATTAGGAAACATGAACAGATGGTACAATGGGCAACATTCCAATGAGATGAATTGATTTGTTTTCATGACTTTGGTCAAGGAAGAAATACTTATCATTCCCTAACCTTAGCATTCCCTAATCTTAAAAAGCTCTGTTTATCTGGGCGTGAAGTTCAAACAGGAGGTTAATGTCTTATCCAAGGGCACCAATTTGAACAAAACAACACTTCCCTCAGTACTGTAATGTTCTGCTGTAATGCTTGAATTCACAACCTCCAGATTTTTAAAAAAAAATCATTTACATGTGTGGACAGTGTAAGGAAATTTGTACTCAATATGTAAGCACGTTAGTACTTAGAGAATTTGTACTGAACAATTGTACCTAAACTGGGTATGAAATATGGAATCACGGATAGTATTAGAGTGTCTTCCTTGAAGTAGAATTGGGATGGGTAATCAAGTATAGCTGATTTGTAACTTAATATAATCAAGTGTAGCAAATGTGATCAGAGCAGGAGACCCAGAGAAGTAGTATAGCAGTTACTTATTAGCAAACGCAAACAGCAGTCACTTGGGGAGACAATGGGTACTATACAGCTGTCCAGCTTAATATATGATCGTAACAAGCAAGAAAGAATAAAGTGAGCATGTTTTTCTTCACATTCGGCCTAAGTCAGCTAAACCACTATTGTTGTACAAGCAGAGTCGTAAAGATAAGGGCAAAGGATGTAACTACCATGATTTCGAGAGGAAAAGAGACGTAACAATGGGTGACCAATCTCAAGCAAGGTAAATAAGGGGTCAGTACAGAAACAATGGTGGCTAAACGAGGTCGCACTGTAAAAGCGAGATAAGAATCTTGAGATATGGAGCTGAAATGTGCATAAAAAGACTGTAAGCCGAGGGCTCTGTGGAGTGTTCCGGACCTCCCGGCTTTATTTCTCTTGTACTGGAAAATAAAGTCTACTGCTTGGAGGATTACAACTCAGACTCTCTGTTTCAATCGGGTTAAATAAGTTGTCGTCTTGGGGAACCACGACAAAATTGGCGCTGCGAGCAGGGTGTTGTGGGAGACCACCCGGAAACTAGCATCTGGAAGGAGCAGCGGAGACGGTGGTCCGACTGGGGCTGGACATCCCAAAGCCGGCATTCTGACAGCAAGGTGAGCAGACTTATATTGCATGTAAATCCTTGTTGTCGGAAAAAGGGATCTCGAGGCCCAGCGCACCCGGCTCTCTGCTGGTCCTGGATCTCCCCAACCCAAAGAACATCCTGCATAGGTAAAACTAAATTGGGAAAAACATTTTGAGAGACTGAGTCTGATCTGAAGGGTAGAGTTTTGCATGCAAAGCGCGCTGCGAATACTGTGTTGTCTGTGAATGGGTAAAAAGTGCGACGCAAAAAGAACCGAACGCTAATCGATGCAACTAGGTTAAGTCAAGCGGTTTGGAGCGGGATTCCAGGTTACGACTTGCCCAAGGAGAGTAAGTGTAGGAAGGCCTGCCAGTCCGAACCTACCCAGGACCTCGGGGAAAAGACGTCAACCGAGAGGGAGAGAGGTCTGTGAGAGATTGCTCTCTTACCTAATACGGTAGTTAAAACTAGGGGGAGGTTATGTGATGAGGGAGCAGAAAGAGTAGAGAGGAGTATGTCAATGGAACTGGGAACCCTGACATAGGCTTTTACTGAGGTGCGGGGTGAACGCTAATAGCGGTTATGTATTTGGAATTGTGCATGACTATATGACTGTTTGAGAGAGAAGGGGATTTGTCACGACATGAGACACCCATCAAATTTATTAGAGGCCAGTGAGCTCCCACCAGTAAAGGGTTAAAAAAAAAGAGACAAGCAGGCTGACTCTGTATGGTACAGAGAGAGAGAGAGAGAGAGAGAGAGAGAGAGAGAGAGGGAGAGGGTGTAACTGTGTAATTGAGACCCTCAGGTGATGTAATAGGTATAGCCAATCAAAGTGAATTGCTTTAAGTTTACTAAATTATGCAGGGATCGGACAGAGATTTGAATTCTGCCAAGTGGGAAAGGTGGCATTACATTGCATCTTAAAGTTGTAAGGAGAGTTAACCATTTAGGCACACAGTAGATTTGATTTTGTACTTGCCTGTGTTGGTTACAAAGGCAGAGCTGTAGAAATAATTAAACATGTACATTGCATATTAGAATGCTTTCAGTATTTCTTCGTGCATCTGTGTTCCAAGTGATGTTTTGTTTTATTGTACCAGAATTGTAAGAAGGTGCAAGGGTCTTGATTTAGTGAGGATATTTAATGGTGATAAAAATAAATCTTATTTTGGATTTTCTGAATCAGGCTTTAGTTAATTAAACTGCTGTACTTTGACTCACAATTAGTCTCAGAGGTATCTTTACCTACAAGAATTGGTGCTGAAACCTGGGATCTGTTTATGGGTCCGGTTGAATGGCCACAACCGGAGCTCCGGAATAGATTACCGAATTTAAGGGAGTGAATCAAAGTACAGTAGGTGCTCATCTGTGATGAAAGAGTGTGAGAGTGTGTGAGAGGTCTGAGCTGAGCACGTGCAAATAAGGAGGTGTCTGTCTTTACACCCAGCCTTAGACCAGTTGTTAAGAGGGGTAGCCCCCTATGCGAAGCTCAGGAGTTTGAAGTGAGTGTAAAGGCTAGAAAAGGATGCCTGGGATGTGATGTTCAGATGAGAGTAAGAAAGAATCTGTCTGAGAGATCGCCGGAGTAGAAGGGAAAGCCGGCTTAATAGTGTGAGCTTAAGGGTGTAAGCCCACGAGTGTAAGCGGTGGTACGGAGGGGACTGATCACCCCTGATAGGTATCACCGGACTGTGATAAGAGCGACCTAGGGGTGGGATCCATTTCACCCACTAGATCAACAATGGAAATGATTGGGAAAAAAAAGGACGGAACTAAGATAATTGGAATTCTCTTAGTTTGAATTAATTAAACAGGTTTAAACTGGATTAATTGAACACATCTCAGTCTTGGGTAAAAAAAAATTGGGCTAAAAGAACAAGTAAGACAAATACACAGTGGCCGGAGGAAGGCACATGGTGCATAGAGAGGTGTGAGGATCAGAAGGGAATGATAAAGAACTATAAAATCAAGGATAGATCGAGCAAAAGAAGGGAGAAGCGAGAAAAGGAGTTAGAGATATTAGCGTTGTTCGAAGAAGAAGGGAGAGAGAGAAAAAGGGCATGGGGGAGGGGTAGGATGCTAATGCCAGTCCAGACTCAGGAGAAGAAGGAGCTGGAAGACCCAAACGTAGCCCCACCCCCATACCTGGAAGGGTCAAATCCCGTAGGACTGTACCCAGTTATATCAGGTACAATGAATTTTGGAGGGAGAGTTTGACGTAAAGCAAATGACAAAGGAACAGTGGGCACAGAAGGAGGAAGAAAGGAGACAAGGTATTGAGGAAGAGACTAGGAGGATGGAAGAAAACCTGGATGGGTTAATTCAAAGGAGGAGGCAGTTAGAGGCAGAAGTAAACGCGGTGGATCTTTTGGAATGGGCAAAAAAGGTAATAGAAGGAGAAGGAGACAAGAGGCACGGAAGAGAAGGGACTGGGGCCAGGAAAGAATGCGAGCAGAAAATGGGAGAGGATCTCCACGAATGTGAAAGTGAGATATCACAAGAAAAGATAGAAGGAAAGAGAGTCGGAGGGAGGAAAGAGGAAAAAGAGACAGAAAGCAGCACAGAGGAAAAATGCTGGGAAGTACAAAGAGGGGGTGACAGACGAAAGTTGGGGAGAGCCTGGACATGGAAGCACCCAGAGAGAGAAAGAATAGAGGAAGGGATGGAAGGAGGGACAGAAGAAAGTAGTGAAGAGGAGGAGAGACAGTCAGTGTTAGGGGGACGAAGAAAATCAATGCGAAAAAGACACCAACCTGTAAAATATCCAGCCGAGGAACGAAGGGAGAAAGGGATGTTCCCGGTGATTCTGAAGGATGGCAGACTGCAGTATATCCCTTGGTCAGGTCAGGATTTGCCTTATTTGATTAACGAATTACCCAATATTTTGGACGGAGCCGGAAGGTGGATTGGACAGCTGGAGGCTGGAATGATGGGAAAGAGGATGGCGCTGGGTGACATCAAAGCCCTCTTGACAAAAGTGTTAGGAATGGACCAAATGGCTGAAGTAATGAGACGTGCTGGCATCCCGACCGCAGCCTATGACCCGGATGTGGATGGGACACTAATGGACCCATACCGCCACGACATTTGGCAAGCACTACGGGATATGTACCCCAATCGGATGGATATAAAAACTGAGAGGGGAACCGTTGGGTGAGGAAGAGAATGCGGCCGTGTACATAGAAAACCAATTAAGAAGGTGGAGAAGGGACACGGAGAGGGACATTCTAACAGATCCACTAACCAACTCCCTGTTCCGAGCCGCAATCCTAGCAGGCCTGCCGACTTCAGCTAAGGCAAGACTGGAAGAAGTGGTGGGCCTGGATTCGAAAAACTACCGAGAGTTTGTGGATTATGTTGCCCATGCAGTGGAAAGACATCGCAGGGAGGAAAAATGCAGACAAACAGTTGAAGGAGATACAACGCAAACTCCTGCAAGCCCAGCTGGAAGAAATTAAAAGTAAGGAAAAGCTGAAAGTGAAAGAAGACCCCACACTCAAGAAAATAGCACCGATGGTGGTGAACCAAAAGACAGAGGAAATACCTGCACCGATGCTAGGGAGAAACGGAGATGGAGGCCAGCCCATCATAACCTATAACATTTCTGCCTTCCCGCTGTCCATGAACCCAGGAGGCTATGGCTCACATTATCAAAACCCTTATGCTCCACAAAATCAGACTGACTGGAATAGAAATGGGAAAGGACAAGGAGGTGGTAGGCCACCCTATCAGAATCAGAGAGGACAGGGGCAGGGAAATCAGCAGCTTCCAAGGCAGGGACCGCCGCCTGGCCCTCCAGGCGTATGCTGGGGGTGCGGGGAAGCAGGACATATAAAAAGAAATTGCCCACAGAACTCTTACAGGCAGGGAGAAAACCAGCAGCAGATAGGCCAGCAAATGCCGTTGAATAACACCCCCGTGCTGCAGGGACCTGTGAATTTTCAGAGCTCCCTATAGGGGGGCCCTGAGAACCCTGAAATGGTAGGACAGTACGTACAAATAACAGATACAGCAGATCAGGAACCCATAATTAGTGTTAGAGTAGGAGGGGTTGAGGTCCCCATGATGATAGACACCGGTGCCACGTGTACGTGCATACAAACAAAATATGCGAATCACCTACCATTATCAAACCAGTTTGTGAAAACTGTGGGGTTCTCGGGGAAAGTAACGTTAACTCAGATGACAACGCCGGTACCTGTCACCATTGGAAGCAAAACTACTCATGTACCTATATTAGTGTGTGATAGAACGCCATTAAATTTATTAGGAAGAGATGCAATCCTAGGTTTAGGACTAAAATTAGAATGTACAGAACAAGGAATTGATTTGATGGGAGTGTATTTACTCGGAGTACCAGGAAAGGAAGGGGTTAATGTGTACTGGTTGGGAGACATAGAGGAACAAGTTAAAAAACAGGTATGGGAAGTTTGGGGGGAGCTGATAGATACTTGGGTTCCACAGGCCGAATGGCCAAGGACAGAACTACACAGCACAATGATATTTGATGAAGAACAGAAACCTGAGATACAGGAGAAATGGGAAAAGGAGGCAGGACGAGAACAAGAGATAAGGTCAAAAAGTATTTTAGTTGGCCCAGAGGGAGCGGCCCTCGCAGTTGTTAGAGATGAATGGGTTAACAAATGGTTCTCTGTACCTGGAGCAGAACCACATGTTACACTGAAAGTGAATCCGGGATATAGATCAAAGGACCTAGGACCAATGGTGCTGAGAGCACAAGAATTAGAATTTGTTCAGACAGAAAACGTAGATATTTGGACGTCCAGTAATGGACAAATGTTGAAGATAATCTTGGATGTTAAAATGATCGGGAAGCCAAAACAGGTAAAAATAGGGGCAGAGATTGAGAAGCAGGAGCAGGAGTGGAGAGAGAGCTTAGAAAAGGATTTGAATTCCATCCCACAGGAGTTGTGGTCCAGACAGGACACTGATGTGGGGAGGGTTAAAAATGCTAATCCAGTGGAGGTTAGACTAAAGACCGGACGACAAGGACCTTACAGACCACAGTATCCGATTAAGGCAGAAGCAATTGAGGGAAATATCGGAAGGACAAAAAAGAATAGCTTTACAGCAGATAGAAGCGGTATTAAAGGTTTCAAAACCACAGACAGTAGGGCAAATGATGACATTTTTGGGAATGACAGGATTCAGTTCAGAATGGGTGGAAAGCTATGCAGAAAAAACACAGGCACTACGGAAAATAATGAAAGAGGAGGGGTGTGACGAATTAAAAGCTAAACTAAAATGGGATAAAGATGCCTCGGAAGCATTTGAGAATATAAAGAAAGAAATGGCACAGGCACCAGCATTGGCTTTACCAACCTATGACAAACCCTTTGACTTATTTGTGAGTAACAGAGAAGCAGGATTTGCTACAGCAGTGTTAATGCAGGAGAATTGCAAGGGCAGACGAAGGCAGGCTGTAGCATATTACAGCACCAAGCTAGACGACGTAGCAATGGGGTATCCTCCTTGCTATCAAGGTCTGGCAGCAGCTTGGTGGGCATACGAAAAGGCAGCCACAGTCACAATGGGGTATGGAATTGGCTGGACAATATGTTAGGAAGATGGGGGGCCTGGTTTGCTAAAGCTGGAGTTGTGGCAGCCATGACAATAACCATCCTGGGATTAATATTTTGCTGTTTTTTACCTGTCTTGAGATCCCTCCTTGCCAGATTGGCAGTGCGACAAATGGTGACACAAGTGACAAGCAACCCACGTTTGGGAGGGACAACTAAGGAATGGGGAAACATTGAACTGCCCCCGCTGGATGAATTCACAATGACCCTGGTTGAAATTGAAACCTGTCAGTTTGCGAAATAGCTGCACTAGTGGAGGATCGGTCTACAACCTCACCGATGCCTACGGAGACCAAGAGACTTAGTCTGTACACAGGAATCAGTCTTTTTCCCTTCCCTAGACAAGGGTGGGAAGGTTTTTGGCTGATGACTGTTAGGGGCAGGCAATCTGGGGGAGCAACCTAAGAATCAGGACTTTTGCTAGACAAGCCATGATAAGACTAGAATGGGGACATTGATCCCTGGCCAAAGTACTTGGCTCCCCCACGTTGCCTACAAGTGTGATTAAATATGTGCATGTGAACAGGGTCAAACAAGGGGGACTATCTGAGCTGGCCTTGGTAATTGGGATGAGACTAGGGGATAGTCTCAAAGGGGGGATATGTAAGGAAATTTGTACTCAATATGTAAGCATGTTAGTACTTAGAGAATTTGTACTGAACAATTGTACCTAAACTGGGTATGAAATATGGAATCACGGATAGTATTAGAGTGTCTTCCTTGAAGTAGAATTGGGATGGGTAATCAAGTATAGCTGATTTGTAACTTAATATAATCAAGTGTAGCAAATGTGATCAGAGCAGGAGACCCAGAGAAGTAGTATAGCAGTTACTTATTAGCAAACGCAAACAGCAGTCACTTGGGGAGACAATGGGTACTATACAGCTGTCCAGCTTAATATATGATCGTAACAAGCAAGAAAGAATAAAGTGAGCATGTTTTTCTTCACATTCGGCCTAAGTCAGCTAAACCACTATTGTTGTACAAGCAGAGTCGTAAAGATAGGGGCAAAGGATGTAACTACCATGGTTTCGAGAGGAAAAGAGATGTAACAATGGGTGACCAATCTCAAGCAAGGTAAATAAGGGGTCAGTACAGAAACAATGGTGGCTAAACGAGGTCGCATTGTAAAAGCGAGATAAGAATCTTGAGATATGGAGCTGAAATGTGCATAAAAAGACTGTAAGCCGAGGGCTCTGTGGAGTGTTCCGGACCTCCCGGCTTTATTTCTCTTGTACTGGAAAATAAAGTCTACTGCTTGGAGGATTACAACTCAGACTCTCTGTTTCAATCGGGTTAAATAAGTTGTCGTCTTGGGGAACCACGACAACAGCACAGGTAGGCCAGTATTTATTGCCCATCCCTAGTTGCCCTTCAGACAATGGCGATGCGCTGCCTTCTTGAACCACTGCAGTCCATCAGGTATAGGTACATCCATAGTGCTGTTAGGGAGGGAATGTGAAGATTTTGACCCAGCAACAGTGAAGGAATGGCAATACATTGCCAAGCCAGGATGGTGAGTGACTTGCCCGAGGGCAACCTCCAGAGGTAACATTGCTATCACAGCCAAAATAATTACCCCCCCTTCAAAAAAAATGCTGCATAGTTAGAAAATAACTGTAAATAAAGTGTCAAATTATTGATATATGCCATCATACTTGTTCAGCAAATCATCTATGATGTTAAAAAGCTAATTTTAAGGCACTTTTGCAGCCTCTGGACTTTAGTATTAGAGTTCAACAATTTCAAACATTGAACTCTGTTGTCCATCTGGAATTTTTTTAAAATTTTGCCAGTGTGAATCTTGCATGGAGCTTTCATTATTCCACCATTCACACAAACTAGACATACGCTGTTTCTTTACTACCATTAGCACTTACTATGTCTTTAGATTCAAGGCCTTTATCATTTGCTGGAAGTCAAACTGCATTAAGATAGATAAATCCCCAGGACCTGATGAAGTTTATCCCAGGACATTGTGGGACACTAGGGAGGAAACTGAAGGTCCCCTAGCAGAGATGTCTGAATCTTCGATAGTCAAGGGTGAAGTGCCTGAAGATCAGAGAGTGCAAATGTTGTGCCATTGTTTTAAAAAACAAAGGGCTGCAGGGAAAAGCATGCCAGTGTGCCTCACATCTGTGGTGGGTAAGTTGTTGCAAGGTATTTTGAGAGACAGGATCTACAGGCATTTAGAGATGCATGGACTGATTGGAGACAAACAGCATAGCTTTGAGAGTAGAAAATCACATCTCACAAATTTGATTCAGTATTTTGAAAGGGTAACCAAGAAGGTAGATGAGAGCAGTGTGGTTGATGTTGTCTATATGGACTTCAGCAAGGCCTTTGACAAGGTACTGCATGGTAGGTTGTTGCATAACGTTAAATCTCACAGGATCCAGGGTGAGGTATCTAAATGGATACAAAATTGGCTTCTTGACAGAAGCTAGAGGGTGGTTGTAGAGGGTTGTTTTTCAAATTGGAGGCCTGTGACCAGCAGCATGCATGACATGGAGATGCTGACGTTGGACTGGGATAAACAAAGTAAAAAGTCTCAACACCAGGTTAAAGTCTAACCAGTTTATTTGATAGTAAACCCACAAGCTTTCAGAAACACTGTCCCTTTGTCAGGTGTGTGGAAGGTTCAGAAGTGTGCCTCAGGGATCAGCACTGGGTCCACTGTTATTTGTCATTTATATTAATGATTTGGATGAGAATATAGGCAGCATGGTTAGTAAGTTTGCAGATGACACCAAGATTAGTGGCATAGTGGACAGTGAAGAAAGTTATCTCCGATTGCAACATGATCTTGATCGATTGGACCAGTGGGCTGACAAATGGCAGATGGAGTTTAACTGAGACAAATGCAAGATGATGCATTTTGTTAGACTGAACGAGGGCAGGACTTAGTTAATAGTAGGGCATTGGGGAAGATACAGAACAAAGATCCAGAGATATATGTTCGTAGCTCCTTGAAAGTAGAGTCATAGGTGGACAGAGTGGTAAAGGCAGCATTCAGCATGCTTGGTTTCATCGGTCAGAGCATTGAATACAGGAGTTGGGATATCTTGTTGAAGTTGTACAAGACATTGGAATGGCCATACTTAGAATATTGTATACAACTCTGCTCACCCTATTATAGAAAGGATATTATTAAAATTAGAAAGAGTGCAGAACAGATTTATTGGGATTTGATGGATTGAGTTATGAGGAGAGGCTGAAAAGACAGACTTTTTTCTCTGGAGCATAGAAGGCTGAGGGGGCGATCTTATAGAGGTCTACAAGATAATGAGGGGCATAGTTCAGCTAGATAGTCAATATCTTTTCCCAAAAGTGGGGGAGTCTAAAACTAGAGGGCATTGGTTTAAGTGAGAGGTGGGAGTTACAAGAGTGTCCAGAGGGGCAATTCTTTCCTCCCAGAGTATGGTGTGTGTCTGGGACAAGCTGCCAGAGGTAGTAGTAGAAGCAGATACAATTTTGTCTTTGTAAAAGCATTTCAACAGTTACATGGGTAAGATGGGTATAGAGGGATAGGGACCAAACACAGGCAATTGGTGTTAGCTTAGGGGTTTGAAAAAAAAAAGGGCAGCATGGACAAGTTGGACCAAAGGGCCTGTTTCCATGCTGTAAACTTCTATGACTCTATTTAATCCCTCCTCTGCCCCCAATCTATCCAAGATCTTCTCTTTTAGAATCATAATATCTTACAGTGCAGGAGGCCATTTGGCCCATCAAGTCTGCACCAATCACAATCCCACCCAGGCCCTATCCCTATAGCTCCATAACCCAGCTAGTCCCCCTGACACAGGGGAAATTTAGCATGGCCAAACCATCTAACCCACACATCTTTGGACTGAGAGAGGAAACACAAACTCCACACACAGTGACCCAAGCCAGGAATCAAAACCAAGTTCCTGGCAATGTGAGGTAGCAGTGCTAACCACTCTGTGATCCCTTCCAATTGCCTTCATTTCTGACTCAAAAACTTGTTTCTCTCTCCATAGATACCACCAGGCCTGCTAAGCATTTCCAGTACCTCCTGTGTTTTATTTCACATATCCAACAGCCACACTATTTTGTTTTGATATGAAACAAAGAAAGTTTGTGAAATATAACAGCAATCCCCACCAAAATTAGTAGTTAAATGCATTCCTTGTTATTTCATCACATGCCCCAGCCTTTGAGAGCCAGCACATCCACCCTGTGGCTACTACCTTCCTTCAATCGGAAAGCTAAACGACTCAACGTCCAATTGGATGATGCTTGACTGTCTGCCAAACAGCCTTTTTTCCACCGCTTATATTTTTAATATTTGGAAAAAGGATGTTCATAGAAAAATTGAAGTCACGCAGACGATTTTTCTCCAGGATTGCCCACAGTACTGTCCTGGAAATTGATTTTAAGTTCCTGGAAACTCTAAGCCACTTCCTGGAGGGTTGGCAACCCTATCCAAGATACCAAACATTAGATTCTAAAAACACATCAAATTTCTTTTGCCGGTAGATGTAAACGATACACAAGACAAATGATTAGTATATTAATAATGCCCCCTTCCATCCCTCGCCCCACCAGACGTTTTGCTGTAATCAAAAGGCGAGTACCAGCCTTTTGTTTCTTCGTACTAGAAGTGTAATACCGGAAACCTAAAACTTTCGACTCACTAAATACTTACGGCATGTTGTCCTGGAGCACTTTGTTTAAACGTGGTAGACAGAGATATTGGTGGCACTACTGCCATAGATTTCCACTGTTCGGGATCCTGTCCCGCATGAAGTGCCTGGGTGGAAAAATGCTCAAAAGGAGGCTGAAATCCGCTTGATAGCTTGTCTCCAACAGACATTGCTGCTTTTTTTTTCCACCAGGCACAATAACCTTAACTGGAAATGAACATACAAACAATTCCCACCACACCGGGTTCAAAAAACACCAAACACAGATCTCCCTTCCCCGACCCCCAGCAGCAAGGCTCAGCTAATAAGCAGAAACTGGAGGCGCGGCTTCCCCCTCGTGACAGCGCACGCGAAACTTTTAACCTCTTCAATACCGCAACTGGAACGCGTTTTCTACCTTTCTTATTGGCCAAGTAGAACAACGCACAGTCATCAGCAGGGAAAAAAGACCTCACAACAGTCTCCATTTTTAAAACAGACAATAAACACCCAAGTTATTGCAAAAGAAAAGACGCTTAATGAATCAAATCATAATGGCCCAGATTTGAAGTTAGCCGGGTAACAGGTGGCATCTCCGTTTATTAAACATACATTTACCCACAGAGTTTCTCCGGGTGTTTTGAGGTCCTTTGTGATCGGAAAGCCATTTCAAGCAATTTCTAAAGTGTCCTCCACAAGGACAAGTTTTCACCAAGCAGACCGGAAAATCCTGACAGAGTCGGCATCTGCATGTGTAACATAATGCCAAATCAAAGAGGAAATCGGAATAAAAGAATGGGAAATAAATATGGGATTTCAGAGGAGAGAAAATCTGACATAATTCAAATCTGAAGGAACACTTATGAGAGTGAATTGTCTGGTCCAGAGGGATTGTTCAGCAACGATTAAAGCATTTTTCACATTATTGAGAATTCACTTACACTGGAACAAACAAGTAAGAACATTTCTGGCAGGTTAACGAGTATAACTAACGTAGCAAACACGAAATGTTACTTTCAAAGCGCATGTCCGATTCCTTTGTTGGTAAATGCAAATGATGTACAGTACAAGACCACAAGGTACTCATTTAATAAAAATTCTGGAGAAGCAGGTAATCAGGATAGTAGCCCCCTGATTTTTGTATACATCCAGTCACTGAATATTCTTTTATTTATGGGATATAGTCATCAGTGGCAAGGGCAACATTATCCATCCCTAATTGTCCTTGTGAAGGTTCAAGCGTGGAGTGTTCATGAACTGCTGTAGTCCGTGTGGAGTCAATTTGTTCTACTGCATTTGCTGCTTCTAATATGGTCTCCTCTACATTGAAGAGACAAAACATAAACTGGGTAAGTCCGCAAGCATAACCCAATCTGCCTGTTCCTTGCCATTTTAACTCACCATCTTGCCCTTTTGCCCCCATGTTCATCCTTCATCTGCTGCAATGCTTCAGTGACGCTCAATGCAAACTGGAGGAACACCACCTCATCTAGGGCAGCATGGTTAGCACTGCTACCTCACAGCATCAGGGTCCCAGGTTCAATTTGAGCCTTGGGTCACCGCCTCTGTGGAGTTTGCGTTCTCGCCGTGTCTGCGTGGGTTTGCTCCAGGTGGTCCGGTTTCAGGTTAGGTTGATTGGCCTTGCTAAATTGACCCGAGTGTCAGGGGGAGTAAAAGTGTAAATGCATGGGGTTACAGAATAGGGCCTGGGTGGGATTGTGATCAGTACAGACTTGATGAGCCAAATGATCTCCTTCTGTATTGCAGGGATTCTATAAACTCAAATCACCAAGTCCCAATAACATCCTAGTAAATCTTTTCTGCACTCTTTCTAGTTTAATAATATCCTTTCTGTAATAGGGTGACCAGAACTGTACACAGCATTGCAAGTGTGGCCTTACCAATGTCTTGTACAACTTCAACAAGACGTCCCAATTCAATGTTCTGACCCATGAAACCAAGGATGCCGAATGCCTTCTTCACCATCTTATCCACTTGTGACTCCACTGTCAAGGAGTTATGAACCTGTACCCTGAGATCTCTTTGTTCTTTAACTCTCCCCAGTGCTCTGCTATTAACTGAACAAAGAACAAAGAACAACCCAGCACGGGAAACAGGCCCTTCGGCCCAACGAGCCCGCGCCGCCGCATCACCCTACACCTATTCTACCCTGCATGTCTACGAATGGGACCCTACTCAGTCAGATTCAGGGAAGAAATAGTGTCAATTTGGTAAAAACCGATTAGCCTAAGAGCACATCTTTGGGGTGTGGGAGGAAACCGGAGCGCCCGGAGGAAACCCACGCAACCACAGGGAGAATGCGCAAACTCCCACAGACACAGGCCCATATCCATGTGTCTGCACAGCCAGCAGTGCTAGTCACTGAGCTGTTGCGGCGCCCGTCTACCGGTCCAGGATCAAGCACACACACCGACATGAAGTACTAGGCCACTCCTGGACTTCCAAGAGCAGCCCACGCACGACCTGCCGTGTGCATGCCCCTCGCTTGACACGAGGTGGACCTCCACCTGTGGAATAAAGACAAAAAATATTAATCATACAGCCTGCCCTTCCGGTGTCTCCCGAGGTTTAACCCTATTTAATAGCCCCTACCATATCCCTCCATTCTCGTTTCACTCATGTGCCTATCTAACTGCATCTTAAATGAGTCCAACGTTCCTGCCTCCACCACCCTACTCGGTAGCGCATTCCAGACCCCCACAACTCTCTGCGTAAAGAACCTTCTTCTCACCTCCAAATTATACCTCCCCCCCTCACCCTTAAATGATGACCTCTCGTGTTCGTACCCAGTCTAGGGAGCAGTCTCTCACTATTAACTCTATCTATTCCCTTCAGTATCTTATATACCTCTATCATGTCATGAGTAAGGCCTGCCCTGGTTCAATCCATCAAAATGTATCACCTTTCATTTATCTAAATATTAGATAATCCAATTTATCTAAAATTGGTAGAGGGATTGAATTTCGGAGCCGTGAGATCATGTTGCAGCTGTACAAAACTCTGGTGCGGCCGCACTTGGAGTATTGTGTACAGTTCTGGTTGCCACATTATAAGAAAGATGTGGAAGCATTGGAAAGGGTGCAGAGGAGGTTTACCAGGATGTTGACTGGTATGGTGGGAAGGTCTTATGAGGAAAGGCTGAGGCATTTGAGGTTGTTTCCATTAGAGAAAAGAAGAGGTGACCTAATTGAGACATACAAGATGATCAGAGGATTGGATAGGGTGGACAATGAGTGCCTTTTTCCTTGGATGGTGATGGCTAACACAAGGGGACATAGCTCTAAATTGAGGAGTAATAGTTATAGGATGGATGTCAGAGGTAGGTTCTTTACTCAGAGGGTAGTAAGGGCGTGGAACGCCCTATCTGCAACAGTTGTGGACTCGCCAACTTTAAGGGCATTCAAATGGTCATTGGATAGGCATATGGATAATATTGGAATAGCTTAGGTTAGAGGGTCATTAGATTGGTTCCACTGGTTGGCGCAACATCGAGGGCTGAAGGGCCTGTACTGCATAGTAATGTTCTATATTCTATGTTCTAAATAAAACTCCATCTACCATTAATCAGCCCACTCGCCCAATTGATCAAGATCCCATTGCAATCCTAGATAACCCTCTTCACTATGCACTATGCCACCAATCTTAGTGTCATCTGCAAACTTACTAACCATGCCTCTTAAATTCTCAACCAAATCATTAATATAAATGGCAAATAACAGTGGACCCAGCACTGAGACACACCACTGATCACAGGCCTCCAACAACCATCTACAACCACACTCTGGCTTCTGTTGTCAAGCCAATTTTGTATTCAATTGGCTACTGCACATTGGATCCTGTCAGATTTAACCTTAGGCAACAACCTACCATCCGGTTCCTTACCAAATGCCTTGCAAAAGTCCATGTAGACAACATCAACTGCACTGCCCTCATCTATCTTCTTGGTTACCTCTTCAAAAAACTCAATCAAATTCATGAGACATGATTTTCCACTCACAAAGCCACACTGACTGTCCCTAATCAGTCATTGCCTCTCTAAATGCCTGTCTCTCAGAATACCTTCCATCAACTTATCCACTACGGATGTTTCCAGGGTTTTCTTTGCAGTCCTTCTTAAAGAAAGGCACAACATTTGCCAACCTCCAATCTTCAGATACCTCAACTGTGGCTGTCGATGATTCAAATATCTCTGCTAGGGGATATGTAATTTCTTCTCTAGCCTCTCACAACTTCCTGGGATACAATTCATCAAATCCCAGGGATTTATCTACTTTGATGCACTTTTAATACTTCCAGCACCTCTTTCTCTATAATGTGTACATTCTTCAAGACATCATTATTTATTTCCCCAAGTTCCCTAACATCCATGCCCTTCTCAACAGTAAACACTAATGAGAAATATTCATTTAGAATCCCACCCATCTCTTGTGGCTCTGCACATAGATTACTTTATTGATCCTTAAGAAGCCCTATCCTCTCCTTAGTTACTCTTTTGCCCTTTTTGTATTTGTAGAAGCTCTTTGGATTCTCCTTTGTTTTACCTGCCAAAGCAATCTCATGTCCCCTTTTTGCTGTCTTGATTTCTCTCTTAACTCTACTCCGGCACCCTGTACACCTTTCAAATGATGCATTTGATCCCAGCTGTCTATGTATGTCATATGCCTTCTTCTTCTCCTTGACCAGGGCCTCAATATCCCGAGTTATCCAGGGTTCCCTACTTCTATCAGCCTTGCCTTTCACTCTAAAAGGAATATGCTTACCCTGAACTTTGGTTATTACACTTCTGAAAGCGTCCCACTTACCAGCTGTCCCTTTGCCTGCCGACAGACTCCCCCAACCAACTTTTGAAAATTCCTGTCTAATGCCATCAAAATTGGCTTTGCCAATTTTGACTTTTGAGCCAGACTTATCATTCTCCATAGCTATCTTAAAATTAATGGAATTATGGTCATTGGTCCCAAAGTGATCCCACACTAACACTTCTGTCACCTGCCCTTCCTTATTTCCCAAGAGAAGGTAAAGTTTTGTCCCGTCTTTAGTTGGGCCATCCACATACTGAGAAATTCCTCTCGAATACACTTAACAAATTTCTCACCATTCAAGCCCCTAATGCTATGGCTGTCCCAGCTGAGAAAGTTAAAGTCCCCTACTACCACTACCACCCTATTTTTCTTGGAGCTTTCATTACATATTTGTTCTTTATTTGCCTGCTGACCATTTGGAGGCCTATAGTACAATCTCATCAAAGTGATCTCCCTCTTGTTATTTTTCAGTTCTACCATATAGACTCAGTGGGCAAATCCTCAGAAATATACCCTCTCAGTACTGCTGTGATGTTCTCCCTAATCAAAAACGCATCACCCCGTCCTATCTTACCTCCTGTTGTATTCTCCCTATAGCATCTGTACCCTGGAATATTGAGCTACCAGTCCCATCACTCCCTTGGCCATGTTTCATAAGAACATAAGAACATAAGAACATAAGAAATAGGAGCAGGAGTAGGCCATCTGGCCCTTCGAGCCTGCCCCGCCATTCAATAAGATCATGGCTGATCTGTCGTGGCTCAGTTCCACTTTCCCGCCCTCTCCCCATAACCCTTAATCCCCTCTCTTATCAAAAACCCATCAACCCGCTTCTTAAAAATATTTAGCGAGGCAGCCTCCACCACTTCAACGGGCAGAGAATTCCAGAGATTCACCACCCTTTGAGTGAAGAAGTTCCTCCTCAACTCCGTTCTAAACCGCCCCCCCTTTATCTTGAGGCTGTGCCCCCTAGTCCTACTGTCTTTTTTGAGCGGGAAGAGTCTCTCCACCTCTATCCTATCCATCCCATTCATCATCTTATACGTCTCAATGAGATCTCCCCTCATTCTTCTAAACTCTAACGAGTACAAGCCTAGTTTATTCAGCCTCTCCTCATTGCTCAACCCCCTCAACTCCGGTATCAGCCTAGTAAACCTCCTCTGCACTCCCTCCAAGGCCAAAATATCCTTGCGCAGGTGCGGCGCCCAAAACTGCACACAGTACTCCAGCTGCGGCCTCACCAATGCCCTACTTTTATATTCAATCCCCCTCGCTATGAAGGCCAGCATCCCATTCGCCTTCCTGACCACCTGCTGCACCTGCAGGCTGGGTTTTTGCGACTTATGCACAAGGACCCCGAGGTCCCTCTGCACCGTCGCCTGCTGCAGTTTTTCGCCACGTAAGTAATAGTCCTTCCTACCATTCTTCCTACCAAAGTGGACCACCTCACACTTGCCAACATTAAATTCCATTTGCCATTTCCTGGCCCATTCGCCCAGCCTATCTAGATCCTTCTGCAGACTCTCCACACCCTCCGCACAATTTGCCTTTCCCCCAGTCTTGGTGTCATCAGCAAATTTCGACACCCTACACTCGGTTCCCTCCTCCAGATCATCTATATAAATGGTAAATAGCTGAGGCCCCAGCACCGACCCCTGGGGCACCCCACTAGTCACCAACCGCCAATCCGAATAGTACCCATTGACCCCCACTCTCTGCCTCCTATTTGACAACCAATCCTCTATCCACGCTAACACCCTACCCCCAACTCCATGTCCCCTGACCTTCTGCAATAACCTCTTGTGAGGTACCTTGTCAAATGCCTTCTGAAAATCCAGAAAGACCACATCCACCGGCTCTCCTCTATCCACTGCCCTAGACACATCCTCATAGAACTCCAGTAAATTTGTCAGACACGACTTCCCTTTAATGAAACCGTGTTGCGTCTGCCCTATCAAGCAATTCCCTTCAAGATGCCTCGCAATTTCCTCCTTAATGACGGATTCTAACATTTTACCTACCACAGACGTTAAACTAACCGGCCTATAATTCCCCGCCTTTTGCCTGGCACCCTTCTTAAACAACGGCGTAACATTAGCCGTTTTCCAATCTTCCGGCACTTCCCCGGAATCCAGCGACGTCTGGAAAATAACCACCAAGGCATCCACTATAACCTCCGCCATTTCTTTCAGAACCCTCGGATGCATTCCATCCGGTCCTGGGGACTTGTCCACAATCAGCCCCTCCAGTCTGTCGCGCACCACCTCTCTAGTAACAGTAATGTCATTAAGACCCTCCAGTCCTAACACCTTTCCATCGCTAACACCCGGCAAATTATTCACGTCCTCCTCCGTGAAGACAGAAACAAAAAAGTTATTCAAGACCTTAGCCATATCCCCATCCCCAACCACTAGGTCCCCTTTCTCATCCTCTAAGGGACCAACGTTCACCCTAGCCAGCCTCTTCCTTTTTATATATTTATAAAAACTCTTGCTATCCTTTTTTATATTAAGCGCTAGCCCAGCTTCATAGCTTCTTCTACCCTCCTTTATCAACTTTTTTGTCAATCTTTGTTGACATTTAAACCTTTCCCAATCCTCTTCTCGCCCACTGCTCTTAGCTACTCTAAATTCCTCCGCTTTTAATTTAACACTTTCCTTCATAAGAACATAAGAACATAAGAACATAAGAAATAGGAGCAGGAGTAGGCCATCTAGCCCTTCGAGCCTGCCCCGCCATTCAATAAGATCATGGCTGATCTGTTGTAGCTCAGTTCCACTTTCCCGCCATCTCCCCATAACCCTTAATCCCCTCTCTTATCAAGAACCCATCAACCCGCTTCTTAAAAATATTTAGCGAGGCAGCCTCCACCACTTCAACGGGCAGAGAATTCCAGAGATTCACCACCCTTTGAGTGAAGAAGTTCCTCCTCAACTCCGTTCTAAACCGCCTCCCCTTTATCTTGAGGCTGTGCCCCCTAGTCCTACTGTCTTTTTTGAGCGGGAAGAGTCTCTCCACCTCTATCCTATCCATCCCATTCATCATCTTATACGTCTCAATGAGATCTCCCCTCATTCTTCTAAACTCTAACGAGTACAAGCCTAGTTTATTCAGCCTCTCCTCATAGCTCAATCCCCTCAACTCCGGTATCAGCCTAGTAAACCTCCTCTGCACTCCCTCCAGGGCCAAAATATCCTTGCGCAGGTGCGGCGCCCAAAACTGCACACAGTACTCCAGCTGCGGCCTCACCAATGCCCTATACAGCTGCAGCAAGACCTCCCTACTTTTATATTTACCTCCTTCGTTATCCACGGCTTATTACATCTCCTCCTACGGTCCTTTTTGACCATCGGAATAAATTTCCGCTGAGCACCAAGAAAGATCTCCTTAAAGATCCTCCACTGCTCCTCAGCAGACCTACCTTCCAACGCGCTCCCCCAGTCCACATTCGCCAATTCTTCTCTCATCCTACCGTACTCCCCTCTATTCAAACAAAGGACGCGTGTCCGGGAACCCACTTTCTCCTCCTCCATCTGCAACAGAAACTCCACCATACAATGATCACTCTCTCCAAGAGGATCCTTCACCGCAAGGTCCCTAATTCTACCCGCCTCATTACATAGCACCAGATCCAAGATAGCTAGCTATAATATCCCAATCCCAAGTATCCATCCATGCCCTGAGTTCATCTGCCTTGTTCATCAGGCCCCTTGCATTAAAATAAATGCAGTTTAATCTAGACTTCCCTTGGTCTCTGCCTTGCTCTTGCCTGACCTGCCTACTACTAGGATTTCTGACACTACTTTTACTATTTAACGTGTTCTCTTTAACTTCTGTACTATCAACCTTCTCTTCTGTCTCCCTACTGCTTTGGGTCCCACATCACTGCCAAACTATTTTAAACCCTCCCAAGTGGCTCTAGCAAATCTCCTCCCCCTCCAGTTCAGGTGTAATTTTCCCTCTTGAACATGTCACCCCTGCCCCAGAAGAGATCCCAATGATCCACAAATCTAAATCCTTGCCCCCTGCACCATCACTCAAGCCATGCAATCATCCTCTTAATCTTCTTAATTTTGCTATTCCTACTCTCAACAATTTTAGACTGTGAACTTTTCCTCCACCTTGACTCCATTTTTGTTTTCTTTAGCCACTTCCCCACACAGTCATCTGTCACTTGTTCTTCAGTTTTGCTTTCACTGAACACTGACCTTTATTCTCCTATTAGCACATTCTGCTATTTTATTTTTATGCCACTATCAATTTTTTATTCTTTTGTGAGACATGGGCGTTGCTGGCTGGCCAGCGTTTATTGTCCATGTCTAGTTGCCTGAGGGCAGTTGAAAGTCAACCATATTGCCAGACCAGGAAAGGATGGCAGATTTCTTTCCCTAAAGGACATTAATGAACCAGATGGATTTTTCTGACAATCAACAATGGTTTCACGCTCATCAGTAGTGTTGTGGGAAAGTCATCACTTTGGAGTCAGACTTGGAGATTCAACAAACAGTTTTATTCAAACTAAGCTTTGGAAGAAGTGCTGGCACTCTGCAGTACAGGCAGTCACCTTCTCAACTACACAATGGTAGTTGAGCATCTTTTACATATTGTTAGATAATAGACAGCACGGTCATTAGCCGTTGGCACATCGTTACACGTTGAGTAGACAAGTACAGACATCGACAGTTAGCACATCGTTATACATAAAGTAGATACATTTATACAGTTATGTCCTTACCAGTGGCTGATCTTGTTATATACATTTATGCATTTATGTCCCCCCATCAGTGGCTGATCTTGTTATCAAACTCATTGTTTTGGGCCTGCTTTTATCTCAGGTTTAAGGTGCCTCAATGTCTGACCTGTTTCCTGCAGTAATTTAAACATGACAGGTTTTAACTCTTCGTGTACTGTCTGTCCCCAAAGTCAGTGCTCTTAATGTTGTGAGAAACACAGCTCACAGTTAAACAATTTAGCCAAGTCAAGTTCTGAAGGAGCAAGATTTTATTTGACGTTCTTGCAAGACCGGGTGTCTAGCGAAATAGGCACACTTTACATAAAGTGGCAGCACATTTTATACTTTTTTTACAAGCATTGTAATGGCTTTGCAATATGTTGTTCTCCCCTAATTGGTGGTCCCTGTCCCATCTATGTGTTGTCATTCCCCTATTGGCTCGAGGTGCCCCAAGTTTCCATCCCCTCTACTCCCCATCTAACCAGGTCTCCTATTATCACAAGAGTGCATTAGCAAACTCATCCATCTTATCCAACACTGTTACGTGTCCAGTTCAGATTGGCGGTAATCAATCCTTTGCCAACTTAATCACTGCTGTCCCAACCATCTCAGTGACCTTTTCCCCCTTTTATGCTTAGTTGTAAAAACAACACATCTTGCAGACCATTTGCTTTTTGTAACTTGGCCTCTTACATTCCTGCAGGATGTGGTGTATGCTTCACTGCACATCGCATCTCTGGTGTTATCTCCACATTACAGGCAGTCTTTTTATTATCCCTAACTAATGCTGTGTTAGCAGCATCGAACCTTATGTCCTATGTTTATGACTAAACTCACAGTTGTTTCCATAATGTGGGTTATCAATGTGCCTGACTATATCCAATCTATTTAACTTTAAGCTATTTCTCTATGCTCTACAGATACATGTGTTAACAGCATCTTTACCTATTGCTCACAATGTCTTTTCCAAGAGATCATTTTGTTCATTCATTTAGATGAATCAGCCTCACTTAATCTAGCCAGATCTAATTCCCCATACACTCCAGTGAAGTGGATCCATAAACGACCAGCAAAGATAGTCGGATGTTCCCTTTTCCTCTGTCTACATTTATTTAACCCATCTACAGGTTAAGCCTCAGTACAGGTCCACCTAGGTAGCATGGCTTGTGACCATCCAATGGTGATAGTTGACCTTCCCCCAGATGCTGAACACATCCTTGGGTCTGATTACATGAATAAATGCAGTCTTTCATTTGATCCAGCTAATTGATGCATTTGGTAGATGGCTACAATTAGCAGAGTGCCATAAGTCAGGTGTTCCCCTTTCCTCTGTCTACATTTATTTAACCCATCTACAGGATCCCCTTTATTAAGTCCCACCGCGGTCAATATCACTTTCTTAATTTCATTTAAAGTTCCTTCCCTGACATTTTGAGGGGCTGGCAGGGCAGACCGTACAGACTTGCTTAAGCACATGATTATCAGCTTCACTTCTTCCCTTTCATCTAGCCCACACATTATCTTCTGCTGCCTAACTTCCTCAAAGAAACTGTGTGGGTCAAGCTGACGGCTCAAACGTTGTGATTTTATTTGCGATTTTGGCCAATTGTGCTACCATAAACAGGATTGTGTATGTAACAGCTGGGCCCTGAGACTCTCTTACCTGACATCGGTACTGGAGGTGAATCTGGGGGTGTGGGGGTATGATTTCCCGTGGGAAAGATGATGGTGGACCCCAATCCTCGTTTTGCGTAACGTAAAGTTAAGCATTCTCCTTTAACTCTCCCCAATCCACATCCTCTATTTCCTCTTCCTCTACTGTCCCGAAGGCACACATAAATCCGTTTTGAACCGATAATAGGGATTCCAGCTGTGAAATTTCTCGCTGGCATTTGGAGTGGTCAGCAGTTGCCTGTTTCTGTTCTTCACTGGCTTGATGTAGCACTTTTATTGCCACCTACTGATCGGTGCACTTAGCTTCCAATCGTGCTACCGCCTCCTTGGCTTCAACTTTGGCCAAGTTGCTTGGCTTCTTGGTAGGCTCATACTGGGTTTGAAAATTGCTCAGATGTAAATTTGCCTGGTGATTCTCTTTAATTCATCTACCTCTCTGTCCTTTTCAGCTTTGATTTGCTCTATCCTCTGCTGTTATTGTTCCTTGAGTTTCTTAATCTCCTCCTTTTCCTCCTGTGCCTGCTTCAATTCCTCCAGTTCTGTACGAATTGTGTTTAGTTCCTTTTCTGTTCATAAGAACATATGAAATAGGAGCAGGAGTAGGCCATTTAGCCTTTCGAGCCTGCCCTGTCATTTAATGAGATCATGGCTAATCTGAAGTGGATCAGTTCCACTTTCCCGCTTTCTCCCCATAACCCTTAATTCCCTTGTCTATCAGAAATCTATCTACCCGTGACTTAAATATATTCAGTGAGGTAGCCTCCACCACTTCAATGGGCACAGAATTCCAGAGATTCACCACCCTTTGAATGAAGAAGTTCCTCCTCAACTCCGTTCTAAACCGCACCCCCCCCCCTTATTTTGAGGCTGTGCCCTCTAGTTCTGCTATCCTTTCTAAGCAGGAAGAATCTTTCTACCCCTTCTACCCTGTCTCGCCCCTTCATTATCTTGTAAGTCTCTATAAGATCCCCCCTCAGCCTTCTAAATTCTAACGAGTACAGACCTGGTCTATTCAATCTCTCTTCATAAGCTAACCCCCTCATCTCTGGTATCAGCCTAGTGAACCTTCTCTGTACTCCCTCCAAGGCCAATATATCCTTTCTCAAATGTGGGGACCAAAACTGCACACAGTACTCCAGTTGCGGCCTCACCAGTGCCCTGTACAGTTGCAGCAAGACCTCCCTGCTTTTATATTCTATCCCCCTCACTATAAAGGCCAAAATTCCATTCGCCTTCTTGATCACCTGCTGCACCTGCAGACTGTGTTTTTGCAATTCGTGCACAAGGACCTCCAGGTCCCTCTGCACCATAGCATGCTGCAGCTTTTCGCCTTTTAAACAATAATCCTTCCTACTATTATTTCTACCAAAGTGGATAACCTCACATTTGCTAACGTTATACTCCATCAGCCAGGTCCTCGCCCACTCGCTCAGCCTATCCAGATCTCTCTGCAGACTTTCCACACCTTCCATGCAATTTGCTTTTCCACTCATCTTCGTGTCATCAGCAAATTTCGTTACCCTCCTCCAGATCGTCTATGTAAATGGTAAACAGTTGAGGCCCCAGCACCAATCCCTGCGGCACCCCACTAGTCACCAACTGCCAACCAGAAAAGCACCCATTGATTCCAACTGTCTGCTTTCTGTTAGACAACCAATCCTCAATCCACGCTAACACCTTACCCCCAACTCCGTGCACCCTAACCTTTTGCAGCAACCTTTTGTGAGGCATCTTATCAGACGCCTTCTGGAAATCTAAAAACACCACATCCATCAGTTCCCCTCTGTCTACCACACTAGTCACATCCTCATAGAAATCCAATAAATTCGTCAAACACAACTTCCCCTTCACGAATCCATGCTGCGTCTGCTTGATCAAACCATTCTTTTCCAGGTGTCATGCTATTTGTTCTTTGATGATCGATTCTAGCAATTTTCCAACTACGGACATTAAGCTAACCGGCCTATAATTCCCTGCCTTTTGTCTGCTACCCTTTTTAAACAGCGGTGTAACATTAGCCGTTTTCCAATCTTCTGGCACTCCCCCAGTCCAGCGAATTTTGATAAATAATCACTAAGACATCCGCCATCACCTCTGCCATTTCTTTCAGAACCCTGGGATGCATTCCATCCAGTCCTGGGGACTTGTCTACCTTCAGTCCCGTTAGTCTATCAGGCACTACCTCTCTAATGACAGTAATTGCATTAAGGACCTCATCTTCTACCATCCTTCTATCGTCAATATTTGGCAAGTTATTTGTGTCCTCCTCCGTGAAGACCGACACAAAAAACTTATTCAAAGCCTCAGCCATTTCCTCGTTACCCACCGCTAAATCCCCCCTCTCGTCCTCCAAGGGTCCAACATTCAGTCTAGCCAGTCTCTTCTTCTTTATATATTTGTAAAAACTTTTACTATCATTTTTTATATTTAGAGCTAGTTTAGCTTCATACTCTATCTTTCCTTTCTTTATCACTTTCTTAGTCATTCTTTGTTGTTTTTTAAATCTTTCCCAATCTTCTAATTGCCCACTACTTTTAGCCGCTCTGAATGCATCAGCTTTTAATTTAATACTCTCCTTTATTTCCTTTGATAACCACGGCTGGTTACCTCTTCTCTTACAGCCCTTCTTTACCATTGGAATATATTTCTGGTGAGTACCGAAAAAGATCTCCTTAAAAATCCTAGCAGCTGCCCTAAGCAGCTCACAATGGCAGGCACTTTCTCTCATTTGCCTGCCCGTTTTCCCTGAACTTTCCTCAGATTGTCCCAATACTCCTGTCCAAGGGATTCCGGTCCTGTTTCAGTATTGGCACAAGATTCTGTCCATAGGGGCCACTCTTTCTTCTTAATATATTCCTTGACTTTTGATTCCCATATGGGACACTTTGCCTCTTTGCTGTTTCCTACCATCCTATATTCAACTACAAGGGGTAGAGAGTTGATTGGATTGCGGGTACAGCTTTGGGCGATGTTCCAACATAAGAACATAAGAAATAGGAGCAGGAGTAGGCCATCTAGCCCTTCGAGCCTGCCCCGCCATTCAATAAGATCATGACTGATCTGTTGTGGCTCAGTTCCACATTCCCGCCCTCTCCCCATAACCCTTAATCCCCTCTCTTATCAAAAACCCATCAACCCGCATCTTAAAAATATTTAGCGAGGTAGCCTCCACCACTTCAATGGGCAGAGAATTCCAGAGATTCACAACCCTTTGAGTGAAGAAGTTCTTCCTCAACTCCGTTCTAAACTGCCCCCCCTTTATCTTGAGGCTGTGCCCCCTAGCCCTACTGTCCTTTCTGAGCGGGAAGAGTCTCTCCACCTCTATCCTATCCATCCCATTCATCATCTTATATGTCTCAATGAGATCTCCCCTCATTCTTCTAAACTCTAATGAGTACAAGCCTAGTTTATTCAGCCTCTCCTCATAGCTCAACCCCCTCAACTCCGGCATCAGCCTAGTAAACCTCCTCTGCACTCCCTCCAAGGCCAAAATATCCTTGCGTAAGTGCGGCGACCAAAACTGCACACAGTACTCCGGCTGCGGCCTCACCAATGCCCTATACAGCTGCAGCAAGACCTCCCTACTTTTATATTCAATCCCCCTCGCTGTGAAGGCCAGCATCCCATTTGCCTTCCTGACCACCTGCTGCACCTGCAAGCCTCCAGATTCTAATGTAAAACCTACAGAGTTTACCCTATCCTCCTTGTTAGTAACAATGCGTGCACAATAAATAATCTCCTGAAAGCAGTTATTTGTCCAATAAGGAATTTACACCTGTTGGCTCTGAGTTTTAAATAATCGTTCAATATTGATTCCGTGGGATTCGATATTGGAGCAACAAAGTTCCTTCTTGTCGACATTGTGGAGGAGTCGCCAATTTGTTATAAGAACATAAGAACATAAGAAATAGGAGCAGGAGTAGGCCATCTAGCCCTTCGAGCCTGCCCCGCCATTCAATAAGATCATGGCTGATCTGTCGTGGCTCAGTTCCACTTTCCCGCCCTCTCCCCATAACCCTTAATCCCCTCTCTTATCAAGAACCCATCAACCTGCTTCTTAAAAATATTTAGCGAGGCAGCCTCCACCACTTCAACGGGCAGAGAATTCCAGAGATTCACCACCCTTTGAGTGAAGAAGTTCCTCCTCAACTCCGTTCTAAACCGCCTCCCCTTTATCTTGAGGCTGTGCCCCCTAGTCCTACTGTCTTTTTTGAGCGGGAAGAGTCTCTCCACCTCTATCCTATCCATCCCATTCATCATCTTATACGTCTCAATGAGATCTCCCCTCATTCTTCTAAACTCTAACGAGTACAAGCCTAGTTTATTCAGCCTCTCCTCATAGCTCAATCCCCTCAACTCCGGTATCAGCCTAGTAAACCTCCTCTGCACTCCCTCCAGGGCCAAAATATCCTTGCGCAGGTGCGGCGCCCAAAACTGCACACAGTACTCCAGCTGCAGCCTCACCAATACCCTATACAGCTGCAGCAAGACCTCCCTACTTTTATATTCAATCCCCCTCGCTATGAAGGCCAGCATCCCATTCGCCTTCCTGACCACCTGCTGCACCTGCAGGCTGGGTTTTTGCGACTCATGCACAAGGACCCCGAGGTCCCTCTGCACTGTCGCCTGCTGCAGTTTTTCGCCACGTAAGTAATAGTCCTTCCTACCATTCTTCCTACCAAAGTGGACCACCTCACACTTGCCAACATTAAATTCCATTTGCCATTTCCTGGCCCATTCGCCCAGCCTATCTAGATCCTTCTGCAGACTCTCCACACCCTCCGCACAATTTGCCTTTCCCCCAATCTTGGTGTCATCAGCAAATTTCGACACCCTGCACTCGGTTCCCTCCTCCAGATCATCTATATAAATGGTAAATAGCTGAGGCCCCAGCACCGACCCCTGGGGCACCCCACTAGTCACCAACCGCCAATCCGAATAGCACCCATTGACCCCCACTCTCTGCCTCCTATTTGACAACCAATCCTCTATCCACGCTAACACCCTACCCCCAACTCCATGTCCCCTGACCTTCTGCAATAACCTCTTGTGAGGTACCTTGTCAAACGCCTTCTGAAAATCCAGAAAGACCACATCCACCGGCTCTCCTCTATCCACTGCCCTAGACACATCCTCATAGAACTCCAATAAATTTGTCAGACACGACTTCCCTTTAATGAAACCGTGTTGCGTCCGCCCTATCAAGCAATTCCCTTCAAGATGCCTCGCAATTTCCTCCTTAATGACGGATTCCAACATTTTACCTACCACAGACGTTAAACTAACCAGCCTATAATTCCCCACCTTTTGCCTGGCACCCTTCTTAAACAACGGCGTAACATTAGCCGTTTTCCAATCTTCCGGCACTTCCCCGGAATCCAGCGACGTCTGGAAAATAACCACCAAGGCATCCACTATAACCTCCGCCATTTCTTTCAGAACCCTCGGATGCATTCCATCCGGTCCTGGGGACTTGTCCACAATCAGCCCCTCCAGTCTGTCGAGCACCACCTCTCTAGTAACAGTAATGTCATTAAGACCCTCCAGTCCTACCACCTTTCCATCGCTAACACCCGGCAAATTATTCACGTCCTCCTCCGTGAAGACAGAAACAAAAAAGTTATTCAATACCTTAGCCATATCCCCATCCCCTACCACTAGCTCCCCTTTCTCATCCTCTAAAGGACCAACGTTCACCCTAGCCAGCCTCTTCCTTTTTATATATTTATAAAAACTCTTGCTATCCTTTTTTATATTAAGCGCTAGCCCAGCTTCATAGCTTCTCCTACTCTCCTTTATCAACTTCTTTGTCAATCTTTGTTGACATTTAAACCTTTCCCAATCCTCTTCTCGCCCACTGCTCTTAGCTACTCTAAATTCCTCCGCTTTTAATTTAACACTTTCCTTCACCTCCTTCGTTATCCACGGCTTATTACCTCTCTTCCTACTGTCCTTTTTGACCATCGGAATAAATTTCTGCTGAGCACCAAGAAAGATCTCCTTAAAGATCCTCCACTGCTCCTCAGCAGACCTACCTTCCAACGCGCTCCCCCAGTCCACATTCGCCAATTCTTCTCTCATCCTACCGTACTCCCCTCTGTTCAAACAAAGGACGCATGTCCGGGAACCCACTTTCTCCTCCTCCATCTGCATCAGAAACTCCACCATACAATGATCACTCTCTCCAAGAGGATCCTTCACCGCAAGGTCCCTAATTCTACCCGCCTCATTACATAGCACCAGATCCAAGATAGCTCGCTCCCTCGTCGGCTCCAACACACACTGTTCAAGGAAATTATCCCGGCAGCATTCCAAGAACTCCTCCTCGAGCCCACCTCGTCCAACATGGGTCGACCAATCAATATGCAGATTGAAATCTCCCATAACTACTGCCGTCCCATTCCTGCACGTCGCACTTATTTGCGCGTTAACAGCCCGCCCCACCTCCAGATCATTATTTGGGGGCCTATAGACGACACCCACCAGCGTCTTCCTCCCTTTGCTGTTCCTAATCTCCACCCACAACGATTCCACTTTCTGCTCTTTGGCTCCGATATCATCCCTTGCTACCACCTTGATACTATCCTTAATCAGCAGAGCTACGCCACCCCCTCTTTCCTCCTGCCTATCCTTCCTAAACACTTGATAGCCCTGTACATTCATCTCCCAGTCCCTGTCACCTTGCAGCCACGTCTCTGTAATGGCCACCAGATCGTATCCATTTGTGTCGATCTGCGCCACCAGCTCATCCACTTTATTCCGAATGCTTCGTGCATTCAGATAAAGCGCTTTCATCCCAGCCTTCACCTGGACCCTATTTGCCGTAACGCCACCAATTGGGACATCCTCGGCCTCTTCCCTTACCTGTACCCTATCCTTAACTTTAGACCTCGTAGCGTCACCTACCCTCGCACCCTCCCCCCCCCTAATTAGTTTAAAGCCCTGTCTACAGTCCTCTTTACTCGATTCGCCAGCACTCTGGTCCCAGCACGGTTCAGACCCACCCCATCCCGCCCGAACAAGTCCCACCTACCCCAATACTGGTGCCAATGCCCCATAAATTCGAACCCATTCCTCCCACACCAATCCCTGAGCCACCCATTCACTTCCTTTATCCTGTCAACCCTACGCCCGTCTGCACTCAGTTCAGGCAGTAGCCCAGAGACAACCACCTTGTCGGTTCTACTTTTTAATTCCATTCCCAGCTTTTCATACTCCCTCCCCAGATCCTCAGTCCGCACTTTGCCTACGTCGCCGGCACCCACATGTACTACAACGACCGGGTTCTCACCCTCCCACTCCAGGTTCCTCTGCAGCCCAGCTGCGACATCCTGTACCCGAGCACCAGGCAGACAACACACCCTTCTGTGCACTTTGTCATTGTGACAAAGGACAGTGTCAATACCCTTCACCCCACTATCCCCAATCACTACTACGTTCCTTCTCCCCTTCTCTTTGCCTATGTCCTGCTGCATCACTGTACCGTGTGCAGTTTGCTCACCAACCTCACCTGCCTCGTCCTCTTCCAGACTGGAAGCAAGAACCTCAAACCTGTTATGCAGATTAAGAGGCTGAGGCCTCCGCTCCTCACCCCCCTTCCTCCTCCCAGCAGCCCCCTTTTGTCCCTGACCCTTAGATTTAGCCAGTCTAGCAGGGGTGGATGTCACTTGCACCCCATTGACAATGGCACCCTCTCTCCCCCTGATGAGCCTCAGTGTCTGTAGCTCAGAGGCCAGCTCATCCACCTTGAGCTGGAGCTCCTCCAGCAACCTGCACTTACTACAGACATGGTCACTGGGAAGGACCCTGGGGTCCACCAGTTCCCACATCATACCACACATCACATGCCCCTCCATTATTCACTGTAATTTTGTATGGGGAAAAAAATTTTTTTCCTTGTTTCCTGCTGTAGTAGTTTTGAAAAAAAATTTTTTTTTCTTTGTTTTTTCAAACAAACTCACCTGGCCTTTTTTCCTCCAAGCCCTTTTTGATATTAAGCCCTATTAACTCACTCTACTTCCCACTCACTCCGCTGCCCGCTGTCTACACCAGGCCTCCTTTAAACCTGGCGCTGATTTAAAGCAGGCTGGTCCACAAATGCCTTTTAACCACTCCTTCAGAATTCTTAAAGCAGTAAATACAATAAATAAATGCTTTAAACAGTTCTACAAAGAGTAAAGTGCTTTAAACTTATTTTAAACAGGTTTTTAACAGGTAAAATCTTAGCTCTCTCTCTCTGCTTCAGCAAACAATGGAAGGCTTCACCGTGCTGCTATACAATCTGTTTTAACCCTTATATGATGGACAAAGAATGGTGAGTAGATTTCTTGTTAGTAGAACCCATATTTATTTAAAACACACAATCAATAATCACCCACCCAACCAACAATAAGTTATCTTATAGAAAATACTAAGCTTCAAGTCCAATACTAGACTTTGACTTAATTTTGCGTGACTGGCAAGTACCCAAGCAGATATTGGCCTTTATCTGTGCACTGGTCTCTGTAGTCCTCTGTGTAGTCTGGTCCTTTGGTCTGGTCTGGCACTCTGGCTCTGGTCTTCCTTCCTTCTTGGGTATGGTGGCTCTCTTCGTGCTGGTCGTTGCTGCTGACAGTCACCATTGGTGTAGCTCATTCGTGGGGTCAGAGAGAGAGAGATTCTTGGTTGCACAGCACCCTTTATACCTCATTGGATTTTGCACCCCTTTTGGCCATTGCCAATCAATCGATCAGGACTTGATCATCCTGATCGATAAAGTCCAATTGGGTGCTGCCACACCAATCTCTAGGTGTGTGCCCAACGGCTATGTCTGTAGGTGCTCGGGTCACGTAGGACACACACCTCTCTCCCAAATAAGTGGTTACGGCGCGCCTATGTCTGATAAACAATCCAGTTTGACCAGAAAGTCCCTTTTGTCCTGGAGATGGCCCATATCCTGTGTATTCAGTCGTCTGAATTGCAGCCTGTTTGCCTCTGTCTTTTAGGCTGCAGCTTGCTGTTTTAGTTCTTGCCCAGTTGTCCCAGAGTGCTTTACAAATCGCCATTTTGGTGGCCGGTTTGGTGATACTTTTCTCATCAGCTTCTTCAGGCCCACCTATAAAGTTCATGACCCGGTCATTAATGGTGCTAATAAGCTACATGTGCTAATACGCATTGAAGTCCCTCACCCAGAGTACATACTGTCTCCTTGCTATCTTCAATGTTTCTTCCAAGTTCAACATAGAGGAATTCTAATTCATCAGCTGAGGGAGGGTGGTAGGTCAAAATCAGAAGGATTGGCCTGTTTGATCTGATGCCATGAGATTAATGCAGTTTGCAGATAATGTTGTGGACTCCATGGATCATGTGCCTGACTATACACCACCGTACTCTGGTGGAACTGGTCCAACTGGTGGAACAGGATGGAACGGGATGTACCATTAGATGGTGGCCAAGGAGTGTGGATGTTTGCTGAAGATACGATTTGTGAATATGACTATGTTAGGCTGTTGCTTAACTTGGCTACAGGACAACTTAGCAAGTTCCCACATGTTAATGAGCACAATGTTGCAGGTTCAACTGGGTTAACAACAAAGAACAAAGAACAAAAACAGCCCGGGAAACAGGCCCTTTGGCCCAACGAGCCCGCGCCACCATCCCAACACCACCAGTCCCCCTCTCCACCCATGACCCTTGTCTAATGTTTTATGGCCATCCACATTGAGGGAAACTAATTTAGGGACAATTTATTACTGCCAATCAGCCTAACAGCACATCTTTGGGATGTGGGAGGAAACCGGAGCACCTGGAGAAAACCCACGCAAGCACGGGGAGAATGTGCAAACTCCCATAGACACTGGCCCAAATCCATGTTTCTACACAGCAATCAGTGATAGTCACTGAGCTGTCGTATTCCCCAGTATCTGGTCCAGTTTAGGCACACACTAACGACATGAAGCACTAGGCCAATCTCGAACAACCAAGAGCAGCCCAAGTACGACCCATCGCGTGTATGCCCCTCATTGGACACAAGGCGGACCGACTTAAAACCTGTGAATGAAAAGAAAAAAAAACATTATTATTGTACCATATCCATTTACCTTACCAGGGATGCCCCAATGCTAATGACCCTTATTTAAAACAATCTCCTATATCCACCCATCTCCAACCCACTCATGTGCCTGTCTAAGTTACTCTTAAATGACTCTAGCGTGTTTGCCTCCACCACCTTACTTGGCAGAGCACTCTCTGTGTGAAAAACCTCCCTCTAATGTACCTCTCCCCCCTCATCTTAAGTCCATGGCCCCTTGTCCTATGTGTCTCTATCATAGGAAATAGCTTACCTCTGTTTACTCTATCTATACCCTTCATAATCTTATATACCTCTACTAGATCCCCCCTCAGTCGCCATCTTTCAAGGGAAAAGAGCCCCAATTTATTCAATCTTTCCTCATACCCCAGTCCTTCCATACCAGGCAACATCCTGGTAAACCTCCTCTGCACTCTCTCCAGAGTCTCCATGTCCTTCCGGTAGTAAGGCGACCAGAACTGGACGCAGTACTCTAAATGTGGCCTAACCAATGTTCTGTACCACTGCAACATTAGACTCCAGCTCTTATACTCTATACCCCTTCCTATAAAGGCTAACATACCATAGGCTTTCTTCACCACACTCTCCACTTGCACTGCCACCTTCAAAGACTTGTGCACTTGCACCCCCAGGTCTCGCTGCGATTCTATACTCCTTATGGGCTTACCCTTTAACATATAACTCCCCCCTGCAATATTCTGGCCAAAATGCATCACTTCACATTTATCTGGATTAAACTCCATTTGCCATGTATCTGGCCAATCAACCAACCTATCAATATCCCGTTGTATTGCCAGACACTGCTCCTCACTGCCCGCCAATCCAGCCATCTTGGTGTCATCAGCAAATTTGCTGATCACACCACCTACTCCCTCTTCCAAATCATTTATATATACTACAAAGAGAAGAGGTCCCAGTACTGAGCCCTGCGGCACACCACTAGTGACAGACCTCCAGCTAGAAAAGGACCCCTCCACTACTACTCTCTGATTCCTCTTTGCAAGCCAGTTCTCTACCCATCTAGATACCTGGCCACGTATCCCATGAGCTTTAATCTTCTCTACCAACCTACCATGAGGGACTTTGTCAAACACCTTACTGAAATCCATATAGACGACATCAACGGCTCATCCTTCGTCGACCGTTTTTGTCACCTCCTCAAAGAATTCTACCAGATTTGTAAGGCAAGACTTCCCCTTTACAAAGCCATGCTGCGTATCCTTAATCAGATCGCAACGCTCTAAGTGCTCATACATCCTATCCCTAAGAATCCTCTCCATCAACTTGCCTACCACTGACGTTAAACTCACCGGCCTATAGTTACCTGGGCTATCCCTCCTACCCTTTTTAAACGACGGTACCACGTCCGCTATCCTCCAGTCCTCTGGGACCCCACCTGTGTCCAAAGAAGAGACAAAGATTTGCGTCAGAGGCCCAGCAATCTCATCCCTTGCCTCCCTAAGCAGCCTAGGATAAATGCCATCGGGCCCCGGAGATTTATCGGTTTTAATGCTACCTAAAAGCCCTAACACTTCTTCCCTCGTAATCGATAGATCTTTCAATTGGTCTGCCACTCCCTCGATGACCGTACCAGACATCAAGCCCCTCTCCTTCGTGAATACCGACGCAAAGTATTCATTCAGGATCTCCCCCATTCCCTCTGCCTCTAAGCACAATTCCCCTCATCTGTCCCTGAGGGGACCGATTTTACCCCTAGCCACCCTTTTGCTCTTAAGATAAGAGTAAAACGCCTTTGGATTCTCCTTAATCCTACCTGCCAAAGCCATCTCATGCCCCCTCTTTGCTCCCCTAACTCCCCTTTTGAGATCCCTCCTACTCTCTCTGTATTCCTCCAACGCTCTCTCCGTTCCCAGCTGCTTAGACCTGACATACGCCTCTCGTTTCTTCCTAACCAGGTCTTCTATATCTCTAGTAATCCACGGCTCTCTAATCCTACCTTTCCCATCCTTTCTCCTAACCGGCACATGCCTTTCCTGCACCCATTGCAATTTTCCCTTGAAAGACTCCCACATGCCTAACGTGGTCTTGCCTTCCAACAGCCTATCCCAGTCTGTATCCCTAAGCTCCTGCCTAATCCGGCTGTATCTAGCCTTCCCCCAATTTAGCACCCTCCCCTTAGGACAGCTCTCATCTTTTTCCATTCGTGTCCTAAAGTAGACGGAGTTGTGGTCGCTATTAGGCACGTGTTCACCTACCGCAACCTCAACCACCTGACCCGGCTCATTGCCCAGAACTAAATCCAGTATTGCCCCCTCTCTAGTCGGGCTATCTACATACTGTTGCAAGGATCCTTCCAATACACATCTTACGAATTCCTCCCCGTCCGACCCCCCAGCTCTAGGCACCTTCCAATCCACCCCAGGGAGATTAAAATCTCCCACTACAGCAACCCTGTTCTTCCTACACTTGTCCAAAATGTCCCTACATATACCCTATTCCACTGCCCACGGGCTGTCGGGCGGCCTATAGTACACTCCTAGCATAGTAATGGACCCCTTCCTATTCCTCATGCTTTGTTGTGTCTGGTTTCTAGGTTGGTACTGAGTAGTCCATCCATACATATTCTTATTAGGCGTTCCACAAAGGTTTGATACAACTGAGTAGCTTGCAAGGCCATTTCAAAGGCAAGATAGAAGTGTCCTACTTTGCTGTAGGTCTGTAGTGATATGCAGGCCAGACTGTGTAAGGATAACAAATACTCTGAAACACATCAGTGAACCAGATGGGTTTTTACAACATCTCAGTTGTTTCATGGTTAACAATATAAATACTAACTTTTAATTCCAGATTTAGTTAATTAAATTTAAATTGCTTATCTGCCATGGAAGGATCAAATCTCTGGTTTACTGTCCAGTAATGAAAGACACTTGATGTATACTTCATTCAAAACCAGTTTGGACCATGAAAGATCTCCTGTTAATATTAATCAATGGAATAAGCACTTCCATGTATTGTATATTCTAGCCTTGATCAGTACTGATGCACCAAATCACTTGATATCTATTTACAGGAAATCTCTCCCAAGTAAGATATTTTAGAAGACACAGAGCAAAGACAAAACACTAATCCAGGACCAGTCAAAACCATTATTCATTATTTAAAATAAAAAATGAAACTGCCTATCTTCTGGTAATATTATACTGAGCTGCAATAAGAATCAAGATTGACATCTCCTGTCCTTACCCAGACAACAACATGAAGTTCCTTATTTAAGGAAGAGGAATTACTGCTTGTGGTTGAACAGAATAACTCTACCGCCAGAATTCTACAGCCCTGCCCGCCACGAAATTGACTAGATTTGAATGGAAATGTCCATTGACCTCGGGCAGGAATTTCCGGTCTCGCTTGAGTGAGGCCATAAAATCCCACCGTACACCTTTGTTGCATGTCTCTCAATTGATGAGGATTTCAAATCAAGTTAATAAGATTCAAAATCTGTTATCCACTATTGGCTCAGCTGCTAAAGAAAGCAAGCCTAACGTCCTCAAAAAATCAAATCTAGAAATGAGAAGACTGTGCTGGACAACTGGAAATACATGGTCAGACTATTTAAAGTGGTTAGCATTGCCTCACAGCACAGGGACCCAGGGTTGATTCCAGCCTTGTTCTCAGTCAAAAGCCCAATGAGCAAATTTCAGAAAGATAAGTTTGGCACAACACTGAAAAGAAACAACTTTGTCAAGCAAAAAAACATAATAAAGGTGAGCATTAAAGTGTAATAGGGTGAGAGTGCATGTTTCCCACTCACTCTCAGGCTCAGGGCGCTCATTCAGTCACCTTCATCCCCAGTGAGAGTGGATGTGAGTACATGATGGTATGTGTGAATGAGAACTCCGAGCCCGGGAGTGAGATAGGCTGATGGAAACATTCCGCACCTGCAATTTCACCTCCACCCCCACAATCCATCCCCCTCACACTCTCCAACCCCCACACTCTTCACTACCCCTCACACTTTCAACTTCTCTTCACATTCTCCTCTCCACCCCACAATCTGTCCATCACACTCCCCACTGTCCTTCACACTCCCCACTCCTCCTCACACTCCCTGCAGTAGGGAATGAGTTAATGAACTTTGTAATATTTGAGAGAATGAGAAAAAATATCCAGGAGTCGAGATGCAGCCTGTTTTCATATATTTCAGTTAAATGTAACTTTGTTTTCATGTGCCCTGACTGCAGCTGCCCTTGTTGTTGTACACAAGTTTCAGGTGACCCAGACAGGGAGACGGCAGTTGCTCTTGCACAAGTCAGCAGATTAGTGTCACCAGTAACACCTGGGTACAACAGGTCACAATCTACTGCCTCACAGCCAATGTCTCCGTAAGTCTTTACTCTAGCTATGTGAGCAGCCTATAATGGCACCTATTTAGTTTGTGGAAACAATTCCCATCCTTGGCTTCCATGGGACTGGTCGGGGTCATGTTATTTAGCATATGTGGTACCCTATATTCACCATTACGCCGACTTACGAAACCACCCCGAGATACACTTGCTCAAGGTCAGATGAGCTATTAGTGGGCCAGAACAATTCCTCGTGCTAGCATACCCATTCTACGGGACAGCAAAGGCAGCGCAGGAACTTATACTTATGGCCTCGACCCTAGAGAGGATTGCAAACGAGACTAAAGAAGGGTTCGAGGAAGTAAGCACAGCCATCTCTGAGATATCGGCAGAGGCTGTAACTCTCCGGACCGTTGCCTTACAAAATCGATTGGCCCTTGATTATGTGCTAGCCTCTCAAGGAGGAACATGTGCTATAGTTGGCTCTGAATGTGTATATATATTCCCGACGCCTCGGAGAATATAACTCAGTTGGCAGATCATATCAAACAGATAGCCATGACAATACAAAATGAAGGACATCCTCCCCTCATACTCTCCACCTCATCACACTCTCCACTCTCCCCATACTCTCTACTGCCAGACTCTCCACTGCCACACTCCATCTCCCTCACACTGTCTACCCACCCTCACTCTCCACATTCCCACAATCTCTCAACTCCCCTTTCACACTCTCCTCCCTCACACACTTCCCTCCCCTTTACTGTCTCTTTCACTCCTCACACTCTCCTTGTTCTCCCCCATTTCCTCTGTCTCTCCCCTCTTGGCCCTTCTTTTGCCCTCCTTTACCCTCTCTCCGCCTCCTCATCCTTCCTCTTTCCGCTCTCTCATCCCTCTCCGACTCCCTTCACATATCTCTCTCTCACCTCCACTTTTCTTGCTCCCCTCTCTCTCTTATTCCCCTACTCCTTTGCTCAATCCTCCCTACTCACCACCTCTCCTCTCCTCTTTCCTCCAACATATCACCTTTCTTACTCCTCCTTCTTCATCCATTTTCTCTCTCCTCCCCCTCACCCCCTCCCCTGCCCTCTGCCTTCACCCTCATCCCCTCTTCCTCTCCTCACTCTTTTCCGTTCTTCCCCCCTTCACCCCCTCTACTGTCTCCCTGCCCTCATCCATCTCCCTCTCTCCCCTGCTCCCTTCCCCTCTTTCTCACTCTTGTCCCCACTCCTGGCATTAGTGCTCGCTGATCCTCCAGCAAACATGAGGAAGAAGTGGTTCATAATTGGAGAAGCAGTTCCATGCAGATTCTTCCATTCAAACTTATCTGATGAACTGGCATTTTGAAAACTGGCTCGGGGGACCACATGGTTGCACTTTGAAGGCTGTATTTGGGCCTCAGGCCACACGTTGAACAAGCCTGCAGTAAAGCATATTTAACAAAGAAGAGAATAATAACGCCAGATGTTATGGTCATGTTGAACCCAAAAATGAAACATCAATGACAATGCTGACCTCTAGTGCCTATCATGGTTCAGCTGTATTCTAACAAACGCTGATACTACCAAGAGTAAGTAGGGAATGTAAGCAGAGAAGTCAGTTTGAGCAGTGAACACCCTATTGAGTGAACTGATAATGGAGTAGGGGAGACCTGAGGTGGTGAGAGGTGGCAGGGAAACGGATGAGACCAGTATTTGCATTGATAGAAATTTTAATAGTATGGGAAATCAGTAGTGAGTTGGGATTAATAATGGGTACATCGTTCAAAGGGAATTTTGTATCTTTTTTTCTCTTCAACTGAACTTTACGTTTAAATTTAAGAAACAATTGTGAATTGTTCCTTCATAAATAGCAGGTGATAACTCGCTACCAGTTGTGTTCTAAGATACAGGGAAAATGTGCAAACTCCACACAGACAGTCACCCAAGGCAGGAATCAAACCTGGGTCTCTGACACTGTGAGGCAGTAGTGCTAACTACTGTGCAGTTGTGCCTCAAAGGAAAACCACTGCTTAAAGATGAAGGATCCTTTTGGAAGAGGGCTAGTATTTCCTTTCAGCATACACTCCAAGGGAGACATTGATGTAGTGGTTAGAGACACAGATTAATGGATTCATAAGAACATAAGAACATAAGAAATAGGAGCAGGAGTAGGCCATCTAGCCCTTCGAGCCTGCCCTGCCATTCAATAAGATCATGGCTGATCTGTCGTGGCTCAGTTCCACCTTCCCGCCCTCTCCCCATAACCCTTAATCCCCTCTCTTATCAAAAACCCATCAACCCGCGTCTTAAAAATATTTAGCGAGGCAGCCTCCACCACTTCAACGGGCAGAGAATTCCAGAGATTCACCACCCTTTGAGTGAAGAAGTTCCTCCTCAACTCTGTTCTAAACCGCCCCCCCTTTATCTTGAGGCTGTGCCCCCTAGTCCTACTGTCTTTTTTGAGCGGGAAGAGTCTCTCCACCTCTATCCTATCCATCCCATTCATCATCTTATACGTCTCAATGAGATCTCCCCTCATTCTTCTAAACTCCAACGAGTACAAGCCTAGTTTATTCAGCCTCTCCTCATAGCTCAACCCCCTCAACTCCGGCATCAGCCTAGTAAACCTCCTCTGCACTCCCTCCAAGGCCAAAATATCTTTGCGCAGGTGCGGCGCCCAAAACTGCACACAGTACTCCAGCTGCGGCCTCACCAATGCCCTATACAGCTGCAGCAAGACCCCGATTCAAATCCCACCTAGTCAAATTTAAATTCAAATGAACCAGAAATATAAAAAGCTAATAACAGTAACCATGACAACAAACATTGATTGTTGTAAAACTCATCCGGTTCACTATATCCTTTAGGGAAGGAAATCTGCCACCCTACCTGAATTGTCATTGTCCCTTAATTGCCCCCTAGGAATGGGCAACAATAGGTGGCCTTACCACTGACACCCACATCTTGTGAAAGAATAAAAAAAATGAGGAAAGCTAAAGGAACACATCCTAGGTATTACTTTTCCTAGTCATATTGCTCATGGTTTACACAACAAATCTAATCTAAATACATAAATGACACCAGCAAAATGCTTGCTGTCACATCTGTTAGAGGAAGTAGTAAGGCCTCACTGTTCATCAACATGCAAAATTTGGTGAAAATGAGAATTTGAAATGTGAAGACAATGACAAGAAAGAGGAAGGTGGAAGACATCAAGAGAGAAATGGGAAGATACAGCCTGAATGTTCTTTGACTAACGGAAGTCAGATGGAGAGATTGTGGTGATTTTGAAAGTAATGATGTAAGTAGGTAATGAACAGAGTAAAAGAGCCATTGTTATATTGTTGATCAATGAAATGGTGAATTTATGATGAGAATTGATCAACACAGTGACTCATGGCTAAACATACTATTCCATGTTGATCTGATCTGGTGGATGTTATTATTCTACAGTGTATACGCTAGTTTAGAACAGCCCAATGTAGAAATGGAGACAGACTACCAGACACTGGAGGAACTGATAGAAAAGGAAATAACTTCTTGATGATCATGGAAGACTGAAATTCTGCAGTTGATGAAGGCAGAAATGGAAATAAAATTGGAAGCCATAGACTGGATGTCAGAAATAGTAGAGAGATGCCAGTTAAGTTCTGTAGAAGGTGGAAGCTGTGCATCTCTAATCCCTGGTTTAACTACAATCAAAGGTAATGATGGATTTCGATATGACCTAGAAATCTGAAGAGGTTTCAAATTGATTACATATTTGTCAAGCAGGAATATCGAAACAGCAGAAAGAATTCATGTGCCCACACAGATGCAGACTTGGACATAGATCATAGTCTAGTTGCCATGAAAGTAAAAATTCATCTGAAGAGAATCTAGAAGGGGAATCAAACATTTAAGATACAAGGGTCTGAAAGGGTCATGTTTTGTGAAGCACAAGAAAAAAAATTAGAGGTTTTGAAAGCAATAGCCAAGGTCAGTGGTACAGATTGAAAATGTCTTAGAAAGTAGTAAAAAATTGGTATTGTTGAAAGAAAAGTTAGTCATGGTTAGAAGAAATGCTGAAGAATGAAAAGGGAAGAAAATGGAAGTGCAAAACATTAATGGAAGTGAATTAATGTATTGGAATAGGAAGCATTTTCAGCTGCTTACATCCACCAGATGTTCATTAATGACTGTGCAATATTCAGCACCATTTGTGACTCCTCAGATAGTAAAACATTCCAGGTCCAAATGCAGCAAGGCCTGGAAAATATCCAGGCTTGGACTGACAATTGCCAAGGTAATACTCACAACACACAAGTGGCAGGCAATGGCCATCTTCATCAAGAGGGAATCTAACTATTCCCCTTAAGATTCAATGGCATTAGCATCTGTGATTGCCCTACTTTCAACTTTCTGGGGTTATCATTGACCAGAAACTGAACTGGACTAACCATATAAATATATACAAGAGCAGGTCAGAGGCAAGAGGTGGAATTTTCCTGTGCCACCCACCATGGGAATCGTAGAGGGTGGGACAGAAAACTCAGTGGATCACCCAATGCTCTGTTGACCCCAGGTGGGAGTTTCCAGCCTTGGGGTGAGCACGGCTGGAAAATCCCACCCAAGGGATCCTGTGACAAGTAACTCACCTCCTGACTCCCCAAAGCCTGTCCACCACCTACAAGGCACAAGTCAGGAGTGTGATGGAATACCCTCCACTTGCCTGGATGAGTGCAGCTCCAACAACACTCAAGCAGCTCAACACTATCCAGAAAAAAGCAACTGCTTGATTGGCACCTCTTCCACAAACATTTATTTCTTCCACCACTGATAAATAGTGGCAGCAATTTGTTTACTGTACAATGCAGGCACTCACCAAGGCTCCTTAGGCAACACCTTCAAACCTATGACTGCTACTATCTAAAAGGACAAGGACCACAGATACATGGAACACCACCACCAGGAAGTTCCCATCCTAGTCACTCATCATCCTGTCTCAAAAATATAGCGCTGTTCCTTTACTGTCGCTGGGTCAAAATCCTGGAACTCCATCCCTAACAACGTTCTGGATGTACATACACCACATGATCTCGAGCTGTTAGAAGGCGGCTCACCACTATCTTCGTGAGGGTAATTATGAATGGACAATAAATGCTGACCTAGCCAGCAATGCCCACATTTTATAAATTAATTTTAAAAACCATAGGACTTAGGACCAGATATAGACAAATCTGCCCTTCAAGCCTGCTCCGCTCTTCGATAAGATCATGGCTAAACTGATTGTGGTCTCAATTCCACTTTCTTGTCCACCTCTATAACCCCTGACTCCCTGATCTGTCAAAAATCCAGGGTCGTACCTGTTTAAAAAAGGTCATCTCTTGTTCTTCTAATTTCAATGGGTAAATTAAATTAAATTAAATGGTTAAGTTTATTTATTAGTGTCATAAGTAGGCTTACATTAACACTACAATGAAGTTACTGTGAAAACCCCCCATTCACCACACTCCAGCACCTGTTTGGGTACACTGAAGGAGAATTTAGCATGGCCAGTGCACTTAACCAGCATGTCTTTCAGACTGTGGAAGGCAGCCAGAGCATCTGGAGTGAACTCATGCAGACAAGGGGAGAAAGTGCAGACTCAGCACAGTGACCCAAGCCGAGAATCGAATCTGGATCCCTGGTATGGTTAGAAAGCGGTGCTAACCATTGCACAACAAGATCCAACCTGTTTAACAAAGTGTGTACAATTTCCTAGTTGAGCTGTTATGTTGACTACCTGTTTATAAATTTCCAATGACTCCAAAGTATGGTTGAATAGTCCAAAATATCAGATGTGTATGAATGAATTACAGACTAACAAACTGATTGAGATTCGGTTTAATGCATTTAAGTTCCTTAATTTATTCAACAGTTTGTAATTTATTCCACATTGCAAACTGTTATTTTGAAATAAAACAGAAAATGCTGGAAATACTTTGCAGGTCAAACAGCGCTTGTGGAGAGAAACGCCTGTGACCTTTCACTGGAACTAATCAAAACAATTATTTGAATGTAGTTTGTCACTAAAGAAATCCACATACTATTTACTGGAATATTATTGGATAAGATTAAGGGCTATCATGCAAATTAAAATACTGGGAATAGCAGATACAAGTATCGCTAAACCAACCAAGTTCGGATGGCATGATAGCATAATGGTTAGTACTGCTGTTTCACAGTGCAAGAGATCCAGGTTTGATTCTGGCCTTAGACTGTGTGGAGTTTGCATGTTCTCCCCATGTCTGTGTGAATTTCCACCACGTGCTTCAGTTTCCTCCTGCAGTCCAAAGATGTGGGGGTTAGGTGGAATGACCATGCTAAATTATCCCTTAGTGTTCAAAGATGAGTAAGTTAGGTGGATTAACCATGGTAATATGGTAATGGAATAGGGCAGGAGAGGGCAGGTGAGACCTGGATAAGATGCTCTTCGGAGAGGCAGTGCAGACTTAAAAGGCCTCTTTCTGCATTACAGGGATCCTATGGTTCTTCTACCGTTCAACGGATAACAGAAAATGTTTAATAATGATTCTTTCTGGTCAAGTTATTACTAAGCTAAATGTCAAAAATTTCATTGAACATATAATTTGAACATATAATTTACAATAGTCTAACTTGGGTTTGATTCCTCGTTGTCACATGTATTAGTATACAGTGAAGAGTATTGTTCCTTGCGCGCTATACAAAAAATCCATACATAGAGAAGGAAAAGTGTGCAGAATGTAGTGTTACAGTCACAGCTAGTGTGTAGAGAAAAATCAACTTAATACGAGGTAAATTCATTCAAAAGTCTGACAACAGCAGGGAAGAAGCAGTTCTTGAGTTGGTTGATATGTGTCCTCAGACTTTTGTATCTTTTTCCCAAAGGGAAGAAAGCGGAAAAGAGTACGTCTGGGGTGTGCGGGATGTTTGATTTTGCTGGCTGCTTTTCCGAGGCAGCAGGAAATGTAGACAGAGTCACTGGATGGGAGACTTGTTTGCGTGATGGACTGAGCTTCATTTATGACCCTTTGTAATTTTTTGCTATCTTGGATTGAGCAGGAGCTATACCAAGTTGTGATTCAACTAGAAAGAATGCTTTCTGTGATGCGTCTGTAAAAGTTGGTGAGAGTCTGCCAAATTACCTTAGCCTCCTGAGAAAGTAAAGGTATTGGTAGACTTCCTTAATTATAGTGTCAGCATGGAGGGTCCAGGACAGGTTGTTGGTGATCTGGACACCTAGAAACTTGAAGCTGTTGAATATTTCCACTTCATCCCCGTTGATGTAGACAGGGGCATGTTCTCCACTATCCTTCCTGAAGTCAATGACTATCTGCTTCATTTTGTTGACATTGAGAGAGAGTTATTATCATCATATTAGCTCACCAGATTGTCTATTCCTGCACCCCAGTAAAGTTTCTAAACTGCCCAGAGTTTTGCTCTTGCTGTTTATGGTGTCAACTAAACCATTTAGGAGATTACTTGTGAAATAATGGATATCTGGAATATCTTACATGACATGGTGGCACAGTGGTTAGCACTGCTGCCTCACAGTGCCAGAGATCTGGGTTCCATTCCCCGCTTGGATCACTGTCTGTGTGGAGTCTGTACATTCTCCCCGTGTCTATGTGGGTTTCCTCCAGGTGCTCTGGTTTCCTCCCACATCCAAAGATGTGCAGGTTAGGTGGTTTGGACTGCTAAATTGCCCTTTAGTGTCAGGGGGACTAGCTAGGGTAAACGCATGGGGTTTTGAGGATAGGGCCTGGGTGGGATTGTGGTCATGACTCGATGGACTGGATGGCCTCCTTCTGTACTGTAGGATTCTATAATAAGCATCAACTCCTTGCACAGTTTATAGATTCCAAGTTTTTAATCCTCAACTTTTAGTTAAGCAGTACCATGAGAGGAGGGAGAGGAGAGCCTGGAGGTGGAAGGACTAGGTCTGGTCAACAAATAAATAAATTCTCGATGACACAATGTGTATTTAGCATTGTGCACAGTGTTTTTCATTGAATGAATCACATGGAAATAAATCAATGTTTGCATCAGATTGACTAAGTGACTAAGATACTAAGTTTTTGATGCTGACATGAGAGCCTAAACTAAACAATGAGCTAAGAAGAGAGACTGATCAGGCAAGAGAGAATTAGTGAGTGGAGCAGTGCAGAGAATTGAATATCCAAGAACAGATACCCTTGAAATTAAACAAATTGGTTGAAAGAATGAGCAGTGAACTTCAGAGTGGTATTGAACATAGAGGTGGTACACTGCTTATAGAAACTGAGGAAGTAAAGAATAGATGGAAAGATTACATTGAAAATCTATATGACAGACATGGCAAGCTAACAGAACTAACAGAACTAGAACCAAAATTTGTTACTTGTGCTGACCTTGACCACCCATCCAAAAAGACATTCCTCCCATTTCAAGGGATCCCACTGATTGACTAAATGTGTGGTCAAGATCAGTTTGAAAAAATGGTGTGCAACACCTTTCAAACTCACTCCACCATCTTCTATCCTTCCCCTGTCACCCATCAACTTCTCTTAATCACCCTAGACCACCCAATATCACCATTCCTATTCCCTCTGTCACCCTTGAACTTCTCCCCTAGACCCTATCATGATTCACCTCCACATGAATTTCCTCTCCTCAGAGTTGACACCCATTACCGTTCCCATCCTGCCCCATCTCTTTATCCCATCCACCTGAATTGTCTCCCTCTGTGACACACCCAATGAGACTTTCAACTTACAGACTCTCATCTTGTACCAGGCACCCTATCACATCCTGCTCCCCTTCTGATTGCGACTATTCCCTCCTGCCTCCAGTAGCTTGAGTTCTTCCCGCAGGACCTCATTGTCGACACCACTGATCCAGTTCACTAAGATATTCCCCCCACTTGTACGCTTTCAAAAAAAATGCTTCCCCCCAGCACCCACAACACCACCCTCTCCTCACTCCCAATTCCCTCAACTCATTTTCCTGTACATACCAATTTCTTCCTGCCTTTACCTGTCTCCCTTGTCTTGGTCCAGTTCAGTGAAGTTATGCAAGGTCTCCAAGAAGGAAAACAACAACACCTACTGATCTCAAAGTCACAGAAGATGAAGCTTACCAGGTACACACCACTTATATACAGTTGTACAACAGAATGTTCTAAATTCTGTCTGTTGGGGGACTCAATTTGGAGGGCAAACTTAATTCTGGCGAGGAGGCCATATGGTGAGTATCCATGAGATGTTCATGAAGCCAATGGGGTTCCTGACATTGTTTGTTGGGAAGCTTGACCTGCCATGAAAATTGGCAGAACAAAATTCCAATTGCTTATCCTGCTGTCAGGAAACAGATTTTTTTTCCTCCTGCCAAATTTTGTGCCTTTGCCCACACAGTTTTTGCCACTGGCGGGAGAGTAAAGTTCCGTCCCAAAATAATAAGACTTTGGTACTGGCATCAGAGTCTAAACTAAACAATGAACTAAGAAGAAATACTGACCAGGCAAGAGAGTTAGTGGGCAGAACACTGCAGACAATTGGAAGAACTATATGGCAGCACAATGGCTCAGTGGTTAGCACTGCCGACTCGCAGCTCCAGGGACCCGGGTTCAATTCTGGCCTTGGGCGACTGTCTGTCTCCAAGTGCTCAGGTTTCATCCCACAGTCCAAAGATGTGCAGATTAGTTGGATTGGTCATGCTCACTACCAGAAGGATGTGGTGGCTTTGGAGGAAGTACAGAAAAGGTTTACCAGGATGTTGTTGGTATGGAGGATATTAGTTATGAGGAGAGACAGATACGATAGCGACATTCAAGGCTTATCTGAATAGGCACATGAACAGGCAGAGTATAGAGGGATATAGGCGTTGGTCTAGGTAGGATAACATGATTGGCGCAGGCTTGGTGGATGGAAGAGCCTGTTCCTGTGCTGTACTGTTCTTTGTACAACAAAAATGAAGAATGGATACTCTCACAGGAAAATAGCCTAGTTGGAGGAAGGAGCAGGAATGATTGAATGAATGGCAGCTTATAATCAGTCATGCTATCGAATTAATCATTGATTAATGATTGGTCATTAATATTCTTCTAAGTAAGTTTCTGTGAGCAAAATGGTGTATATGACCTTGCTTTGTCTACCCCTAAATTAGAAGATCAAAAAGAGAAATTAGAAAATTTTCAAGATGGTTGTTAAACACAAAAAATTTAAAACTCTGTTTGAAACCATTTTGCAAAAAGAATTAAAAAGAAAATGTATATGAACATGAAATGTTAAAGGAAATGTTTCCACCTAGGTTGTGATTAATAATCAAACATTGTCCTCAACATTTTTCTATTTTTCATAAGTCACATCATCTTCAAGTTTCTGCTCAAACCTCCTTGCATATTCCCAAATATAAAATCTGCCACAATTCAATGCAATTGTCAGTGTTTTAGAATGCATGTTAGTACACATTAATGCCACTTTGCATCAGTAAAATTTAAAAGTAAAATGTAATAGTTCTTATGACTTCTGGTTCCTGTAAGTTAGAAATACTTAGATTCAAACATTGTTGTGTATTTATTGCTGCTCTCCACGTTGCTCATGATTTGATACATTTTTACTGGGCACATGATGTAGTACAGCAGTAAAATGTGGCAGTACCTCAGATGTACAATTTCATAACAATTAGTTCCCAGTTCTCTACAAATATTATAACAATTCTGTTTCATTCTTCTCATCTTTTTCCCTTCATCCATGTATATAACTTGAATTTTACCTTGTTTCCATTTGAATGATTCAAATGTTGTTTATATTTTCTGTTTCTTACTTCCTAGTTTTCCGTGTCTCTCAGTGAGATTGATTGCAAAGCTTCCCAGTTCCCAATAAAGGGGAACCACACCGGATCAGTGAAGAACAGCCTTTTCTTTGCCACTGAGAGGAAATTTGAGACCATCATTATTGCCCTTTGTGTTTTTAAAATATGGGGAGAATTCTCCCATCCCATATGTAGAGGTTTGGTGGCAGGTAGGGGCAAGAAATCTAGCAGGAGCCAAAAAGTCGGAAAGTTGCTGATGTAAAATTAGGTAGCAATTCTCCTAATGAAGTTTATTTATTAGTCACAAGTAAGGCTTACATTAACACTGCAATTAAATTCCCTTAGCTGCCACATTTCAACACTTGTTCGGGTCAATGCACCTAACCAGCATGTCTTTCAGAACTGTGAGAGGAAACCGGAGCACCTGAAGGAAACCCATGCAGACATGGGGAGAACGTGCAAACTCCACACAGACAGTGACTCAAGCCGAGAATAGAACCTGGGTCCCTGGCACTGTGAGGCAGCATTGCTAACTACTGTGTCACCATGCTGCCCCATAATGGTGGGTTAATAGGGGTTGGTTTTCTTCTGGCTGGTGGCTTGAATGTCATTTACATTTATTTGCATCTCATGAATGCTCATTAAAATACTGCCCATTGGCATCCTGTCAGTCCTTCCAAATGTGCGTCATGCCAGCATGGTATTAATTTGGTCTAAAATCTGTTTGCTAATGAGCGGTGTGCACAGGTAGTCCTCAGTTCACAGGAGACTTCAGGGTGAGTGCAACATTGCCATTGTACTGTGCTGCTCCTGCTGCAGCGTTTACCACTCTGCTGGGGCAAACTGGTTCCTGCAGTCTAGCTCCAAGCTGAGCTAGTCTTCATGGACAGCATCATGCTGCAAGGATCCTCGTATGTCACCGTCTTGGATCAGTTCTGTGTCTAAGATTGGAAAGTACAGGGATCTCCTTGCCCCAGGTGCAACACACCAGTGTTTTTCTGAACTGCACTTGCTGAGGGAGTAACGCAGCCACCACAACTATTATCTAAAGTTCAACTGAGTGGACTGTGTCGTGGCTGGCTAGGGGGAGGGTGTTGGCCTGAGAAAGACAAAGAGGGAGGAGTGAAAATGTGGAAGTGGGGCTATGCAAGGGAAGGGGGGGAGGAAGGCGAGGGCTCACAATGACATGAAGTGGAGACGCTGGCGTTGGACTAACTAAACACAGTAAGAAGTCTCACAATACCCGGTTAAAGTCCAACAGGTTTATTTGGTAGCAAAATCCACTAGCTTTCGGAGCGCTGCTCCTTTGTCAGGTAAATGGGAGTTCTGTTCACAAACAGGGCATATAAAGATACAAACTCAAATTACAAAATAATGGTTGGAATGCGAGTCTTTACAGGTAACCAAGACTTGAAGGCACAGACAATGTGAGTGGAGAGAGGATTAAGCACATGTTAAAGAGATGTGTATTGTCTCCAGCCGGGACAGATAGTCAGATTTTGCAAGCACAGGCAAGTCAAGGGGGTTACAGATAGCGTGACATGAATCCAAGATCTCAGTTGACGCTGTCCTCATGAGTGCAGAACTTGGTTATCAGTCTCTGCTCAGTGACTCTGCATTGTCGTGAAGGCTGCCTTGGAGAATGCTTACCCGAAGATCAGAGACCAAATGCCCATGATCACTGAAGTGTTCCCCAACAGGAAGAGAACACTCTTGCCTGGTGATTCATCAGCGTTCATTCATCTGTTATTGTAGCATCTGCATGGTCTCCCCAATGTACCATGCCAGAGGACATCCTTTCCTGCAGCATATGAGGTAGACAACATTGGCGCAAGAGTATGTACCATGTACCTGGTGGATGGTGTTGTGTGAGATGATGGCATCTGTGTCGATGATCCAGCATGTCTTGCAGAGGTTGCTGTGGCAGGGTTGTGTGGTGTTGTGGTCACTGTTCTCCTGAAGGCTGGGTAGTTTGCTGTGGACAATGGTCTGTTTGAGGTTGTGCGGTTGTTTGAAGGCAAGAGGTGGGGGTCTGGGGATGGCCTTGGCGAGATGTTCATCTTCATCAATGACATGTTGAAGGCTCCGGAGAGGATATTGCAGTTTCTCCACTCCGGGGAAGTAGTGGAAGACGACGGGTACTCTGTCTGCAGTGTCCCGTGTTTGCCTTCTGAGGAGGTCAGCGCAGTTTTTCGCAGTGGCGCGTTGGAACTGTCGCTCAATGAGTCAAGCACCATATCCTCTTCTTACGATCGCATCTTTCAGCATCTCAGTATCTGTTGCGATCCTCCTCAACACAGCAGATCCTGTGTATATGGAAGGCTTGTCCGTAGGGGATGGCTTCTTTAACGTGTTTAGGATGGAAGCTGGAGAAGTGGAGCATCATGAGGTTATCCGTGGGCTTGCAGTACAGTGAATTTTTGATGTGACTGTCCTTGATGGAGATGCATGTGTCCAAGAATGCAACCGATTCTGGAGAGTAGTCCATGGTCAGTCTGATGGTGGGATGGAACTTGTTGATGTCATCATATTGTTGTTTCAGTGATTGTTCGCCATGAGTCCAAAGGAAGAAATGTCATCGATGTATCTAGTGCATAGCATCGGTTGAAGGTCCTGTGCGGTGAAGAGGTCTTGTTTAAACCTGTGCATGAAGATGTTGGCATATTGAGATGTGAATTTGGTCCCCATGGCTATTCCATGTGTCTGGATGAAGAATTGGTTGTTGGAGGTGAAGACATTGTGGGTCAGGATGAGCGGATGAGTTGTAAAATTGCATCAGGAGACTGGCAGTTGTCGACATTGAGTGCTGAGGCAGTTGCAGCAATGCCATTGTCATGGGGGATGGTGGTGTAGGGTGCCGAGACATCCATTGTGACGAGGAGTGCTCCTGGTTCAACTGCTCCATGTGTGCTGGGTTTCTGTAGGAAGTCCTATTATCTTCGGTAGTAGAGATCTCCAACGCGGGGAGTATGTGGGATGAGAGCATGGAGGGTGCTCTGAAGGTCTGGATCAAAGGTCTTGATCAGTCTGTTGAGTTGATAGGTGTGTTCTTGGTCAGATTTGTGGGTAACTGTCTGTAGTGTTCCTCGTTGTTCAGTTGTCGGGACACTTCATGCAGTAATCCATGCTGCTCAGTATGACGATGGCCCCTCCTTTGGTCTGCTGGTTTGGTGACAATGTTGCGCTTAGTCTTGAGAGCGTGGATGGCATTGTGTTGTGCTTGGGTGATGTTCGGGGCTGTCTTGTGAGTGCGGCTGATGAATCTGTTGTTGACACACCTCCTGACAGCTTGGGCATACATGTCAAGTTGAGGGCAGCGGCCTTCTGGAAGAGTCCAATTCGACTCTTTCCTCTTCGATTGCTGCACTGCAGATCTCTCTATCAGCTGCTCCATTTCATTGGCTGTGTCATTGTGTTTGCTGTTGGCCTCTTGGGGTTTGTGGAAGAACTCCTGCAGCTCCATTCGCCTAATGAATTCATCTGTGTCTGCTGCGAGACTGATGGGTCTATTTTGATGGTGGGGCAGTAATTGATCCCTTGGCTGAGAACTTCAATTTCATCTGGCTGAAGTGTGTAGTCTGACAAGTTGACAATGGACTTCCCTGCAGTGGTACTGTTTTCTATTGTGGTACCCAGGGAGGCTTGGTTGCTGCCGGTAGTGATGCCAAGTTCTGCACACATGAGGATGGCCTCATTCGGGATCTTGGGTTCATGTCACACTATGTGTAACCCCCATGATTTGCCTTGGCTTGCAAAATCTCACAAACTGTCCCGGCTGGAGACAATGCATATCTCTTTAACAATGTGCTGAACCCTCTCTCCACTCACATTGTCTGTACCTTTAAGATTTGATTACCTGTAAAGGCTTGCATTCCAACCATTATTTTGTAAATTGAGTTTGTGTCTTTATATGCCCTGTTTGTGAACAGAACTCCCACTTACCTGACGAAGGAGAAAAGTTCCGAAAGTTAGTGGCTTTTGTTACCAAATAAACCTGTTGGACTTTAACCTGGTGTTGTGAGACTTCTTACTGTATTTACCCCAGTCCAACGCTGGCATCTCCACATCATGACTCACAATGACAGGCAGAGGGGCAAGGAGGTGGATGAAGAAAATGAACAATAGCGGCCTGAAGGAAAAGCGAAGAGGGAAGTGGATCCCGAAAAGGCTGCATGAAATGTTCACAAATGGGCAGGTGAAAGGAACACTGCATCAATTATTGGAATGGGACATTGTCTGTAGTGTTCTTCCCTGCAGTAGAAGAACAGAGCAGAGCAGTAAATAAAGGTCCAAGTGGGGCAAATAGTGTCTTTCAAGTAATGAGCTTGCAGGTAGGGTGGTTGAATTGAAGAATAGATTTATTCAGGCTGCTAGCCTTCTCCCTCTGTTTTGCTGACATCCTGCTTGGTCTGGTGAAGACAAACAGGATGGAGAGTGATTTGTGTGTTGGATTGGTATTTAAATATGACACAAAGCCCTTTGAACCCATTGGCTGACTGCAGATGGATGAATTAGATTCAGACAGGAACCTGTGCGTGATAAATGCAGCCCCAAGCATGGAACCTTGCATGGGACCTTGTCATTCTGGTCAGCGTGAAAGGCGCCGCCAGAGGGCACCCGTCATTGCACTTAGGGTGGGATTTTCCGGCTGCGCTCACCCTAAGGCTGGAAAATCCCACCCAAAATCAACAGACCTTTACATGGGAAAAGTCCCCACCCCTGACCCTTGCCTCAGAATGGGAGAATTCTACCCACAGTAATACCTCACTCAGCAGTGACATCTGTTTTTTTCCCCACATAGTGAACATGTCCCCCCGCAACCCCCCAGTAAAAGTACTAGAGCAGATCCAAAGATGTGTGGGTTAGGCTATGCTAAATTGCCCCTTTGGGGTACTAGCAAGGGTAAATAGCGGGGTTACAGGGTTAGGGTCTGAGTGGGATTGTTGTTGGTGCAGCCTCGAAGGGCCAAATGGTCTCTCTCGGCACTGTAGAGATGCTATGCTTTCTGTAAATGTGGGGTTTTTTGAGTGGCACAAGTCGGCTTATATTAACGCTGCAATGAAGTTACTGTGAAAAATCACCTAGTCGCCACACTCCGGCGCCCGTTCGGGTACACTGAGGGAGAATGTAGCCTGGCCAATGACTGCTGGGGGGAAACAGGGACACACAGAGGAAAGCCACACTGACATGGAAAGAGTGTGCAAATTCAACAGAGACCTGAAGCTGGGAATCAAACTAGCATCCCTGGTGCTGTGAGGCAGCAGTGCCACCGTGCTACCCCACACCTTTCGTCACTTAATTCGGTTTCCTGTTGCCTCGGACAGTGTGTGTACGTTTTGTTAATTATTATTTTGTACAAGAACAGTCACCATTTCCACACATATGACTTCATCCCATCCCAAACCCCAGATCCGGCCTGTGCCGAGACGCAGCTGCGGTGGTTGCCATGGTGACGGCGCCACGCGACAATCGGGATTTGGCAAAGATCGCGATATAACCCAAGGCCGCGCAAAGCCTCGCGAGATTTGGCAGAGGGAGTGAGGGAAGGAAAATGGCGGTTTTGTCATAAGTACCGAGCGAGGAGTTTTCCCACTGGACAGTGGCGCTGACGATCAGCGGCCCTTCCTTCTTTTATATCTGCCTGTATTTATTTTCATGCCGTGGTTTTTGGTGTCGTTTTCCTTCCCCCCGCCCCCAGAGTTAGTTAGTTTGCCTCCTGCTGCTCCCATCCCCCCTCCCTACCCCCGGTACCGCCCCCACCCCCTCTCCACGGCCGCTGTCTGATTCCTATGTTGCCGCAGCCTTCGAGCCCCGCGTTTGACTCCTCTACATGTCGTTGTGTGGCCGCCGCGGCGCAACAGCAGCTGAGTGTGCTCTCGTCAGCCTCCGAGTCCGTGCGAGGTCCGCGGCAGCCGCACGACTGCCGCCGCCGCTGCCCCTTTCACCGTTCCCCTCGTCGTCATGACAGGAGAGAAGGCGGAAAGGATTTCCAACGGCCGCTCGGTGCGTAGGGATCACAGGCTGTTCAAAGAAGAGGCCGAGGCTGAGCAGGACGACGAGGCGGCCAGGACTAAAAACCGGGCCAAAATCTTTACGAACCACAAACTGATCAAGAGCCCGGCTTTCACCACGGAGGCGTCCGCGACCAGGGGCGAGGATTTCCCAGTCCACGAGTGCGTCTTCAAAGGCGATATCCGTAGATTATCGTCATCGATAAGGACCCACAACATAGCTCAAAAAGATCTCCACGGTTAGTTTGTTTAACGTTGTATAATTATGGGGATACTAAATACCTCAAGCAAATCAAAGTTGAAAGCATGCACATTTCTTGGTTATTGTGAAATATATCTTTGTAGTTTTTAATCATTTGCCATGCCCATTTAAATGTTAAGATATAAAGTGACCAACTATAATTTACAAGTCCTGCTGGAGAGAAATGCTAAATCTATTTGGTTACTTAGTCTCAAGATAGACTCAAATCTACTTTTGGAAAACTTTGAGATAATAGCTGTACTTCTCGGACTCGGTGAAAATACTTTTTTTTTTCACAGTCCTGTTTGGGTTTAATCTTCTACAGTTCATCTATACAAAACTATGCTGAGTTAACGAAACTTTTGGAAGACAGTTCTAGTTTTGAACACATCTGTCAAGTTGTTGTTTTGTGTGCGTATTTACAGTACAAAGAACAGTTGCAAGGACCACCTAGTTGACATTTGAGATGCAACCCGAAATTTTTGTGATGCTTTGGTTGAGATCCTTTAAAATGGGTTATAACCGTGGCAAGTTTTACTCAATCAAAATTATAAAATTTTATACACTTAGAATGGAGCTGTGTGCTGGCTCTTGGAAAGTTCTTTCCAATCAGTCTGAATCCACAAATGTTTCTGTGGTTGTGTAAAATTTCATTTCAAACATTTCTCATTTTGCTTTTGCAAGTTATTATTGAAGCTGCTTACGCCATCCTTTCAGGATGTTCATTCCTACTCATGATAACATACCAGGTACATTTGAAAATATATATACAAAGTTACTGCTCTGGTCTTTTTTGCCATTACCTTAAATCTGTGTTCTCTGGTTACTGATGCTTAAGCTATATGAATCAGTTGCACAGTAAATGATTTTGAACTCCCCTGCTAAACCTTCTCTAACCTCTGTTTTAAGGACAACAACTCCAACTTACCTAGTCTCTCTATATTTCTGAATTGTGGTCCTGGTGATTTTTCTGAATGCCCTAGTAATTCTTCTATGCACCCCCTAATGTGTTGTGTCCAGAATGACATAATGTTACAAAGGCCCAGACTTTGCAGTCAGCATTGAACAAATAGCATCAGCATTTCCACTTGCCCAGAGACATTCCCTGAGTTTTTAGATTGGAAAATGGAGTGTTCATTTTAAAGGAAAGTTGGCATCTTTGAGGAGGGACAGCGACAGGATATTTCTTGCTATAAAAACAGAAAATGCTGGAAATTTTCAGCAGGTTATGGTAGCATTTGTGGAGTGAAACAGATTTTGTGTTTCAACCTGGCTTTTCATTGGAATTCGGATAAATTAGAAGTTTTCAGCACAGGATGGATGGTGGTCCAGGCTCAAAATTTATATCGTTGTCCAATTCAGATAAATTCACAGACCTAAAACATTGCCCCTTTTTCTCTCCATAGATGCTACCAAAATCTGAATATTTCCAGCATTTTCTATTTTATTTCAAATTCCCAACATCACAATTTTTTTTATTTGGGGTGTTTCTTAATACGATTGAAGAATTTTTACTGAAACCAGCAATATGGAGATGTAAGTATTATCGGTTAATTTAGTGTCAAATGTGCAACAGGAGAGGGGAGGAAAGATGAGATGAAAAGATAAATAAAAGTCAAAGTCCAAAATGTTTTGATATGTTTATATTTTCAATGAACAAACCCAAAGCTTTTCTGAGGTGTTTAGTGGCTGTCCATCTTGTAAGTACCTAACTTCACATTCCATGTATTTCATGTCTGAGTCTCATGATTAGATATCAATAAAATTTGTGGAGGAGCCAAGAAACTCGGACAACAACCATTTCTATGTTTGACAGCAAATGCTCGAATGCTGTCCAATTTAATCAATAATGGTGATAGCCTCACTTTTTCTGCTGCAAAATGTATTGTATTTTCAGTACAGAAACAGGTCATGAAAACGACTTTAGTTGGCACTGACCATTGATTACAAAAGTTTAACATAATTTCCTTTTTGTACTCTTAAGTCCCTACGCATTTGTAAAGTCAATTCTATATGCTTTTAAATGGCCTTTTGAGCTTGTTCTGCTTTGTATACCCATCAGTTTTGCATCCTCTTCAAAATTGTACCATTTAGTTTTTTATTGCCTCTATTCATATTTGTCAAGGAAGCCAAGAAAATGGTGCTGCACAAAAAGGCGCTGTGCTGTAATTTCTTAACAACTTCTTCTGTAGAATTCTTAATCACTTTTAAATATTTCAAGATATTTTGTTTTTTTTTGTTCCTAGATGTAGGAAAAAATTGGAGAACTGATTGTTCAGATAATGCAGTTGTGAAATATTTTTAAATGTTAGTTTCAATACATTTTTATTCCGTCACTTAGCTCCTCCACGTAATCTCAGTCTCCTTCTTTTGGTCCCTCTCCAAAGGTTTGTTACCCCCGCCTGTGTTGCTCTTTCCATATCTACCAGCCTTTTCACTCCTTTTCTTCCACACCCTTGGTCTCCCAGTTAATCGCTACTTCATATCTGCAAAGGTCAATGGCCTATGTTCTTTACATCATATGACCTCACTGGAAGTAATATGTCCTATTGTCTAGTATGGGTTTGAAGATTGCCTTTTTCGAAAAGACTTCAAAATAAATTGCTGATTGTTTGGCTGAAATAAAAGTTTTGAGAATTAAATGAAATATGTGCTTTTGTTAAAGAAACTGATTTCTATTACTGCCTCTAATTGCAATGCCACCTCTGATGAAGGTCATCTGGGTTATTGGCTCTATTTTCTTCCAGATTTTCCAGCATTTTCTGTTTCTGGAACATTAAAATAAAACCTGCCTGATTGGATTATGCGATATTCAGAAGCACAAGATCTTGTGTCACATTCCTGAACTGCTTGTCGATCTTGACCATCCTCCACAGTGTCCCTTTGCCCCAGTATCCTTGGACCTGCCATTATTTAAGAGCCTTCCTCCCCCAACATTGTATAAAGTGTTGGTTTGACCACTTTTGAAATCGTATCTAATTCTGGTCCCCAGAAAGACATGGAGGCTTTGGAGAGAGTGCAGAAAAGGCTTACCAGGATGTTGCCTGATATGGAGGGCAGTAGCTATGAGGAAGGATTGAATAAAGTGAGATTGTTTTCCCTGGAAGGACAGAGACTGAAGGGCCGCCTGATAGAAGTTTATAAAATTGAAAGGTATAGATAGGGTGAACAGTTGGAAGATTTTTCCCAGGGCAGAAGTGACAGTTACAAGGGGCACAAGTTCAAGATAAGGAAGGAAAAGTTCAGTGGAGCTGTGTGGGGTAAGTTTTTGTTTTTACATAGACTGTGTGGGGACCTGGAATGCACTGCCAAGTGAAGTAGCTGAGACAGTTATGTTAGCTACAGTTAAGACTTATTTTGATAGGGCGTATAAACAAAACGGGCAATTTAGGGATATAAGCAGTTGGTCTAGATAGGACAATGTGGTCAGCGCAGCCTTGCAGGGCTGTAGGGCTTATTCCTGTGCTGCATTCTTTGTATTTGAAGAAAAATGTATTCCATGTTACTGAATAAGTGAACACACCTCGCAATATCGTTATACCCTTGGGCTTAGCAGCATGGAGTGACATCTATTTCCCTGTAGTTTTTTTAAAAATTCATTCATGGGATGTTGCTAACAAGTGCAATATATACAGTCCATCCTTAATTGTCCTTGACATGATGATGATGAACCACTACCATGAACTGATGTAGCTGACGTGAGGAAACTACTTTTAGTAAGGGAGTTCTAGGATTTTGACCTGTTCATAATGAAGAAATTACAATATATTTCCAAAATAGGGTGGTTTGTAACTTGGAGGTGATGGTATTTTCACGTGCTGGCTGTTTTTGTCCTAGTTGGTAGAGATCGCAGGTTTGGGGACACTGTTGAAAAAGCCTTGGCAAGTTGCTGCAGTGAATTTTGGAGATGATGCACCAGGATGTGCTGCTAGTGGAGGCAGTGAATGTTTAAGGTGGTGGATGGGGAGTCAGTCAAGCAGGCTGCTTCATCCTGGATGATATCAAGCTTCTTGAGTGTTGTTGGTGTTGCGTTTGTAATTTTAATTGGAGAGCATCCGTCACGCTCTTGATTTGTATCTTGTAGATGTTGAAGAGGCTTTGGGGAGTCGAGAGGTGATTCATCAGCAGCATAATATCCCAGCTTCTGACTTTGCTCTAGTAGCTGCAGTATTTATGTGGATGGTCCAGTTAATTTTTTTGCCAATGGTAACCCACCCAGGATGTGAAATCTGACAATTGTAATTGAATGTCATAGGGAGATAGTGTTTGTGTGGCAGTTGCATGGCATGAATGTTATTTGTCATTCATCAGTCCGAACCGGAACACTGACCATGTCTTGTATGTGGGCAAGGGTTACTTCGTTATGTGAGGAATTATGAATTCCTCACATGAATTTGTGGAGTATTTTGCTTATACTTTAGTTCTTGAACCTTTGATTCACTGCGATTACCACATGCAATTATATATCAGTGTAACTATAAATGGAGAAAGCAGGATTTTATGTTGACTATCATTATCTTTCGTATATATTGCCCTCCTTAATCACATCTTGTATGTATTTTTAAACTGTTTTTTTACCATAGAACCCCTAGCCTTTGTTTCCTTAAGCAATAAAAATGGACAAGATCACCATACATTTCATACCAAATAGCTCATTTGCAGTGCAGCACTTTTACTAACTTTTAAAAAATGTGTATTTGTGTATAGTTGCTGTTTCTCAAATGCTGTTCTGCTTCAGATTATTTGCTTTACTTGACAAATTACTCTGAATTAGATTTAATATTGCACTTTTTGACATGAACCCCATGATTACAAAAGCAGACTTGCTTGCAATCTCGCAACCTCTTTTCGGTTTGACTGCATATTTGTCTTTATTTTGTCATGAAATACTTACAGTCCAATTGTGTTATAACTGTGTCACTTTAAGTCTTTCTAAAGCACTTGGAATCCTAATCCCAAATTCCAATAGTTTTGGCCTGTCCACTATCGATTAAAAAGTTTCTGTAAAAAAAAAACTTTATTCCAAATATATAGATTGCTCTCTCTTCAGACACTTACTAATTCTGCTACCATTACTAAACGTGTTTATGCAGCTACATTTGAAAAAAAAAGTCCCAAGGCACTTTGCCTGAAGAGAGCTCGGGAAGGATGATTGAAGGCTTACTTAGTTGTGCTTTTAGAATTTTCTGCAAAGGAGGGGAAAGGGAGCAGTGAGAGAATTTCAGAGAGTAGGATGGAGATGTGAAAACTCTAGCATGACCGTTGGGGCAGAGGAAGGATGGAATGTCCCACTTGCCAGATTTGAAAAAGTGTGAAGTTCAAGATGGGGCAAATCAAGGATGTGGCGAATATTTGAATATTAGGATTTTAAAAATTATAAATAGCTTGTAGCATGGGAATAATGGATAAAATAAACTTAATGCAGTTATTGGTATGTACTTGAATAAGTTGAAGTTTATGAAACCTGGTGAAAAAAAGAGACCACCATAGTAGTTGACTTTGGAGGTAACCAGAACAATGAAGGGGCTAAGTTATGCCCTCCTGCTGAGTTAAAAGTAAATTTATGAAGCTGGAGACATAAGGAATTTAGAAGTCCACCTCCAGAACAAATAGTATTGAGATTGCATAATTTTGGAAAGACCAGGGAAAGAAATGAGATTCATATTGAGGGAATTTGTGGTGAGCAATGAAACCTATGGGTTTGGTCTTCCTGATGTTAAACTGAAGAACTTATGATCTGCCTGAGACTTTGTAAAGCCATATTCCTCATGCACGCAGTTTTGGTATAGAGAGAGCTGAGCATTATTCACATGCATAGAAAACCTGAGCCAATGTTTGATGTCACTGAGGAGCAGCAAGATGTTGAAGAAAAACATTGGACCAAGATAGGTGTTTAAAATCCTGAGGTGATGGAAGGGAGGGGACAGATAGTCATTGTCATAAATGCACTAGTGATGTTCAGAAACGTGATGAATGCACTGGTACCCCTCTGGTACAAAGGAGGAGGAAGAAATTAGCTTTAGAGGATGATGAACAAACCCTTTGAATGTAAAGGGCAAGGGATGGAACAGATTGTGGTGCTTGAAGGAGTTGGGGTAGAGCCAAGGAATGCCGTAGATATTTTTTTTGTTAGCCTGGGGCTGTGAAAATTTAGTATAACATTTGATGACATTGTCGGAAGTCACTTTTACAGGAGTGCTCCTTTTTTCTAAAAAAGCATAAACAATAAACTTCAAATATAATTAATAACAAAAGGAAACTAATCAAATCAAGGCACTCCAGTCATTTTGGTGCCCGTTGGTTGTGGCAGACCTTGAGTAAACTACTGAGCACCACATACTTCCTCTCCGTTGACACTAGGGCTTAGAGCCACAAAGGGAGACAGGCAGATGGACCCATTAATCCCTTCAGTTTCACAGTGTAAACCTGTTTTTTCCAAGCTCAACAGCTATCCTATCAAGAGTTCCTCTGAATTATTCCTCTACATAACTGGCCAGAGATCAGGAATATGGGACTGAAGTGCAAGAAATTTGGTCTATTTCATAATTTGTCTTTCGTTTATTTTCAGCATTTCTCCCACCTGCCCAAAATAGATCTCCACATTAGGCTCCCTGGGCCTATCAAAACTGTTACTCTTCTAAATGTTTCCAGTGTAAATAGTCTCAGTATCTGATACATTTCCTCATAACTGTAGTTTGTCATGTGTCATTCTGATGAATCCACCCCTTCTGCCCCATCCCCACAACCCAACACGTCCATCATAGCTAATCCACATAATGTACACATTAGGGGCAATTTAACATGGCCAATCCACCTAACTGCACATCTTTGGACAGTGGGAGGGAACTGGATCACCCAAAGGAAACTTGTGCACACATGGGAGAATGTGCAAACTCCACACAGTCACCCAAAGCTGGAATTGAACCTTTGACCTTGGTGCTGTGAGGCAACAATGCTAACTACTGGGCCACCCAGCAAAACTGGACCTAGCACAAACTTAAATGGTGTGCCACTTCCAACACTTGTTTCTATCTGTCAGCTAGCTTTCTGTTTATGTTTCTGTATTTCCTCACAAACTTGTGCTTGACAACCCTACTTTTTGGTATAATACCTGGCTGAAATTCATTGTCCAAGATTTTAATTCATTGTTCTGTCATTGGTTCCATAAAGAACTATGACTTCAGGCTGCTCTTCCCGTACTCATCTTCACTTGCTTAGTACACCCTTTATACTGGCACCTGTTAACTTGTGTTCCTATCCTTATCCACATAACTTAGTTTTTTTTAAAATTCAGTCATGGGATGTGGATACCTCTGGCTGGACCAGCATTTATTCCCTACCCGAATAACCCCTCTGGAACTGAGTAGCTTGCTGAGCCATTTTAGAGGGCATTTAAGAGTCAGAGTCATAACTTCATACAGTCAGAAGAGGCCCTTTGGCCCATCAGCTCTACACTGACATGCAGGAAGCACCTGACCTCCATTTACCAGCATTTGGCCAAAGCCCCATTGTCAACCATGTTTCTTTGGATCTAGAGTCATGTAGGCCAAATGAGGTGTGATTTTTGATCCCTTAAGTGCATTAGTGAACCAGATAGGTTCTAACTTTGTATATTGATTATACAAGTTCAGGCCTTCACGTGTTTCCTCTATTACTTCTATTGCATTCTCCTTTCGTCTCATCTCACACCTCAATTGTTAATGTTCTTCCTGTCCCCTTCCATTCATGTCTCTAAAGGTGTGGGTTTCCACCTCCAGTAACATTCAATTCTCGGCTTGTATTTATGATTTTTTTCTGATGATCAAAAACTTCCACCAATATCTGCATTGGCTTTGCTTGTAATTTAGCAGCTAATATTTTGCTTGCCTTTAATAGAATGACTTCAAAACTAAACTCTTTTTAAATTGGATTTTGTTGCTCTTCGCGTGTGTTGTCATAGAATACCGTGTGCTTTGGTTTAGTAAATTGTATTGATATTGCATATTAGAGAAAAATAACCATGTCTTTTTATGTAAATACGGCTGCACATGTAGCTTAAGTTATATTTACGAATACAAAAATATTTCTTTCTCCTGTTTGGCTTCATTAATGTTCTTGTTTTATGTAAAAGCGCAATGTAAAGATAAATTAGGATTGATTCAGACATAATTGGGTGTTTTGATTTAGTAAATTTTACTGATGTAAGTACTAAGTAACACAGTTGATAGAAATTGAGTACATCTCAGCTTCTGTTATGTTTTTAGGAAACACACCGTTACACCTCGCTGTGATGCTAGGGCACAAAGGTGAGTACATTTTCATGACATCTCTGAAAGTTACTTTAAGTACTGTATTCTGATTATTCATCTTTACTTAGAATGTTAGTCTGAAAAAGTGAAACCTCTAAATCTAAAATATTGTCAAATATATCATCAAATTGATCACTCAAAACATTTACATGTTGAGAGAGTTTAAATTTTAAAAATTAGTATTGAGTAGGATTTCTTTGAGGCGGATTATGCCACCAACATAGTTAAAATTGCTGTTAAAACTAAGATCAACTTGGTTTAATTCAATTAGAAAAACCTTTTGAGGTGAGAGCTAAATTAACATATTTCTTTGGGTCTTTGATGGAAGTATAATGACTGTTTTGACCCTTGTGGAATCTGATTTTTTTTTTTCTGGTCTGATTTCTTCCTATATTGTATTCAATCAAAAATTGAATTGGATAACCTGTTAATGTAGTTGCACAGAATTTTATTGTGTAACAGTATCTCACCTAGGATTTGGTCCTCTGAGTTATGCATAGCAAATGTACAGCATACATTATTACAACTCAGCCAGTTACTGTAGGATGAACAAGAGCCGAGTCTTAATTTGTTTAGAAACTTTTATTTACAGAGATGTACATCGTGCACCTTCAACCCAACAACCACAGTTTCAGCCTATTCTTAGTCACTTGAATAGAATTAAACACCCAGTTAATATACAATTGGTATACATTGCATTTATTGTACTATTATCATATTGCAACACAACTATGAAGGCTCCTGTGACAATTCAGCCAATACATTGCTTCTAGGAACTCATGACCATTGTGTCATACGTTGTACAGTGCATTATTCTGCTGCATAAGTGCAAAAAGTAGTGATTTTCTTAAAGCTGTCAAGAGTATCTGAAGTGACTTTTTTGTTAATGAATTACTTTTGATGATCCTCAAAGATTCAAAGGAAAGAATTTTGAATTATTTATGTACCCGATTGGAAGTCGATTTTTTTTTTCTTGTTGAGACCAGTGTTTTGGAAAGGCTCAGTGTTTCCATGGATAATGTTTTTGAGGGCCTTGCTTTCAACTTGAACCCATTTTCCTGGCACATACAACATGGCTCTCAAAAAAAATCCACAACGTAATGGAAGAAGTGATGTCCATCTTGACTGTTTTATTTAGTCTGTATCTCTCCCTCTATATTTTATCCGTGATTCAGGAGAGAAAGCGGTGACGTTGTCTGAGCTGAAGATCTCCATGCTGTTCGGGGGGCCTGGGGAAGGAAATGGAAGAGCTACGTCATTGGAAAATGCCACACAGATAGCTCCCAGCCCCTTGGCCTTGGCCTAGGCCAGGTGGCAAGGGTAGTTTAAGCTTACCTATTATTGTCACAAGTGGGCTTACATTTTCACAGTAACTTAATTGCAGTGTTAATCCCCTAGTTGCCACACTGCTGTTTTGGGTACATTGAGGGAAAATTTAGCGTGGCCAGTGCACCTAACTAGCATATCTTTTCAGGACTGTGGGAGGAAACTAGAGCTCAGGGAGAATATGTAGACTCTGAACAGACCCAAGCCAGAAATCAAACCCGAGTCCCTAGCGCTGTGAGGCAGCATTGCTAACCACTGTGCTGCCCAGGGTCCTGAGTTGGCATTTGCAAGGGCCAGTTGGCAAAACCTGAGCCTTGCCTCCCCCAAGCCACCTTAGGAAGGCTAAGGATGGTTGAGGTGTGGGTGTTCTGACAATCTTAAGTTTCTCTTTATTTATCTAAGTCATATTATGCTTTGACTGTTGTAACTGAGGGATTTCTCTGGCAAACAGGTCTAGGTTTTAGGTGATAAAAAATTGAGGCTATGGTACTAGAGCATTGCCCTTAATGGAGGATGTGAATAAAGTGCTGTTTTTGTTATAAATGTGAACATTTGAATTTATAATAGAAAAAGCATAAGATGTAAATGTTTCTCACAGACTTCTGCTCTTTCCCCTTTGAACATCATGGCCAGAATTTTACTGGCATGCCCGCCCTGGAATCGGGGTGGGCGAGGTTCACAAAATGGAATTCTCCATTGGCCTTGGGTGGGATTTTATGAACCTCATCTGAGTGGGGCTGTAAAATCCTGCCCTGCATCTTTAGTGAATGCACATTTCTTGCAACTGTTTTGCAAATTTTTGATTTTGTAAATGACAGTAGATGTAAGTGAATAATTAAGGAATGCATTGTCTAGAGTAGCAAATGACAAAAACTATAAATAGTGACGTTTAAAGAATCAGACTGAGCAATTAGCAGCAGGTAACAAAATAGTGGCAAACAACATTTCTCAGTTTAAAAAAAAGGCTGCCTTCTTGGTTTCTGTACAATTCTGAACACTTGTCCTGTAAACCTGATTTCAAATAGTGAAAATTGGGAAATGTACAAGAAAATGATTTAAATTTACCAAAGCTCCATTTTCTTATTCTATCTATACTTGATTAACCTGAGATTTTGAGTTTGTTTACATAATTGTTCACAGAAGGGACTCGAACTAACCAGCTGCAGGTCCCAGCATGTCCATGTTTCCAGCATTTTCTCAAATTTTAATGATTGACCTTGTACAACATGCTCCAGGACTTGCTGTTTCTAAACACTTTACACCAAACGACATGAAGTCAGAATGAACTTGTATTCTTCCCCCTTTCCAGCGAAGCCATATTTAAATAAAGAAATGATTTTTTTAAAGATCAGTTTATGAACTATTCAACTTAATGTAAGTAATGTGTTTTACTATAAATGTAATTACTGTGTGCATATATACAGCAAATGTTACAAGTGGATGAAAAATGAAAGTTCAAACAATGCCAGGTTTAAGCGTGTTTGTATTTAATGCTCTATTTTAAATAGTTACAGCAGCAAATTTTATTTATACTGAAAGTCAGCACAGTGAATGTTCTTATTAACATTTTCAAATTCTGAAAGGAATATACCATTATTTTGATTTAGAGCAAAGTTCTCAATTTTTTGTAAGCTCTGACGCAAGTGACCTTCACGTTTTACAGATTGGCCTTTGCTCAAAAGTCAGTCTAAGCATAACTTAAGATGTGCCTCTTATTAAAGCAGATGTTTATTTATTATAATTGCAGCATTTGTGCTGCATGATACTGCATTTGAGTAACTTTTTTAGTCATTTTTGAGACACTGTCATTTAGTCATTTTGGGCGTCACTGGCTGGCCAGCATTTATTGCTCACCCCTAGTCGGCACTTAAACTTGATGAGCTGCTGTCTTAAGTCGTTGCAGTCCACGTGCTGTGGGTTGACCCACAGTGTCATTGGGGAGGGAATCCTGGGATTTTGACCCAGCGACTACAAAGGAACAGCAGTATATTTCCAAGTCAGGATAGTGAGTGGCTTGGAGGATAACTTGCAGGTGGTGGTGTTCCCAAGTATTTGCTGCCCTTTTTCCTTCAAGATGGAAGTGGTCGTGGTTTTGGAAGGTGCTGTCTAAGAATTTTGGTGAATTGCTGAATCTGTATTGGGTAAGAAAAGAACTTTTCAAGAGCCAATCAAAGAATATGTTATCATTCATGGTGTATTGTACCTTTTTCAGCAGTGTAACTACTTTCTCATTGAGTAATTGAATATTCATAAGATGTCAAAATTCTGAGGATGATTTGGTTTAAACAAAAAATACTTTTTGAGCAAGAAACCTATCAATCCACAGTAAGCCAATTTCAGTCAAATTATTCACTAAATACTCATTGAATAAGTAATGGAAACTGCTTGCATGCACACTTGTCTGGCTGTGGCTTGAATTCTGGTTCCCACAACTTGTCAATATATTCTGTGTGCTAGAGAGAGGTACATCACAAAAGTGATGGTTTTCACCTTTTATGTATGTAGTTGCAATATTCAGAATGTGTCACATGATTAAAAAGTTTTCTTTAAAACTATTTTAACTTGGATAGACAGCAGTAGAAGGGGAGAATACTAAATGAAAATGTTTAGTATTTTGCATTTGTTAACAATTCGAGCTAGTAAATGAAAATTGAATGATCAGTCGAATCCATCACGCAAACCAGCCTCCCATCCATTGACCCCATCTACATTCACGCTGCTTCGCAAAAGCAACCAACAATCTCAAGGATCCAACACACCCTGAACAAACTCTCTTGTACCTTCTTCTGTCAGGTAAAAGAGACAAAAGTCTGAGAATGTATACCAGCTGACTCAAACAGCTTATTCCCTGCTGCCATCAGCTTTTTGAATGGGCATACCATATATTAAGCTGATTTATCTATTGGTAACTGCAACACTATATTTTGCAGTTCCTTTCCTTTCCTTTCCTTCTCTCTTATGTAATAGCACGTAAGAAACAATACTTTTCACTGTATTCCAATACACATGATAATAACATACGAAATTTTAAAAAAATTCTCACCAAAAGGGACAAAAATTTACATCCCTGAGTGCGATGTGTAAGGCATTTCTCTAATGTGATTGATGTTGGCTAACCCCGAAGGATATTGAGAGATCACTTGCTCAAGATGCTGGCTGTTGGGAGTGGGCAAAACCTCGATGCAGTGCCGATGCTTACTGAAGCAAGAACCACATCCGTTGTGAGAAGAAGGCGAAACCTTCTACCATGAGAAAAGACAAGGAATGCTTTGGGGATGAGGGTGGAGTTATTACAAATCCACAGTGGAAAATGCTTCAGAAAATATATGCCCGTATTTGCTCCTAATTAGTAAATAATTGCTAGCTTGTGGTATTCACAAGGGAAGATATAAACATCGAGCCCATTATCCAAAGTGAGTGTAATTCAAGACTATGATATTTTGAGATGGAAGCCTTTGACAAACAAAAGGTTTAATCTAATGGTCCAGGATTTAGATGGTATTTATCCCAGATAGTCAGTCAGGAGAGATTAGTAAAGAGATTTGCGTAGCACTGACGAGTGATCCAGTGGAAACTGGAGAAGTACGAGTAGATTAGCACCAGGCGTAATATGCTTATTTGAGAAAGGTAGCACAATTAACCCACAAAACAATATGTAATAATGCTGATTTTTATTTTATCAATTTGGTTCCTTCACACGGAATTAATGAATAGACTTGAGGGTTCTCTAAAATCTAAATTATTTCACCAATTTCGTTTGATTACATTTGAGGAAATGACAACTCAAATAATGCCTTGATTAATCCCTTGACCTTGTGTACATTTTCCAAAGACTCTATGGACCTATGCCTTTTGCAGGCTATGTAGGATTAATATAAATTGCGCAAGAAATTCATTTACTATGTTTACATTTTTGATAAACACTTTCAATCCAATTCACTATTGTTCCAAACATTTAAATGCAAAAAAAAGTGAAATATAATTAACCTATGCTCTGGACTAGAGAAAATTTAATAAAGTTCCACAGAAAAGATGATTAATTAAACAAATCTTTGGGATCTCAAAGCAGTACTTCTGTATAGATAAGAGATTGGTGGAGGGGGGGGGTCACAACAGGTTCCAGAATTGATTAATGTACTAAGGACTCAATATCAGAACAGCTACTGTTTTATTTAACGTAAGTTACCTGGATTCTAAAAGTCAAAGCAAGTTGCTATACTGCCAGTTTAGCCAAACTAGGAAGTAGAATTCAAGGAAGCAGTCAAGAAACTGCAGAATAAGGAAACAATGTGAGAGGGATGAACAATGGCTAATGAAATTTGATGCAAATCAGTAAAAAGAATTGCATAAAGGAAGAATAAGAAAAGTGCAGACTTCATTAATGATGTTGAAATGACTGCAAATTAAGTTGAGATATCCAGGAGTCTGGGAAGATTCCATATTGAATATATCCAGCCAATGCAGAATAACCATCAACAGTGTTAAGAACCCCACTGATATTAGACATGTGGTTATCCCAAAACCCAGAAGGTTAACTTTGCAGGTTCTTAAGAGTGCATTTTTTGAATTTAATGTAAGGTGAGGAAGGTCCAGTCTTGTAACCATTCAAATGCAATAATTTTAATTAAAGGTATACAACTATAATAATGGCTGTGCATGCAACTGCTCTGTTCTGGAATTAACCCCTTTCTCATCTATCTACACTCTTGAACTCTGAGAAAAGCTCCTTGTCTCAAAACAACATCCCTACAGTATAACTGAGCTAAATCCAGCAAATAGTGTTAACTATTTGTTAACCCACTAGTTACCTTTAAGTTTAGGCAGCCTTTGGCTCAGCGTAGTTTTTCTCCAAGGTTTTCAAACGACAGGTTCTAGCCTTGAATTCTGCTGTCTGGGAGAACTTTTACTTCCAACTGGGCGCTGATATGGTTGTAACTGCTTGCCAGCTGTTCACTCCTCTCTTCTCTCCCCTTTCCTGTCAGTACTGAGCAACTGCTGTACCTTATACTAGATTTGCTTTTTATCTAAATGACTTGCCTTAGTCTAAAGTGTGAACTGTATTCTTATGTCTCTACTTTGAATCAAAACTCCTCCAGAGAACTGCACTGAATTCCCATCCCAGTCTTCAACCTTTATTTTATCCTAGCTTTATCCTTCTGTAATCTTTTTTATCTAATTCTTAAGAATTTTGACAAAAGCTAACAGCCTGTTTAATGGCATAGCCAAGGTAGTAGAAAATAAATCAGAAGTAGCTGTGATTGAGCTATTGTATGTTCTGGGCAGACCTGGGTGCTGAAAAACAAATGAGTCATTAGGTAGTGTAGAGGAGAGCCACAATGTTGATCACTAATGTTTGGCTCAATAATGAGGAAAAAATGGAGCCACATGGAGTTTCCAGCGTGAAAACCTAGAATTTGATCTTGTAAGCTGGTAGTGCCCAACATGGCAACTCAGTAAAGGCATGTGATACTAAGTGGATCTTGGCTCTTTACATTTCATTTAACTGGAAAAGAGAGGAAAGCAAGGAGTGGAACAGCTGGCAAGCAGTTACTTCCAGCTGGGCATCGATATGTTTGTAAAAGTTCTTGAAACCTCACAGAAAAACTGCTGAACCGAAGACATCCTAAACTCAAAGGTAACTAGTGGGTGGTAACTATTTGCTGGATTTAGCTCAGTTATGCTGTGGGAAGTTGTTTTGAGACAAGGGGCTTTTAGAGTTCACAAGCATAGAACAAAGAACAGTACAGCACAGGAAACAGGCCCTTCGGCCCTCCAAGCCTGTGCCGCACATTGGTCCAACTAAACCATTTGTTTGTATCGCTCCATTCCCAGGCTGCTCATGCGACTATCCAGGTAATTCTTAAATGATGTCAGCATGTCTGCCTCCACCACCCTCTGCATTTAAAAAAAAAAGTCCCTCTCATATCGGAGTTATACCTCGCCTCTCTCACCTTGAGCCCGTGACCCCTTGTGTTCGTCATCTCCGACCTGGGAAAAAGCTTTCCACTATTCACCCTATCTATACCCTTCATAATTTTGTACATCTCTATTAGGCCTCCCCTCATTCTCCGTCTTTCCAGGGAGAACCACCCCAGTCTACCCAATCTCTCCTCATAGCTAAGACCCTCCTTACCAGGCAACATCCTGGCAAACCTTCTCTGCACTCTCTCTAAAGCCTCCACGTCCTTTTGGTAGTGCGGCGACCAGAATTGGACGCAGTACTCCAAATGTGGCCTAACCAGCCTTCTATACAGCTGCAACATCAGACTCCAGCTTTTATACTCTCTACCCTGTCCTATAAAGGCAAGCATACCATATGCCACCTTCACCACCACCTCCACCTGTACTGCCACCTTCAGGGATTTGTGGACTTACACACCTAGGTCCCTTTGTGTTTCTATACTCTGATGGCCCTGCCATTTATTGTATAGCTCCCCCCTACGTTAGTTCTTCCAAAATGCATCACCTCGCATTTATCTGGATTAAATTCCATCTGCCATTTCTCCACCCAATTTTCCAGCCTATTTATATCCTGCTGTATTGTTCAACAATGTTCATAGCTATCCGCAAGTCCAGCCATCTTCGTGTCATTCGCAAACTTGCTGATAACACCAGTTACACCTTCTTCCAAATCATTTTATATATATCACAAATAGTAGAGGTCCCAGTACAGAGCCCTGCGGAACTCCACTGGTCACGGAACTCCACTGGTCACAGACCTCCAGCCAGAAAAAGACCCTTCGACTGCTACCCTCTGTCTCCTGTGGCCAAGCCAGTTCTCTACCCATCTAGCCACCTCTCCTTGTATCCTATGGGCCTTAACCTTCTTAACCAACTTGCCATGAGGGAGTTTGTCAAAAGCCTTACTGAAATCCATATAGATGACATCCACGGCCCTTCCTTCGTCAACCGTTTTTGTCACCTCAAAAAATTCTACCAAATTTGTAAGGCACGACCTCCTTCTTACAAAGCCATGCTGTCCATCACTAATGAGATTGTTCCGTTCTAAATGCGTATACATCCTATTTCTAAGAATCCTCTCCAGCAACTTCCCTATCACGGATGTCAAGCTCACCGGCCTATAATTACCTGGGTTATCCCTACTACTCTTCCTAAATAACGGTACCACATTCGCTATCCTCCAATCCTGAGGGACCTTACCTGTGTCTAGTGAAGAGATAAAGATTTCTGTCAGAGGCCCAGCAATTTCATCTCTTGTCTCCCAGAGCAGTCTAGGATAGATGCCATCAGGCCCTGGGGATTTGTCAGTTTTTAATGTTCCCTAAAAAATCTAACTCCTCCTCCTTTGTAATGGAGATTCTGTCTAACGGGTCGACACTCCCAGTCAACACGTCCCTCTCCTTTGTGAAGACCGATGCAAAGAATTCATTTAGGATCTCCCCCATTCCCTTGGGTTCTAAGCATAATTTCTCTCCTTTTGTCCCTGAGAGGTCCGATTTCCGCCCGCCCCCCGTCAACTCTTTTGTTCCTAACATATGAATAAAATGCCTTAATCCTCCCTCCTTAATCCATAGATAGAGGAGAATGGGATTGAGTCCACAATATAGCGATTGTGTGTATAGCCATTATTGTTGTTGTGTACCTTTTTTTGCTTTGTATTGTCGTGTTTATACGTGTTAAAATCATTGTATTTGAATCTTGGCTGTTTACACTTCATTTGACTGAGGAATGCAGCCTGGGTTCGCTGGATTGTCTGTGGCATCAAATACTGACTGATACAACTATCTTTTGACTAGGTTGCTAGTGCTGTGCTCAACTAATTTTGTGGTAAGTTCCATTGTCACTGTCCACTTGGTCAGGAATGAACAGGAGCGCTCCTGCTGCCTCAAGACAACAAACTCCACAAAACATTGATTACAAGTGGACATGAATGGTTAAGTGAATGCTGCAAAATATGGAAGATGGAGTCTAACAGGGATAAGTGTGAGGTTACCAATTTTGATAGGAAAATGCAAAGGGCAAATTATCTAAATGGAGAGAAACTTCATAGTGCTTTGTTGCAAAAGGATCTGGGTGTTCTTGTGTAAGAATTGCAGAAAACAAGTATGCAAGTATCCATCTCAAGCTGGCTTTTTAGAATTATAAGAACCATAAGACCCAAGGACAGGCAAAATCAGCCCCTCATGCCTGCTGTGCTATGATCATGGCTGATCTCATCTTGACCTCAATTTACCAGTTGTTCACCATAGCCCTTCAGATCCTTACTAATTAAAAATCTGTTCACCCCTTTTCAAATGTAACATTCCAGCATACAGCTGCTCTGGGGTAGTGAATTCCACAGACTCACTTGCCCCTTTTTGAAGAAGTAATTTCTCCTCATCTCTTTTAAACCTGCTATCCCTTATCCTAAAACAATGATCTCTGGATTGCCCTACAACAGACCTCAATTAGATTCCCCCCCCCTCATTTTTCTAAACTCCAGGGAGCATAGGTCTAAACTGTCCAATCTCTCTCAAACCCCTCATCACTGGAATTAATCTAGTGAACCTCCTCTGAACTGCTTCCAATGCAAATTATCCTCCCTCAAGTTAGGGGACCAAAACTGTTCATGATATTCTAAGAGTGATCTTGCTAATGCTTTGTACAGTAGCAGCAACATTTCATTACTTTCATATTCTATTCCTTTAGCAATAACTTGCAAGGTTCCATTTGCTTTCCTTATTACTTGCTGTACCTGCATTCTAACTTTCGGCGATTCATGCATGAACACCCAGATGCCTTTGTACCAAAGCACTATTAAGTTTCTCTATTTGGATAATTTGCTCTTTGCGTTTTTCCTATTTAAAATTGATAACCTCACACTTATCCATGTTAAATTCCATCTTCCACATTTTGCTGCACTCAATCTATCAATGTCCATTTGTAAATTTCTTATTTCATTTTTGTAACTTATTCTTACCTATTTTAGTGTAATCTGCAGATTTGGCTGTGGCACCTCCTATCCCTGCATCCAAGTCATTAATGTAATCTTCACATGGGATTTCTGAATTTGCGAGCTTTAATTAGCAACACTGGAAATAGCTGAAAATTGAAACTGGCTTGGTTGTTTCTCTCAGCTATTTTGAGTAATATGTTTGGAATCATTTAAGGAGCACGTCATATTATTTTGCTTTCTGAATATTTGTTGGAACGGGCTGTTGATTATAGCTGATAAATCTGAATTCCACAGTTCAAATAAAGTAATAAGGTATTATAATATGTTTAGTAGCAGGGCACTCATAGGAACTCATAGGAAGTTGGGTTTGTAAAACAGTCTACCAAAGTAATTTGGGCTCTTAGGGTAAAGTCTGCTGGTTAAATTGAAGTCCAGCAGAAAGGAAATGAAAACATAAATTTCAACAAATAATGAATAAACAGTGTGCTGGCCTGGAGAAGATGATTTTTCTATGACTATTATAAGTACACAGTTATGGCTTTATGACTGTGATGCCTGATAAAGGAAACCAGCTAAAAGATGGATTTGATGACAGCAGCTTTCCAGCTGTTTGGGATTTTGATGGCGACGCATTGGGCATGGAAAAGCAGATTGTCCATATCTAAATCCACTGATATGATTTCATTTCTAAATCTAATAATGCCATGGTTTTAAAAATAAAGCATTTATTTAGCCGCAACTGAACCCAAACCTTCAATTCACATAAGGAAGTAACAATTACTAGTTTTAGCAGCTAAAATGTTTTCCAACTAGTTAAACTGCTTTGTCCAACATCTGGTACTGGAAGTGTGAAGGTGTCCTCAATTAAATATTGGAAAGGGCAAAGTCATTAGCTGGAATTCTGATGTGTTGCTGCCAGTGAGAACAGAGTTTGGCACTGAAGAAAATCTCCATTTTGCAACAGCAAGAGTGGCGAATCCTAGCCGCGGATGTCAACCCACTGCCACCACACCCCAGTGTAAGGATTCTCATTCAGTCCAACAATCCACTGATTTCTGCTTTTCTCTAACTCTGCCCTACTGAATGTGCTTAATTTTAACTATTCCTCCAAAATAGCTCTACCTTCACCTGCCAAGGCTCTGGAATTCTAAACCTTTTTCGTCCTTTTAAAGGTGTTCCTTAAAACCTGCCACTTTGACCAGACTTTTGATTGTCTCTCCTAATATCAGCACAGTACAGGCCCTTCGGCCCTCAATGTTGTGCCGAGCTATATCCAAACCCAAGATCAAGCTGTCCCACTCCCTATCATTCTGGTGTGCTCCACGTGCCTATCCAGTAACTGCTTGAAAGTTTCTAAAGTGTCCGACTCCACTATCACAGTAGGCAGTGTATTCCACACCTCAACCACTCTGGGTGAAGAATCTACCTCGGACATCTGCCCTATATCTCCCACCATGAACCTTATAGTTATGCCCCCAGTAACAGCTACATCCACCTGAGGAAATAGTCGCTGCACGTCCGCTCTATCAATCCCCCTCATCATTTTATAAACCTCTATTAAGTCGTCTCTCATCCTTTTCCGCTCTAAAGAGAAAAGCCCCAGCTCCCTCAGCCTTTCCTCATAAGACCTACTCTCCAAACCAGGCAACATCTTGATAAATCTCCTCTGCACTCTCTCCAATGCTTCCATGTCCTTCTTATAGTGAGGTGACCAGAACTACACACACTATTCCAAATGTGGCTTCACCAACGTCCAGTATAGTTGCAGCATAACCCCACGGCTCTTAAACTTGAACCCCCTGTTAATGAATGCTAACACACTATAAGCCTTCTTCATGGCTCTAGCCATTTGAGTGGCAACCTTCAGAGATCTGTGGATATGAACCCCAAGATCTCTCTGTTCCTCCACATTCCTTAGAACCCTGCAGTTGACCCTGATATCCGCGTTCAAGTTTGTCCTACCAAAATGAATCAACTTGCACTTATCAGGGTTAAACTCAATTTTCAGCCCAGCTCTCCATCCTGTCAATGTCTCTTTGCAGCCTACAAGAGCCCTCCAGCTCATCGCTACTCCACCCATTTTGGTGTCATCAGCAAATTTACTAACCCACCCTTCAGCCCCCTCTTCCAAGTTATTGATAAAAGTCACAAATAGCAGAGGATCCAGCACTGACCCCTGTGGTACACCGCTGGTAACTGGCCTCCAGTCTGAAAATTTTCCTTCGACCACCATTCTGTCTTCTATGAGACAGCCAATTACTTATCCAGTCGGCCAAATTTCTTTCTATCCCACACCACCTTATCTTCTTCATGAGCCTAATGTGGGGAGCCTTATCAAATGCCTTACTAAAATCCATATATACAACATCAACTGCTCTACCTTCGTCTACACACTTAGTTACCTCCTCAAAGAATTCAATCAAAGTTGTGAGGCAGGGCTTACCGCTCACAAAACCGTGCTGACTATCTTGGATTAAACTGCATCTTTCCAAATGGTCATAAATCCTATCTCTCAGGACCCTTTCTGTCAGCTTACCGAAATTGTGCTTTTAATGTTCATGTGCACTTTGAAAAGACATGAAAGGCATTATATAAATAAATTTTTTTTTTAAGAAAAGCAATATAGTTTTCAAGAGGTGGCAGTCATTTCCATACTCTGAAACTGTGCAGTTTGTAGTAAATGAAATTGTCAAGCATTCAGTTGAATTAGGCAATTAATTTATTATTTCTTTGGTTATGAATGGTGAGCTAAGTTTGATTTGGGTGGAAAATGAAGCAGTCTAAACAGAAACTATGAAGATATGAGGCACAAGTTGGGTAAGAAAGATTGAGGCCTTCATTAAATGTTCCCCTTTGATAGCTCAGTAACAGAGGACTGTAGATGATTCAAACTGACATCCTTGGGTTGCTGGTTCAATTCAGGCTCAAAGGAAGCCCAAATTCCATTTTTGGATGGGACGGTGGCACAGTGGTTAGCACTGCTGCCTCTCAGTGCCAGAGACCTGGGTTCAATTCCCAGCTTGGGTCACTGGGTGGAGTCTGTGTTTTTATGTAGGTTTTCTCCCAGAGTCTGAAAGATGTGCTGGCTGGGTGCATTGGCCATGTTAAAATTCTCCGTGTGTACCTGAATAGGCACCAGTGTGGTCACTGGGGGATTTTCACAGCAACTTGGTCCACTTTGGTAGGAAGGACTATTACTTACGTGGTGAAAAACTGCAGCAGGCGATGGTGCAGAGGGACCTTGGGGTCCTTGTGCATGAGTCGCAAAAACCCAGCTTGCAGGTGCAGCATGTGGTCAGGAAGGCGAATGGGATGCTGGCCTTCATAGCGAGGGGGATTGAATATAAAAGTAGGGAGGTCTTGCTGCAGCTGTATAGGGCATTGGTGAGGCCGCAGCTGGAGTACTGTGTGCAGTTTTGGGCGCCGCACCTGCGCAAAGATATTTTGGCCTTGGAGGGAGTGCAGAGGAGGTTTACTAGGCTGATACCGGAGTTGAGGGGGTTGAGCTGTGAGGAGAGGCTGAATAAACTAGGCTTGTACTCGTTAGAGTTTAGAAGAATGAGGGGAGATCTCATTGAGACGTATAAGATGATGAATGGGATGGATAGGATAGAGGTGGAGAGACTCTTCCCGCTCAAAAAAGACAGTAGGACTAGGGGGCACAGCCTCAAGATAAAGGGGGCACGGTTTAGAATGGAGTTGAGGAGGAACTTCTTCACTCAAAGGGTGGTGAATCTCTGGAATTCTCTGCCCGTTGAAGTGGTGGAGGCTGTCTCGCTAAATATTTTTAAGACGCGGGTTGATGGGTTTTTGATAAGAGAGGGGATTAAGGGTTATGGGGAGAGGGCGGGAATATGGATCTGAGCCACGACAGATCAGCCATGATCTTATTGAATGGCGGGGCAGGCTCGAAGGGCTGGATGGCCTACTCCCACTCCTATTTCTTATGTTCTTATGTTTATTGCACTGTTGATATAAGTCTACTTGTGACACAATAAATAAACTTCCTTCTTTTGGGGGAAAAAAAACGACAGTGACTGGGCAATGGCTAATATTGAAGAACTGAATGTATCCATTGTATCAGAAAGGAATGTGTAACTGCTGCAAAATTCACAAAGCAGCCCAAACCTTGCTGACAAAAGAAATTATAGGATAGTTTAAATCCAAAGAGAAGTCATGTAAAGCTGCTAGTAATAAGCTTAAAGACTGGGAGCAGTTTCAAATTCAGCAAAAGAGGACTTGGAGCAGAAAAATAGTCTGAGTAAACCTGCAAGTAATGTAAAAACTTCGATTAGCCTTTACTTTTGACTTGAATTTGATTTATTATTGAAATGTATTGTTTTCTTGCGTGCTATATGGACAAAACATACCATTCACAAGAAAGGAAATGAGAGTGCAGAATGTAGTGTTACAGAGATAGCTACGGCGTAGAGAAAGATCTACTTAATACAAGGTAAGTCTAGTCAAAAGTCCGACAGCAGCAGGGGAGAAGGTGTACTTGACCTCCAACTTCTGTATCTTTATCCTGATGGAAGAAGGTGGAAGAGAGAACGTCTGGGATGCGTGAAGTCCTTTAATTATGTTGGTTGCTTTGCCAAGGCAGTGGGAACTGTGGACAGAGTCAATGGATGGGAGGCTGGTTTGCATTCACAACCTTTTTTTAGTTCCTTGCAGAGCAAGAGCCATACCAAGTTGTGGTACAACCAGAAAGAATGCTTTCTATGGTGCATCTGTAAAAGTTGGTGAGATTCGTAGCTGACGTGCCAAATTTCCTTAGTCTTCTCTGAAATAGAAGCGTTGCAAAGCAACAAGGGAGAGGAGACGATGAAATGAGTGAAAGCTAGCTAGTAATTCAAAAGAAAATAGGAAGTTTTTTTAATACATAAAAGGTAAGAAATAGGCAAAAGTAACCATTGGATCACTGGAAAATGAGGCTGGAGAAGAAATAATAGGAAACAGAGGAATTGAATAGTTACTTTGCATCCATCTTCACAGTGGAAGACTCCAGTGGGATGCCAAAGCTCCAGGAGAGCCAGGGTGCACAGGTGAGTATAGTGGCCATCACTGAGGAGAAGGTTGTGGGGATACTGAAAGGTTTGAAGGTGGACAAATCATCTGGACCCCAGGGTTCTAAGAGAGCTGAGGAAATTGTGGAGGCATTGATTGTGATCTTTCAGGAATCACTGGAGGCAAGGAGGGTACCAGAGGACTGGAAAGTAGTGAATGCAACACCACTGTTTAAGAAGGGTGGGAGGCAGCAGATGGGAAATTATAGGCCAGTTAGCCTGACTTTGGACTTTAAAATCTTGCCATTGACCATTATTAAAGATGAGATCGCAGAGTACTTGGAAGTGCATGATAAAGTAGGACTGAGTCAGCATGGTTTTGTCAAGGAGAGGCCTAGTCTGACAAATCTGCTAGAGTTCTTTGAGGAGATAACAAGGAATTTAGATAAGAGCCAGTGGAAGTGATTTATTTAGATTTCCAGAAGACCCTTTGACAAGGTGCCGTGTAGAAGACTGTTAATAAGTTAAGAGTAAGATCTTGGCATGGATAGAGGATTGGCTGACTGGCAGAAGGCAGACATTGGGGATAAAGGGATTTTTTTTTTTCAGGATGGCAGCCCGATGAGTGGTATGCCTCAAGGGTCGGTGTTGGGACCACAACTCCTCACTGTGCACATTTAACAATTCGAAGGAAGGAACTGAAGGCACTGTTGCTCAGTTTGCAGATGATACAAAGATATGTAGAGGGATATTGAGGAAGCAGAGGGCTGCAGAAGGACTGGGATAGGTTAGGAGAGTGGGCAAAGAAGTGGCAGATGCAATACAGTGTGGAAAAATGTCAGGTTATGCTCTTTGGAAGGAGTAATGGAGGCATAGACTATCTTCCAAATGGGGAAATGCTTAGGAAATCAGAAACATAAAGGGATTTTGGAGTCCTTGTTCAAGATTCTCTTGAGATTAACGTGCATGTTAAGTTGGCAGTTAGGACGGCACATGCAATGTTAGCATTCATGTCAAGATATTTGGTCTATGAGCAGTTTTGGGCCCCATATCTAAGGAAGGATGTGCTGGCCTTGGAAAGGATCCAGAGGAGGTTCACGAGAATGATCCCTGGAATGAAGAGATCCTTGTATGAGGAATGGTTGAGGATTCTGGGTCTGTACTCATTGGAGTGTAGAATAATGAAGGGGGATCTTATTAAAACTGACAGGATACTGCGAGGCCCGGATAGATTGGATGTAGCGAGGATGTTCCCACTAGTCGGGAAAACTAGTTGGCACAACCTCAGACTAAAGAGATGATCCTTTAAAACAGATGAGAAATTTCTTCGGCCAGAGTGGTGAATCTTTGGAACTCCTTGCCGCAGAACGCTGTAGAGGCCAGGTCATTGAGCCTCTTTAAGAAAGAGGTGGATAGATTCTTGATAAGGGAATCGGAGGTTATGGGGATGAGAAAAACATAAGCCATGATTGAATGGCAGAGCAGACTTGATGGGCTGAGTGGCCTAATTCTGCTCCTATGCCTTATGAGTTAACTGTTTTACTCAGTGGTAAGTGCTTGGAATGTGCTGCTGATTGGAGGTGGTTGAAGCAGATATAATGGCAATTTTAAGAGGTTTCTTGACAGATACATGAATAGGCAGGGAACAGAGGGATATGGACCACACAGAGATGAAAGGTGTCATGTGTCAGTACAAGTTTGGTGGGCCTAAGGGCCTGACCCTACGTTGTACAGTTCTTTGCTCTGTCTTTACTGAGGAACGTGCAAATAACTTCCCAGAAATGCTAAGGAACTAAGGGTTCAAGGATTTGAAGGAAATTACAATTACTAACTGTTGCAAAGTTGAGTAGAGTAATTGTAGATTGGTGTTTGTAAAATTGTAAAATGCTGGGGGAAAAACATTACATGGTCCCTCTTTAAAAAGGTGGTGCTTTTTTGTGCTTGGAAAGTTTTTTAAAAATGCAAGTATGTATAGTGTCCAAAATAAAACATCCTAAATGAAATATTTGCATTGGTAGGCCAAGCAACAGGGTTACCAAGGCAACAGGCTTTTGAATTTTTTCAATTCAGCCAATCAATTTGAATTAGGGACTTGGGTATGGTACCAAGAACCTATTAAATTTAAATTTGCTTTAGGCAACCTAGGAACAATCTTATTGTAGGGAAATATTGATGTCATCACAAATATTAAAAAAAAAAAGAGGGCAGTGGTACAGAAGCAGAGAACAACTGGCAGAATAACAGCTCTTGGCTTCATTTATGTCTTAATAGAAAGGACCATCTTGATAGTGAAGGTACTAAAGAAGAATCAACCAAGAAGGCCCAGAATATTCTAGAAGAGACAAAACCTGGTTGTAGTTTAGAGAGTGACTAAAATGTTTTGTTTTGTTAGTAATTGGGGATTCGTATTTATCTGAACAGCATTCTATTAGAATCCTGTTTTATTTGGTTTGTTAATAGTTTAGTGAACTTGTTCAGTGTTAGATAAATTGTTACTTATTGACTTTGGAGAGACCGTCAGGGAGTTTTGATTTTAACCACTAAGAGTTGCTGAAGAGCAAGCAGATCGAACTACTTCACACTTGTTTTTACAGATAATTAGGCGAGGTACTCTGGTTAGGTGTCAGAGGTGGGGATAAAGTGCTGGAAAGATTGACAGGACTGAAAACCAATAAATCCTTTGGGCCTGATAATCTGCATCCCAAAGAACTAAAGGAGGTGGCCATGGGAATAGTTGATACATTGGTTGTCATCTTCCATTACTTTGTAGATTCTGGAACAGTCCCAGCAGATTGGAGATGATGAAAGTAACCCTGCAATTTGTAAAAAAGGACTGGGGAGAAGACAGAATTATGAACTAGTTAGCTTAACATCAGCAGTAGAGAAAATGCTGACATCTATTATAAAGAATGTGATATCAGGACGCTTAGAAAATACCAGTGGGAATGGCCGAAGTTGACATGGATTTATGGAAGGGGAATCATGTTCAATAAACCTGCTGGAATTTTTTAAAGACAGAACTAGTAGAATAGCTAGGAGTGATCCAGTGGATGTGGTGTATTTAGATTTTCAGAAAGCATTTGATAAAATCCCACAAGAGGAGGTTAATGTGCAAAATTGAAGCATGAGATGGGTGTATTACATTGACGTGTACTGAGAATGGGTTAGCATATGGGAAACATTGGGTATTTCTCAAGTGGTAAGTGGGACAAGTGGTGTTCCACAAGGGTCACTCCTTGGGTTCTAGTTATTCACAGTATACATCAATGATTTGGATGAGGGAGCCAAATGTCGTCATATTTTCAAGGTTGCTAATGACATGAAACTTGGTGGGAATGAGTGGTGAAGAAGCAGATTCAGTATAACGTGGATAAATATGAAGTTATCTACTTTTGGCAGAGAACCAAGTATCAGCATATCATTTGAATAGTGATAGATTGTACATCACCATTTTGCAAAGGGACCTGTGTGTCCTGGTTTACCAGTCATGATAACAAACATGCCAGTGCAGCAAGCAATTAGGAAGGCAAATGGTATGTTGGTCTTCATTCCAAGAGGCTTTGAGGACAGGAGCAAGGATGTCTTACTGAAGCTGTGCAGATCTTTGGGCTATTGTGTGCAACTTTCATTTCCTTATCTACCAAAAGCACCTACTTGCTGTAGAGGGAATTCAGTGAAGGTTCACCAGACTGATTCCTGGGATGACAGAATTGTCGTGTGAAGAGAGATTGAGTCAACTGTGTCTATATTAACTGTAATTTTGAAGAAAGAGGGGATCTCATAAAATTCAGGGACAATGAGCATGGTTTTGAGTGGAAAACTACATGTCTCGAATTTGAGTTTTTTTGAAGGAATAACCAAGAAAGATGGGGGCAGTTCAGTCAATGTTGTCTACATGGACTTTAGCAAGGCCTTTGAAGGGTACCGCATGGTAGGTAGTTGCATGAAGTTAAATTTCATGGGATATAGGGTAATATAGCCAATTAGTAAAATTTTGGCTTGATGACAGAAGCCAGAGGGTAGTTGTCGAGTGTTTTTCAAACTGGAGACCTGGGACCAGTGGTGTGCCTCAGGGACCAGTGCTGGCTCCACTGTTGCTTGTCATTTATATTAATGATTTGGTTAAGAATTTAGGAGGCATGGTTTGTAAGTTTGCAGATGACAGCCAAGATTGGTGGCATAGTGGACAACAAAGGAGGTTATCCAGGATTGCAACGGGATTTTGATCAATTGGGCCAGTAGGCTGATGAATGGCAGATGGAATTTAATTTAGATAAATGCGATGTGATGCATTTTGGTAGATGGAACCAGGGCAGGACTTGCTCAGTTAATGGTAGAGTGTTAGGGAGCGTCATAGAGCAAAGAGATCTAGGAGTACAGGTTCATAGCTCCTTGAAAGTGGAGTCACAGATGGACAGAGTGGTGAAGAAGGCATTCGGCATGCTTGGTTTCATTGGTCAGAGCATTGAATACGGGAATTGGGATATTTCAACAAGACATTGGTAAGGCTGCACTTGGAATACTGTGTACAGTTTTGGTCACCGTATTATAGAAAGGATATTATTAAACTAGAAAGAATGCAGAAAAGATTACTAGGATGCTACTGGGACTTGATGGTTTGTGTTATAAAGAGAGGCTGAATAGTCTGGGACTTTTTTCCCTGGAACACTTGAGGGTGATCTTAGAGGTCTATCAAATAATGAGGGGCATTGATCAGCTAGATAGTCAACATCTTTTTGCAAAGGTAGAAGAGTCTAAAACTAGAGGGCATAGGTTTAAGATGAGAGGGGAGAGATAAAGGGTCCAGAGGGGCAATTTTTTAAGAGGGCAATGAGTGTCTGGAATGAGCTGCCAGAAATAGCAGAAGCAGGTACAATATTGCCTTAAAAAGCATTTAGACAGTTACACAGGTGAGATTGGTATCAAAGGATATGGGCCAAACATGGGCAATTGGAACTAATGAGCTTAATGGTTAAAAACTAGGCGGTGTGGATAAGTTGGGCTGAAGGGCCTGTTTCCATGCTATAAACCTCTATTACTGGGCAGATTGCAGGCAGGGGTATTGTTTCTTCTTCTCAGGGTGGTGAACTTGTAAAATTCTCTCTCATAGAAGATTGCAGAAGCCAAGTCAATTAGAGGATCAACTATGGTCATATTGAATATTGGAGCATGCTTGATGGGCCAAATGACCTACAGCTACTTTGCATTTGTCTATATTGATTTGTAAGATAAAGCCAGTTTTAATGAAAAGTTGCTATATTCAAAGACACAGTGCAACCAAAGGTGAGAAATAGAAACACAAGGAAAATGATGAAAAGATACATTTCTGGATTAGTGCTATTGTTTAAAAATAAACAATTGATACACATTAGGTAGTAGCCAGTAGTAAGGCAACTAGGATAAAATCATAGAAACTTCTCACACAGGAGGCCATTTTTCCTGTTGTGACCACGCTGACTCTTTGAAAGGGTGCTTGTGCTTAGTTGTACATTCCCACTTTTTGTCCATGATCTTGTAAGTTTCTCGTCCTCCAGAACATTCTCCAATTCCCTTTTTTTAAAGTCAATTATGGAATCAGTTTCTACCACCTTGGTACGTAGTGTTCCAGAACCGAACAACTGAAAGGAAAACTTTGTCCTTGTATCCCCTCTCAATTTTTTGTCAGTGATTGGTGTTGATTCATACACCAAAAGAAATATTTTTTCTCTCACTGTTCTATAAAAATTCTGATTTGGTAATCTTTTAAGAACAGTCCTAACTTCTCCAATTTCCACTCAACTACAAGTCCCTCCCCTCTATTTAGAGGAGATGGTAGTGTGGTGGTGATGTCAACAAACTAGTAATTCAGAGGCCCAGGCTAATGTTTTGAGAATGTTGGTTCAAAGCCCATCATGGCAGCTGGCAGACCTAAAGTAGTAGTAAAATCTCAACTTAAAAGCTGGTCTCATGACCATAAAACACTTGCTGATTGTTGTTTAAAAACCTATCTGGCTCACTTATTAGTGAATGTTTGGTTTGCATGTAACTGTAGACCACAGCAATATGCCTGACCTTTGCCTTCTGAAATGGCCTAGCTAACCACTCAGTTGAAATGGCTTAGGAAGCCACTTAATTAGGGGTGGGTAACAAATGCTGGCCTTATACCAATGCCCACATCATATAGAAGAATAGAGAAAAATAAATCCTTAAACTCTTTCTCAGATCTTTGAAGTGTGGCACCCAGAATTGTGCACAGTACTCCAGCTGAGGGCCAGCCAAGGATGAGTAGAGTGCTTACATAATCTCTGCTTTTGTATTCTAATCCTCTGCTTTGTAAACCAATTTATCGACTTGCCCTGTTATGTTCAAGGATCATATATATGGATATCGGAGGGCCTCTGCACTATAAATGGTACAATTTTAAGTATACTGTTTTCTCTATTAGTCCTCCCAAAGTACATCGTTTTACACTTCTGCATTGAACTTCACCTGCCATGTTTCTGCCCGTTTTTTTCCCCATCCTGTTTGTCATCCTAAAGCCTATACCTTTTCATCATTATATATTCCTTTATCAAGATTCCAATCTGCAAACATTATTATGCTACTTCCTGCATCCAAGCCTAGATTGTTTGAAATTTAAAATGGCACCAAAGCTGACACTCGAAGAAAACCACTGTAAATCATCTCTCAGTATGCACCATCCTTTGCTCATTGTCACAAAACCAATTCAATATCCATAATGACCCCTGTCCCCTTGTTACCATGGGCTTCCAGTTTCTTAATAAGCCTACCATCACTTGGTCAATGCTGTCTGAAAGCCTATATACACATCTACTTTACCTTGCTGAACCAACTCTGCTATTCAAAGAATTCTGGCACCTTTGTCAGAGTTGATTTGCTTTGAACACATCCATGTTAGGTCTCAGATTAATCCCTGATAACCATTAGGCTGACTGGCCTATAGTTTCCTAGTTTATCCCCCTCTCCCTTTTTGAATAATTGTATAACATTTGAAACCTTATAGTCCTCAGGCACTGCTCTTACATCCAGTGACACTGCTGTTGATACCAACTCAGCAACAAGAGCATTTTTACCACCCGCCCCAATTACATTTACAGTGGTTACTCCAGCTAACCTACGCATTTTGGGACACTAAGGGGCAATTTAGCATAGTCGGCCCATTAACCTGCACATCTCTGGACTTGTGTGTTTATATGCTCATAAAATATTTTGGGTTTCAGTTTAACGTTGCCTGCTAACCTTTTTCTTTATCCTCTAGGATGCTGTACTAGTGGTCATAAAAGACCTGGAGCATCATTAATTGATCTCCTTATAGGCTTCATGGAATTTCTTTATTGAGCCATGGGGAGCTTGCCCAATGAGAGACAAGTGGTGGGAGTTTAAAACCTGTACTCTCAGCCTTGACCGAGGGTTATGTAGTTTCAGAGCATTGTAAGCTGCAGATATGGCCATTCTTTTGTTTTAAGCTGCAGGACTGGCCTTGATGAGCTTATTACAGACATACTGTTTTTTGAAAGTTCTACTTTTTTCCCTTCAAAATAGTATACTTTGCATCTGAACTGTCACCTCCCTGAATGCTCTCCGTTTTTGCATTAGTGCAATATCCTTTGACAGAGCCTTATTAAATCACCAAAATTAGCTATTCCCCAGTTGAGCATTTCTACCTTCATTTTTTTAATGAGACTATGAGAAATATGTACTTGGAATCCTTCATTGTACTAGTTTGTTAGGTGACTGAGATGCTTATAGTTGTTGTATTGTACAAGACGGCAAAGAAATTTTGCACTCTGGATTGCACGAACTTCTTCCAACCAACTGAGTAAGACCCTGGAAGAATAATGGTGTTGTGTTTTTAGCAGTATTTGTGCATGTTGCCTAATTTAAATGTACTCAAGAAATTAATACATGTTATGGCAGGATTTGCGTCAGGAAGCAGTTTCTCAATACAAAGAAGGACAGCATGGTAATGTTTTTCATCAGCTGTGAGCTTGATCAGAACCTGATTGTGCCACACCTTAAATGCTAAAAACAATGTTGCTTCTTGAATTGAAACAGTTTTGTTGTGAATGGTGTATTGTAACAAGATAAATTAGGTCATTGCTACATGATCTGATTGGTACATTTTACATTTTGTTCACAACATAGATGTAAAATGTTTCAGTTTTTAAAAAAAAGCTGAACAGTACTTCTTATGTCAGAATGGAATTAGCGCATTGTTTGAACTCTAATAATTGCTGTCAATTTTATATGGTTGGCAGTTTTTAAAGCTCCTCTAGAAACTGAAACTTTGAATATGTTAATTGAAAGATGTCTGTAGAACTGTTTGTCTAAAATAGTTTTTGGTTCATGTATGGCAAAATATGAGTAGCATCTTCTCTTAATACCTTGTAATATGTATTAGTTAGTACCTTGGATACTTTATGCAGATTAAAACAGGAATGATTGCTTTTTTTGTCCAAATTATGAAATGTGAAACACGATGAATCACATTTTGTATCCCAAGTTCCTCTTTAATCTTAATATTGGCTGTCTTTTTCTCAACTAGACACCTTTTCCCTTTTCCCCACACCCTAAATCCATAGAGTTTTAAAAAGATCATCTATTAAAGTGAAAAGAAATTCTACTTCTGGAGCTTAATGCTGTCCAGAAATCAGCTGTTCGTTATCATCTAGATACTATAGTGAAATGTTGCTGTTTTTCTCATACCTCAAGTTTTAATCATACGAACTGTTATTATGTGAACGGTTAAGTCAGTCATCAGTTTTCAATGCACTGAGACAATATATCTTTATTAATCTTGGGGATCTGAATTTTATTAGATCTACACAGTCTGGTGCACAGTTTGTTGTAAAAGTTTGTGGTGGTTCTTTTTTGAGTCTTAACAAAAAAGTTTATTTGGATCATACACCTGCAAAGTGACCAATTCCAATTCTTTTTAATACTATTGATTTAGTTGAGGCAGTTTTAATTATTTGCATGTTTCCCAGAACTTCAGTTACACATGATGTAACACTATTTCCTGGAATCTGTTGTGTTAGTAAGCTACTAGACAGGTACAGGGCTTTAATTGATGTCACGTTTTGCAAGCATATTGGCTGCTTTCTGTTGTAATATTCCAATGTTTATGTAACGAGCCAGCCAAATCTCCCTTGTGCAGTATTACCAGGAGCTTCCTGGTACAATGTTTGAGTCATACAGCTGGAGTTAAGTAACGTTTTGAGGTTTATTTCCTCGTCGTCATATTGCTTTGAAATGGAATACCTAACCTTGTTGGATGTTTAGTGCCTATAGTAAATATTAAAAGGTCAGGGATAAGTAATTAAATTCAAATATAGCTTTGTTCTGGCCCAACAATATACCTGAGCTCCACCCTGTAAGATTTTGGGGGCCTTTGCACAAACTTGACAGCAAAGCTATGTTGCAAATCTATTTGCTGAGCAACAAGCTTGTAGACTCCTCCATGACAGGAAATTATCAGGTGGAATTAACAGCAAAAATTCACTCGTGTTCCTGGAGTCCAAAGCAACGTCAGCACTCGTTTTTCCTATGACCTGGTTTGCCAACCCTCATGCACAATGCCCCTTCTCTCCTCAAGCTCTCCCACAGCAAGTGTGTTGAGTAAGGAGGCAACAAACGGGATGATCAAGGGAGAAATCTGTGATTAGAAGGGTCAGAGAGGAAAGTGATGAGTTGGGAAGGAGGTAGCATCGGGAAGCAAGTTGAAAAGAGTCGTTAAGAGTTGGTAAGAATTTTGGGCCAGCCAATACCACTGATCGAGTTATTTTGTTACAGCTGGTTTTGCAGAATTGTTAAAGATTGATCCCAAATATATCCAGATACAAAATACAATATATTTTGTAATATTTCTATGGAGTTCACACAAGTTTTTGATTCCTAGCCCAGATTTCCAAATGATTATGCATAGGCAATTGTGAAGTTATATCCTAGGACATTTTTGAAAAATGTTACGTCTCCCCAGTTCACTTCTGTATTCATGAGACTTCACTTTTTTAAAAAAATTATGTATTAGTTTCTCACTTCAAACTTCACAAATTTTTAGTCTTAAAAGATCTGAAATAAATACCACAGCATCCCCAAAGGCTACCTCAGCAGTCATTTTTTTCTTCATCGCTGTTCACCACAGATTCTCTTCCCCAGTTCTTGAATGTTGTTTTCCCTCTTCTCCATTACCCTAATTTACAAGGATATGTGAACTTCACCCTCCAGTTAAGAGCAACTGCTCCTCAAATTGTCAGACACATATCCATGTCTGATTCAGTTTATCTGAAGAACTTACTGAACTATTTTCTTCACAGATAATAGCAGCTTTACGTAAAGAAAACGCTAGGCTGAGAAATTAAAGTTAGCTTTTTGTATATTTTCTAATTCAAAAAGCAAGCCTCCTTAACTGTTATATAGTGCATGTCAAATTGAAAGAGGTCTTGAGCCCTCTTTACCTGTTTAACTTTTGTGAAATACAAGCTGAAATATAAAAACCAACAAGCCTTTCTCTTGAATGGTAATGTAACAAATTCCCTCGTAATGGGTATTGTGCAATATGCATGTATACATTTAATGACTATTGGTACTATTTTATAATTACTACTGCATTTGATTTTTGTATTTTGGGAGCCTGCTCATTTTTTTTTTTGTTTTTATGCATTATACAATGACAAAATTGAATTGAATAGTGGTTGTAGTGATCTGCAACATATCACTGAGTTAGAGCTGTTAACATGCATCTTGTCGTTTGGAGTTATGGATGGGAATGATGGAGGCTCCAACGTTCTTTCCATCACCTGGCTGATCGAGAATTTTTCCTCTTCTTGCCATGTATTGGAAGGATTTGCAGTTGGATACTCAACCTGTTAGGCAGCATTATAATCCACATAATGATGGTCAAGCTCTGGAATGGGTATTGAACCAGACACTTCTAGCTCAGAGACAGGGTTGTTCCCCTGTGCCACAAGACAACTTTGCTGGTTATGATGCTGAACCGAGAGGTTCTGAATTCCAGTGCCACCATAGTAGACTTACTGAATTCAATTTTGAAGTTAATTTATGAATTATTGTATTATTGTGTCAGTGACTTCAGAGTTTATAATTCTGCTTGCTGTGGTAGCATCTCTGGAAATAATTTTTGAAAATGCACCTTTTCATTTCTGTTGTTGGTGTGCATTCGCACATTATCTTTATGGTACTTATAACAAAATTCATGTCACGTGGATGGAAACACTGGCCAGGATGCTCACCACCACCACCTCGAGGGCAATTAGGAATGAACAATAAATGCTGCCGTCGTCCACACCTTTGAAAGAATAAACTTTTTTAAAAAACCGGCCCCTAGCACCCCCAATTTTAGTCACTCAGCCATTGCTGGCTATTCCTGTTATCTGAACCGCAAACTCTGTCCATTTTTTTCACTTTGCTTTTGTTCTAAGACTTTCCTTAAAACCTACCTTTTAAACAAGCTTTTGATCATCTTGACCTTGTATCTCATCCTGTGGCTGGATGTCATTTTGTTTTTTTTTTTGACTCGTGTGAAGTATCTTTTAGGTGCTTTTATTATTTCAGAAGTTCTGTTTGAACATAAATTGCCCTCCAAGCAAATTATTTAACACTAGACAAACATAACAAATATAAGCAATGGAGAGCACTTGTGTTTGATACAAGTTCCGAAGTACAACTGGGATTTAGTTGTCTGAGATCAGTTTCAAAGCTGGAGTAGAGCTGTATCCTCAAAGTATGTGGAACTGCCATCTAGTACCGATAGTGCCTATCTAGGACATGGCGGAAATTAGCTTGGAGGAGAGGAGGCTTGAATTGAGCAGAGTTGCATTGAAACATTAAAGTAGAAAATGTTAGAGACATTCATCAGGTCAAGTTAGCATCTGTGCAGAGAACTGAAGATACTCTGCGACCTTCTATCAGAACTGTAAGGTGAAAAATCAATAAAGTTTGGAATGGATTTGGAGCAAAAGGGAGGGGAAAATGGCAATTTTTGCTTGTACAACTTATGGTCTGTTTTAAAAGGAAAATAGAGTTTTCATTGCTCTAATGATCATTGTACAAAATAATGGGAAAAAAGCCAAAATAAATTAAGGGTATACTGGTAAGTGAAGCCACAAAGATGTGAATGCCTGAAGCAATGTGAGGTGGATAGTCTAAAACTGAAACCAGAGAAGCTGGTAAAAATAGGATGCATGCAGAAAACACAAAGAGGAGAAAAGTAGGCTAAAGATGCAGATTGCTCTGACAATACTGTATTGTGACTTCATCTCCACTTGTCGTTCCATCTGCTCTCTTCTCTTTCCCCGCACCTATATTGGTCATCCCTGTACTTACAGATCCACCCAGTATCATTAGGATCTTCTGAAAAGAAGTGAGGTTAAAATTGAAGACTTAAGGAACCTTTATTATAGTCAGACTAAATATTGTCCAAAGGAAAAATTATTACAAAATGTGAAGAGGTAGAAAACAGCAAGTTCAGTATGTTGCGAACAAGAAGGATCAATTTGGGTAATAAACGCACTAGCTCCTGAAGCTCCAGACACAGTCAAAGCAAAATATTGCTCTGAAACCGCTGTATGTTCTGAAATTAATGGACAAGTTTTCTGTGAAGCTCACCTGCAGAGTAGTGTAAGAGTCATTGATTGTTTTGCAGACCAGTGTTGAGAGAATGACTGTATAACACAGATTCCATCACCTGTCCCTTTCCCTTCAGACATTGATTTTTTTTTAGCATGATTCTCTTATTTAATTTTTCATATGCGAAGGTTAGAGTATTTTCAGTAATTATTACACTTTCATTTTTCATACTATTGTTAATGAACTTTGTTTTTAACTTTAAGTCTGGTATTATAAACTAATAATTTTGTTTATTGAAGAAATCTGGGCATTGAGTGCTTGTTGAGATTCACAGATAAAGCACAAGTTTGGCCATATAGCTGGCTATAAAAATCATTTAAATATATGCTGTCACCCATGGAATAGTGGAACTAGAAACAGATGATGTACTCCTCCCATCCTCCAACAGAAGGGAGTGTTTGGCAAAGAAGCCGGTTCACCAACATATTGCCTCTGCAATGAGCAGGAGGTCATCTCAACTATTTAGCTGTATTTCCTTTTAAAGCAAGTTGAAAGTCACCCCACCAATGCTTCCTTTCATTTTTTTTACTGCGCCCTCTCCTTTTGTTCTGACACCATTTTTAAATAATTGTTCATCTTTAGCTTTTCCAATTTTGGTTACAAGCAGAATCTTAGCTTCTCTTTTTCTATAGATGCTGATTTCACTCGTATACCTCCAGCCTTTCTATTTTTCTCAGAAGGACTTGTATCTGAGGTAGAAATAGGTTTTTTAAAATTTTGCATTTTGGACGAGCCCTATAGAGACCAAGACGCACGGTCTACATTGATGCTTCTGTAATGTAAAATCCTTTTGGATCTTCCTTCATGTACTACATTGCAGTGCACTTTGTCTTCTCCCCTGTGCCTGTCTACACTCTTTCTTCACTTCTAATGAAGCGGTGACAGGTCACGCAGCAGTTTATTCACTTTGTCTTTTCCCAAAGAATAATGCAAGACAAGTTTCAAAAATCCTTTTTTTCACGGACAGTGAAAATGGTCACGCTAAAGAACTGCGTATATTTTGCAACTTAAACAGTGCTCATAATCATGGTTAATTTTGCTGTCTGTTTCCCTCTTTTGGCCTTGCTTCACCATGTTTTCCTGGATAAAAATGGACATACATTTACTTGCCATCATTTTGCAGATTATTTCCAAGGAGGTTGTTGAGGCACTTCTCAGCAAAATGTTACTGAGTATCATTGATCTGCAATGTTGTTCATACAAATACGTGAAGTATGATGTGATCTGTAATATAGTTTGAGGGAAGTGTGATATCCCATTTGAAATTGGTATTGATCAACTTAAAACAAAAACATTGGCTTGATTTTGGCGTAGTTCCTTATTACAAATTTCATTGTTTAGAATTTTTTAAATATGTTTTTGTTACATAGTCTTTCAGTAAACTATTGGCATATTTTCTTTTGCATTATATATTTTATTGATGAAAGCTAACTGGGCAGACCAAAGGAACATTTCAATAATAATCAATTAATGTATAAAATAACCTTTCTCCTGGAGTGCACACTACTCAAGACTTGAGCATAAATTTTTTATGCACGTGTGAGAATAGAAAATTGTTTTAAAAGCATTCATAATTTTTACACAGAAGAAATGCTTCAGCTTTATCTGACTTGCAGTTAATTTGCACCCTTCTTGGATGCAAATTTTACATCCACTTCTTGCTTCCTTGTAGTTTTACTACTTTCCCCACATGAACCTTAAGTTTCCAGCATCATCTAGAATGTATTAGCTGCCAATAGTGGCAGAACATTCCACCTTACTTGGCAATGCATTCCAGACTCCCACACATCTCCACTGAAACCCTCTCCCCCACCAATCTTGAATTTGTGCCCCCTTGTAATTGTTATTTCTGTTCTGGGGAAAACTGTTCATTGTATCTATGCTCATAATTTTAAAAACTTCTGTCAGGTTGCCCCTCAGCCTCTGTCCTTCCAGGGAGAACAATCCCAGTTTATTCAATCTCTCCTCATAGTTAATGCTCTTCATATCAGGCAACATCCTGGTTAAACCATTTTTGTACTCTGTCCAAAGCCACCACGTCCTTTTGGTAGTTAACTCTATTATTTTGAACACCCCTCTTCAATCCTCTCAGTTAAGGAGAGCACAGTCTTGTTGTCTTTTCTGTTTTCTATATGTGATTTTTATCACGTTCCTTCTGAACTCAGGTAATTTAAAAATTGGGAATGGACCTTGAAGCCCGTCAAGCCTGTTCTACTATTCAGTCTAGGTTTATTTATCCATATTCTTTGCTGCCCAAACCTAATTTTTAAAAAAACGCAATCTTCATCTTGAAGATTTCATTGGACCCAATATCCATATCCTTTTAGGGAAAGAATTCTGCATTCCCACTAGCCACTGTTTAAAATATTCTCTTCTGAATAGTCTTACTGTAATTTTAAAACTGTTCCCTTTTCCGGGTTCCTGTGCTACAGAAATTGAATTCTATGTATGTACTCTATTGAATCCATTTATCATTTCAAATACTTTGATTATCCCTCAACCTTCCAAACCCAAGTTTATGCAATCTGTTCTTTGACTTGAAAGGGCCAAGTCACATGTAAATTGTGTACATCCTTCACTAGATATAGTGCCCAAAACTGAATGTAATATTCCTGAAGGGTTCCAATTATGGCTTTATACTGTGGGGATACTGTGCCTTTAAGAAATATATTTCGGCCATATTTCTTGTGCAGGATCTGTTTTAGCAGTTTGTTTGATCAGTGCTGTCCTGTCTGTACCTGACATCCTTTTGTTACTGCAGCAGTGTAATTGCTACAATGTTTGTTTTAATTGGGACTAATGTAGGCTTCTGCCATTATAGTGTTTTCCCCTGTTTCTTTGCGGAGTAGAGTTTCATCTGGTTGATTGACAAGTGAAGTCACGTGATTGGGTAAAGCTAAGATTGCACAGAAAAATTAAGTTAGTTGCTGCTTGGAAACTGCAGAGTGAAGGCCTTTCTCTCTGAAGTCTGAAGACTGGGATCTGCCAGAGCCTGTGTTTATTACTCAGGTTCTGCTGGAATCCTTTTCTGGAATCTGCTGAATAAGACTCCAGAAGGCAGTTGTCCTTCTGGAATCCAAATTTAGGTTTGGGTAGCAAAGAATATGGATAAATAAAGCTAAACTGACTAGTAGAATAGGCTTGAGGGGTTGGAAGGTCCGTTCCCAATTTTTAAATTACCTGAGTTCACAAGGATTGTTTATTTTTTTTAAAACACATATAGAAAACAGAAAAGAGAACAAGGCTGTGCTCTCTTGAACTGAGACAATTGATGAGGGTTTGATAGCGGTGTTCAAAATAATAAAGTGATAACTACCAGAAGGACGTGGTGGCTTTGGAGAGAGTACAAAAATGGTTTAACCAGGATGTTGCCTGGTATGAAGGGCATTAGCTATGAGAAGAGATTGAATAAATTGGTATTTTTCTCCCTGAAAGGACAGAGGCTGAGGGGTTAAAAGGCTGGAAATCTGGCGTTCATGTGAGCATATCTTTTTTTTTTGCTGCTAATTGTTTCTGAAATATGATTTGTCTGAGGAGACTGCTTACCTTGGAACTATAGAGATGGACAGCTGTTAAAAATTGTGCTTTGTTTGTGTATTTTACTTGGTAAAAATTATGTTAATTCTTTTGTTATATTCTGTGTACTTAAATTTTTGTTTTATTAAAAGCTTCTGGATGGGTCATTGGATCATACCTTGTGCAAAACACCTTATGCTCACCCTAATGCCAAAATCAAAGAAAAAAGTTAGGGCCTGGGCTAACTTCATATTATACCTTGGAGTTTCTTACCTGGTCTCTAACAGTAGAGCTGAAGCATAACTTTTCTCCCATTTGTATTCCAAAACTAAAGGCCAACATTCTATTAGCTGCCTTATACCTGCACACTGGATTTTAATGATCTGTGCCTGTGCGCTGAAATCTTTGTTCCTTGGCTTCTTGACAACAAGAAAATGTTCTAATTTGTCTGTCTTGTCTCCAATGTGCATAACCTCATACGTGTTCATATCAACTTCCATTTAATCTTTCTTTTTTTTAACTTCCTGGTGTGCTTACAGAACTTGTTCCTCCTAACTTTATTGTATGCCTGTTTTGTTTGATGTGGAAAATTTCTGTGATTTCGTCACCTTATCCAGTATTTGTCAGGGTGTAGTGTTTTATTGATGCCAAATTTGTATGAAGTATAAAGGCTTAATCTTTCTCAATACTTCGGTTGAGAAAATCTGTGAACAGCCAGATACTCCAGTTCATTTCCTGGACTGTGCTACATTAACTGATAATAGGTCCTATAGTTAATTTTGACCTTTTGTAGACAATATATCCAGCCAGATATCTGGTTTCTGATGGATATCCAGTTGCCTCTGCTGGACAGTGTTTTAATGAGGACGTATGTTGGGAATGAAGTCCAGGTTTGGATGCCTAATGTTTAACCAGCTATATGAACTCTTCAGAATGTTGCATACTTTAGTTGAGGTAAGGAGGGCAAACAGCATTGGCCTGTGCTCCAAGAGTTGACATTTCAGAAAAATAAACAGATTAATCATTATTGCTTTCTAATCAACTTCCATACGTTTCTTCTTCACGTGTTGATGCCTTCATGAGATGAGCAATTGCCAATGGTTTAGCTTCAAAAAACAAACTAGATGAGATTTTTAAAGAAATTTCAAATTAATTCTTTTGAATATAAGGAGGCAATTAAATTGCATTTCCCAAAACGAAATACCATCCTGAAGTTGGGTCATGATAATAATACCTGTGACCAGGATCTAGTCAAAATATCCAGAATTCTCCTTTCCCATACTTCTGGTTGCACGTGGGTGCACATTTAGAACCTGTATACACATCACAGCATGCAGTGTATTTAGGATCCAGAATATTAGAAAACTTTCTTGGACTAGGGAAAATAAGAGCAAAAGGATAGAGGAATGCCTGAGTTGTAAATAGGTGCAGGTGCTAGTTAGATATAGCCATCGTTATTGGAGGTGGATCTTGAAAAACCTTTTGACCCAAGTTCAAAACAACATCCTCATGCTGTACTAATAAGGCCTAAAAATTCCAGTTTTGTTTAGAAGAGCAGGATATTCAGCTTGTACCTTTTTTTGTAATTTTCAATATTGTACTTTGAGGTCCCTTCCGTAGCATTCTTGTGTAATCGTTTTGCACAGAAACTGACATTAAATGTGAAATTATCAATACTGTAGAAATTCCTCAGGTCTCCCTTCACCACCACCACCGCCACGGGTCTTCGAAAGTAATAGTGACCAGTTGAATTACTCTTGTGATCTGTTTTATACAGTTTCTGAAATTGCTTTTACCAATGGAAATAGATTGAGGATACATTTTGATAGCATTAAAAGGCTATCTGATCATTGCCCTTGCAGAATGGGCCTTGTTACTGATATTTAATTGCTTTTAACTTTATTAATTTTAAATAACTGAAGGAATGAGCAGCAGAACTGTCTGCAATTTATTCGTCATGCTTCTCAGTTTTTATATAAATTTGCAAAATTTTATATAAAAACAGCACGGTAGCACAGTGGTTAGCACTGCTGCTTCACAGCTCCAGGGATTCAGGTTTGATTCCTGGCTTGGGTCACTCCGTGTGGAATTTGCACATTCTCCCTGTGTCTGCGTGGGTTTCCCATCACAATCCAAAGACGTGCGGGTTAGGTTGATTGGCCGTGCTAATTTGCCCCTTAACGCCCTGAGTGTAGCTTAGAGGTATTAATGGGTAAATATGTAGGGATACGGGGATAGGGCCTAGGTGGGATCGTGGTCGGTGCAGACTTGATGGGCTGAATGGCCTCTTTCTGCACTGTTGGGTTTCTATGACGTACAGACTAAAACCAGGTCTTGAAAGCTATCTAATCTGTCTCTGTATTTGCACTCCGTATGAACTTCCTCAATGTGTCATTGTTGTTTACGAAATTGTAGTTACTGCCTAACACTGCCCCTCCCAAAATCTATTTTCTTTGTTTTGGTTACTGGAAAACTGCTTGGCAATATATCCCAAGATCAAACCTTTCAGTGCAGACTACATCGCTTTTAACAGAATACAACGGCTTAATTTTGTGTACAATAGAATTACTGATTTTTGTGCTTTTTAATAAATGCATTATATTACCATTTTCTATTAGTGTTTAAACATCTTCATTTGTAAACATATGAAATGGAAGAGCCGTGAAAATGTTAAAAGCCTAAAAATTGATCTTTTGCCCAAGTGATGGCACAAAAATTAATTCTGAGATTATTTTGAATTCTCTGAATTTGCTGCACTATTGGCTTCTTGTGTATAATAGTTTCTGGTTTTTGATTTAGCTGCTAATTATAAAATTATGTTTATATACTTGCCATTTAATAAGTTCAGTTTAAACTTTTGCTGTAAATGTATTTTCAGCTGCATGGCAATGAAGTATATATGTACAAGAGCAAACTTTATTTAGTTCAAAATTTGCACGGTTGTAAGTACCTTATATGCAAGATGAATAAAGTTTCAGCTTCAAATTGGTATGATTTCAAATTTGTTTTTACAGTTGGTTGATGCTTAAATCAAACTGACCAGTTGTCATTTAATTCGTACCAAAATTTTTTTTTAGAATCTTGGAGAATTTCCTCATTAAATACAATCTAACCCTGCAGACGCTGAACCATTCTGAAACACACTCGGGTCTGTGGGGTTAGCAAAGGCCTGCCTGTGTAAATCTGAAGCCCAATTGGGCCGCTGATGGAAATTTAAAGTAAACATCGGCAACCACAGACCAGCAAAGTGTTATATTTTTTGAAGTATATAAGCAACTAATTTTGGCACCTCCAGCTCCCATCACAAGAAGGGGCTTTGTGGGTTTGAAGGATTTAAGTTCTAATCAGTAGACAGTTGCATAGTTTGTGCATGTCCTGGCCTTTGGTTAATTCCTTCACTTCCAATCTAGATTGTGCTCATTCTCCATTTGTCATCATTATTAGGTGGTTGGGTGTTTGACTACTCTAGCACGTAGCCTGGGATAATTTTCCACTGTAATACTGAGTATTGTATTGTTGAAGGTTCCACCTTTCAGATGAGATTTTAGATCAAGATTCTGTCTTCTGCTTGGGTGTAGCCAAAGTGGCATCACTGAAACTGCAGAGAAATTCTGTGTCTAAGCCAAAACTAGTTCGAAACCAACACCACTACAACAGATGAACTGATTGTGCATCTTGCTGTTGTAAGACTATGCTTTGTGTAAATTTCATCCAATAGCAGTGATTCCATATCAACTGTACATAATACATAATAAAATTCATTTGGGATGTCTGAAAACTTGAAATATACTTCAGTGCAAGTTCCATTTTTCATTTGTTTTGAATATATTACAAATGAAACAAGTCCTTTTTTAAATGAACAGAAGAGAGCCATTCTAAAGCGTGTTCAATAACTAAGGTAATGTAATTTTTTATAAAAGATACTTATGGAAATTTCATATGAAGAATAAAATACATGTATAGCTAATGTATAGTCCAAAGATGTGCTGGTTAGGTTGATTTGGTCATGCTAAAAATTGTCTTGAGATGTGTAGATTAGAGGGATTAGTGGATAAATATGTAGGGATGTGGGGGCAGGGCCTGGATGGGATTGTGATCGGTGCAGACTCAATGGGCCTCTTTCTGTACTGTAGGGGCTCTAAGTTTAAATTTTTCTGTATTGTGGGCTTAGAAAATGGTTTGCTTATAAAAATGTATCTAATAAAACTGATCCACTTGTCCCAGTATCTGATCATAGTCTTATGTATTCACGGTCTGAAATTCCCTGTATTTTGTGTGGTAATAGGAGTGTGATCACGGAGGTAATAAGGAACATCTTTAAAAAAATGCAATTGTACCAAGACTAAAAGCAAAATGTTAAATAATGTGCACTTGATTCATGTCTTTTTTTTGCTTTGGTGTTGTGGTTTGTGTAATTGTTTTTACTGAAGCGGTTCTCCAATCTCATGCTTGAAAGTATGCAGAGTAAAAACAGGTTGTGATTTCATGCTGGAGCTTGAAATCTTGCCTCAACTAAACAATTTAAGTTACTTGATCATGTTCTGTTTACTTCATCATTAGACTATACCTTTGAAAGGAAGCGGCATATTTAAACATGACTCCATTTTACTAGTAAAATAGTGCATTGTGAGATTTTATATAGTATAAAGTTCAGGTTTTTCTTTTGAACAGTTTATCCTTGGACTTACTGTGAATCATGCCATGGGAGCTCTCTTGCAATATTAACAAAAATGCCAAGAAATTCAGTCACCTTTCCTGCGATTTTTATTTATTTTGCTTTGCACTTAGAAGAAAACATCTTAAGAGTGGGGTGTGGAATACCATTCCACCTTGCCCATGGAAATGTTCTTTGAGAGTGCGGAGAAGTCCATTTTGCCCAAGCACTCAACTGTGAGGCCATCACTACCTATTTTGGCCATACGGGCATAATTCTGATTTCCTGATCCAAGTGTAATGAAGCCAATTATGCTACGTACGTTTATTTGTATCCCAACTAAGAGTTAACTTGGAGATTTAAATCTAAACCTTTCCTCTTCTTTGACAGTTTTGTACTGCCTTTACCAACTAAACATTTGATTGACGTTCCCAGCTTGAATGCTAATTCTCATTTTCTTCAACTCATGGTTTTTATTGCTTTCACCAAAGACACTCACTGATGCTTCAAAGCTGCTAAGTAATGACAGAGCATTTATTACTCATTTTAAGCAAGCTTGATGAATAAAATCCATTTGCTGGTGATTCCTATTATGTTAACTGAATATAATAAAACAGCTGTTACATTCTGACCACTTAAAGTGAAGTTGGAGCTGGTTATGCAAAAATGTATTGTGTATTACAGCTGACTGATTCAACTATCTGTACGTTTTTTGATTGCAGAGTGTGCCCATTTACTTCTAGCTCACAATGCTGTAGTAAAGGTGAAAAATGCTCAGGGATGGAGCCCGCTGGCAGAAGCCATCAGCTATGGAGACCGACAAATGAGTAAGGCAATACTTTTTTATTTCAATTTAAATTTGGAGTAAACCAAGTTTTATTTTTATTCATTTTGTCCACACTTGGAACCTTAGAAAAATTACAACACAGGACATTGGGCCCACAGCCCTTCAGTCAAGACGCTGCTCCCTATATAATTTTGAGGCCGCTTTGATGTAGTCAATCTGCTGAAAGAGTAATCTTTTGGAGAGAATTTATTGATGTACTGTTCCGACAATCTGTAGCAGGTATGTTGATGTCAACTCAATTTGCCCGTTTTCTGAAGTAGTCAGTGTAATTGTGCAGTTACCAGCCCATATTCCAGTGAAAGCCACTGACACAGTGCACTGAGCAAAGTGTATCCCACTGAGCAATCTTCATCCTTCATTTCTCACTGCTGTACCCACAAAAAATGATTTGTCAAACAATTGCGGTCACTTAAAGTGGGTTGTGTTTAGCTGCTGGGTGAACCAGAGTAGTTTTGCCAGATTCTATATTCACTATTAAGAAGCCATTATCAAGCTTATTTGATAAGTTATTACTTTTATAGTGAGTTAGCACTTTAGATGCAAGTTTATTTTGGACAGAACATTCAGCTATTCTTTGAGGAAGTTCTTTGGGGAACTTCCCCAAAGAATAGTTGAATGTTCAGTTGAACAGCTACAGCACGGTTTGCCAAACTGGTCCACAATTCACAATGTGGAGATGCTGGCATTGGACTGGGGTAAACACAATAAGAGGTCTCCCATCACCATGTTAAAGTCCAACAGGTTTATTTGGCAGCACAAGCCACTGGCTTTCGGAGTACTCCCCCTTCATGGGACTCTCACCCATCTGATGAAAGGGCAGCACTCTGAAAGCTAGTGGCTTGTGCTGCTAAATAGACCTGTTGGATTTTAACCTGGTGTTGAGACTTCTTACTATTCTCAAACTGTTAGTCAAAGGATTTTTGATCTGGCACAACAGGTGCAACAACTTTATCATTTTCACTGTCTTATGTAGCAGTTGGCAGCTATCAGTGACTGATGGGAATTAAAGCATTTATTTGTACTCCACTGATGTTTAACTGGCTGAAATAGTCAGTTCTTAACATGGTTTGAGCATGTAATTGGTATGTGGAGTTTGACAAATGGTGGTTGTGTGAGATGTTGTAAATCAGCCTTAGCCAATAGACAGCCACAGTCCAGAATCGTGGCCTCTATTCACCTGCTAAGCATTGTTAGAATTACAAAAGACTTTGATTTGAAAGATGCTATAAAACTGCTCATCATATCACAAGCTGGTTTTTAACTTGTGTGTATATGTTCAAATGTGGCTCTCACCCAATCACATGGTCCTCATTTACCCTCACTCTGACAACCAGCACTTACACTCATGCACACACGTACTCGCTCTCACAGGCACACGTTCTCTGGCACGTGCACTCTCATTTATTGCCTTGACTTTACTTTTTTGTATGGTGTTTCTTTCACACCTCAGCTTTTTCAAAAATTCACATTTAATGTGCTGAATATTACTACTGAAATTTGCATTTTGACCAATTAAGTTAGAAGAAAATTTTATGTGCCTTCCCATCCCATCAGAAAAGGTTGGACATGCCTGGTTTAAATTGGGGTACTGTATCAATTCTCTTCCCCACAACATTACAAAGTTACAACAGAAGAAACTGAGCGAAGTTTCGGAGAAATTTAATTTTGATTAATTGAGCTGCTGTAATTTATTTTGTGCATTGTGTTTAGTCACAGCTTTGTTGCGAAAACTTAAGCAACAATCAAGGGAAAATGTAGAAGAAAAACGACCTCGATTACTAAAAGCGCTGAAAGAGGTAAGCTTGAAATTTAAGCCAAAGTATTTTTGCACTATTAATCTTATATTGCTTGAACTGAAGGATCAGTTAATTTTGCTTAGTCTTTGTAAATGATAATAATTGAAACATGGTTAAAATTTTTCAGAGAAAATGGAAACTTAAATATTGGCGTGGGTATTTATGCTTGATTCCATACTGAACTCCAGAGCTTGGTATTGTTGTCTTGGGAAAGACTAATCAGAGAACTTCACCATAGGGAGGGAGGGAGAGAAGATGGAGGGTGTTATCCTACCCTACTCTTGCATACCACAGTGGTTCATCTTGCATCATGATCTGTAGTAGATGGGAATGTGATGCAGTGACATCATTGAAGAAATGCTTGTAAAAGTCACCTAACATACATTTTTTTTCATTATCCCTCTTTTGCTTGGTTCATTATCTACTTTGCCTTTCAACATTTGTTAACAAATGAAAACTTCTTCATGAGCAATGGAACTTTTGGAAATTTAAAGCCTAATGTGTTCTTGGTTACTGCACAAACATTGCTTTTATTTTTTCTAGCTGTTTAGAAGACATTGTTCTGTTACTAGAATTGTGAACTCCCCACAAATTTTTTTAAAGTGATTACCTATGTAACAAGAATTTCTTCCAGTCTCCTCCTCCTCTAATGCCAAACCATCTAGCTAATGTGCCACCCCCACACAACTGCCAGAAATTCAGTCATAATACCTAACCCATCAATTGATGATACAGTGTTCTTTATCTCAGGCATGGCACCAAGTAAATGTTTAAACTTAAAATACAGCCTGAAATCTTCCACCTCTGCCTGAGGAAAGTAAGGAAGCATTGAGACTCTGTCACTTATTTTTCTTGATGTGGATGTGCCGGCGTTGGACTGGGGTAAACACAGTAAAAAGTCTGACAACACCAGGTTTTAGTCCAACTGACTTATTTGATAGTAAACGCACAAGCTTTCGGGTTAGTCACCTGACGAAGGGACTAACCCGAAAGCTTGTGCGTTTACTATCAAATAAGTCGGTTGGACTAAAACCTGGTGTTGTCAGACTTTTTACTTATTTTTCTTGACATGTTTCTCTAATGTCTTGTATTTTAATACTCAGTATTTTTAATAGTACCTTTAACCAGGTTTTAAAAATTATTGAGAATGTTTAGACAATAAATTATTAGTTAAATCCATACTACATGATATGCTAAATCAGTGCAAATTTGCACTTAAATTTTGAAATTGCTGTCATGATCCAGTTAAGGGCCTTTAACATTAAAAAAAGCAACTGAAAGGTTACACCACACAACTGATGTAAAGAATACATGAACCAACAAGCTTTGCTAGCTTATCACCACAGATTATAATGTTATAATACTCAGTTCTACTTTCTACTTTACCCTCCCCAGCCTCAGAGTTTCCTTACCTTAGAAAATCCTAATGGTTCATTCACTCTTCCTGAGATTAACTCAAAAGGTATGCTCTTTAATTTTCCTTAGTATTTCAGTTAATTCTCAAGGTGCACTGTTCATGGGGATCCTTCCATTATTGGTTAAATGACCCTCAAATCGTCTTTTTAAAAGAAAACTCCTGACTGTGGACTCTTCAGCTCCTTATTCTGGCTTTGAACTTGTACAGACAGTTTTCTTTTTCCACTGCTTCCATGCAGTTCTTGCCAAGCTAACTATTTGAGCAGACTACTTTCTGCCACAGAGCTCATAAGAACATATGAAATAGGAGCAGGAGTAGGTCATCTAGCCCTTCGAGCCTGCCCCGCCATTCAACAAGAGCATGGCTGACCTGAAGTGGATCAGTTCCACTTTCCCGCTTTCTCCCCATAACCCTTAATTCCCTTGTCTATCAGAAACCTGTCTACCCGTGACTTAAATATATTCAGCGAGGTAGCCTCCACCACTTCAATGGGCAGAGAATTCCAGAGATTCACCACCCTTTGAGTGAAGAAGCTCCTCCTCAATTCTGATCTAAACTGCACCCCCCCCCCCCATTTTGAGGCTGTGCCCTCTAGTTCTGCTATCCTTCCTCAGCGAGAAGAATCTCTGTACCTCTACCCTATCTATCCCCTTCATTATCTTATATGTCTCTATAAGATCAGCCTTCTAAACTCCAACGAGTACAGACGAAGTCTATTCAATCTCTCCTCATAGGCTAACCCCTCATCTCCAGTATCAGCCTAGTGAATCTTCTCCGCACTCCCTCCAAGGCCAATATATCCTTCCGCAAATGCAGTGACCAAAACTGCACACAGTACTGCAGTTGCAGCCTCACCCACTACTCTGTACAGTTGCAGCAAGACCTCCCTGCTTTTATATTCTATCCCCCTCGCTATAAAGGCCAACATTCCGTTTGCCTTCTTGATCACCTGCAGACTGGGTTTTTGCGATTCATGCACCAGGACCCCCAGGTCCCTCTGCACCGTAGCATGCTGCAGCTTTTCGCCTTTTAGGTAATAATCCCTCCTACTATTATTTCTACCAAAGTGGATAACCAGAACCACTGTAATCTCTTCCATGAGCTGAAAACTAGTGAAGCCTGTCCAGCTGCTTTTCCATCTTGAAATCCAAATAGAATTGCCTGCGTGACAAATGCACCACACACTCCGTGCAACGCAAAGAACATCAAGAATAAATCTGTAATTGTTACTTTGAGGCCATATGTGCAAACCATGTTTTCTTTCTGTTATAACCCCTAACGTAGTTAGGATATAGAAAATGTGGCAGTGAATCAGAATCTTGTTTTCTTGAAAACAAACATTAAGAAATGATTCTAGGGAGAAGACAAAAGAATCGTGGATCCTCACACTTTGAATATTATACTGGGGAAGAGCAGCAACAGGATTAAAGATGAAGTGTCAGCACATGAAGTCACAAGAAAAAGGCTCTGGTTTTAAAAGACAGAGAAGGGTGAGATTCTAAGCAGTATCTGGCCTATCTTTTAAAAAAGATGAATGCTTTGCTGTACAGCTGGGTTTGGAGGGGGAGTCAGTGATCTCTGGAGTATTAAAAAAAGAGTACTGGGAAGGCAGTACTCCCAAAGCCACTGATCATTGCTGAACTGCTCAGGTTCCATGAAGAATACAAGCAGAAGACAAAAGTATTGCTTAGTTTGTGACAACCGTAATAAGACTAGCTCAAGACTGGGTGGTATGGTGGCACAGTGGTTAACACTACTACCTCACAGCATCGGGGGCCTGTGTTTAATTCCTGGCATTGGTGACTGTGCAGCATTTGCATGTTCTCTCTGTGTCTGCATGGGTTTCCTCCCGCAGTCAGAAAGTTGTGCTGGTTGGTGCGCTGGCCATGCTAAATTCTCCCTCAGCGTACCTGAACAGGTGCTGGAGTATGGCGACTTGGGGATTTTCACAGTAACTTCGTTGCAGTGTTAATATAAGCCTACTTGTGACTAATACAGAAAAACTTTAAAACAATATTGAGAGTTTGGCCACTCATTGGAAGATGCAAGATCGTTTAGTTTGTGGTCTCAAATGAGACTATCCAAAGAAGATTGCTTACTGAACATGCTTTGACTTTAAAGACAGCAGTAGAAATTGCAGTGTCAATGGAACTGGCTAAGAGACTTCAGAATTTGGTGCAGTAATGAAGATCCACAAGTTGGGAACTACCCATAAGAACTGAGAATGGCAACAAGCACGTCACAAATGGAGCATTTGGCAAATGAATGCTGGAGCAAAGATCATCAGTGCAAGATTATGGCCAAATGGGTCATATCAAAATGTATTTTGCTGAATCAGCTTCCCCTGACAATCTGGGTACCTTTTTAGAAAAACAACTAGTTGCATTCTGCAAAGAATTTACAACGTGTAAGAAAATAATTATGACTGAACAAGGGAACGTCCAGAAATATGAAGAGCTCCAAATGACGTCTTAACCATTCAGGGTGAAACGCATAGATTCTGGATGATTCTGAAGTTAAGTGGATTACCTATGAGAAGGAACGTTGATACCGGTGCTATATCTTTAATTCCTAGGATACATACCAACAAAAACTGAAGCATTTTTTTTAAAACCAGCTGATGTGATTTTTAAGGACATACAGAAGAGACCATGCCATTAAAAGATTACATCGTAGTCAATGTAGGGTTGAGTGGACAAACAGCAGAGTTGCCACTCTGTGATCTATGGTAATTACCCAGTTCTTTGGGTGATCATGGTTAGAGAAGATGAAGCTTAACTGGAGTGCTGTCTGATGCCAGAACAGGCCTACAGTACTTTCGTGTACTTGAAGAGACACCTGGCTCAATGAAGGGAATTCAAGTGAAACTTAAGATGTGGCCTAATGGTCAATTTTAAAAAATCTCAAAACAAGAGCCATGCTATATGCTATTCATCCCAAGTTAGAAGAATTATTATGACTTGTTAACACTGGATCTGTTAGAGCTGGTTACAATGAATGACTGGGCTACCACCATTGTATCTATCCTAAAACCAGGTTGTTCAGTATTGTGGCAATTTAAAATAACCATGAATTTGGTGTTCAGTGAAGTTCAACATCTGCTTTTAATTAAAGATTTGTTTGCTGGTGTGTCAGGTTGGCAGAAATTCAGCAAGATTTATTTATAAGTATTCTTATGAAAAGGTCAATATTAAGTGACATCTTTGGTGTACAATGTTACCTGGATGATGATCTAATTGCAAGATCCAGTGATCAAGAGCACTTGAATAATTGAGAAGCAACATTGGAACACCTTCAAGCACGTAGTTTGCGTATTAAGAAAGAAGTGTTTCTTCCTGATGTCAGTCTGGTATTTGAGTCATGTTATTGATAGTAAAATCCTATATAAATCGCCTGAAAAGAGGACACTTGTAGAAGCACCACATTTGACGAACGTGACACAAGTGTGGTCCTTTTCTAGGATTAGTAAGTTATGATGGCAGATTTGTTCCTAATTGAGTAAATTATGCAAAGACTGCAATAAGACAGCTATGTGTGAAACAGTCAGGATTGGACAGCAGGATGTCAAATATGCTTTGCAGAAGTCTGAAGTATTGGCTCATTTTAAGCTGAAGCTACCATCACTGCTTGCTTGTGATGCTTCATCTTATGGAATAGTAGTTTCACACATGCCTTTTGGAAGAAGACCACCAATAGCTCTTGCTTCGTGTACCCTGACTAGCGTTGAATCCAACTGTGCTCAGCTAGGAAAAGAAGGATTGAGTATAATTTTTGGCATAAAGGCTTCATTGTTACTTATATGGTTGTCTTTTACATTATTGACTGATCAGCTACCCTTAGCTACTACTTTTGGGCCGTACAAAGACATGTATTGTCATTAGCTGCTAGCCAATTGCAAAGGTGGTCACTGATCTTGTCTGCACACTCCTATGATAAAGTATTGTCATTCAGGATTGCTCATGCTAATAATACATTATCACGCTTGCAATTACCTCCAACAGCTAATATTATTTATTTTCCACAAGTAGACGTTTGCTTAAGACAGCTTCTCAAGTTCAGACTCCTATCAGAAATCCCATGATGGACAACGGGATGGATATAGTATTGAAAAGAATGCTTGCTGAAACACATAGTCCGCATCCTAATTTAAAGGCATACGTGTCAAGAAAGTTTGAGTTGACCATCCAAGGTGGATGTCTACTGTGGGGAATCCAAATGATTATTCCCCCTAATCTATATAAAAGTTCTTGAATAACTATATGAAGCACATCCTGGATGAAGGAATTAGCACTTGGTTAGTTTTGGTGGCCTGGTTGGGATGCACCGATTGAAGAAAAGGTGGGACAGTGTCAATCCTGTGCACAAGTAACTACTGCTGTCTCCTTTACACCTGTAAGAATGGCCTAAAATGCCATGGCAACAGTTGCACATAGAGTTTTGCTGGCCCATTTGAGAGTTACACATTATTAGTCATTAATTCACACTCAAGTGGCCAGAAATGATCATCTTGATATTTACTACAACTTAAACCGTTGAAAAACCTGATGAAGTTTTGCAAATTTGGTAAACCGGAACAGATTGTTAGCAATAATGGTTCATAGTGTACTTCAAGAGTTTGAGGATTATAAATGTTATCCAGCATATAAAACCTACACTTTTATCATCCATCCATCAACCAATGCTGAAAGATTAATACAATCCTTGAAACATTGGTTAAACATTTCAAAAAAGCAAGGTTTATTAACGTGTGTGAATAGCTTTTTGGCATCTTTTATAGAAACCATACTTGTGGGACTACCCAACATTCACCTGCATTAAGCGAAAGTTGAGAACTATCTTTGATTTGTTAATTTCAGAAACTAGAGTGTCAACAATGATCTCAAGTTGCTAGATGAGAAGTGAGGGTAAAACAGTGTCCATTTCATCAAGGAGATCAGGTACTGGCATGTAATTATTCCACAAGTGAGAAATAGGTACCAGCCATAGTTGTGGCAAAAATGGGTCCAGTTTCTTACACGGGTCAAACTGAAGATGTATCAGTTTGACAATGCCATGCTGACCAATTGTTGTCATCTCAATGAATTCTTAATCATATTCAGAGGTACCAACTACTTTGGGCCATAGTGTTATGAATACTATGGAAGATTTAGTTGTATCTGTGTCACCTCATGATTAGCCCTATGCTACTATCCCTTGTGAGAATTATGCAGAATTAGTTCCGAGAGAAGAAGTGTCGACTGAAGAAGTGTCAACTGAAGTTCCAAATCATATTTCTAGGGTCAAGGACAGCCAAATTCCAGAATGCCACAGATAACCAAAGAGGGATAGATGTCCTCCTGATTGACTTTCTTATGGACTATATATAATGATGCAAAGTATGGTGTCTAGAGTTGTTATTGATCTTGTGTATAACATTATAGTAATTTGTTGCCTGACCACAGAAGTAAGGGTGGGGGAGGGGAATGTTATATAAAAGGGTTACATGATTGCTTTTAGAGCTGATCACATGATTTGATAGCAGTGGCATTAGGGTGTTGCCACAGGCTGCTGTTTTGCTTTCAGTTTGTACTTTGCAGTGCAGAGAACATGTTTGAGAATAAATCTGTTGTTACTTTGAATCCATGTATGCAAACCATGTTCTGCTCTTTTTGTTGAAACACTCGACCCCTAAGCTAGTTAGGATATTACACAGATGCTTCCATTTTCTACAGTTAAAACTTAATTCCTGAGCTGAACATTGTATTCTAAAACCTGAATTATGAACAAGATATTCTTAACATTAAATCTTACTGAATACATCTATAGCAACTCTATAAATTTTATCTGACTAATTTTGGTGAATTTTAAATTAATATTAAATATTAGCAAAACATTATTGTAAACTATTATACAACCAACTATATTCATTCTCCAAATACACTTCATAATTTTGAATATATCCCCAAAAATAACATGTTCAGGCATGTGCCAATGGTAAAAGTTTGTAAGAAAAATATGAAGCAATAGGATAAAATCTTCATTGAAAAAGACATATTGCTATGCCTGATGCCATAGCATGATTGTTCAAAGAACAAAGAAAATTACATCACAGGAATAGGCCCTTCGGCTCTCTAAGCCTGCACTCACTATGCTGTCTGACTGAACTAAAACCCCGTACCCTCCTGGGGGCCATATCCTCTATTCCCATCCTATTCATGTATTTGTCCAGATACCCCTCAAAAGTCGCGATCATATCTGCTTCCACTACTCCCCTGGCAGCAAGTTCTTAGGTCCTTTGGTTGATGGAGACCAATTTCTTCAATGAGCATCAGCTTTCATGAACTGGTATTCAATAAAATCTGATAACCAATTCTATCCAAAACATTTAAATTTCCGTACTTGGCAACATGATGCTGCAAGGCCAATACTATTTACAATCTGTTAGATCATCTTTGCTGAAAAAGGTTCAGTATTTATAAATATGAGTGACATTGGGTGGATGAATAACAAATTACATTTGTCATACAAGTGAAATGTCCATCTCCAACAATTTAACCATCTTCTGTTGACATCACTGAATCCCTCATCTTCAGCCATTGACCAGAAACATAACTGAACTAGCCACACAAATAACATGACTACAAGAGAAGGTCGGAGGCGGGTAACATACGACCTGACTCCCCAAAGCCTGTCGACAATCTACAAGTCAGGTGTGTGTTTAAAATACTTTCCGCTTCCCTGGCTACCAACTCCAGTAGCACACAAGCTCCACACTGTCACAAGACCTAGCTGACCACTTGCATGGCACCTTATACATTCGTGCCCTCCACCACCAGTGCACAGTGTGTACCATCTACAAGATGCAATGCAGCCACTTGCCAAGGCTTCATCGACAGCATCTTTCAAACTTGCAATCTCTTCCACCTAGGAGGAAAAGGGCAATGGATGCATGGAACGCCATCACAAGCAAGTTCCTCCACCAAGCTAACACAACATTCTGACTTGAAACTATATTGCCATTCCTTCACTGTTGCTGTGCACAAATCCTAGAACTCCCTTCTTAACAAGAGCACCGAATTGTATCTACACGGTGGACTACAGTGGTTCAAGGAGATGGCTGACTGCAACTTTGAGGGCAATTAGAGATTGACAGTTGCTGACCATGCCAGTAATGCTCACACCGCAAGAGCAATAACGTGGTTTAACCAAATTCTTTTTAACAAACATGGAATTTTTACCCTTCATCATTTACTCGCAGAATCCATTTCAAGCACTGTTGCAAATTCTTAAATAATATTTATTTTAAGATATTAAAATTGGCAAAGTAACATGCAAAAACATAATTCTAACATCACAATAGAGTGGACGTGCCGTTCTTGCAATGTTACTTTGGCAGTAACTGATATTCTACTTCCTGTAAAGACTGGTGACTTGAATTCCCAGTGACCAACTTGAAATCTTGTACATCATTTTCTTTAAGTTTCAAAACTTTTACTGTACCAGAAATCTAAAATTAACATCGAAACATTACTTAGACAACTAGTAATCTTTATTTTCTTAACAGGGCTCATAACCCCACACAACACTTGTGCTTCACCCCACACCACGTTGTACTTTGCATCCAGTGTGCCCCGAATTGTAGTTTTTACAAGAACCAATCAAAAATTACACCCAGTTTCTAATAGGCTTCTGTCTCCCTGTTTAAGGTGCAAAGGCCAATATCCATTGAAAGTAGTTTGCTTCAAGTCTCCTGACAATCCCTGAACCGACTTCCAACATAAAGCATACTCCGGTGATTCCGCACGTCAGCCATATCAGGATGAATCTTCTAGTACCCTCTAATCTTTGCTGGTTCTGTCTTTTCTATTAGAGATTAACTCTCATCACATTCTGCTTGGTAACTAACGAATTATTTTCACCTCCTGTCGATGTCTGCTCCTGTTTCCCTGCGTCTTCACTCAGCAGCATCTTTCTCCTTCTCGGACCACTGTCAGTCTGCAAATCTGCACTAAACCAAGCCAGCTGCTTCTCTTTGTGTCCAGGAAATTGGGTCTCAGTGGTATTCTATTCCAGTGGCTTATTATTGTGAAGAACTAATGGAGGGCACAGACACCATTTTAGTTTGAATTAAAAGAGGCATCTTTTAACAAATAACATTCTTGTATAAACCTGTGCACTCAACACTGGCCTGAGGGGACTTGAAACCAAAATGTGTTCCATTTCTGAACACTCAACGTCTTCACTTTGAGCACAAAAATATATTCAAGTAAACAAGCTACCTGGCTAAGAGTTGAGATCATGTAATATTAACATGCTAAAATAACCATGTTTTTAAAAAAAAAGCCTAAAATAATAATGTATTCCTAACAAGTTTGATACAAAAGTTTTCTTTGGAAAGTGAATTCTACAATATGCTACAAAATCTGTTTTATCTAATAGTTCACTATTCTGCAATTGCTATTTTTATATTAAGTGATTTCAGCAGCACTACTGTTGGTTAATTGTCACTCAGGCTTTGCCTAGTTTTGAAGTGTCACATTAAAGCATCTGAGTGCATAGCCTTTGTCTTTGTATTAAATGGGAAAAAAATCATGTAATCATTTATTTCTCATCATAATAAGTGCCTAGTAAACACTTGCCTTTCTACCTACTCTCACTTTACTGGATCATTTAAAGTTCCTACTTATTAAGCTGATCCCATCAAAATAGTCTTACGACCTGGCTTGCATCCTTAGTTAAGAAGAAGCATTCTTCTTTTTGTTTTCCATCCCGGCAGTTACTTTCATTATCACTTCCTTATCAATTTCCATACTTTAACTGCAATCCTCAACATTTTAAGCTTAACAAACGGAACATCTTCGAGAAAGTTGGTTTCCAGTTTTTTCAAATTCTCTTTTGTCTAAATCTGTTCTCCTGTTTCACTTGTCTCCTGTTTTGTCTCTGCAACATTTTATTGTGTTTATGCAACAAAGTTACTGGGCATCTCTAAAAGCAAAAATGAAGAGTGGAATCCTAATACAATATTCAGCCAGACAAATAAATGTGTGGCTGTGTTGGAATTTGGTGTTATTGATATTGGTTGCATGAAGTTAGGAAGAACCATTTTAATTAGCGTAGTATCATAGAACAATGCGGTATAGAAAGAAGCCATTCCATCATTTGATGGTGTATTCCAAATCTATTTCTGAAGCAACAATTTTTATATAGCAATTTAACATAATGACAGGCCTTTAAGGAACTTAACAGGAGCAGTATAAAATCAAGTGTTTCAGAATTTCATCAAGAGATATTAGACCAGATAACCAAAAGCTTGTCAAAAAAGTGGATTTTTAAGCAGAAAAGTGTGGTAAAATGGAGGGTAGGCTTGGAAAGCAAATTTTGGACCTTGGCTCTAAACGGCTGAAGACACTGACACCAATTATGACGATTTATGGAAAGAGATAAAAATTAGGTGCACACATAGGGTTGTGGAATTGGAAAAGAGATGGGAAGGGGCAAAGCCAATCAAGGATTTGAAAACTAGAATGATAGTTTTAAAATCACCATGTTGTTTGACCAGGAGCCAATATAGGTCAGTGAGATAGGAAAATGATTCTTCTGCAAGTTGAAACAAAAGCAGTAGAGTTTCAGAAGACTAGTCAGGATTGTATTGGAATAATTGAATCTAGAGGTAATGAAGACACTGCTTTGAAAAATAGATTCTCTTCCTGTCATAAATCTGATTTTGATCCTTCATCCATTGGAAATGGCATTTCTTTTATTCATTGTATGAAACCCTCTTTTTAAACAACGCTATCAAACCTCTTATCTCTGTTCTAAGGAGAAATTCCACTTCTTTGATCTATCCATGTTATGAAATCCCTGATCCTTGGAAACACTCATAATTGTGTTTTACCCCCTCGAATGTTTTTGCATTCTTCCTAAAATGTGATGCCCAGAATTGGGCACAGCACTTCAGTTGCAATGAACACATTTTAATAGGTTTACTATAACTTTGACTTCTACGTTGTCGCTTTTTAAAAAGCCAAGGCCTGCTTTATTAGCCTGTCCAGCCACCTTTAATGTTGAGTGCAATTGTGCCCAGAATCTCTTCTCTTGTAACTAGCTTAAAATTGTACTGTTTAATTTACCTGTGCTGAATTTCTTTTGCCATCAGTCAGCTCATTGCAACAGGGAATCTACATTCTCCCCACTGTTTAGTACACTTAGTTTGCATCATTCATGCTAAACATTAATGATTTTGGTTCTTCGAGCTTCTTCCAAACTTTGTATGAACGTTGCACACTGCAATAATTTGAAGATCATTTAATTTTAAATAATGCTATTGCTCAATTTTCAGGCATGTAAATTAAAATTAAATGTTATTTGTTGCCTTTGTAAAATTTTTTCCTCAGAAATGAATTCACAATTAAACTAAGGGTTTGTATCTTTGTTTTATTTTTAGTTGGGGGATTTTTATTTAGAGCTTCACTGGGATTTTCAAAGCTGGGGTAAGTGTTGGTTTTCATATCCTTTTAACATTTTTCCCCCTCAGTGTAATTGTAATCGTTCAATGTCAAACTTCTAAGTATCAAATTTAAGTCTGTATAGCTAATTTCATTTTTTCTTTCACCATTACAGTGCCTTTACTTTCCAGAATTCTGCCTTCAGATGCCTGTAAAATTTACAAGCAGGGTATAAACATCAGGTAAGTTACTGTTTTTATCCTACTTTTTTAAAATAAGATGCTTAAATCAATCACTGCCAGAGAGCACAATCGTACCTTTAAATACAAAAACCTTCAATTTTTTTTTTAAAAATACATTGAGATGTGGGTTTGTATTTTGTTTCTCTTCTCTTCCCTGGTTTTCCTTGAAGATTGTAGGCTGTTGAAACACTCCATTAAAGCAGTTTGATATAACCGAGTGGTTTGCAAGGTGACTTCTAGAGGGTAGTTGAGAGCCAACTAATTTGTATGGAACGCAAGTGGAACCATGTTTCTTTGGCTTTCCATGACAATTCAAAAACCCTGTGGTCACCTTTTACTAATATTAGTTTTTATTTCTGGATTTTTGTTTTTTAAACTGAATTCTCAATCAGCCATAATGGCGTTTTGAACACAGTCTGGATTGCTAATACAATAACATAATTACTCTGGTACCCCTGAGTCTGTGTCTGACTTGATTTTCTTCCTATATAGAATCCCTACAGTACAGAAAGAGGCTATTCGGCCCATTCAGTGCACTGAAAACAATCCCACCCAGGCCCTACCCACTAATCCCTCTAACCTACGCCTCTCAGGGCAATTTTAGCATGGCCAATCAACGTAACCCGCAGATGTTTGGATTGTGGGAGGAAACCCATGCAGACATGAGAACATGCAAACTCCACACGGACAATGATCCAAGCCGGGAATTGAACCCAGGCTCCTGGAGCTGTGAAGCAGCAGCGCTAACCACTGTGATACCGTGCTGCCAATATGTTCACCAGTGTTAGAGTTTCATTCATCAGATGATTGCCTGCTATTTGGATTTACTGTACAAATCCTACTTGCCTCTCCTCGCCCAAAGACACATCTGAATGCCCATCACTGAGGATCTTGCAAGGGGTCATTTTATAAGCCAACCTGTGTATAAACTGATTGGAACTTCAAGTTTTCACATGTGCCTTGGGCAGTTAACTCATATCTTGGGACTGATATCACTCGTGTGTAATTAATTACAATTGAAGCAGTTTAGAGAAAGCATTAGGCAACCCATGAAGCAAATACTGTGCAGATTGTCTTGCATTGATGAAGTGGCTTTCTCTCATCGTTCAACAAAATCACATTTTGATAGAAATTTTGTTAACAAACGTTTTGCTGAATTTTCTTATTTGAAGAAACATTTTCTTATCCAGTGAAACATCATCTCCATGAGAAGTTGCTTAATGCAGGAAATTCTGGAAGCTAATAGTAAAATTTAACAAGAATTAAACTCTTGTCTGACTAATGTATTTTCAGGCTTGACACAACTCTAATAGACTTTACAGATATGAAATGTCAACGTGGAGATTTGAGCTTCATTTTCAATGGTGACGCAATACCCTCTGAATCTTTCATAGTATTAGACAATGAGCAGAAGGTTTATCAACGAATACATCATGAGGTAAGTCTTGTGCTGTGAATGTCAAGTTAGCTATAGACAGTTCATGTACAGTAAAGTGGATGTATGAGTAAACATTTATCTCTATTTAATAGCTTTATTGGATATGTATTGGTTTATGTTAACATATGAATATGTTTGCATTAATACTACTCACTAAAATTGTAGTAAGAAATTCACAGTGGTTTTGGTACACGCACTGCAATGATGCCATGTTGTGATTTGCCCTGTCTTGAGCTTTGGCTTATGCGTTCATTTTCCTGAGTACATACAGATGCAAACGCACAACTTGTACAATTAATCCCTCCTTGTACTTCACTTTTTCAGCTGCAAATATAAAATAACTAGGATTGTATAATATTTCAGTTGCTATTGGAAAACTTTAGTTTTATTTGAACTGTGCAATTTGTACATGTTGTACATTATATTGAAAGTAGGATTAATAATTCACAGGGACACTCAGGCCAGAATTTTACATGTCTGAGCTGGGCACACATCTGTGCGTAAAATTTCATTAAGACGCTGGAAGCACTTCCAGACTTCTCTGTGCACATGCATGATTTGCAGGTTGGCAGGTGTGTGTGAAGCAGCTTTGGGCCCTCTGACAATTAAACAGTCAAATAACACTATTAAAAGTCCGGTATTCAGAAATTTTATATTGCCCATGCTATTTTTAGCTTGTCGGACAGGCAAATGGGTGGACGTTCATTACGTTTTTTGCACTTCCCCATCCAAGGACAGGATAAAAGGTCTCTGGCACACCAGCAGTTTCTCTGTGATGGAGTTTGTAGCTGTGCGAGTATTGAGTTAAGCTTGAGTTTCCTAGTTATTGTTTAGCATTTGAGGCGTGACTTTCAAAACTTCCCTGGGAGGTTTCCTGAGGATTGGAGATAGTGTTCTATTTGCAAGGCACTGGTCCTCTACATCTGATCAAATGAGGATACTCTGCTCTGCTGACAGAAGATATCTATTTATTAAATTTTCTGCAAAAAAAAATCAAAAAATCTTTTAGACGCACATACTGACAGTGTAATAAGAGGAGGGAAATGGCTAATCAGGGAACAAAACAGAGACTTGCATATGGAGGAAGAGTATGTATGAAAATGAATACTGAGCCTCTATCTTTACCACGAAAGATGCTGCCAAAGTCATGGTGAAATAAGAACTAGTTGAGGTATTGGATGGACTAAAAAGAGAGAAGATATTGGGAAGGCTGACAATATTTAAAGCCTTTGAGTTACCAGGATTGGATGGGGTGGCATCTGAGGATACAAAGAACAACCCAGCACGGGAAACAGGCCCTTCGGCCCAACGAGCCTGTGCCGCCGCATCACCCTACACCTATTCTACCCTGCATGTCTACGAATGGAACCCCTAACTTAGCCAGATTCAGGGGAGAATTTGGTAAAACCAATCAGCCTAAGAGCACATCTTTGGGGTGTGGGAGGAAACCAGAGCGCCCGGAGGAAACCCACGCAACCACAGGGAGAATGCGCAAACTCCCACAGACACAGGCCCAAATCCATGTATCTGCACAGCTAGCAGTGCTAGTCACCGAGATGTTGCGGCGCCCGTCTACCGGTCCAGGATCAAGCGCACACACCGACACGAAGTACTAGACCACTCCCAGAACTTCCAAGAGCAGCCCACGCACGACCCACCGTGTGCATGCCCCTCGTTTGACATGAGGTGGACCTCCACCTGCGGAATAAAAAGACAAAAACGTTAATCTTACAAGCCTGCTTTTCTGGTGTCTCCTGAGGTTCTAACCTTATTTAATAGCCCCTACCATAACCCTCCATCCTCGTTTCACTCATGTGTCTATCTAACTGAACCTTAAACGAGTCCAACGTTCCTGCCTCCACCACCCTACTTGGTAGCGCGTTCCATACCCCCACAACTCTCTGCGTAAAGAACCTTCCTCTCACTTCCAAATTATACCTCTCCCCCCTCACCCTTAAATCATGACCTCTCATGTTTGTACCCAGTCTAGGGAGCAGTCTCTCACTATTAACTCTATCTATTCCCTTCAGTATCTTATATACCTCTATCATGTCCCCCCTCAATCTCCGTCTTTCCAAGGAGAAAAGTCCCAGTTTCTCCAACCTTTCCTTGTAACCCAGCCCCTCCATGCCAGGCAACATCCTGGTAAACCTCCTCTGCACCCTTTCCAGAGACTCCACGTCCTTCCGGTAGTAAGGTGACCAGAACTGGACGCAGTACTCCAAATGCGGTCTAACCAACGTTCTGTACAACTGAAGCATTAGACGGCAGCTTTTATACTTTATACCCCTTCCTATAAAGGCTAACATTCCATACGCCTTCCTAACAACCTTCTCCACTTGTGACGCAACCTTCATGGATTTGTGAACCTGCACTCCCAGGACCCTCTGTATGTCTATACTCCTAATCTGCCTACCTTTTATCACATAGCTCCTCTCTGCATTTTCCTTCCAAAATGCATCACCTCGCATTTGTCAGGATTAAATTCCATCTGCCACCTATCTGCCCAATGCACCAACCTATCTATATCCTGTTGTATCACCTGACAATCCACTTCAGTACCTGCCAACCCTGCCATCTTGGTGTCATCAGCAAACTTGCTGATCACACCACCTACACTCTCTTCCAAGTCATTTATGTATACTACAAAGAGGAGAGGTCCCAGTACTGAGCCCTGCGGCACACCACTGGTCACTGGCCTCCAGCCCGACAAGATCCCCTCCACAACTACCCTCTGTCTCCTATTACCCAGCCAGTTCTCAATCCACCTAGCTACCTGGCCTCGTATCCCATGCGCCTTAACCTTTTCTACCAGCCTACCGTGAGGGACTTTGTCAAACGCCTTACTGAAATCCATATAGATGACATCAACGGCTCTCCCATCGTCAACCGTTTTTGTCACCTCCTCAAAGAATTCCACCAGATTCGTAAGGCAAGACCTCCCTCTAACAAAGCCATGTTGCGTATCCCTAATCAGATCGCAATGCTCCAAATGCTCAAACATCCTACCCCTAAGTATTTTTTCCATTAATTTCCCTACCACCAATGTCAAACTCACCGGTCTATAATTTCCAGGGTTATCCCTACTACCTTTTTTGAACAGCGGTACCACATTTGCTACCCTCCAGTCCTCTGGGACCTCACCTGTGTCCAAAGAAGAGACAAAGATTTGCGCCAGAGGCCCAGCAATTTCATCTTTCACCTCCCTAAGCAGCCTGGGATAAATACCATCAGGCCCCGGAGCTTTATCCGTCCTTACGCTACCTAAAAGCCCTAGCACTTCCTCCCTCGTAATAGATCCAGCTCCCTCCAAGAGACCGCACGATTCCGAACCCCTCTCCTTCGTGAATACCGACGCAAAGTATTCATGCAGGAGCTCCCCCATTCCCTCCGACTCAATACATAACTCTCCACTCTTGTCCCTAAGAGGACCAATTTTCCCTCTAACTACTCTCTTGCCTCTAATATAGGAATAAAATGCCTTTGGATTTTCCTTAATCCTACCAGCCAAAGCCATTTCATGCCCTCTCTTCGCCCTTCTAATTCCCCTTTTTAGCTCCCTCCTACTCTCTCTATATTCCTCCAGCGCACTCTCCGTACCCAGTCGTTTCGACCTAACATACGCCTCCCTCTTCTTCCTGACCAAGTCTTCAATACCCCCTGTAATCAACGGCTCTCTAATCCTACCTTTCCCATCCTTCCGCTTAACCGGAACATACCTCCCCTGCAACCATTTCATTTTGCCCTTAAAAGCCTCCCACTTGCCAACTGTGGACTTTCCAGCTAACAGTCCCTCCCAATCAGTGTCCTGCAGCTCCCTCCTAATCCTGCTTATAGCTCGCCTTTCCCCAGTTCAGCACACTCCCGTTCGGCCGGCACTCGTCCCTTTCCATTTTTATCCTAAAGTAGACGGACTTGTGGTCACTGTTAGCCACGTGTTCGCCTACCTCTACCTCACCCACCTGCCCCAGCTCATTACCCAACACTAAATCAAGTATAGCCCCTCCCCTAGTCGGGCTAGTTACATACTGCTCCAGCGACCCTTCCAAAACACATTTCACAAACTCCTCTCCCTCCATACCCCCAGCTCTAGGCCCCCTCCAATTCACTCCTGGAAGATTAAAGTCACCCACTACAACCACTCTATTCTTCCTGCACCTGTCCAAAATGCCCCTGCAAATGCCTTCCTCCACCGACCTCGGGCTGTTGGGTGGCCTATAGTACACCCCTAGCAATGTGATCTCTCCCTTTTTTATTCCTCAACTCCACCCACAGTGACTCAATCACTGTCTCTTCCATATCGTCCTCCCTCTGCACTACTGTGATGTTTTCCTTTACTAACAGTGCCACCCCTCCACCTCTCTTCAACCCTCCTCTGTCACACCTAAAACACTTGTACCCAGGACCATTCAGCTGCCAGTCCTGCCCTTCCTGTAACCACGTCTCCGTTACAGCCACCACATCTAACTGCCTCACAAACATCAAGGCCCTAAGCTCATCCGTTTTCCCTGCCACACTCCTAGCATTGAAACAGACACAGTTCAACCCACGAGTGTCCCTCGGAACCTCCTTCTCCCTGATAATTTTCCTTTCACCCAACTCTCTCCCAGCCACCTCCCCACCCCCCCTCCCTATTAGTTTAAACCATTCCTGAACACCCCAGCTAACCTCCCCGCTAAGACACTAGTTCCCCTCCCGTTCAAATTCTCCCCACCCCTCCTGTACAGTTGCCCTTCTCTCCTAAACACCTCCCAGTGATCCACAAAAGTAAAGCCCTCTACCCTACACCAATCCCTCAACCATGCATTCAACTGCATGATCTCATCATTCTTTGCCCTGCTAGTACTGGGCAGCAATCCAGAGAGTGCCACCCTGGAGGTCCTGCTGTTTAGTTTGGACCCCAACTCCCTAAATTGCCTATGGACCTCTACCCTACTCCTCCTTCCTATGTCCCCCTCCCCTACGTGTACTATGACCTCTGCCTGGGTCCCCTCCCCTTTCAAAATTCCCTCTACCCTTTCTGTTACATCCTTGACCCCTGCTCCAGGGAGGCAGACCACCATCCTGGAGTCACGCCTCTGTCCACAGAACCTCCTATCAATACCTTGGACCCTCTCATCCCCTACCACTATCACCTTGCCAGCCCCCTTCTGTCCCTCCAAGTCAGTCTCCCCTTCCTGCCTATCTTTCTGTGCCCCTGTCGACGAACCTTGGGGGGCCTCTGGGGAGGCTGGGGGACCCTGACTACTCTTCTTCTTCCTCTTTCTCCTCCTAACCGTCGTCCACCCTTCCTGCTCTTCAGCCCTTGGGACCTCTTCCTGCTTGTGGTTCCTAGCCATCAACTCCTCGTTTTCCCTGACTAGAAACGCATCCTCCAAACGCCCCTCGAGTTGCCTGACCCGGGCCCTCAAGCGCTGCAGTTCTAAACGTTTACTGCAGATGTGGACCTTGGGGACACATGACACCACCAAGAACTCCCACATGTGGCACCTGACACAACTTATATTCCTCCCTATATTCCCTGCCATGTCCCAGCCTCCTGTATGTGGCAAAAGGTAGAAATCTGTCACTCACCTTCTGTAAGCCTGCTCTCTCCTAAGCCCAGCGAGCCAAAGCCCTTCTCACTCAGTTCCCACTCACTCCGCTGTACGCTGCTACCCCTTTTTTATAGCCCCCGCTCCCCCTTAACGACAATCCCCTCGCCTAACTTCCGGTACAGAAGTAAACTACACTCACAAGCCCCGAGAACCGGAAGTACAGGAGAAAAGCGGTTTTCAATTCAAATCAGTCACTCGCCACAGCCACCAGGTTCAATGCTCCGGAGAACAATGAGGTGGGTCCCCGGGTGAGTATCCGATTTATACCCCCCGCTCCCCCTTAACAACTATCCCCTCGCCTAACTTCCGGTACGGAAGTAAACTACACTCATAAGCCCCGAGAACCGGAAGTACAGGAAAAAAGCGGTTTTCAATTCAAATCAGTCACTCCCCACAGCCACCAGGTTCAATGCTCCGGAGAACAAGGATATTGAGTGAATTACAGTGGAAATTGCAGAGATACTGACGAAAAAGACAACACCTTTGCTTAAACCCAGCAACAACAGGCCAGTCAGATTAACCTTAGTGGTGATTAATTAACTAACCTTAGTGGGACAAAATTAATAGTCATAAGTGTGGATTATTTAAGGACAGACTATGGATTTGAAGAAAAGTTGTGTTCAACCACTTAATGGAATTTTTTCTTGCAATGCTAGAGTAAGTGACAGTGTTAATGTGGTGTAAATGAACTTCCAAAAGGTTTACTGCCATAAAATAGACTTTCCAGCAAAATTAAAGCACAAGAAATAAAAGGGAAAGTGGATCCATGGGTACAAAGTCCATGGAGTGATAGGAACCAGAGGTGAATGCTCCAGTCCAAAAAACAATTTATGTGGTGTGGTTCCCTGAGGTCGTTACTCAGGGTCACTATGTTCATGAGCTAGACTTAGGTGTACAGGACAGTATTTTTAAATTACAGATGACAAAGTTGGAAGCAATATGAGCTAGAAGGAGGTTAGTGATGGGCTTAAGGAAGGCATGGGCTGGTGGAACGAGCAGCAAGTGGGAGATGAAATTTAATGCAAGAAAAGTGTGAAGTAATGCACTTTGATAGGAAGAACAAGGAGAGGCAATAAGATTTATTAAAAATGGACAGAAAGGAACAGAAGTTCTGGGATTAGTGTGTAAAAATTGTTGAAGGTGGCAAGGCAGGTTGCGAGTGATTTTAAAAAGACACATGGGATCCTCGGCTTTAGAAATAGTCTCTCAGTGAGGAAGGCATTGTTTTAGCCTCAACTAAAGCTTCATGTCCAATTCTGAGCACAATTTCAGGATGGATCTGAAATCGTCAGACAGGGTGCAGAAAAGATTTGCAAGAATCGTTCCAGGGACAAAGATGATCAGATATGAAGATGAATTGGAGAAGCTGAGGTTGTCCTCACAGAACAGAAGGCTTTAGATGATTAGATAGAAGTGCTGAAAATCAAGAGGCATCTAGAATCGAATAGATCGAGAAATTTCCCATTGGTGGAAAAACCAAGAACTGCAGAACACAAATTTAAGGTGAATGGCAAAAGAACCAAGGATGACATGAAAAACATTTATGCAAGCAGTTAAGATATGGAATGCATCATGAGGTAGAGGCAGATTTCAGTTGGTGGCTTTTAAAAGGAAATTGTAAGAATTATACAAGATGACTCGCATTAAAATTGGTTTTTCAGCCCAGGCAGTCGATGCCAGCATTATGCTGTACTTGAGTCATCTCCTCTTCTCATCTTTATCTATCATCATAAACCCTTTTCTCTTTCCACATGTGTTAGTATAGTCTTCCCTTTAAATATCTATACTGTTTGCTTTGACTATTCCCTGTGATAGCGAGTTGTATGTTCTTGCCACCCTTTAGGTGAACAAGTTTCTTCTGAATTCCCTAATGGCTTTCTTGGTGGCTGTCTTGTATTGATGACTCTTAATTTCCCCACAAGAGGAAACATTTCCTCAGCATCCACTCAAAATCGTTCGTAACCACTACTGGGGTTATGGGACATGTTTAAAGATAAAAGATACTCTGCCTGTTTATCCTTTCCGGTTTTGTATACCCATGCATTTCTTTTATCATACTTTTAAATCTTTTTTGTACCCTGTCTGGCGTCACTAATATCGCATGTATTAGAACCATAGAAAAGTTTTATAGCACAGAAGGAGGCCATTTGTGCATGCTAACCTAAGGATGTCCAGGTGGAATGTATAATTAAGGTTCAATGTAGAGTTGACATAACCCTAGAGGTAAAACCTAGTGCTTGCTTTGCATTTTTCAGAATTTCTTGCTAACCTGTGATGCAACTTTTAGTGATTTTTTTTTATATCTTTGATTTCCTCTACCTCATCTAAGCAATTAGTGATCTCCCTATTCTTCCCGCCAAGATGTCACATTTATCTGTATTGAACTTCATTTATTTGCAATTTATTTGTCTATTCTGCAAATTTATTAATATCCTCCTGTAATTTGTGGGAATCCTCCTTAGTATTGGCTATCTTCTTTCCCTGCCTCTCCAATTTTGTCGTTTGGGAATTGTCTTTGATTCCAGTGACCAGCAGCAGTGCTCCCACTTCCTGCCAGCTTCCTTTTTGAATACTTATTCTTCACTCCAACCTCTGCCTTCAGTCTAACAATTATTTATTCCTCTTGTCCCCAACGCCTCATTTTCTGACCGTATTCTATTATGGGGCACTTTACGAAGGCCTTTATTTAAAAAAACAGATCAATCATGTCTATTCTCTGTTATCCCTTCAAAAAATTCTGTAAGGTTGGTCAAGCATGTTTTTTCTTCTTGAAATCCATGCTGACCATCCTTTTCTTTTCTTTTCTGGATGTGTTCTGTTTTCTCCAGTAAGTGTTATGATGGCCACACGGGATGATCGATAGATCTCCCATGGACTTTGGAGTATGAGTTGCCTTATTGAACAAGAGAGGCTCACCATTGGGAAGCAGTCACCCAGCAGAGTGTGAGCCTGTTACTTCATCTGGACCGGAATTGTAGATCTTGAGGTGAAGACTACCTGACTGTAAGCCATAAATGTGGCCCTTTCCTTTTGGTGGAGAATGTTGGTGAGGCAAAGCTGGTGTTTAGCTGAATTACTACAGTAAGGGTTCCATTTTCAAACTTTTAAAGTGAAAACTCTTAAGACGAAGAGGTAAATATGCGGGAGTTGACCTAGCAGATTGCTCTTGCGGAGAGCTGCCATGACATTCCAACTTAAATGGCCTCCTCTTCTGTAACAATTCTAGGAGTCTGTTCTGATTATATAATGTGTGATTGCCAATTTGCATGCCTTCACTTCACCTCTATTTCTGTCATCTGCAAGTAGTTGGGTATTTAATTCTGCTTTTGCTAGTTCATCTACCAAGTTAATTTATTTCAGGAATCTGAGATGGAAACTGAAGAGGAGGTAGATATTTTGATGAGCAGTGACATTTACTCTGCAACATTATCTACAAAATCTATTACCTTCACACGTGCGCAGACCGGCTGGCTTTTCCGAGAGGACAAAACGGTATGCTTGCTTATATTTGAGTGTAGCTTTCATTGGATATGTGGTCTGAAATGTATAAATTAAGTTCTGTAAAAGTGAGGGGTGCAGTACACTGACAGGATTCTCTACAAAATTAATGCTAATAATTCAAGCAGTGGGCACAAAAATGCCATGTATTTGTTCACTTGAGAGGCACAACTATTTGCTGTGTGCTATTCATACATTGACTGGTGTGTGGTATCACTACACATTTAGTAGATGACTAGGAATATGATGCTTGATTCGGGGAGACCTGAAAAGGAAGTTGAGAATTTATTTATTACTTGTTATAATTGGTACTGGACAATGTAGCTGTGCTGCTGTTTTCCTCTTTCCCTATGCCTTTGTAATCCTAAACCCATAACTTTCTGGTTCCCCGGTATCAGTTTTGAAGGACACCCCAATGATGGGCATTACTGCCTCACCACACCAGGGACCCTTAGTTGATTCCCTGCTTGTCACTGTGTGGAGTTTGCATGTTCTCCCCGTGTTTGGGTGGGTTTTCTCCGGTGCTCCAGTCCCCTCCCACAGTCTGAAAGATGTGCCAGTTAGGTGCATTGAGCTGAACAGGAGCCTGTGGTGACGAGGGAAATTTTGCAGTAACTTCATTGTGACAAATAAATAAACTTTTGTTTGCAGGGGAATCCCTCCAGGAGGTTCCCACTTAAGGGTTTACCTGGCAATTGCCCAGAAGTGACATCTTCCTCTGGACAATTGGATTGGCCTGGGAACCATCCGAGAGAAGTGATTTTAAATCACTAACATCGGATCGTTAAACCCTGATAGTTACTGTTAGAGTTAGAAGGGAAAAAACCCTTCGAACGCCAGAGTAACTATCTAAACGCTCAGATCAAGCCTCTCCTGGGGCACCCTGCACATGCCCCCACCCGCCCCTCCTCTCTAATCTCCGCACCCTGCCCCTCCCAGTAAACAAGTTAGTTTTGAAACCTTCTTGCCTCCTTTCAATTGTGCCTTTAAACAACCTCTATGGTAGGTACTTCCCTAAAAAGGGAGAGTGACATGCCTCTCGGCACTCCAGCTATTCCATGCAAATGCTTCCAGGGGTGTGCTTTGCTTTGCGTGCCTCACCCAGTGAGGAAGGTTGGGTAAGACAAGATCTGTGCAGTTTCAATGAGGATGAGTTCATTAAGAATAGCAATCCGACTCTGAGGAAGTTGCAAGCCATTACCTTTCATGGCCTCTGGACTATCATTACTACTTCAATATTTAAACATTAGGAGTGTACGGTGACTCAAGTTTCAGAAACTCTATATGCATTTGATTAAGCATCTCAGTTCAAGGACATTACTGCAGAGGTACCGCAGGATAGTGTTCTAGGGCAAACTACCTTCAACTGTTCAATGACCTTCATCGTAAACTTAAAAAAACAATCTGGCTTTATTTATTTAGTGTCAGAAGCAGGCTTACATTAACACTGCAATGAAATTACTGTGAAAATCCCCAAGTTGCCACACTCCAGGACCTGTTTGGGTACACTGAGGGAGAATTTAGCAAGGCCAATGCACCTAACCACATCTTTCGGATTGTGGGAGGAAACTGGAGCACCCAGAGGAAACACGCACAGACACAAAGAGTGCAGACTCCACACAGACAATGACCCAAGCTGGAAATCAAACCTGTGTTGCTGACACTGAGGCAGCAGTGCTAACCACTGAAATGGGGATATTTGCTGATTTCAATGTTGTGCTCCATTCATGACCTTTCGGATACAGAGGCCGTATGTTTCCACATGCAGCAAAACCTGACAATATCCAAGTTTGTTCTGAGAAATGGCAAGTAACATGGATGCCTGACAATGACCATCTTCAGAGAATCTAACCATCATCCCTTGACATTCAATGACATTACCATCACTGAATCCAACACTATCAGCATCCTGGGAGGTTAATGTTGACCAGAAATTGAACTGGATTAGCCATGTAAACACTGGCTACAGGAGTAGGTCAGAGGCTAGGAATCCCTATCCTCATAACCCCACACATGTAATCTGCCTAACCTATACATCTTGGGACACAAAGGGGCACGGTCAAACACCTAAATCAGAGCATCTGGAGGAAAGCCATGCAGACACGGAGTATGTGCAAATTCCACACAATTAAGCAATCAAAGCTGGAATCAAATCTGGGCCCCTGGAGCTGTGAAACAGCAGTGCTAACCACCATCATCCGTTGACATTCAATAACATTTACCGTAAGTGAGTCGAGCACATGGGGGTTACCATTGACCAGAATTTGATCTGGACTGGCTATAACAGCAGGCTTGGAATCCTGACTTCCCAGATTCCTACAAGGCACAAGTCATGAGTGTAACGAAATACTCTCCACTTGCCTGAATGAGTACAGCTCCAATAACACTCGAAGCTTAATCCATCCAGGGTGCAGCAGACTGCTTGAATGGTACCACATCCTCTCCACCACCGACCGTATAGTGGCAGCAGTGTGTACCATCTACAAGATGCACTGCAGGAACTCGGTTCCTTAGACAGCATCTTCCAGACTGCTGCCTCACAGCACCAGGGACCCAAGTTTGATTCCTGGCTTGTGTCACTGTCTGCATGGAGTTTGCACATTCTCCCCATGTCTAGATGATTTCCTCTGGGTGCTCCGGTTTCCTCCCACAGTCCAAAAGACGTGCTGGTTAGGTGCATTGATCTGAATAGGCACCTGAGTGTGACAACTGGGGGAATTTCACAGTAACTTCATTGCAGTGTTAATGTAAACCTCTTGTGACTAATAAATAAACTTGACTTGAATCTAGAAGGACAATGGCAGCAGAAACATGAGAATGTCATCACCTGTAAGTTCCCCCTCTTATCCTCACACAATCCTGAGTTGAAAATATATTGTTGTTCTTTCACTGTTGCTGAGTCAAAATCCTCACTCATACAGCACTGGGTGTTCCTATACCACACGGCCTACAATAATTCAAGAAGACCTTGAGGGCAATTAGGGAAGGGCAGTAAATGCTGGCCTAGCCAGCAATGCCCACATGCTATGAATGAATTAAAAACATATTTCAATTCGTTATGCTTTTTACTGAACTAAAGTGAATAGGAAGCTGGAGTGAAAGTGTACTTTTTATTTTGGCCATAAACAAAGGGATGAACTTGAGAGGTTTTGTGGGTATCATAGACATCTGAAGTGTGGCATGAGAAAAGTCATATACCTAATCATAGCTATTCCTTTCATTAATAAAGCACAGTTCTACTCTACCCAAATCTGGACTCCCAGCTAAAACTAGTCTCCAGAGTTGTGGATCACATTTGCTTTCATTCTATTCTATTGAATGTAATGTAATTGATAAATTGAGGCTATTACCTAACCTTGAGAATAACACATTTCATAGGAAAGAGTCGGAAACTTCTTGGCAGATTTTTACTCCGTAAATGGCCTTGTTCTGGAATCAAGAAAGCGTCGTGAACACCTCAGTGAAGAGGATATTCTAAGAAATAAGGCTATAATGGAAAGTCTGAGCAAGGGAGGAAACTTGATGGAACAAAATTTTGAGGTAAACTTCAATCTTTGTTATATGTCTGTTTTTAATTAGTTAAATTAGATAAAATTTGTTAAATTTGAGAATAAATAAATTAGGTTTCAAGTTACAAGCTACTGATCGCTAAAATTAGTTTGATTTTGTTGTAGCCTGGAAAATACTGTTTTTGTATTTGTCAATATCTGCTTAACTCTGTCTTCTGTGATAACGAATGGAAGGCTATGATCTGGAGGAGGGAACCGAGTGTATGGTGTCGAAATTTGCTGATGACACCAAGATTGGTGGAACGGCAAATTGCGTGGAGGGTGTGGAGAGTCTGCAGAAGGATCTAGATAGGCTGGGCGAATGGGCCAGGAACTGGCAAATGGAATTTAATGTTGGCAAGTGCGAGGTGGTCCACTTTGGTAGGAATAATGGTAGGAAGGATTACTACTTACGTGGCGAAAAACTGCAGCAGGCGACGGTGCAGAGGGACCTCGGGGTCCTTGTGCATGAGTCGCAAAAACCCAGCCTGCAGGTGCAGCAGGTGGTCAGGAAGGCTAATGGGATGCTGGCCTTCATAGCGAGGGGGATTGAATATAAAAGTAGGGAGGTCTTGCTGCAGCTGTATAGGGCATTGGTGAGGCCGCAGCTGGAGTACTGTGTGTAGTTTTGGTCGCCACACTTACGCAAGGATATTTTGGCCTTGGAGGGAGTGCAGAGGAGGTTTACTAGGCTGATACTGGAGTTGAGGGGCTTGAGCTATGAGGAGAGGCTGAATAAACTAGGCTTGTACTCGTTGGAGTTTAGAAGAATGAGGGGAGATCTCATTGAGACGTATAAGATGATGAATGGGATGGATAGGATAGAGGTGGAGAGACTCTTCCCGCTCAAAGGACAGTAGGACTAGGGGGCACAGCCTCAAGATAAAGGGGGGGTCGTTTAGAACGGAGTTGAGGAGAAACTTCTTCACTCAAAGGGTGGTAAATCTCTGGAATTCTCTGCCCGTTGAAGTGGTGGAGGCTGCCTCGCTAAATATTTTTAAGACGCGGATTGATGGGTTTTTGATGAGCGAGGGGATTAAGGGTTATGGGGAGAGGGCGGGAATGTGGAACTGAGCCACGACAGATCAGCCATGATCTTATTGAATGGCGGGGCAGGCTCGAAGGGCTAGATGGCCTACTCCTCCTCTTTCTTATGTTCTTATGCTATTTGGAGAGACCAAGCAGAAAATATCTCTGTTGCTGAAATAGTACAGTATGTAAATAACTCGACCATTTCATTCTCCAAAATTTCACACAGGCTATGGGAGACTTTGAGCTTACAAGCTCAACAACTCTCAAACTGAGAAATATGTATTTAGTAGTGTCCATGCATATACAGGAATCTTGATCCTTTGTGATCAAGAACTGGATCTCCACATTATAACTGGCCTATTTGTATGAGAAGAGCTTGCCTGTCACTGCCAAACTATAATACACTATGACTCGCTGGTTGGAATAAGAAATTCCTTTCACTCCTGAGTAGTCAATACTAGACAAACAAAGCAAATGCTTACGTCTGTTATTCTGTAGCTTGCTTTTCCTTGAATAGGTTGCTAGCCTGAAGCCAGAGGCTTTAAGCTGAGGGCGCACTGCATATCAAGCATGCCGGATCAGGAATCTTTCTTGTTTTTACCGCTTGCTGTAACTGGAATTGGAAAGCTTTGCACGTTAATGATCAATTTGTTTGGCCATGTTGTGAATGCACCTTCTGTAGTCATCAAGTCCTGGACTCGCTAGCTCCGATGCAGGGATGCTACTTACTGTACCACAAGACCTTCCTGAATAATTTGCTTACAATAATGAGTATTTTCAGTGTTTCATCTACCTATATCAGATGCTTTCTATCGGAATCCCACCCAGCAATTCCAGAACCTGGACAGTCAGGTTTTGAATGTCTTCAAAATGAAAGTATGGTGGAGGCAGTTTCAATCAAGGCATTCAATGCCACCTGAAAAGGAAGAATGTGCATGTCTACTGGGAGGAGATGGAGAGAATGGTGCTAGGTAAATTCTCCTACAGAGACCAGTGCAGATGTGATGGGCTGAATGGCCACCTGCTGTACTGTAGTAATTCTGAAGTTCAGCTGGTGTCCCCATTCTCCAGAATGGTTATTTGAATTTTGAAACAAACAGTAGTTATCTCACCTAATTACTACCTGTTAAATTGATTTGAGTGAAATGATCAGATACTAATGTATATTAAGTTTAAAAATTACAGAGGATGATGGATGGAACTGTGGAATTTAATTCTCAGAACAACATTTAATAAAATGTTGTTGCCTTATTCAACATAAGTCAGTGTTTTCTCATGCCATTCCCTAGATGGCGAACATACTGCTATAAAATTGCAATTCATCTGACTTGCCATGAAGGCACCATGGGGGAATATCTACTGAAGTATTAAATATTCTTAGCCTGTCAGCCTTTTCCATAAATTATATATATGTTCTTATTTCCACAATTATGATAGAAATTTCCTATGACCACTTATAATGTGATTGCATCCCCTTAGGAGAGAAGCTGAAAAAAAATATTATTAGACATCTCTACAAAAGTATGTTTTTATCCTCTTTGTTCTGCTGTCAGCCAGTGGACTCGTGCAGGAACTAGGTAGACTGAGAATTTAAAAGTTCAGAGCACCCATTTACCACAACAGCCATTTTATCATTTTAAGTGTCACATACATGTGCTAGGGTTATAAGAAGTAAAGACTTTTAAAATTCATTTTGAAGTGGAATATGTTGATCTAATTAGCATTTTTAAATGCAAATTTAGGAAGAAAGTGTAGAAATGTCTTAAATTTTGAGGCTATTTTTGCAACTACTAATCTTGAGCAAGAAATCTTGATTATATTAAAACATTCAAATTACACCAGGGTTTACGCATCTTTGGATGGTGTGAGAAGAGGAAAATATTGTTTTTAAATCAGTAGCACATTTATTTTTTGTGTACAGTCTTGGGTCTTTAGCAAATTTATGATATTCTGTACAATAAAAGTGCTTGTGTACATGCAGCAGCCAAAATCAATATTTCAGTTAATTCATTTTGAAAAGTAGTTTACTTGGAAAGGTTTTTATTACTTTCCAGTTTCGTAAGAACATGCTTAACAATTGTCATTATCAATCAGAATGTTAAGTGAGCATCTTTTACTTGCATTATAAAGACCATAAGGAAGTTTAGAGCAGTCTGATTAGCTGGGTTTAATTGCCCTATAAAATTTGTTCAAGGAGTTTTTCCCACTAAATGACCCTGCAGCAGATTCAGTTTTTTTTTGCTGCCTGATCTTGGCTCAATGCATGGCATGTGTCATCGTTATACTCAGATTGTAATGTGCAAAAACACTCAAGTTGTCTGAAACTGGCTCAAGAAATTGAATTCTGCATTTCTTCCCATTTCACTTGGTTATAATCACAACTTGGATATTAATTAAGAATTATGTAAAGTAAATGCAAGATTATTTTTAAATTTATTGGTGTCTGATTAAAAACTAAACCTTAAATGGTCAGTTTCTGAATTCAACATAATTTATTGGAGGTATATTTTCTCAGATTAACATTTAACACCAGGCCATTAAGTACAATTATACGTCAGTCAGCAAGAATAATTGTGACTCTGGGCTAATTTTAACATATACTGTAAGATTGTCATATGATGAAATTCTTCAGTGACTCTAAGCAAAGTCACATAATGTGAATTAAGAATATCAGAAGGGATTGGTGTTTCTTTCCCAGCTGGCATGTTTAATTTTGTTCATCAGAGTGCTTTTACTTTTACGATTTTGTTTTTCCCTTGGGTTGCGAGTAATGTTGGGAAGACCAGAATAATTGTACATTTGTAATTGCCCATAGAAGGTGATGATGAGCCTTCAGGATTTGCAGTTTTATTGTCATGTTTCCTATATTAGCTGCAAGTAAAAAAAACTGATCAGGGAAGACCCTGTTAACATGGTGTTTCTTGTTTATGGGCTCAATCTTCAGTTTTGCTTGAAAACCATGTAGATGTAGTCCTTCATTAAGCCATTGTAAATAGTTGTAATTGATATACAGTAAGGTAAGTGCTTCTGTAACGCCTATGAATCCTTTCAACAAGTCAAATGCATTGCAACCTTATTTAAACACAATATTTTGGTGCTTTGGAAGCTGTTGGACACTTGGGAGGAAATGTTTCCTCTATTTGGGGAAACTGTATACATGAAGGGCAGAGAATAGATTTCTTCTTCATTGGGACTGAGGAATAAGAGTTGAAATAGTGGGATGAAGAGCTGATAAAGGGGTTATCATCTGTGTTCAGATTTCATTGATATCCCTTCTACACTATATAGATCTATATCTGGAGTAGAAATATCTGTGTAACAGTTCAAACAAAGTGAGTGGGGACTTCTGATTTCCCACCTCACGTTCTTTGTTGATTTCCTGGACCAAGTGCACCAGCATCCAAAGAAGCCAGGAATTGTGATTTATACTGGGACTTGGGCAAAGTGAATCTTTCCTTTTGGAAGTGGGTTAAAATCTTCATTATTTGGGAAATATTGATAGATTTAATTTTAGTAACTAGAATCTGAAGTATGGGTTTTGTGCATCTGGAATTGACATGGAGGAGGAATTTTAAGTTTTAAACCTTGTAGATTAATGTTTTTTTCCCTTTTTTTGAAACAGCCGGTTCGTAGGCAGTCACTCAGCCCCCCACCTGCTAATACAATCACTTGGGAGGAATATATCTCAGCAGAGTCTGGAAAGTAAGTACTGCAGAATTACTAGCAAATATTACAATATAATTTGTTTTTATTAGAGGAAAATCCTTAAATTGTTTTTATTCCATTTCTCATTAAGCATTTATTTGGGATTTCTGGACAGTGTTTCTTGTTCAATACATGCTGTGCAATTGGAATATCATGCTTAATAGATTGGCAGATCTGCGGGTTCGTGTCAACAAAATTGGTTAATCGTTCGGGGCTATCTATGGGAGAAAACAAAACATTTTCTCTCAAGATTGTTAATAACATCAAATATCCTGCAACATATCACGCAATTAGTAACATCGCTGTGTAGGGTATTGTAGTTTTGACCAGGTACACGATGAGTGAACAATTGAAGGAATATGTACCTATACCCAGTGTGAAGATCTGGTTGGACTACATCCAAGTGCAATTTGCCCTGATCTCCACCCAAAACCACCTGCTGTTCCATGCTCATCCTGGAAAGCGTGGGTCACCTCAGGTGCTTTTCTCTACTGTCAACCAAAGTTCTCTTTGCAAAAATACAAGAAGTGGGAGCAGGAGTAATCCATATGGCCCATCAAAGCTGTTCTGCTGTTCACTGTTATCATAGCTGGAATTTGGACTTCACCTTTTTCTTGCTTGCTTTGCTTTACCTCTTGATTTCCTAAAAGATCTAAGATCTCTCCCAGCCTTGACAACTCTAAATAATTGGCCCTTGTGCTGTGATTATGCTCCCCCCCACCACTCTTTACATTCATTGCCCAACGGAAACAATCTCTCTACATTTACCCGAACAAGCTCCTTTTGAGATTTGTTGGTTCAAAGAGGTTGCTTCCCATTCGCCGAAGCTCTAGAGAATATAGATCTAATTTACTTAGACTCTCATCAGAGGACAACTCTTTCATTCCATGGACCAATTTAATGATTCTTCTCTGTACTGCCTCCAATGTCAGTGTATAATTTATTAAATGTGGAGAAACATGGCACACCCTCATCCAAATATGATCTCGCCAAAACACTTTTACAATTGTAGCAAAACTCCTTTATTACTGTACAGTCAGGGACCTGGGTTTGATTCCCAGCTTGGGTTACTGTCTGTGCGGAGTCTGCACGTTCTCCCCGTGATGGTGAGCATTTCCTCTGGGTTTTGCAGTTTCCTTCCTTAGTCCAGAAAGATGTGCTAGTTTGGTACATTGGCCATGCTAAATTCTCCCTCAGTATACCTGAACAGGCACCAGAATATGGCAACTAGGGATTTTCACAGTAACTTCATTGCAGTGTTAATATAGGCCTACTTATGATTTAAACTTTACTCTAGTCCCCTTTCAATAAAGGCCAAATTACCATTTGGTTTCCTAATTGCTTACTGCACATTCATGTTAGCTTGCTGTGTTCCTTGCACAAGCACACCAAAGTCTTTGAGTATCAACACTTCAGACTACTTTTTTAAACAAAGGTGTGAAACTTCTGCTTTACTGTTTTAAGTGAAGAACTTCACTCTTTCCTACATTATACTACATTTGCCATCTTGTTACCCACTCGAACTGTCTATCTCTTTGCAGCCTTTCCTGTGTCCTCCCCAGAGCTTAATTTTCCATTAGCTAGTTACCATCCGCAAACTTTGATGCATTACTCTTGTTGTTTCTTCTAAGTCATTTATATATCGATTGTAAATAGCCAATGCCCCTGCACTTTATTCGCACTGTCTGCTTTCTATATGTTAAAACCAATCCCCTGTGCTAACATATTACTCCCCAACCCTGAGCCTCTATCTTGCCCGATTTTAGCCTTTTGCACAATAACTTATCAGGTGCCTTCTGAAAATTCAGGTCTTGATTTATTGAAAAAGGCACATTTTTATTGAAGCTTTAAATTTAACACTCATAAGGACATCACAAGAATATCATGCAAGGGAAAATCAACAAATTTGTACTGTATGAGGAAAAGAATGTTTGGCTGACAAGTACACTCTGATAGAGGCATTGTCTTGGAGTATGCACCATTTGATGGTGACTGATAGTTAACTGCCACATATATTATTTGAAATTTAAACCAGGCAATTTAACTTGATCAAAATCAACTTGGTCATCTCTGAGGAATGAAATAAGCAAATGGCTGTCGCTTGTTTAGCTGAATCAAAAGTAGTGCAGTGTGTGTACCTCAACTGATTTTCCCCTTTACCCTACCAGTTGCATCCTCAAAAAGCTCACGTTTGTCAAACGTGATCCTTGAGTAAAACCATGCTGATTTGTTCTACTTGTATATGATACTTTCAAGTGCATTGTTAAGACTTCCTTAACAATTGATTCCAGCATTTTCCTAACAACTGATGTTAGGCTAACTGGCTTCTTTTGAAGAAAGGAGGAACACATTTGCCAACTTCCAATCTGTTGGAACCACTCCTGAATCCAAAGAATTTTGGACAATCTTAACTAGCACATTCACTAGCTATACAGCTATCTCTTAGAACACAGGGTTGTAGACCATTGGGTCCTGAGGATTTGTTGAATTTTTATTCCTTCAGTTTACTCTACTGATACTAATTTTCTTAATTTTCTCACTCCTTTTGTCCCTGAGTGATGTATGTTTCTGATATGAAATTTGTGCCTTCAACTGTACACATTTTATCTTGAGTAGCCTCTACCATTTCTTCATTTCCTAAGATAGTTTCTCTTAACACCCCTTCAAGAGAATAATGTTTACTTTGGCTACGTTTTAAAGAATATACTTACAAGTTCTTGTAATCTGTCCAATTGATTTACCTTCATTCTACCTTTTTTCTCTTTGACTCTTAATCTAAACAACCTCCAAGCATTCCAGTTTAATGAGACAAACAAGAACAGGAGTCAACTCTTAATTAATCAAACAATTTCTCTCAACACTTTAGGTTCCAATTCAAACTCATGAACTCTAACTCTTTTACTGAACTCTAACTCTTAACTGAACACCAACTTGAACTGAAAATATATACTACCAAGTTTAGGAAAAACCTTGGCCAAGAAATATCCCAATGTAGAATCTATCTTCTCTGTGAAGGACACTTTGGGGCACACTTCTTATGGTGGTTGATTGCTATAAAGTTGTTGGCAAACAAAAGACTACACATGTCTTTTATCTGCAAATTCTTCACGTGCTTCTAGAAGATTCTCTGTCACCCAGCCTATTGTATAATGAGAAACCGATCACATGGCTCGAACATCCAGTGAAATTATTTGTGAAAGACGCTGTTATGCTCAGTTCAAATGATATATCCCTCACATAATGGCAATAAAATCTGATGTCTACTGGAAAGTAAACAACTTCCCTTATTTAGTCAACACAGGAAGCTTCAGACCACAATTTCCAGACCAGACCTCTGACTCAGTAACTTTACCACCTGCATCTGGTTTTAATTATAAGTTGATCAAAAATCCCAGCATGTTTAACTCTTAGCCAGAATAGCTATTTTAAACCCATTATTATTGAATCTTTGTAGTTGTTCTTTCTCCGTCTACATCTTTTACCAACTTCTTGCTGGCTCTTTGGTTTTTTAAAACAATCCCAATCCTCAGACTTTCTAGTGTTTCTTTCAGCATTGTGAGCCTCATGCCTAATACCGACTTCAACTTCCCGGAGTGAGCCACAGATGGCTCCATCTTGTGGAATCTTTTTGTTTTTTTTAATGGAATTTATTTTTGAACATTTTTGAATTGTTCCTTTTTAAATGTTCCCCACTGTTCTCGCTGTTTACTTGCCTTCATACCTTTTTATTTTATTTACTCAATTTAAGCTAAATATTTTTAAGACGCGGGTTGATGGGTTTTTGATAAGAGAGGGGATTAGGGGTTATGGGGAGAGGGCGGGAAAGTGGAACTGAGCCACGACAGATCAGCCATGATCTTATTGAATGGCGGGGCAGGCTCGAAGGGCTAGATGGCCTACTCCTGCTCCTGTTTCTTATGTTCTTAACCTTGACCGATTCTCCCATTGTACCAATGGAATTGCCTTTAAATTTAAGATTCTTATGATTATGGTATGTCATTTTTCAAGCTTAACACAGAATTCAGTGGTATGATGATCAGTATTTTGCAGTGGATCTTTTAATATGACTTTACTAATTAACACTTTCATTACGCAGCACCAGAAGTAAGACCAATTCCCCAATTTATTGCTTCAAGAAACTTTCAGAAATATTTTATAAACTCACCATGTCAACATGATTGTCTCTGTCTCAGTCTACATGAAAATTAAAGTCCTCCACAATTATAACATGTCATATGTTCCAAGAACTGGTAATTTCTTGTTTAATGCTCTCGCCAATAGTATTAACTACAGTTAACAGGCCTACAAACTTCCCAATGTTGTTTTCTGTCTCTTGCTATTTCCAATTTCCAACCACATTGATTTAACTTTGTGATTTTCTGAACTAAGATCTTTTCTCACTAATACCCTTGTTTCATCCTTTACTACTAAGACTACCTCTCCTTTGTTATTCTGTCTGTTTATATTTATTTCCCAACATTCACCTAGATTAGATCTAAATCATTTATCTCTTTGTGCTGTTAGTTCATCTATCTTTATTGCAGGTCCTTCGTGTTTTCAGATAAAAAGCCTCTAATTTTATTTTGTTTACTTCTATTCCTTGCAATTACCTTATTTCCAGACACAATTGGCCAGCTCACTAAAAGAAAGTAGAACCTTTTTTGGTGGAATAGTTCACTCCTGAGCACTGATGGAAGTACCTCATGAATCACAATCCCTTTTGCCCACACCATCTTTGAACTGTGCATTTAATTGTCTGATCTGCTTGACCCCCATGCCAATTGGCACATGGCTCAGATAACCATGCCAAGATGATGGTCTCTGTGTTTTAATTTGGTCCCTTAGATGGTCTGTGTTTTAATTTTGGACCCCAACTCCTCATTCTCTCAAAACAATTCCTCGTTCTCATTTGGACTATGACAACTGAGTGCTCCCACTTCCAGATTCCTCTCCAGCGATTGTCTCCTATCACTGCCTAATGCTGCTTTGCTTCTTCCTCCATGGAGTACTTTGCATGGTACCACAGCTAGTCCACCCATCCAACTTTCAGTCCTTCTTCTCAGTCACACTCAGTGCAAAGAAGACATGGGCATAATAAGGCATATGGGAGGATTGGAAGGCTAAATTGCATCTATTTTAAAGCAAGGAGCCCGCCTAGTAAGGCAGAGGCACTCAGAGCAGTAATCAACGTGGAACTATGATGTTGTTGCAATCACTGAGACATGATTGGAAGAAGGGCAGAGCTGGCAACGCAGCATTCCACGGGAGTGAAGTTTTGGGTGTGACATGGGGGACTGTAAGAAGGGGGCATTGCATTATTAGCTAAAGAGACTATAGCTGCAGTAACAAGGGAGGATGTCTTGGAAGGCTCTTCCAAGACATCCTCCCTTGGAAGAGGAGCGATCCAAGGGTTGAGCTTAAAAATAAAAACGGGGCAATCACTTTTTTGGAATTGTACTAAGCCCTCCCAACAGAGGGAGCTAGAGGAGCAGATATATAGCCAAATCAGAGGTAAAAGAATAGTCATAATAACAGAGGATTTAAACTGGAATAGGGTTATATTAGTAGAGGATTTAAACTGTTGGTATTAACTGGAATCACTATTGTATTTGGCCAAGCCACAAATTAATATATTTGCTACTGACTGTCCCCTTTGCCAGTCATATCAGTTTAAATTAAAATGCACCCTCTTAAGTTAAACACCATCCTTGTTTGGACAGATAATGCCATTTCGTCACTGCTATTGGGTCAAAATCCTGGATTCCAGCACTCTGGAAGACCCATTACTAAACGTACTGTTGTAATTTAAGGGGAGGTACTGCTATCTTCTCAAGGCAGCTATAAATACGTAACATAAGGGAATTGCAAGCGTTGGAGAGACTAAGTGGGGCAGAGGGGTGGGTTGGATTAATTTTCAAGAGTTGGTGCAGGCATGGATGGGTTGAGTCTTTCTGTGCTGTACTATGTTATAATTGTGAATTGAGTTTCTGACAACATCCTCTCCCAACACCAATTACTTTGCCTTGTCTTGACAGGCATGTGCTGTCAAAAATTTATGTTCTTGTTACAGCATCCAGACTGGACTATTGTAATGCTGTATCCTAGCCTCTCCCTATCATAAACCTGCAGCTCTTGCAAAACTTTGCCTGGATACTATAGTCCATCAGCCTTGTATTTGCTGATTTTCTTTGGATCCTGCTTTCCAATCCTTCCAATTTAAAATTAATTTCATACCTTGCATTTCCTTACCTCTGAAACTTTATATCTTCATTTCTCCCCTCTTCCCCCACATTGCCCACATTTTTTTGCCAAGTGTCAACAAAATCCAAGGGATCCAGAATTTTTAAACCTGGGGTTTGATAGTATGATGCATTTATACTTCCTTGTCATAGCTAACTGACACACGAGCACTTGCTTCATGAGATTTCCCCAGAGCCTCATCTGGTCTATGCTTTAGAATTGCACTATAGCTTCAGAATTTGTGCCATCTGAAAAATTTGCAATGATAAAGTGGCAGGATAAATACACTCTAATTCTCTGCGCCTTTCTTTTAGGCGATATGTTAGTTTCTAAAGGAAGTAGATGTTTTCAGTATAATAAAAAGTAATTTTAGGATTGAAAAATTTTGTTGGCTACTGCTTGGTGTGCTAGTTTGGCTCCATAAATTTTATTATTAAGTATCGAGCCCTAATTTCTTGTGGTTATCTTGGTTATCATACAAGCTAACCATGCATATAACAAATCTTTAAGATTTTCTCTTCTATACTGTATGCATTTATCTTGGCAATAACTGTTTGCTAATATAGCTTTAACTTTTATTTAGGGCTCCTCATCTAGGAAGAGAACTGGTCTGCAAAGAGAGCAAAAAAACGTTCAAAGCTACGATAGCGATGAGCCAGGACTTTCCTCTGGGCATTGACTCGTAAGTAGCCCTGTATAGATATATTATTTCCTTGCAGATATGCTGCATGTGTAGAACAAATCCTTGAGTATCCAAAAACTTGAACTTTTGTACAGAGTATTGAACAGTAAATTTCAGATTAATATTTTACATAAACACAACTGATCTTATTTTGCTTGTTAACTTACTGCACAGTGTTCTAACTGGTAATCATTATTTGGTTGGAACACCATTTTTAGATTATAGCCTCAGTTAGTTGATTTTCCTAATCACTGAACAATAATGTAAAATAACTAATGTTTCTTTTCCCAACAGGGGATATTTTCCTACCAAAATGAACATCAATAATGTAATCATAGCCACTTGTCACTGTAATGGGTTATCATCTTGCTCCACACTGTATCAATTCGCGCCAAATGTCATTCAGCTATCACCCCTTTGTTCCCTGATCTGCATTGGCTTCCTGCCAAGCAAAATTCTGAGAGGATGATTTTAAATTCAAATCCATCCCTGACATCTCCTCCCCCAGCTCTAATCTCCTCTAATCCCCCAAACCTCCAAGATATCTGTTTATCTAATTCTAACCTCTTGAGCATCTTGATTTTTGATTGCTTTTCCATTGGTGTTTGACCCTAAACTCTGGAATGCCTTTGCTATACTTCCTTGCCTCAGTTAAGATGCTCCTCTGTTAAAACCTACTACTTTGACCATGCTTTTGGTTATTTAACCTAATATCTCAATGACTCTCATTTTGTTTTTATTATGCTTTTGGTGTGTTTTATTATGTTAAGGTGCTATATTAATGTAAGTTATAATTGGACATGCGAAATATTTAATTATGTAATTAACTTGTTCTCATCTCTGCAGGTGTCACCTGCACAGTAATATTAAAAAACGCGAAAGTCACAAAGAATCAATGCTTTTCCTGATCTTGTTGTGGTGACTCTATTCTGACCCCCTCATTTTTCGTTATCTACTGCTTTCTTACTGATAGGTTGCTGAATGTTTTAGAAGTCATAGCACCCTTCAAGCACTTTAATAAACTCAGAGAATTTGTTCAGATGAAGCTTCCACCAGGATTTCCTGTTAAACTAGGTAAGTAGTAAGATGGTGGTCAAATGATAGATCTGATAGGCCATGAGGATATAAATTGTTGTGGAATAGAACTATTCTAATAATCCACAGTGCGTTATGGATGCCCCATTTTAAGATGCCAGATATTTTTACCATATCTGTAATGTCATGTGACACAGCGTGAACTCAGGATTTTGTGTCCAAAAGATGTAGTAGATACACTCATGTAATGTCACAGTTTGATTTCTGCCATTGAGATGCTGTAAACTCATCAAAAATGTCATGGAAAAGCCTTGTTTACGTAAGGTAGTAAGACCATGGAAATTTGAGGCCGTGATCTCTAATTTTGCTTCACCAATGATTTGTCATAAGGACTTTAAATCAGCAAGTAGGGGAGAAGGGTAAAACTATGGGAAGTATAATTATAGGAAGCAGCAGGTTAACGTGGGGAGAAGGCTTCAATTACGAATTGCAAAAAAAAGTTGAGAGAAGAACTCGGGAGATATTATCAATGGAGCTGTTAGGATTCAAAAAGAAAGTATAAAAACTATCTAAATGCTTGCAGATTTTAAATAAGGTAAATGAGTTGAAATCATTGCAAATAAGCATGATTTATTGGCCATTTCAGAGACATGGTTGCAAGATGGTCATGACTGGGAGTTAAATATCCAGGGATATCAGACTATTCAGAAGGACTGACGGGGAATTAAGGGAAGTGGTGTAACTCTGATATTTAAGGATGACATCAGGGCGGTAGTGACAGATGATATAGGTTATACAGAGAAAAGCATTTGGGTAGAAATTAGAAATAGTAAAGAGAAAAAGTCACTGACAGGTGCAGTCTATAGGCTGCCAAATAATAACATCACGGGGCGAGCAATAAATAAGGAAATAACTGATGCATGTATAAATGGTACTGCAGTTTTCATGGGACACTTTCATCTACATGTCAATTGGTCAAGACAACCTAGAGGAGGAGTTCATAGAAACTATTGTGGATACATTCTTCAAACAGTGTGGAACCTATGAAAGAGCAAGCTATCCTGGATTGGTTTTGTGAAATGAGACAGGAATAGTTAATGATCTCACAGGCATTCTTTTGGAAGAAGCAATCACGTATGTTAGCAGTGGATGACTTTCAAAGCAATTTTTCACAGTGCTCAGCAAAATTATACACCAGTGATAAGAAAAGACTGTAGAAAAAGACATAATCAGCCATGGATATTTAAGGAAATAAAGGAGAGTAACAAATTTAAAGAAAATGTGTACAAAGTGGCAAAGACTAGTGGGGGAACAAGGAAATTGGGAAATCTTTAAAGGTCAACAGAGCCATGAGAAAGCTATAAAGGAAAGTAAGATGGCTTATGAGAGCAAACTAGCTCAGAATATAAAAACATAGCAAAGGTTCCCACAAATATAAAAAAAATGGCCAAGGTAAATGTTGGTCCTTTTTAGAGGATGAAAAGGGGGATTTAATAATGAGAAATGAGGAAGTGGCCAAGGCGTTGAACAGGTGATTTTCTGTCAGCCTTCACAGTGGAAGGCACAAATAACATGCTGAAAATTGATGAGAAGGCTATGGCGGGCGAGGACCTAGAAACAATCATTATCACTAAAGAAGCAATTTTAGGTAGACAAGTCTACTGGCCCTGATGGAATGCATCCCAGAGTACTACGGGATGGTAGGGGAAAATAGCAAATACACTTATGGTAATTTACCAAAACCTGCTGGACTCTGGGATGGTTCCAGCAGATTGGAAAACAGCAAATGTAACGTTTCAAAAAAGCAGGTAGACAAAAGTTGGGTAACTATAGACTGTTTGCTTAATTTCTGTTGTAGGGAAAATGCTTGAATCTATTATCAAGGAACAAATACTGAGACATCTTGATAGCAATTGTCCCATTGGGAAGACAAAGCATGAGGTCATGTTTAATTTAGTGGAATTCTTAAAAGATATTATGAGCATAGTGGGCAATGGGGAACAGGTGGTGTGGTGTTTCTGGATATCCAGAAGGCATTTGCGAAGGTGCCGCATAAAAGACTCGTACAGAAGATAAAGGTGCATGGCATTAAGGGTTAGCATGGATGGATGATTGGTTAACTAACAGACATCAAAGAGTAGGGATAAAACCGTGTTTTTCTAGTTGGCGATCAGTGACTAGTGATGTGCCTCAGGGATCCGGATTAAAACTACAGTTGTTTACAATTTACATACTTGATCCCCAACTCCAAATCAACTATGTGTCAAAGTTCACAGATGACACTAAGATGAGTGGTAGGGCAAAGTGTGCAGTGGGCCCAATGTCTGCAAAGGGATGTAAATTGTTCAAGTGGGCAAGAGTCTGGCAGATGGAGTACAATGTTGGTAAATGTAAGGTCATCCATTTTTGTAGGAATAACAGTAAAATTGACTATTATTTAAATGGTAAAAAATTGCAGCATGCTGTTGTGCAGAGGGACCTGGGTGTCCTTGTGCATGAATCGCAAAAACTTGTTTTACAGTGCAGCAGGTAATTAAGAAGGCAAACAAAATTTTGTCCTTCATTGTTAGAGGGGTGGAGTTTAAAAATAGGGAGGTTATGTTGCAGCTGTATAAGGTGCTGGTGAGGCCACACCTGGAGCACTGTGTACAGTTTTGGTGTCTCTACTTGAGAAAGAATACACTGGCACTGAAGGGGAGAAAGGAGATTCATGAGGTTGATTCTGGAGTTGAGCAAGTTGGCTTGTGAGGAAAGACTGAGTAGATTGTGACTATACTCATTGGAATTTAGAAGAATAAGGGGGCATCTTGTGGAAACATAGGATTATGAAGAGAATAGGCAAGTTGTTTCCTGGCGGGTAAAACCAGAACTAGGGGACATAGCCTCAAAATAAGGGAGAGCAGATTTAGGACTGAATTGAGGAGGAACTTCTATCCAAAGGGTTGTGAATGTATGAAATTCCCTGTCTGTGAACCTGATTGAATATTTTTAAGGCAAAGACAGATTTTTGAACAGTAAAAGAATTAAGGGTTGTGGTGAGCAGGCGAGTAAATGGAATTCAGTCCACGGAAAGATCAGCCATGGTCTTATTCAGTGGCGGAGCAGGCTTGAGGGGTCAAATGGCCTACTCCTGCTCCTAGTTCTTATGTTCCAATGTTCTTATCAGCACCTTCATCCATATTGTAAAATATCTAAATAAAATTCCTGAACAATGCAAAAATTTACCAGAGAACTCTGCTGTACATCAGGTGAACTGAAGTGAACTATATGTTGGAGTGAGATGAAGTAAAGTGAGAAGAGGTTAACAAAGATAAATTCTAGCATAGAGCTATTGAGCTGAATGGTCTGTTTCTATGCCTGAATGGCCTGTAACACTCTGAATAAACACTCTGCTGGGTTGAGGCAAAGCTTGAAATGGATAGCTAGCTGGTTTATTGACTGAAGGGACAGTTCAACAGTGGGAAGTTGTATTTTGTTATATACCCTGGGTTATGAAAATAACAAAACAACTTTATTTCTCAACTCTGGCAGAAAATTGAAGTTGTGTTTTCAGACGATGATGCCAGTGTCATGTAGATAAGAAATAGGATAGATCTTTAAAACAAAACTGCAAGGATTATTGGTATGGAAGTGGGGCATGAAGTCGTTACAGGTGATTTGCCGATCATGACTAGATAAGTAAGAATGGATTCAGTTGAATGCAGTCCCTTGTAACTAGATGAAAATAGGAGGGGAATTGGTGACAATGATGTGGTTATCTGTGTCAAAGGCTGCAGACTGAGAGACAATGATTAAGCATACTTTACTGTGGTCATTGTCATTTGTGACACTATCATTTGTGACACAATCGTGGGACAGAAACCAGTTTGGAGCTATACAAATCTGGCATTCCAATGAAAAATCTGCACTTGTTTAGGAGGTGAGAGCATGTTTGAGGATTTTGGAGAGGAAAGGGATGTTGAAGAAGTGGTAGTTTGCAGACACAAACAAGAAAAGATTAGTTTTGTTTTTGAAGTAGGAGCGATGATGACAGGTTTGAAAGTGAGAACAGGAATTAAGGAGTAGGACCTGTTAACATTGATTAACATGGGGATGAGCAAGCAAAATTGGGTGGTCAGTAATTTGGGGGGAATCGGACTCTGGGAGCAGAAGGCAGCTTATTCCTTTGTTGAAGGGACTTAAGAATATCTATCAGAGTTGGTGTCCTGAAGGAGGACGTATTTGTCCAGCTACAGTTTACATTACGTGAATAGGGTAGAACAGAATAAACCAAAAGAATAACAAATTGGATGCTGCCCTGAGCCATCTTAATTTTCGTGAGATTTGTCTCCCCTTTGAAGATCTGCACAAGTTTTCACACTGCAATTTGCCTGATTCCAGGCTGTTAAATCTAGCATTAGTTACAATTGTAAAAATTCGACTTGGCAATCCAGGCACAAATTCAATTTGTCATTGGTAAAGAAATTAGATTTTTTTTAACAAGGTATCTGTTTGTACATATGTATCAGATCCAACTTGCAATCTAATCAAGAATTATTCTCGAGAAAGTGAATGAAATTATAAAGGAATGTATCAGGCACATAGAACTTGGAATGCTGGTCATTCATCACCTGTATATTCTAGGAATAACGAAAAGAAGGGATGTTCTGCATGTATAGGACTAATGTGCATAATGCTAGTGGGGAATCCAGTGACTTCACAAGTAGACGCTTCCGGATCTCATTCATGCTGTTGAAATGTGTACGTGTCTAAGATTATCCAGAACAGAGGTCAGTTGCTTCCTTTCACAGTGTCAATGCACCAAATGGAATAGGAGAAATTGCTTGCTCAGCCCCTCATCAGAAAAACTACCCCATGCAGGAAAATATGTGGGCTGACGAATGGCTGATGGAATTTAATTTAGATAAATGCGAGGGAATGCATTTTGGTAGCCCGAACCACGGCAGGACTTACTCAATGGTAGGGCATTGGGGAGAGTTATAGAACAAAGGGATCTAACGGTACATGTTCAAAGCTCCTTGAAAGTGGAGTCACAGGTGGACAGTGGTGAAGAAGGCATTTGGCATGCTTGATTTCATTAGTCAGAACATTGAATACAGGAGTTAGGACATCTCGTTGATTTGTACATTGGTAAGGTCACATTTGGAATACTGTGTACAGTTCTTGTCACCCTATTATAGAAAGGATATTATTAAACTAGAAAGAGAAGAAAATATTTACTAGGATGCTACCAGGACTTGATGGTTTGGGTTATAAGGAGAGGCTGAATAGACTGGGACTTTATTCCCTGGAGCATAGGAGGCTGAGGGGTGATCTTATAGAGGTCTATAAAATAATGAGAGGCATGGACAAGGTAGATAGTCAATATCTTTTCCCAAAGGTAGGGGAGTCTAAAACTAGAGGGCATAGGTTTAAGGTGAGAAGGGAAAGATACAAAAGGATCCAGCGGGGCAATTTTTTCACAAAGCGTGGTGAGTGTCTGGAACAAGCTGCCAGAGGTGGTAGCGAAGGATGGTATTATTTTGTCTTTTGAAGTGTTTAGACAGTTACATGGGTAAGATGGGTGTAATGGGATATGGCCAAATGTGGGCAATTGGCACTTTTATTAGTGGTTTAAAAAAAGGGTTGGCATGGACAAGTTGGGCCAAAGGGCTTATTTCCATGCTGTAAACCTCTGACTCCACATAATTGTATTTTCCTCCACTCTGTTTAAACCAGTATTTTGTCCACTGCTAACATGCTCGTTTAAAAAGACATCAAGTTTTACGAAAGACTTTATTTGTATATAAAATAATGATGTGGTCATAATTAAATTGTCATTAAGAAAATTTAATACTTGCCATACATTTCTATCTGGGGCATTTTACAGCAATTAACTTCTTACTAGTGTATGATTGACCTGCATTAATCTGCTTGTATCTCCTGTTTAGACATACCTGTGTTTCCAACCATCACTGCCACTGTGACATTTCAGGAATTCCGATATGACGGGTTTAATGACTCTATCTTCAGTATTCCAAGTGACTATAGCGAAGACCCGAGCCGATTCCCTGAACTTTGATTTGGCTGTCTGGTTATTATGGGACTAAGAAGAGAATGTTAGGTGCTGTGTGTTCTTTTATTCTCCATCTAAAAGTTTGACTTTGTTCTTCCTTTGGTGATGCAAAGACATCATTTGGAGAAACTCTGGAACATTCCTAAATGGAAGAATGGAAAGTCTTACAAGAAATAGACTATACAGCTTTTTGCCTTTGATTTGGACAAAATCCCTTTATTAAATTCCTGACCTTCAATTCAAGATGTTCTATTTGTAAAATAATCCATTTAAGAACTTCAACTTTTTTCATGAAAATGTACATACATATATCAATGATTAAATAATTTGGTTGCTAGAAAATTAGAAGGAAGGTATTTTGCTGTAATTCGCCTTCAAGTAATTGGCTAAATGAAAAGATATTTGTTTGCAAACCAATTAATTACTAAAAAGCCAAATTGCCTGTTATTTTTTTCTAGAATTGGTATGCTGTTACTATTTTGATATTTATTTGTACCTCCTATTTTTGGGTACTCATTCACAGTGTCTTAATATTTTTAAAACACTATTTTATTAGTGCTATATTTAGTTTTGCAAGTCTTGACAAAGAGAAGCTCGGTTCTGAAAAAGTAACCTACACACCTACATAAGTGCAGGACGCAACATTAATTTTGCTGACTGTGGATATTCAGAAAGGTAAAGGTTAATGTTCTAAAATTTCAAGTTAAGTTAAATCTTGCGTTTTAATTAGCATTACATGATTCTAAAAGGGAAATGTAGTTTCTTTGATCGTAATTGAAAAATTACTGTATAAACATGATTGTGCATACGCAGTTATCAGCAAGGTTTCAAAGTGGTGATACTGATAATGGGATATTAGAAATATTCCATTGCTTCAACTGGAATTGCATGGAACTTCCAGTAAGACCTTGAGGTCTGTTTGGCTGTAGTGTAGTACTGCATTGTTTAGCCATGCCTGATGATGATTTAACCCTCCTATGTGGTGAGAAGACAAGCGACCAAAAGTGGCCAGTCAGTTCCCGTTGAATACGATGATGATTCCTTACCTTTTCCACTTGGGAAAGACTTGTTCTTTGTGTCAAATAAACAGCTCGACTGCAGCTGATGTAAACATTGTCACACTCAGAATTCACAATCTACATAGTTTGAAAGTATTTTTTGTACAAAAAAGTTTAAAAAGAACTAATATAATATTCCCAAAAACATTTTGGAACACTGTTCATAAAGCAGTAGCTTTTTGGTGAACAGAATTGTTCCAATGTAATGAATGCACTGTATATAACCACACAAATTTTTCTTTCAGAAAATAAAATCCTACTTTTTTTAACTTTAATGCTTGTATAACCATGTTTAAAGTCAAAGTAGGACTATCCAAGTGAGAACTGTCTGAAGGCTACCTCACTCGTGGAACAGAGTAATGTGACTCGCATATAGCCCGAGTTACAGGACATTTCTTGTAATTAATTTAACTCTTGCTCATGACTGCTGACTCTTGAGATATGCAATTTCTTTCAAATCTTGAGGATCACTAGTTAAGCATAAGAAGTTTTAATCTCTAAAGATTATATAAAATTAACATTTCACAAATTATTGGAAACTTTCCTCTAAGCCAATGAAAATGGAAGCATGAAGCATTGAATAGGGATGTCATGATATGAAAGTGTTAAATTGGATAATTAGAGTTTAAAAGAAATGTATCTTATAAATGTATCAATATCTTGTGGTATTGGTATGATGAAAAACTAGCGTTGTTTACCAAATGTGCTTTGTACAAATAAATATAGTTCAAAACCCAGCGCATTTGTGCTTGCTTTCTTTACATTGTTTTTAGGAATTTTATAAAAACTCAAATTTAGCATAAAATTAGTAACCATTGTTACTATTAAAGACTTGTTCAAATTATTCAGTTGATTCATTTTGATTGTGATTTTCATTTAAGTCAAATTGTATTTTCCTATTTGTATTTACCATTAAAAATAATATAATTAGACTTACTTGTTGCTGCTTTTTACTTGTCAGAGTGGTTGACCTCATTTATATGCATAATTGGTCATCCCACTGATGTATTGGTCTCGGCCATGTTACTGCAGAGACTCACGAGTAGATGACATCATGACTTGTGAATATGACAATACAAAATCACAATTTGACTAATCACATGCACCAATTCATAGACATCTCAAAGTCCTTATGCTCTTTTTAAAATGTATCAGGCTGGGATATCTTGTGTGACAGAGTAGATTTGACTTTGATTTCTCTCCTTCTAGTTTCTATCAGCCAGATTTGTTTGGGGGCATTGGAAGTAGGGTCTGAAAGAATATGTTGGAGGTGTTGAGAGATGAACACATGGGACTGTCATATGCACATGCATTTGAATTGGGAATTGATGAGGACCAGATGACAAAGTAAAATTATTTTGTCAATATTTTGCTGGCATTAGCCACTGCTATGGTTATGATGAGATCCAATAGATTATCTTTAGTTTTTAATTTTAGAACTTGTCCATTGCAATATTACAATCTCTGTAGCATTTTAAGTTATTCCTGGCTTTAAGTATGTTGAGTATTGATTTGAAGATTGTAAAGACATCTGATATCTGCGTGGACTTTATTAAGGCCTTTGACAAAGTCCCTCATTGGCAGATTAGTACAGAAGGTGAAGTCACACAGGATCAGGGTGAGCTGGCAAGATGGATACAGAATTGGCTTGGTCATAGAAAACAGAGGGTAGCAGTGGAAGGGTGTGTTTCTGAATGGAGGGCTGTGACACAGTGGTATTCCTGAAGGATCAGTGGGACCGATTTGGAGGAAAGTGTAACTGGTTTGATGAGTAAATTTGCAGACAACACAAAGGTTGGTAGAATTGTGGATATTGATGAGGACTGTTAGAGGATACAACAGCATACAGATCGGCTGGAGACTTAGGAGAGATGGCAGGCGGAGTTTAATGCAGACAAGTGAGGTAATGCATTTTGAAAGATCTAATACAGATGGGAAATGTACAGTAAATGGCAGAACCCTTGAGTATTGATAGGCAGAGGGATCTGGGTGTACGAGTACACGGATCACTGGAAGTGGCAATGCAGGTGGAAAATAGAACATTACAGCGCAGAACAGGCCCTTTGGCCCACGATGTTGCGCTGACCAGTTAAAAAGCAATGACCCTCCAACCTAAACCAATCCCTTTCCATCCATAAACCTATCCACGGATCTCTTAAACGCCCCCAAACTAGGTGCATTTACAACTGCAGCAGGCAGGGCATTCCAATCCCTCACCACCCTCTGGGTAAAGAACCTACCTCTGACATCCGTCCTATAACTACCACCCCTTAATTTAAAGCTATGCCCCCTCGTGCTAGCTTTCTCCATCCAAGGAAAAAGGCTATCACTGTCCACCCTCTCTCAACCTCTAATCATCTTGTATGTTTCAATAAGGTCCCCTCTTAGCCGCCTTCTTTCTAACGAAAACAACCTCAAATCCCTCAGTCTCTCCTCATAGCACCTCCCCTCCATACCAGGCAACATCCTGGTAAACCTCCTCTGCACTCTCTCCAAAGCCTCCACATCCTTCCTATAATGTGGGGACTAGAACTGCACACAATACTCCAAGTGCGGCCACACCAGAGTTTTGTACAGTTGCAACATGACGCTGCGGCTCCTAAATTCAATCCCCCTACCAATAAACGCCAAGACATCGTATGCCTTCCTAACAACCTTATCTACTTGATTCCCAACTTTCAGGGATCTATGTACACATACACCTAGATCCCTCTGTTCATCCACACTATTCAGAGTCCTACCGTTAGCCCTATACTCTACACATCTGTTATTCCTGCCAAAGTGAATTACCTCACTTTTCTGCATTAAACTCCATCCGCCACCTCTTGGCCCAGCTCTGCAACTTGTCCAAGTCTCCCTGTAAACTATGACACCCTTCCTCACTATCTACCACACCTCTGACTTTGGTGTCATCAGCAAATTTACTAATCCACCCAACTATACTCTCATCCAGATGATTTATAAAAATTACAAACAGCAGTGGCCCCAAAACAGATCCCTGAGGCACACCACTTGTAACTGAACTCCATGACGAATACTTACCACCAACCACCACTCTCTGTCTCCTATCTGCTAGCCAATTCCTGATCCAATTACCTAAATCACCCTCAATCCCATACATCTGCATTTTCTGCAGAAGCCTTCCATGGTGAACCTTATCAAACGCCTTACTAAAGTCCATATATATGTCAACTGCCTTACCCCCATCCACCTCTGGTCACTTTCTCAAAAAACTCAATAAGGTTAGTAAGGCACGACCTACCCTCCACAAAACCATGCTATCTCCAATCAATTCATTACTCTCTAAGTAACTATAAATCCTATCCCTAATAATTTTTTCTAAAACCTTGCCCACAACAGAAGACTCACCGGTCTATAATTCCCAGGGAAGTCTCTGTTCCCCTTCTTAAGCAATGGGACAACATTCGCTATCCTCCAATCTTCTGGCACTATACCTGTGACCAATGACGACCTGAAGATCAGAGCCAGAGGCTCTGCAATCGCCTCTCTTGCCTCCCAGAGAATCCTAGGGTAAATCCCATCTGGCCCAGGGGACTTATCTATTTTCAAACCCTCAAGAATATCTAGCACATCCTCCTTATCAACTGCAATACTGTCCAGTTTACAACCCTGTAACCCAGTGTTCTCCACAGCTACATTTATGTCCCCCTGCGTGAATACTGAAGAGAAATATTGGTTCAATGCCTCTCCAATCTCTTCGGGTTCCACACATAACTTCCCACTGCTGTCTCTAACTGGCCCTAATCTTGCCCTAACCAATCTTCTGTTCTTAACATATCTATAGAACGCCTTAGGATTCTCCTTAATCCTATCAGCCAAAGTCTTCTCATGTCCTCTTTTAGTCCTTCTTAACTCACTCTTTAACTCCCTCTTAGCCAATCTAAAGCTTTCTAGTGCACTACCTGAGCCCTCAAGTCTCATCCGGACATAAGCCTCCTTTTCCTTTTTAACCAGCGAATCAACTTTTTTAGTGCACCACGGTTCCTTAGCTCGACCATTTCCTCCTTGCCTGACAGGGACATACATATCAAGGACTTGCAGTAGCTGCTCCTTGAAGAAACTCCACATTTCGGACGTTCCCAGACCCTGTAGTCTCCTAGTCCAACCTATGCTTCCTAATTCTCTCCTAATAGGCTCATAATTACCCTTCCCCCAGCTAAAACTACTGACCCGAGGTTCATGCCTATCCCTTTCCATCACTAAGGTGAACATAACCGAATTGTGGTCACGATCACCAAAATGCACACCAACTTCCAAGTCTAGCACCTGGTCTGGTAGTCAAAAAGGCATATGCCATGCTTGCCTTATTTGGCCAGGGCATTGAGCTTAAAAATTGGAAAGTCACGTTGCTGCTTTATTGAACCTTGGGCCATACTTAGGATATAGTGTTTAATCCTGGTCACCACCCTACCAGAAGGATGTGAAGGCTTTGGAGAGGATACAGAAAAGATTTATCAGGGTGTTGCTTGGTATGGAGGGCATTAGCTATGAGGAGAGGTTAGAGAAACCTGGTTTGTTCTCAATGGAATGACGAGATTGTGGGGCAAACTGATAGAAGTCTACGAGATTGAGGGGCATGGACAGGGTGGATAGAAGCTTTTTCCCCAGGGTGAAAGAGTCAATTACTAGGGGGCACAGGTTTAAGGTGTGAGAGGCAAAACTTAAAGGCGATGTACAAGGTATGTTTTTTTCATACAGGATGGTGGGTGCTTGAAACACTCTGCCAGAGAAGATAGTGGAAGCAGATACAATAGTGACTTTTGAGACATCTTGATAAATCCGGGAAAGGGATGGGAAAGAGGGATATGGTCCCTGAAATTATAGTAGGTATTAGTTCAGGCAGGCTGCATGGTTGGTGCAGGCTTGGAGGGCTGGTTCCTGTAATTTTCTTTGTATTTCTGCTGTCCATTCAACATTGTGGGTTAGTTGATGAGTTTTGCAAAACTATTGAGATATTTCTGATGCAGTTAATAAATTCCACAAAGGGAAATGTATTGCCATATGTCAATAAAAAGCAAAAGATGTTTACAGGCCACAGTAGAACTTCCTTCTAGGTTACTTGTAATATTGTCTGGTTTGATTAACTGCAAATATTTTCTGTAAGTTTTTGAAAATATCAAAACTGAACCAATAACATACAGATTTTTTAGTAATGTTTTCTTGGAATAAACATGCTTTATTTTCAGCAAAGGAGGATTTAAAAATAGTTACTGTAATTGTGGTAAATAATCAGCCTATCCACCAGAAGTATTTATTTAGAGTTTAGTTTGTAGTTTTAATTTGAATTAAATGGTATGGTTATAGAATTCGTAGTATGTTATGTTAGCCAGCCTGTTCCTAATAGGCTGTCTTATCTGATCAGGTACCTATATCCCTTTTTGTTCTCCAGAAATCAGTCTAAGTGACTCACTTTCTTTCACTCCACAAGTCCATTATCCTGCAGTTGAAAATTTCTGTCCTATTCCTGAGATCTGTTTTTAATTTTTGTGACATTGAACCCTTTACTTTTCATTAGATCAACTTTTTATCAATCTTTCATACTGTTAATGTTCAATTAGATCATGTTTTTCAGAGTGTTGCTTGTATCTTTTCTAGTTTATAATTCACATTTTAAAATTTAACTTTTAGCTTTAAGAGGTTAGAGTAAATTAAACTTTGAGAAACTGGTTGTATCCTGAAGTGAATGTAATTCACAATAACCATTATAATTAAAAGTTACAGCAAAGCACAGTGGTTAGCACTGCTGCCTTACAGTACCAGGAACCTGGGTTCAATTCCAGCCTTGGGTGACTGGGGAGTTTTCATATTTTCCCTATGCTCCGGTTTCCTCCCACAGTCCAAAAATGTGCATGTTAGATGGGTTGACCATGCTAAGTTGATCCTTAGTGTCCAAAGATGTGTAGGTTAGAGATATTTTAAGGGAACTATTGGGAGTAGGGAGTAAAAAATAGAACTGAGTTTACCATGTAAGTAATTATAAGCTAAAGTCTTTAACTTGGTGTTTTGTTTCATTTTTATATACAATAGTGTTTTCTTTTAGTGGGGTGTTCAGATTTCTTTAATTCCTAACAAGATTGTAATAAAAGATCAAGACATCTTAATTCCATTTATCTTCTTACATAATTTTGTTGCATCCAATAGTGTGGATCCAAACTGCTTTACTGTTTACCTTTTCTGCTTCTCCAGATGCTGATGCAATGCTTGCCCATTTCAGGTCTTCGTCAGATGTCCCTTTATTTGAGAATGAAGTCTACTCGGTGACAAATTTCTGCTATGTCTCCATAGGTGAATAAACAAGTCAATTCTCTACCCTCTGCTCTTGGGCATATGGACCAGCATATCTCATAGTGGGATTTCAGAGTGCAGGATTTGCTTCATTTTCTTCCCTTCTCAGCTACTGTTCTGCCTCATTAGGATTCAAAGCTTCTCCCAGTCATTAATGTCAATGCTATCATGCTTCAAGAACAGCTTCAGAGTGTCCTTGAAATTTTCTTTGTCGTTAAAGCATTAACCATTTGTGTTGTGAGAACATGACTGGGTAAATGAGTATCAAAGTTGATTTTGCAGGTTTGCTTGTGGAACTGGCTTCAAGAAGTGTGCAATAGCATGATGGTCCTCCCATTCAATCTGGAGAATGCAGTGGAGGTACGCTGATGTAAGTTCTCTCACTCTTGTGTCACTGATGCACAATCCAGGTCTCAAGTACAAGAGTGACGACAACTGCTCTGTACACTCGGATTTGTAAAGGTCGATGCTGAGTTTGTTTTCCTTTTGTGGGAAAACGAAGGACCAGAGATAAAGGAGTTACCCGTATAAGACACATGAGAATTTTTTTTAATTGGAGGGTAGTGAATCTGTAGAGGCTGGGTCACTTAAGTATATTTGTTTGAGACTGAGATTGAGTAAGGGACTTGAGGGTCATGGAATAAGATGAGAAAGTGCAGTTGAGCATTATCAAATCAATCATGATCTCACTGAATGGCAGAGCAGACCTGATGGACCAAATGCTCTACATCTTATGGTCTTTGTCAGGTGGCTGCCAAAGCAGGGTAAATGTTCAACAGATTCCAGAGTGTGTCACCTTTAGTCAAATATTCTACCTGTTATTGTTAATCAAGCCTGGGTTGATAAGAGTTTGATTTCACACAGTTGTTTATTGGAGGAATTCTTCAGTCAGTGTAGGGGTGTTTGTGAGCCATTTGACTGTTTGTTAGTTGTCCCATCAGTAGTGATTGACCCATAGACTTTAGTCTACAGATGCTCCTGGTGGTTTGCATGCTGCAATGGTCAGCATAGTATTGGATCTCTTGGGTTTTCTCCTCCCACTGTGTTCTTCATCTTTCAGATTTGGCCTTGGACATCAGCCTAGAGGTGTTGGAATGTTAGTATTTTCTTGACTTGTGACTGTGGGTCATTCTGCCAGGCAATGAATGATGCAAATCTTGCTAATTATTTCCACCAAAACATCCTTGGGATTTGTGCACTTAAAAATAAAATTATGTTCCACAGAGGTACAGACCAGAAATCAAACAGTATTTTTAAACTGACACAGATCAAGTAGCATTGAATAAACCTGTATTGAACTATTTGCAGGGTTGCTTGAGTTTACATCAGGAATCAGTTAATATTTCTCAAAATATAGTTTATTCATAACTTGTAAAGGTGTATTACATAGCTGTGAAATATATGCAATATCAAATTAATTTCAAACAATAGGTGGTATTGAGTTATCTCACCACTTACAAGTTATATTTACTATATACATTTTCATGTCATTGCTCAAGTGCTATAGTACCACCCCTAGGACAAATTAATGATTGTTGGTGAATCTGTGGTCAGCCCCCTGTTGCTCCTGCACAGTGGCATTGCTATGACGCAGCAGGTCCCAATGAAAGACCAGGGTAAGATATAATACTTGAGACAAATTACAAATAGACACATGGGGTGGGATTTTCCAGCCATGCTTACCCCATATAGTCAAATTTCCACCCAAGGTCAATGGACCTTTGTATGGTCTATCCCCGTCCATCATGATTCCTGTGGTAGGAAGGAGAGGAAAATTCTGCCCATGATCTTTGTCTCAACATTCATAGTTTCAATCAAATGTGTGTGGCTTGTGGTGATTATCTCTCCTTTATCCATCTAAATGGTAATAGCACACAGAACATTACAGTGCAGTACATGCCCTTTGGCCCTCAATGTTGCACCAACCTGTGAAACCAACCTAAAGCCTCTCTAACCTACTCTAGTCCAATATCATCCATATGTTTATCCAATGACCATTTAAATGCCCTTAATGTTGGTGAGTCCATTACTGTTGCAGGTAGGGCATTCTGTGCCCTTACTACTGAGTAAAGAACCTACCTCTGCGATTTGTCCTATAGCTATCACCCCTCAATTTAAAGCTACGTCCCCTTGTGCTAGCCATCACCATCCAAGGAAAAAGACTCTCACTGTCCACCCTATCTAATCCTCTGATCATCATGTATGCCTCAATTAAGTCACCTCTTAACCACCTTCTCTCTAATGAAAACAGCCTCATGTCCCTCAGCCTTTCCTCATAAGACCATCCCACCATACCAGGCAACGTCCTGGTAAATCTCCTCTACACCCTTTGCAGCACTTCCACATCCATCCTATAATGTGGTGACCAGAACTGTATGCAATACTCCAAGTGTGGCTGCACCAGAGTTTTCTACAATTGCAACATGACCTCATGGCTCTGAAATTCAATCCCTCTACCAATAAAAGCTAACACACCATATGCCAACTTTCAGGGATCTACGCATATGGACACAGATCTCTCTGCTCATCCACACTACCAAATATTTTACCATTATTCCAGAACTCTATTCCTGTTAACTCCTTCCAAAGCGAATCACCTCACACTTTTCCACATTAAACTCCATTTGTCACCTCTCAGCCCAGCCCTGCAGCTTATCTATGTCTCTCTGTAACCTGCAACATCCTTCCACACTCATCTGTAAATTTGCTAACCTATCCTTCTATGCCCTCATCCAGGTCATTTATAAAACTGACCAACAACAGTGGCCCCAAAACAGATCCTTGCAGTACACCACTAGTAAGTGCCAAGATGAACATTTTCTATCAACCACCACCCTCTCTTTTTACAGCTAGCCAATTTCTGATCCAAACTGCTAAATCATCCTCAATTCCATGCCTCTGTATTTTCTGCAATAGCTTACCATGGGGAACCTTATCAAACGCTTTACTGAAATCCAAATACACCACATCCACTGCTTTACCCTCATCCACCTCTTTGGTCACCTTCTCAAAGAACTCAAAAGGTTTGTGAGGCACAATATATCCCTAATCAAATTATTCCTTTCTAGAGGATTATATATCCTCTCTTATAATCCTTTCCAAAACTTAGACCAGTGAGTCTTTCTTCTGTTGTGGGCAATAATTACCAGGGTTGTCTCTACTCACCTTCTTGAACAAGGGGACAACATTTGCACTGGCACTATTCCTGTAGACAATGACGAGCTAAAGATCAAAGCCAAAGGCTCTGCAATCTCCTCCCTAGCCTCCCAGAGAATCCTACTATAAATCCCATCCAGCCCAGCGGACTTAGCAATTCTGCAAAGTGTGAAAATAGATAATACCTCCTCCTTAGGTACCTCAATCCCATCTAGTCTAATAGCCTGTATCTGAGTATTCTCCTTGACAACATTGTCTTTTTCCTGTGTGAATACTGATGAAAAATATTCATTTAATGCCTCTATCTCTTTGGACTCCACATACAACTTCCCACTACTGTCCTTGACTGGTCCTAATCTTACCTAGTCATTCTTTTATTCCCGACATACCTGTAGAAAGCTTTAGGGTTTTCCTTGATCCTACCTACCAAAGACTTCTCATGTCCCCTCCTGGCTCACTTGTAACTCTCAAGCACCCTAACTGAGCCTTTATGTCTCATTTTGACATAAGTCTCCTTCTTCCTCTTCACAAGAGATTCAACTTCTTTAGTAAACCATGGTTCCCTCGCTCAATCACTTCCTGCCCCCCTGACAGGTACATACTTATCAAGGGTATGCAGTAGCTGTTCCTTGAACAAGCTCCACATTTTCTTTCTACATCCTGTGCATTCTAAATCTTGCCTAATTGCATCATAATTTCCTTTCCCCCAGCTGTAACTCTTGCCCTGTGGTATATACCTATCCCTTTCCATCACTATGGTAAACGTAACCAAATTGTGGTCACTATCATCAAAGTGCTCACCTATCTCCAAATCTAACACCTAGCCTGGTTCATTACCCAGTACCAAATCCAATGTGGCCTCACCTCTTGTTGGCCTATCTACATACTGTGTCAGGAAACCCTCCTGCACATATTAGACAAAAACTGACCTACCTAAAGTACCCAAACTATAGCGTTTCCAGTCAATATTTGTAAAGTTAAAGTCCCCCATAACAACTACCCTGTTACTTTCACTCCTACCCAGAATCATCTTTGCAATCCTCTAACTTCAGCCCCTACTACCTCAGCCGAGTCCTCAAATATCCTTTCTGCCACTGTAATACTGTCCTTGATTAACAATGTCACCCCTCCCCCTCTTTCACCACCTTCCCTGACCTTACATCTAAATCCTGGAACCTGCAGCAACCATTCCTGTCCCTGCCCTATCCATGTCTACAAAATGGCCACAACATTGAAGTCCCAGGGAACAACCTATGCTGCAAGTTCACCCACCTTAGTCTGGATGCTTCTGACATTGAAGTAGACACACTTCAAACTACCATCCTGCCTGCCAGTACACTCCTCTGACCTTGAAACCTTATTCATGACCTCACTACTCTCAGCTTTCTGTACACTGGAGCTACAAATCAAGTTCCCATCCCCCTGCTGAATTAGTTTAAACCCTCCCAAACGGCATTAGCAAATCCCCTCCCTCACCCCCAAGGATATTGGTACCCTTCCGGTTCAGATGTAGACCATCCTGTTTATAAAGATCCCATCTACCCCAGAATGAACTCCCATTATCCAAGTATCTGAATTCCTCCCCCCTCCCGCACCATCCCTGTAGCCATGTGTTCAGCTGCTCTCTTGCCCTATTCCTCGCCTCGTTAGCACGTGGCACGGGTAACAAACCAGAGCTTTAAGCTTCCACCCTAACTACCCATCCCTTTTCCTACCTATGTCTTTGGTGCCTACGTGGACCATGACTTGGGACTGGCCCACTCCCCCTTAAGGATTCCAAAAACACAATCCAAGACATCCTGGCATCTGGAAGGCAACACACCAACTGCAAGTCTCTCTCGTTCCCACAGAATCTTCCGTCACCCTAACTATGGAGTCCCCAGCGACTAATGCTCTACTCCTCTTCCCACACCCCCCATCTTCCCTTCAGAGCAACAGGGACAGACTCTATGCCAGAGACCTATACCTCATGGCTTACCTCTAGTAAGTCATCCCCCGAACAGTATCCAAAACTGTATACTTGTTATACAGAGGAACAGCCACAGGCGATCGTTGCACTGACTACTGCTTACCCTTTCTAACAGTCATCCAAGTACTTTCATTTCTAGGAGTAACTATCCCCCTTTAGCTTTTATCTATAACCGTCTCTGCCTCCCAAATGATCGCGTTCATCCAGTTCCAGCTCCAGATCCTTAGCATGGTCTTCAAGGAGCTGAAATTGGATGCACTTTCTGCAGGTGTACTCAACTGAGACACTAATGGTGTCCCTCACCTCAAACATACATAAGAACATAAGAAATAGGAGCAGGAGTAGGCCATCTAGCCCTTCGAGCCTGCCCCGTCATTCAATAAGATCATGGCTGATCTGTCATGGCTCAGTTCCACATTCCCGCCCTCTCCCTATAACCCTTAATCCCCTCTCTTATCAAAAACCCATCAACCCGCGTCTTTAGCGAGGTAGCCTCCACCACTTCAACGGGCAGAGAATTCCAGAGATTCACCACCCTTTGAGTGAAGAAGTTCCTCCTCAACTCTGTTCTAAACTGCCCCCCCTTTATCTTGAGGCTGTGCCCCCTAGTCCTACTATCCTTTCTGAGCGGGAAGAGTCTCTCCACCTCTATCCTATCCATCCCATTCATCATCTTATACGTCTCAATGAGATCTCCCCTCATTCTTCTAAACTCTAACGAGTACAAGCCTAGTTTATTCAGCCTCTCCTCATAGCTCAACCCCCTCAACTCCGGCATCAGCCTAGTAAACCTCCTCTGCACTCCCTCCAAGGCCAAAATATCCTTGCGTAAGTACGGCGACCAAAACATCCCACAGGAGGAACACAGGACTTCATTCTGTAAACATAGATTAGTGAATCTGTGCTCCATGGTGAATTGCACTTGGAAAAGGATACAGATTGTATGCTATAGTGGGTTAGCCATGGCTGCCACACTAGATGAGAAATGAGGGGATTAAAAAATCCTCCTTGACTGTTTCCTTGCTATTCTATCAATACCAGAAATGGTAGATATCACACCATAGTCCCTGTGAAGGTCATGTCCTGTCTATACAGAGCACCCTCTGTATGTGGCATGACCAATATGCTCTGCGATAAATTCCAAACACTTAGATGAGCTTCAATAAAGGTACTGTGAGGCACTAGCAGAATTGTATTCCAGTTTCATATGTCCAGTTAAGTCAATACAGGAGAGTTGCCAAGAAAAGCACCATCTTTGCTGATAAAGCTCAGTAATTGTCATAGATCTTTACAGCACAGAGGTCCTTTGGCCATCAAGCATCTAAAATAATCCCATTTTCCAGCACTTGCTCCATAGCTATGTATGCTGGCACAAGCGTTCATTTAAATGCTGTGAGGGTTCCTGCCTCCAACATCCATTCAGAGTTTCATATTCCCACCACCTTTGGTGAAAAGTTTTTCCTCTAAATCTATGCCCCTGGTTTATTGACCCCTCTTCTGAAAAAGTTTCCATTTACATCCCTCAATTTTGTACACCTCAATCATGTTCCCCTCTGCTTGAAGAAAATCAATCCTAGTTCATTGCGGAAGACAAACCTAAATTGTATATAACCATCTTCCGAAGTAGAAATGTCAGTCTTCAGCCAATTTTTTTGATCTATGTGATAAATTCCTTATGGCACTGGACACTGCAAAGGCCCCAACAGTAGTAATGAAGATTTGTGCTCTAAAGCTAACCACACTCCTATCCAAGTTGTTCCAGTACAACTACACCACTGATGTCGATTCAATAACATGGTAAATAGCCCAGGTATATTGTGTCCACAAAAGGCAGAACAAATCCAACCTGGCCACTTACCACCCATCAGTCTAGTCTCCATCATGAGTGTAGTGATAGAAAATATTAGCTGTACTATAAAAGGCATTTACTTACCAATAATCTGCTCACTAATGTTCAGTTTAGGTTTCAGCAAAACTTGAAGAGCATTGAATTCGAGAGAGTCATTTTCTTGACATCAAAGAGCTGGGGGCTGAAATCAAACTTAGCACAACAGGACAGTTTTGGTTATTGGAAGTTAATTATCTCACCCCTAGGATTTCGCTGCAAGAGGTATTCAGAAGTGTCCTAGGCCCAAACATCTTCCCTCCATCTAAAAGGTCAGAAGGGGGGATATTTCCTGATTATTATACAGTGCTCAATTCTATTTACAAGTCATTAAGTTAGTCCATGCATTAAGAATTTAACTTTAGTGCCACCCAAGTTCCAGGCAGTGACCATCAACAAAGAATCTAACCATCTCCCTTTGACAGCCAATTGCATTCTCATCAGGGAGATGTGCAGGGGAAGTTCTTCAAATGGTGGGTACCTGGAATTCACTGCCAGAGGTGGTGGGCATAGGTACATGAGCAACATTTAAGAGGCATCTGAATGGGTTCATCAGTAGGGAGGGAGGAGTGATACACACCAAATAAGGGCAGATTTTTAAGCTGACAATTGGAAGACTTGGAGGGCCAAAGGGCCTGTTCCTATGCTGTATTTTTTTATTCTAGCAATGAGTTAGCACTGACTGGAAACTGAAATGGACAAGGCACATAAATACCAATGTCTCAGAGGTCAGAAGCAGGTAATTCTGTGACGGTGTGCAGGTTTGAGTTATACATCCTTCTGGCAATGTCATGGTTTATCATAGCTCAGCTGCTCATCATGGTGACAGCATTTGCCTTCCGAGAGCAAGTTTTGTGTAGCATTACAAAGAACAACACAGCACGGGAAACAGGCCCTTTGGCCCAACGAGCCTGTGCCACCATTTTAACATCGACTGCCCTCCTCTACCCATGACCTTTGTCCTTAAATTAGTCTTCCCTCAATCTTCCCCAATAGGCGTAGACAATTTGTTCCACCAGTCAGCCTAAGAGCATGTTTTTGGGGTGTAGGAGGAAACCAGAGCACCTGGAGAAAACACACACAATCACAGGGAGAATGTGCAAAATCCCACAGACACTGGCCCAAAACCATGTATCTGCACAGCAAACAGCGATAGTCACTAAGCTGTCATGTTGCCCGTCAGATGGTCCAGTTTAAGCGTACACTAACAACATGAAGCACTAGGCAACTCTTGAAGCAACATTCAAGAGCAGCCCTTGCATGATTAGGGTATCTGCTCTGCGTAATTAACTGTTGTATCACAATTCATGTATTTGCATGCTGAGTAAGTGTGCATGGTTTGCATACCAGTCACATGGTTAGATAGTCCACATCATGCATTATTCATCCTTTGGTTTACCATAATAGTGCAAATTCAGTTACAGAACTAAGGCATTGATATATGCCATGATAGTAGGCTTGGACTTGTACAACTTTCTGTAATTGACCACACACCAGTTGGAAATTGAGGGAATGGAAACCCATTCAGTTCCAGCATGAGTCAGTTGACATTTAGTACCTGCAATGTACACATGTCCAAAAGACCTGCTGGTTAGGTGCATTAGCCATTCTAAATTCTCCACCAGTGTGGCAACTAGATGATTTTTGCAGTAACTTCATTGCAGTGTTAATGTAAGCCTACCTGACACTAAAACTTTAAACATGGTCAACAGCAACCTGCACAATATTGGCAAAGTCATCTTCCTCTAAGAGAATGAAATATTTGGAGACACTCATTGACTGACTGAGGACAACAAACTGCAAAATGTTGCAAATATTGCCAGCCTCATAGCCTGTAGTCCTTATCACAACTGCAGCATGTGGCAGATTTTAAAACAGTATCCATATAGTTCCTTACAAGACTGCACCCTGAGCAGAAATTCTATTGGGTGCCCTTCTCTCCCTCTGCCAACAGCTTTACCTACTTGCATATCCTAAGTCTTTAAGTTATATAGAAAGTGTTCAGCTAGTGAGGTTTAGATGATGCATTAGCTGGAGTTGAGCTAAAATAGCACCATTTGCATTGAATCAACATTGCCAGGTGACCTATCACTGCAAAAACACACCCTAACCAATATGATGCACAACTCTTCATGCTCCAAATAAACATGCACAGTTCCAGCCAAACAACAGACCCAATTTTGCACTGTTAATGGTACTTAACCAACAAGGGTTAGAATTACAAAACCATTAGAAAGGTTGAAGTTAGACATAGTTTCTTTGGAGAAGGTAGGTAGACTCTGAACAAAAAATTCCGTTGCTTTACTGAATTTTTGATTGTAATTGCAAAAGTGATAATAGACAAATATTTAAGGATATAGACCTTTACTTTCAGGAATAAATCAAAAAACTGTGAACCTTAAGTATTCCTTTTCAATGATTTAAGCTTCAATTAGGATTATACCCTTTTTAAGAGATCAATGAGATGGCTTGTTTAAAGTAGGCAGGCTGCCTTGGAAATAAAAAAGACTTAATGTACACAAATACCTTGCATGTGGATATCCTGTCAGGCAGCAGTATGTTATTTGGCTCCTTGAGCTTATTCTGCTGTTCAAAGATCATGGCCAATTTGATTGTGGCATAAACTCTACTTTCCTGCCTGCCACTATAACCCTACACAATAAAAGTCTAACTCTGCCTTCAATACATTCAGTAACCCAAACACTTCTCACTGGGAAAGAGAAATAAAACATAGAACATTACAGCGCAGAACAGGCCCTTCAGCCCACGATGTTGCGCCGACCAGTTACAAAAACAATGACCCACTAGCCTATACCAATCCCTTTTCGTCCATAAACCTATCCACAGATCTCTTAAACGCCCCCAAACTAGACGCATTTACAACTGCAGCAGGCAGGGCATTCCAATCCCTCACCACCCGCTGGGTAAAGAACCTACCCCTGACATCCGTCCTGTAGCTACCCCCCCTTAATTTAAAGCCATGCCCCCTCGTGCTAGCTTTCTCCATCCGGGAAAAAGGCTATCACTATCCACCCTATCTAAACCTCTAATCATCTTATATGTTTCAATAAGATCCCCTCTTAGCAGCCTTCTTTCCAACGAAAACAACCCTAAATCCCTCAGTCTCTCCTCATAGGACCTCCCCACCATACCAGGCAACATCCTAGTAAACCTCCTCTGCACCCTCTCCAAAGCCTCCACATCCTTCTTGTAACGTGGGGACCAGAACTGCACACAGTACTCCAAGTGCGGCCGCACCAGAGTAGTGTACAGTTGCAACATGACGCTGCGACTCCTAAATTCAATCCCCCTACCAATAAACGCCAAGACACCGTACGCCTTCTTAACAACCTTATCTACTTGATTCCCAACTTTCAGGGATCTATCAAAACACTATCAATCTGTAGAAATGCTTTCCCCTCTATGTGAAATGGGAGATCCCTTATTTTGAAAATGTATGGGAACACCCTCTCAACATCTGTCAAACTCCCTCACATTCCTGTTTCAATAAGATCATCTTATTTTCCTATGCTTTGATGAATATAGACCCAACCGCTCAATTTTTCCTCATAAGACAACACCTTCTTCCCAGAAATATTGAGAGTCAAAGTCACCTAAACTCTACAGTACTCCAGATCTGGTCTCACCAATAGCCCATGCAGTTGTAGTAAGACTTCCCTACTTTTATACTCCAACTCCCTTGCAATGAAGTCCAAATTTCAATGTGTCTTCCCAATAATGTGCATGCCCTGATTCATGTACAAAGACACTTAGATCCCTCTGTGGTCTAAATAAGATTGTGTTTCTATTCCTCCTGCCAAAGTGGATCTCTCATTTTCCCACATACTCCAGCTGCCAATTTTTGCTCTCAAACTCATCTATAATTTGTTTATACCCCCACTTTGTATTGTCAGCAAATTTAGCTACAATATACCAGGTCCTTTCATCCAAAATCATTAATATCATAAAAACCCAGGCCCCTGCACTGATCCATCACATACCAGTTGGTCTATCATTGGAAAAAACAGATCATTCTTGACTCTTTCCTGTTGGCCAGTCTTCTACCCATGCTAATTCATCACCCCCCAACACCTTTCATTCTTATCTGGCACCTTACTGAATTCCTTGAAATTCAGATACACAAGTGCCACTCGTTCTCATTTATTGACCCTTGTTATATCCTTAAAGAACTCTAGTCAAATAATATTTCTCTCTCAAAACAATATTGACTCTGCCTAATTCAAATCATACTAGGTCCTGCTACTGATTTAGTGGATTCTAGCAATTCCCCAAAATCAGACATTAGACTAACTAGTTTATAGTTTCCTGTCTCCCTCTTTTCCTGAGCAGAGGTGTTCCAATCCGCTGCAACCTTTCCTGAATGTAGGGAATTTCAGAAGATAACAATTAATGCATCCACAATCTCTGCAGCCACTTCTTAAGTCCTCAGGAAAGAGACCATGTAGTCCAGCCTCTATTCCCTTTAGTAGAAAAAGGCATCATCACCAATCTTGAGTTACTTAGTCCACATTTTTCTGTGCCATCTTCCCTTACTCACAAATACACAGGCCAATTTGCAATAATTGCTACCGTCAGTTAAAGTCAGTTAATTCCACATGTCAAAATTGAACCCAGGATTTTCTTGGTCTGTTCAGTGTTCACACAACTGTTCTCTCAAGGAATAAACTAAGGACTAGTACTATTTTAAATGGGGCAACACAATTTAAACAATTGTCCTGAAACATTAAACCACATAAGAAATCTTTTTAACAAGTTTGGTATGTAACATTAAAATACATCTAAAATTAACAGATCTTATTCAGATAAACATACCTGATTAAAGCTAGAATTCCATTGTCTAAAACTTAATTCCTTTACACAGAACCATAAAGTTCAGGAATACTATTGCTTCCAGTTTTCTTTTATTACTTATTGCACTAAATACAGTTAATCCATGAAGTTGCAGCTGGGCTGTAAGTGAAATCAGTTGTAGTACAAAGCCAAGTTGGTGAATTTTATGCATAGATCAGATTCCCCATCTAAGCATTAACATTTCTTGGAAAACTTGCACGTCAGGATTCAAATTATATTGTACTAAAAATTCAATGCTCAATTAAGTACATTCGATTATCCTTTTCATCTCAACCCTACCAGCCAATGAGAACACTACTTACTTCAGTCCTTAAAGTACAATTCTTAATGCCAATTAAAATGATCAGCAAGCTCCTCTTATGCATCAGCAACTACAGCTGAATACAGATCAGCAATAGTCCAGATTCAATCTCTGGCTTATATTGTGTTCTCAAACCGAGACATGGGGTGACAACCATTAATTTGGGAGGAGAAAAGGCTTCTGTTTAGTCACTTTCTGGATATGACTATTTGTGAACATAATTTGACAGGTCATACCTTCCAAAGGACACTGTTCCAAAACTGTACCATAATCATTGGTTCACATCTCTAGGAAAGGCAGAAAGCAAAAGGAAAATAAGCCCTAGAAGTGGCTTTCAAAATTTTTGGCCAGAACAAGCCATTTAGCTGCTCCAGCTTATAAACAAAATGGGGGAAGAAACTTAATTAAATGTGTTTATTACCTTATATATAACTGGTTTAAATATGAAAATCTTAATCTGCTTTTACAGCAGATTGACAAATTATATTCCATTACACATCTGATATTTAAATTCAAGTTTTTACAAAACATTGAACATTTTCTTGAAGGCCTGACTAAAGAAGCTCCAAACAAAAATAAAATGAGCAGAACCTGTATCAGGCTTTAAAATAGCTTTTATTATCAAAGCTCACATGTAAAACAGAAATGGTTTTCATAAACTGTACAAGACCATGGCACATACTGCAGCCAAATTGCTAAACTGACAGACATGTCAGCATCAAGGTAAAGAAAACTATTTTCCTCACAAGACTTTGCACATTAAATCCAGTTTGTGCAGATGCCCACTCTTGAAAAATGTGCAATACACGAGTGATAAGTTGAAGAGCAGGGAATATCAAAGTACATTTAATAGAGCTACATACAAAAGCAGACAAAGCCACTTAAAACTAAGAATGCCAAATAAACAGTGAACTACATGAACTCAAATCTACAGTCACAAGGCTCATAGGATATGTAACTATCTACATCAGTATTGGTTGAGTCTCTTTAGACAAATATTACACATTACTGAGGTTCCTACTCTCATCAAGGAGATCCCTGCATACATTTCAGAAAAAGCTTCTTACTGGCACACCAATCTGATGTTATTAGAAGTGCAGTTTCACTTCCTGAACCAAGTCATCTGTACACCTCTTTCACAAACTGTGTTAAACAAGGCAGGTGCCAAGGTCACCACTTTCTAATTGTAGAAAATATAACAGAAGGGCGACACTTCAATTCTGACAGAAAGCACTGCTAAAAATAATCACTTCACATTAGGAATATAAATCAGCTTTCACTAAATTTATTCGCTCATGTCCATGTCTTCTTCATGGTGGTCATCGCCATTGACCTTTGACTCTTTAACAACATCTGTACTTTCTTTGTCGCTTGGTTGTGCTAACTCTTTCAGTTTTGGAGACACTCCAGATTCAGACACTCTCTGCTCTTCCTTCCTTTCTTTTTCACTGTCATATCCTTGTTCCTCTTCATCATAATCTCTTGTAACCTGCATAAAGTAGGAAACTTTGAATACCATTGTCCAATTCAATAAAGTAAAATTACCTGACTGAAATTTTGAACCTCATACCCCCATAGAACAGTAATGATTCAAGGCAGTTTAAATTTATGAAAGGGAGATTATACCTTTTCTAATATTCTGTACGTTTTCTGATTTACCTTCACATCTCCCTTTTCACTTTCTGCTTTTTTCTCCCTCTCCTTCTCTCGCTCTTTGTCTTTGCTCTTCTTCTTTTTGCTAGACGATCTCTCCCTTTCCTCTACTTCTCTGCTTCGGTCTCGGTCTTTGTCCTTTTTCTTTTCTTTCTTGTGCCTGAAAAAATAAATTGGTCGACATCTTCAAAGTTCTATTTAAGACAAGGAAAAGTTTAATTTTTCCTTTGTGGAGAGAGGGAGGGGACAAAACAAAGAAAAGCAAAGCAGTTGACTCTTTGGTTTAATCTTTCACTGAAAAATATAAAACTTCCAATAATGACCTAAAGTACCAGCAGCCTACATCACAAGCTGCAATGCTACCACAATCCAGAGCTTCTAACTAAAATCAACAATGTTAGCACTGAGCCAAACTACAAACACACTGAAGTTCTATTCATAACAGAAATTGATGGGGAACTTCATGATCATAGAACGCCTACAATGCAAGAGGCAGTATTCTAGAAAGTACAAACTCCAACAAGGATGCATTTACATGAACTACACACATAGATCAATTCATTAGTAGTAGTAGTAATTTAAAATGAAGTCTAGGTCGGAAACATTTACCTTCTAGGGGATGGTGACCGCGACAGTTTCCGCTTGGGTGATCTTGACTTTTTTGGTGATCTTGAAATAGTCCTACTTCTTCTACGCCTTCGTTCTCTTTCTCGCTCTCTGTCTCTGTCAAAAGAAACGTTTTAATTTTAGCTTTCTATTACTCTTGCATAACAATCCTGCACTCATACGTCAAAAAAACACACAATTTTTGCACTGCTCCAACTCTGCTCCCACAGTTTATAGTTTTAACACAGTCAAAATATCACGCAACAATTTTTTCAAATGGGTACAAAGTTGCTGGAAAAATATCACAAAGATCTAAAAAAGAAACAATGACTAACATCAACAGCCCAGTTTCCAAAGTAAGTTTCACTTTGCATTTGGGCTGGTAGGAAACTGCACTGAGGCGAGTCCTTGTAAAAAAAACTTTTCAAAAAAAGTGCTGAGCACTGAAAAAAAATTGAGATCACAAAGACAGCTGTAACTACACAAATCGTTTTACAAATTTTTGGAAAATATCACAATTTCTTTCAAATTGTGTAGTACGAAGTCTGAACACCAGGTTAAAGTCCGACAGGCTTAATTGGTAGCATAAGCTTTTGGAGTGCTGCCCCATCATCAGGTGACTCACCTAATGAAGGAGCAGTGCTCCAAAAGCTCACGCTACCAAACAAACCTGTTGGACTTTAACCTAGTGTTGAGACTTCTTACTGTATCTACCCCAGCATCTCCATCTCCAGTTCAAATTGTACAAATTATTAAATTCTATTTCCAATTGGACATAAACATTGAAACACACCAAATAGTACATTGCATTTCAATGTTATATGCCATTGTGCAATACAAGATCTTATCCCAAATGTTCCACTTGAGGTTCTAAAACACACTTCTTTAGTGATCTACTAAATGATGAGAGCTGGAGAAAGAAATGCAAGCCTATCTTCATTTTCTTTAAACCACATTTCCAAACCTATTCTTCATAAAAGTGACCCCTTTGAATGCATACCTGCTGGGACTGCGAGACCGCCTGGCTGTGCTGTAGCTTTTGGGGGGTGTTTTTGATCTTTTTTTCTCTTCCTTCTTTTTTTCTCTAAAACATATTCAGGAAACAAGATTTTTGCTAAAAACCCAAGTTGCACAAACAGTTCAACTAAAAATAAGTTTTTTAAAATCCAAGTTAATTCAGTGACAGAAACCAGAAGAATTGTAATAAATTGCTTACATAAAGCAAAAATTGAAACAACTCTGTAACAAACCTCGACTTTGATATACTTCTTGATCGCCTTCGCTCTCTTGAGCGCGACCGTCTTCGTCTTGGACTTCGTGATCGCCGCCTGCTCCTAGACTTTGAATGCGAACGCCTTCTAGATCTGCTCCTGGAACGCCTGTTAAAAGCATATACTGTGTCAAGTACAAATAAACCTTCATCACCATAATGTAACAAAATGTGTTTAAAAAATAGATCAAGTAACTGGAAAGTAGAAACCACTGCTTAAAGCAAATTATAAAGCATAAGATTAATCGTATAAATGGGTTAAACTTGTAGTGTGAACATAACTTCAAACAGGTGTGACAGAAAAGGCTGTTAGTTGGAATGTTATATGAAAGTGCAAAGTATATTTAATGAAGGAAAGAAGAGCTGGGGTTCAGTGGAAGAAGAGATATGAGATGTCAAACTAGGACACATTTAGAACAGTTAATCACTAAAGAAGTTACTAAAATATAGAAGTATCCCAACGACTAAGGTCTGATGTGTGCATCCTGACAGAAGCCAGAGAAAAAACAGCAGTGCGTGTGACCACAGAAATAGCACAAGATACTACACTCGTTTATAGACTAGCTGTCATTTCGTAAGTTACTGACAAAACTAGGGCCTATAATGCTGAATTAAATATTAATCAAGGCCAGCCTCAATGAATTTCTAAAGGGCCAATGGGCCTACCTTATGGAGTTCTTTGAAATAGTATGAAAGAGAAAAATAGTGGACATAAGTTTGCATAACTTAGAATAGCATGGGGGTGTTGAAAGCCCCAAAAATCCTTCAAAGTGGAGTGGTTTATATGCAAACAAGGGAAAAATATGAACATGCAATGTCTTTACTAAATGCCTGCAAAATTGGAGTTGGATAAAATATTTCTATATTGAGTCTGCTACTGTGAAAATTTGCAATGCAAGGAATAGACTAAGCAACTAATGAGGGCATGTTTCTCTATCAGAGCAGCATCTTGTAGTATGTCAAAATGCTAACAGGCATAAAAGCCTGTTTATGCCACAAGTTTGGCTGATGTGAAACTGAGATTGTGTAAAAGGTTATTGATATTCTACATGGATCATCAACCATGGTCAGTTTAGCTTAGACGGACAGCTGGTTAGTAATGCAGAGCGATGCCAACAGAGCAGGTTCAACCCTAGTACCAGCTTGAGTTTATTCATGAAGGCCTGCATTCTCAACTTTGCCCGCTACCTCAGGCATGGTGGATCCTCAGGTTAAATCACCACCAATCAGCTCTTCCCCTCAAAGGACAGAGCAGCCTATTATCTGGGACTATGGTGACTTTACTTTTATACAATATAGGTGATAAAATGCACAGAATGATACAACATTTTGTAGTCATCCAATTAATTCCACTCAGCTGTTTTTCCACCTGCCCAAAACATGCAAATACCTTATTTTTCCTAACATGGTACTCAATATTGGACATAATACTCCAGGCAAGATCAGCCAGAATTTCAAAAAGGTTTAGTGTAACAACTTTATTTTTGTACTGTCATGTGCTAACAGCTTTCTATCTTCCCACTTCCGAAGATTTTTATACCTTGTGTCTCTGCATCTGCAAATCAATTAAAATGGTACTATTCAGTTTATATTGTCTCCCCTCATTCTTACAATCAAAATGTCCTTTATAGCCAAATCAAGATGATTAACATATATTTAAAACGAACAGTGGGTCCTAGTGCTGATTTCTGGGGTATACCAGTATATACTTCACTCAATCTGAGAAACAACCATTCACCATTACTATTTTCTGTCCCTTAGCTAATTTTGGACCCATGCTGTTAATCCTTTTAATGCCATGAGTCTCAATTTTGCAAAGTTTATTTTGTGCTAATTTGCTAAACACTTGCTATCCTACTCTTGCTTCAAATAACATTTTTTAAACAAGCTTTTCCAAGTGCTCATTAATTTTATTCTAGACTACAATCTCCTACATTTCCCCACCAACACAGGCTCATTATTTTATTTTAAAGCCAGAAGTATGACGACATATGGAATCCTTCAGTCCTCTGTCAACATGCTCATTTATAGGGACTGGAAAATTGTGGCCAAAGTCTGTCCAATCTCCATTCTTACTTCCCCTCAGTAATCTGGGACACATTCTGTTCAAATCAGGTAACCTTTCTACTTTTGAGGACCAAAACATTTAACTTCCTCTGCTTTTGAATCTAATATTATCTTCTCCATACTCTTACACTGACAGAATGCATCCGTCTTCATAAGTACTTGTGAGTATTGTGCCAGCTCTTTCACTGAAATATGCTCCACTCCATTTCCCAGAGCTAAATCCAGTACTGCTTCCTTTCTCATTGGACCAGAGAAACCCACAACCTCCACTGCCTACAAGAAGAGGGCAGCAGATACGTGGGACCACCACCAACAGCTACAAGTTCCCCTCCAAGTAACAAAGCACGTGGAGGTGTTGGCATAGCCAGTGGCACCCACATCCCTTGGAAGAATAATACTGAACACATTTCAAGTCTATTTCCCCCCACCTCTTTTCCCTGGTACTATCCCAGTCCAAGTCACCTATTTTTATGTTTCCAGTTCTTGCATTTCATTAAATTTGCCAGCAAATTTAGTCTTTCAACATTTTTTAATGACCTTCACTATACAGATAACTCCACTACTGTTCCTTATTTTAAAGGGGAAGTCTTTGAATTCCTCAACAATGCCATTTCTCGCCAATGTTAAAACAGCTTTTCACACCCGCACTTTTAAACTTTCATATTGTCCCCAAATACCTTGTAGCCTAGATATTGAGTTCTTAATTCGCCACTTTGAGCAAGATCTGTTACTGCCAACTTGAGCACATGGTGCACCAATCTTCATTATGCTACTACATGCACTCTAAACACCTCTAGACTGCTTTGCATTTGATGCTCCTTTATTTCCAAATTATTCTTTGTTATAGTATTATTTGCCTCTTCCAGTCCTATGTTGAACATCTTGCCTCTCTCTATAATTTCATCCTGGTCCCCAACCCCTTGCCAAAAGTTTAAACCTTTCCTCACAGCATGGTAACCTTTCTGCAAGGACATTAAATGTGGCCCGGTAGATCTGCAACCCATCCACCCTGACCCATATCTCAAGAACTCCCCCCTGACCACCCCAGATCTGGCTCTACTTATAACGTTAATTTTTCTTATCCACTACTTCTGTAGTCAATGCATGGCAGTGTAAGTAAGTCAGAAGTTTTGCTCCTTTAAGTGCCTCCTGAAACTCAATGTAGGACTCCACTTTTTGGCACTGTTATTTGTTCCCACAACTTCCTGGCTGTTTCACTTGCACATTCATGACTAAACATTGCCTGCATCTTCTCAGTAATATTCAAGCAAATGAAACAGTCTCTGTAAAACACATGAATACTCCCCTGTAGTCCTATGCACCCCTCCCCCCACTGAATCCTGAAGTATATTTTCTGTTTCATACTTGCTTTATTAGTAGACAAAATAGGCCAAGTTATTGCAAGACAAACATTTTAAATTTGCACATCAATAAGGAAATGTACGCACTTCAATAAACAGACAAATTGGAGTTGCTACAATGTGATAAATTACTCATTCAAACTCCACCCTTTCTAACAAAATTCTCAATGTAAATGAGAACATCTCCCTCATTCTCACTCACCTATGCCTCGATCGGGAACGGGACCGCCGCCTGCGTGAACGAGACCTTGATCGAGAATGTTTCCTCTTGTCATCCTTTTTGTCTGAAATATGAAAGTCAAAATGTCAGAATTCAAAAGTAACAGAATATACAATGCCACTGCTGCTTCAGTTAAAAAACAGAAACATGAACCTAACAGTTCATAGAAAACACACAGGATTTTGGTATTAAATAATTTAAGAGGTATAACACAAACCAATATAACATGCACTGCAGTACTTGAATTAATCCAAAAGTGTTGACACTTTCCATGCTAAGAACATAGTTTTTTTTAAAAAAGAATCACCTGCTAAACTTTAAATGAAGACCCTGGAAACAGCCAACAAATATGGCATTACTTGGAAATATGAAGTAGTCATTTTTGTTGCATTGTTGATGTCTTTAGATAAATGTCTGCTATCGTTACCATTTGATTGGAATTCTATTCACAAAATAGAAACCTTAAATGCCTATGCCAATATAGTTGATTTAAGAGAGATGTTAATTGCCAAAATGTTGAATACATGTTGCTTTCAGATATCTGCTATACTGAAATACATAAGAATTCAAGTTACTGCACCGACAAGTAATGCACTCATAGCTTATTAATATAAAGAAAGATTTGATGAGAAAATTAACAATGAAAAAACTGTTACTCAGTTAAACAAAAGCACAATTTTTTAATGTCACTACACGGAGGACTTTATATCAGGCTATGTCCACATGATTAGCACAATATGGATACTGATCCAACTATTATACAAAACTGAACACAAGTGTAGTTCTACTACACCTTAACTCAACTCTATTTTAAGTCTAAGCTATATAACAAGAGATAAAAATATATTACCAGTTTCTATAGCCGCTGAGATCAGTGACTGTGCTTCTTTAACTCTCTTCATTGCTTCTTCGATGTCCTTTGAAGAGGTATCAGATTTCAGGGCTGGACTCACAATGGTGCCTGCTGCATGGTTTAACCTGAGAAAAACAGTACAGCTTTCTAACCAAAACTTTTTTTGGGAAAATCTCATTTAGGATTACATTCAGCTTTTAACTGATGAAAAGGAAGGCAGGATAAAACAATATGGTTATTAAATGGTCAATTCACTTAATCAGCTAGGGAAGAGTTTCCAAATAGTAAACAGATTGAGAGCACAAGTTTATTCTTTACTAGCTAAATAGCATTAGTTTCCAGATTGACCACATTATATTCTTGCTAATAAGCTTGGACAGTGCTGTCTTATGGCAATCTAGTTGGTATGTTCCATTCACTAATCAACTATGACATTTGCTTTTTCAAGGTCTGGTTTTATGAAATGGTTACTGAGCCATACAAGCTGCTCAGATCCATCCAGTCTTTATGTACTTAAACGCCGCTTGGAAAATATGAAATATGCCACATGATCAAATGCAGGAAGAAAAATACCAACATTTTCAATTTCAAATGTCTCTTGAAGGCACCAGCATCACAAAGTTGAAGCCCCTCAGCCAACACTCATATTTCACCAAAATATCCTTTTGAGAGGTGTGGATGAGGAACAGACTATTCTACCACAGAAGTACCACAAGAAATCCTGTTCTCACCATTGCCGATACATGTATACACTTACTATCAGTGGCTAGCAGATAGCAGTTACAAGTAGGAAATCTGGCCATTTTTTCCTTCCCCAATGCAGTGCTTTTATGAACGGGCAATTGGAAAGATCAAGAGTTAAAGAGAGCTAAAAGAGATTTATAAAATACACTGCTTGCTTAATCTAATAGGGTGCTTTGATGAAAGTAACAGTGAAAGTTGAATGTAATGTTGTCCTCCATATTAAGTGTTTGATAATGTACCATTTAAAGGCTTATTAGCAAAATTGCGGTTCATGTTTCAACTAGGATAAAAGAGTTAAGGACAAAAATCAACGAATTGTGGCAAATGGTTCTTTTTCAAACTAGAGTGGCAGCCAGTTCCCCAGGGATCAATGCTAGGATCATTTTTTAACTCAAGTAAAAATAATGTACTGGAATAGAGCACAATTTCATAACTTTCTGATGTTACTAAATCTGGGACATGTGGCAAGTAAGAAGAATATCAATTGATTGTAGCAGGCCAGGAGAATGTGCAGTCAAACATCAGATGTAGCAATGCACAGAAGTGATGAGTTTGAGTCAAAAATAATCTCGGACCAGGAGTCAGTCATTCTGCATGGCGACGAGGATTCCCACCCCTCTGGTGCTCCTCAGGGGGTTGAGAGTCTCAGAAGACAATGGAGACAGAATCTTTAAATAATGTCATGGTACAGCTAGATAGATTCTTCATTTTTGATTGACACGGTGGCACTACGATTAGCATTGCTGCCTCTCAGCACTAGAGGCTCAGGTTCAATTCCTGGCTTGGGTCACTGTATGTGCAGAGTCTGCACGTTATCCCCAGTTTGCTTGGGTTTCCTCCAGGTGCTCCAGTTTTCTCTCAGTCTGAAAAACGTGCTGGTTAAGTTATTGGCTATACTAAATTTTCCTTCAGTGTACCCAACAGGTGGAGTGTGGCAATTAGGCGATTTTCACAGTAACTTCTTGCAGTGTTAACGTAAGCCTACTTGAGACACTAATAAATGAACTTTAACAAAGGAGTGAAAAGTTATCGGGGGTAAGCAGGAATGTGCAGCCGAGGTTATGATCAGATCAGCCATGACCTTAAGGAATGGCAAAGTGGGCTCTCGGGGTTCAGTGACTTACTCTTGCTCCTAACTTGTACATTCATAACAGAGGGGAAAGGTTATACAGACTTAGTGACATAGTTCTGTAAGTGTGCAGAGACGATAGGACCTGGGGATGCATAGGTCTTTGAAGGTAACAGGCATATTGAAAGATTAATTACCAAAATATATGGGATATTGGGTTTCATAAATAGATGGATTAAATAAAATGCATTAAGATGAACTTTTATAAAACTCTGATTGGGCCACAACTAGAGCAGCATGTCCAGCCCTGGTCAGCACACCTTAGGGAAGATGCAAGGATCCATAAGAGTTTTATTAAATGGTTCAAAGATAATGGACTTTGACTACAAAATTAGGTTGGGAAAGCTGGGGTCATTCTCCTCGGATCAAAGACAGAGAGGAAATATGGTAGAGATGTACAAGCTTATGAAAGATAAAGTAAACCAAGAAAAGCTGTTGCTTTTCTTATCTTAAATGTTTGGGCAAGAGATGTAAAGGGAGATGAAGTACAACTCTTTGATGAGAGTGGTAATGATCTGAAGTACTGGCTACAAGGGGGATGGAAGCAGAAGCAATCAATCATTGAAGAAATGAACGGGATGGGCTCTTGAAAACAGACTTACAGGCTAAAATGGAGAATAAGAGCAGCTTTTTTCTGCCCATGAAAATAAACCACGATTAGCACAGACCAGGAATTGAGCCTGGAATATTTCGTGTGGCTTAAAACTACAGCAGAGTTTACCCTCAGTGGCAATTGGAGAAGCAACCCCCTCCCCAAAAGTATGCACGAAATTATCCGCTGCACCTAAAATGAGAAACAGTAGCAGACAACATTGATGCCTTTCCTCACTAGATTGATTAATTCAACAATAAAAACAATCACGTGACTTACTTCGGATCAACTTGAGTGATGAGTTTTAAAAGCTGATCTGCTGTAACCTGAGCACAAAAGATAAATATTACTACAAGATATACAAAATATCTACTAGCATCCTTTGGAAATAAAGAGATATCAATCATTGCAGAACATTAAATTCCAGGCTTGACATCTATGACATAGCAAACACTTATTCCTGGCCCTTCGCACAAGTTCCTGATGAAATCCTCTATTCAAAGTTTCTACCTCAATTTTTTTCACTTGCTGTAACATCAAGTTTCTCCTCTACACTTGCTTTGGAAAATTTATGTTTGTCATTAGAAAAGCATGAACAACACAGGTCAGCGGTTCTCAAATTTGCTTACATAAACATATCCTCTCAAGGGAACCAAAAAAAGGACCAAGCTGAAAGAAGTGAGGCATAAAAGCTGTCAAACTTTTCCCTGTCTTTTGCAACAATTATACCAAAGTCTTTATAGATTCCAAGTACTGACCCAAAACACACTCTAAAGCCTCACATGAACTTATCAAGAATAAGCATGCAGAAACTTAATGGGATACACTACACCTGCCTCATTTAATTTCCAGTGACAAATTATGAACCATTTTCCCAGATGATGAGATGCAACTTGCACTTAGTCAATGGGATACAATACAAACTTAATTATTTCATGACATGTTGGCATCAGTGGCAAGGCCAGATTCGGTACCCATCCCTAGCTGCCCTGGAGAAGATGGGAGTGAGCTGCCTTCTTGAACTGCTGCAGTTCATACAGTATACCTACAGAAGGAGTTTGGGAGGAAGTTTAAGGATTTTGATCCAGCAACTGTGAAAGAATGGCGATATGGTTCCAAATCAGGGTATATGTGGTTTGGAGATGAGCATGCAGGTGAATCTGCCAACCCTTGTCCTTGAGGTAGTAGATGTCATGAGAATATCAAAGATTTGATAAACTGCTTCAGTGCATCTTGTATGCAGTAGACACTTGCCACTGTATCATTGTAACTGGATATTTAAAGTGATGGATGGAATGTCAATCAAGCGGGCTGCTCTACCCTGGTCAAACTTGTCCAGGCAAATGGAGAGTATTCAATCGTGCACTAATTAATTGATGGGACATAACGTCGTTGGCTGGGCCAGCATTTACTGCCCATCCCTAATTCCATTTCATAGAGTCAACCACATTTCTGTGGGTCTACAGTCACATGTATATGCCAGTGACGTCATGGGGAGATGCTCAATGCCTGGCTCTGTGAATTTAGATTTATTTGCTATGTCCTGTCACATTACATTTAAGTAGTTCTTGACAACCATTTTTCTGTGATGCATATAGAAAAACAACACCGTCAGGACAAGCAAATCATTCATCAGCAGACACCACGTTGTGATAAGGAGCGGTAGGCCAATTTTTCTTCCAAAACCCATGAAATTCTGGGAACAATTAAAGTGCCTTTCTTGCTATTCCAGATGAGTTAGTTCAACAGTTGACTTCTACAAATCCCACTGTTTACATCTGGAAGTACAATACAGTTGGAGGCAAAAAACAGCTGAAGTGACAGATGGAAAATCAGTGGCTCTAGAGTACAACTACAATGCAGGAGTGTAACGAACTAAAAGTGGTTTTGCCTTTGGCATCCATCATTAAGAGAAACTGGCTCCATCAATAGGAAGCTAGACTTCTGATAACGTATGGCACAAAGTCAAGATAGCAGCCAACTGCCATCTTCGCACTCATTCCATTACAGCTACACCACACTTACCTGTGAATTCAAGTTTGTTCCTGGCAGTCCAAGTGCAGCAAGAGTTGGGTCCAGACCAGGATTAACATTCCCAAGCGTAGCAGCTAAAGGAACACTGCTGAGCTGGTTTAAAGAAAAAGAACTGCCTGAACAAATTGTTTGTGCAAAACCTTTAACTGAAAATAGCCTTCAATGTTTTATTTCCTGTACTGCTCCAAAGTATTGTAAGTGAAAGCATATTTACATTTGATAGAAGTCTAATTTATGGATAAATATATCCATATTACTTGGAACCAAAAGAGACAATGCTGGAAAATCTCAGCGGGTCTGGCAGCATCTGTAAGGGGAGAGAATAGCTGACATTTCGCGTCTAGATGACCCTTTATCAGAGCTTAGCTTAGACAAAGGGTCATCTGGACTCGAAACATCAGCTCTTTTCTTCCCTTACAGATGCTGCCAGACCCGCTGAGATTTTCCAGCATTTTCTCTTTTGGTTTCAGATTCCAGCATCCGCAGGATTTTGCTTTTATCCATTGTGCTGAAGACTGTTCATTCTCTTTTAAGAAAAGTCAGCCTCTCTCATTAAATAATCTTTGATCAAAAAAAGTTAAATTTGTGCCCTACACTTACAAGATTGAATTTAAGCTCAGCTCAACTCACTTTCCCAAGTGTTTATCAGCATCTGAAGTAAAATACGAAATAGAAAACACCAATTTACAATTTGATACCAATGCAGGGCTCAAAAATAAAATGTGGGGCCTGGATTTTGTGGTGACAACAAAAGCAACATTGCCAGCACTTCTCTTCATTATTCCACTGAAAAATGGCAGCAGATATAAATTCCACACATGCACGGAAATCCAGAAGCTGCTGTCAGCAACCCTACCCTTCCATGAAAGGAAGCTATTTCAGTTTCTATCTCAACCCAAAGTAATCATTCAAATGTTCATAGTTAAAAAATAGTGTCAGATATTACGTGCTTATAATTTCCTGGTTAACTGTGAAAGTACTTCAATCTTGTTGGCTACATTTCCGCTTGTTTCTACAAAACAAGCCATTCCCCCACTAGCTACCATATTTAAACTGCCATAGGGAAAGGGGAAAACCAAAATTGCTAGATCTTTATCAACCTTTGTTTTATGCAAATCAGTGGTGAATATATTTGCATCGCCACTGACAGCAAAATCCAGCCAATGGGACTTTAAATAATCTCAAACTATTAGATTAAGATATTTTGAAGTAATGCTGATGACATTTAGTTTAAGCAGTATTTAGGAAGAATGCTATGGAATTTTGAGAAAGTTTATTCCTAAAAGTTCAAAAAATAATCACTATCCGCTTTGGAAGGCAAAAGCATTTTCTAGTGCTATCACTGGGATACTAAGTACACTGGTGCCGATATGCAACTAAAAAGTGACACTTTATCCAATGTACTTTCATATAGTGCAATACATTTCTTGCGTGTTATTATTTCACTGTTGAAATTGCTTCCAAATATAATATACATAAATCAATACACCCAACTTCACACATTAAAATTCTTTTCATATATTTAAAATATAAAAATTGCATTCACTTGGTGCTAACGGTAAAAAATCCCATGCAATTATACTTTATCAACTGTCCCTACCCCCGGCACATTAATTTCAATGCAAATTGCAAACTTTCAAACAATATACACAAAAGACACCTTTATGAAACCTATGGTGGGATTGTTTGGGTCATCTAAGTTGTTCCTAGACTCTCAAATCATAAGACAAATGCAAATTTGAGAAATAAGCCTTGGAATTTCCCCAAATCCTATTCTTGGTACTGACACCAACCTTTAAGACCTAATACATAGTTATATATTACTGCTACTGGGCAATGTTTCACTCCTCTTAACCATTAATTTTGATAATGAACTCAATTGATAATCTGAGAACATGGTTTCAGAAGTTAAACTGCAAGAATCAGGTGATCATTGAACATCAATGTAAAACAAAGTCAGAGCTATTGTCTGATAGGTGAGCGCATTTAATAAGATATTTCCCCCCAAAAATTTAAAATCTCAAACTGAATATTACTGCAGCTAAGAATACTTCCAACTTTGACACAAAATCTGTTAAATGCCTGTGGCAGACAACCTAATTAAAGAATGAATTCCGCTTGTTTTAATTATACCAACTGTAATTTGAAGAGAACAATGCTAATTAACAAAGGTTGAACTTTACAGGCGAAATAATTCCACCTTAATACATTTCCAAGAAAAGGTACAAAAATATGGATAAGCAGCAAAACCATCCAAAACCAGCATTTCTGTTCAGCCCAAAAATGGAGTACTTGAAGGCATAACCAACAATGAAACTGACATCAAAGCACACTAATAACTTCATAGTAAAAGCACAGCTAGATAGCCGTGATCATAACACGTCTGAATTTCAGACTCAGTTTGAAAGAAAACAGTGGGTTAAAAGCTAGTTTGCTGAACTTAAGGGCAATTATGAAGACAGCTCAGAAATTAGGTTAAGAGATGAGTTAGCAGAGATGCAGCAACAGACACTTAAAACATTTTGTAACCATAAACAAAGATACACAGCAAGACAGACCCCAGAGAAAAGACATAATCAATGGACAGCTAAGGAAGTTAGATAAAGTGAACCTTGGTCCACTACAGATTGTTTGAGGAATTAATAATGGAAAATTTGTTTTGGAATAATGGAAAAAAGTTTTGGGCAGCATGGTAGTACAGTGGTTAACACTGTTGCTTCACAGCTCCAGGGTCCTGGGTTCGATTCGCAGCTCGGGTCAGTGTGTGTGGAGTTTGCACATTTTCCTTGCGTCTGCGTGGGTTTCCTCCAGGTACTCCGGTTTCCTCCCACTGTCCAAAGATGTGCAGGTTAGGTTGATTGGCCATGCTAATAAATTGCCCCTTAGTGTCCAGGGATGTGTAGGTTAGAGGGATTCGTGGGTACAATATGTAGAGATACTGGAGTAGGGCCTGGGTGGGATTGTGTTCAGTGCAGACTTGATGGGCCTATTTCTGCACTGCAGGGTTCTATGATTATATGAAAATGGTGGATGAACTGAACAGATATTTTGCATCCGTCTTCGCCATAGAGGGCACAAGTAACATCCCAGGAGTGTGTGTGCACCAAGAATGAAAGGCAGGGAGAAACTTAAAACAAACTACACTCACCAGGGAAGAATAACTGAGAAAATTATTAGAACTAAAAGCTGACAAGTCCCGAGATCCTGCTGAACTTTATCTGAGGGTCTTACAAGAAGTGTGTGCTAAAATAATAAATTGGCTTCAATATTCCAAAATTCCCTAGATTCTGGATAGGTCCCATCAGATTGGAAAAGACCGAATATAACATCTCCATTCAAGAAAGGTGGCGGCCAAAAGAAAGAAACTACAGGTCAGCTAGCTTAATATCCGTCAGAGAAAATGCTGATTTCTACTTTCAAGATGGAGTACTCATGGTATGGGGGAGTAACATATTAGCTTGGGTGGAGAATTGTTTAGCTAACAGAAAATAGTAGGCATGAATGGGTAATTTTCAGGGTGGCCAAATGTGATAAGTGCAGTGCCACAGGGATTAATGTGAGTGCCTCAACTATTTACAATCTGTATTAATGACAGGACTAAATGTATGGTTGTGAAATTTGCTAATGAAACAAAGGTGCAAACTGTGATGAGGCCATAAGAAACGGAACTTGCCCAAAAAAATTTGAGAGTCATAAAAGTCTGAAAATAGGTTCTACACCTGTTTTCCGGCGCTGCAATCTTCCCAGTTTCCCTTTTTTATTTATTATTCATTTGTGGGACATGGGTGTTACTGGCTGGCCAGCATTTATTGCCCATCCCTAATTGCCCTTGAACTGAATGGCTTGCTAGACCATTTTAGAGGGCAGGTGAGTCAACCACATTGCTGGGGCTCTGAAGTCACACGTAGGCCAGACCAGGAAAGGACAGCCAGTCATGCCCCAACCACCCGGGAGCTTTAACGGCCTCTGATCTCTCCGGCGTGGTCATCACCAGCGTGGTGTTCGCTGGTAGAGACCAGTAGTGATTCTCACCGACGTGGAAGTGTCTAGGGGGCCAGAAACAGCTGTCCCAGTCAATCCTACTCAATTGGCTTTATGACCAGCAATCTCACGGGCAAAACAAGGCACGGAACATTGCGTGCCTTGTTTTGCCAGTTCGTTGAGCCGGTTTGCGCCATCCTATATGCAAGCTGACCAGTTTGCCCTGCTGATCAACCAGCACTGCGAGGTAAGATCATGGCCAAAGGGATGTAGGTAACTTAACTGGACAAAAATTTTAAACAGATGAAGTACAACTTGGGAAACTGTGAACATGTCCACTTTGGAAGACTGAATAAAAAAGCAGCACGTTGTTCAAGTAAGGAGAGATTACAGAACTCAAGGTACTGACTGATCTGGGCGTCCAGGTGCAATCATAAAATTAGTATGCAGGTACAACAAATGATTAGGAATACAAATAAAAATGTTGTCATTTATTGGAAGGGGAATGGAATATAAATGTAGGTGTACTTGGTTACAAACGCATGATAACGATGAGACCACACCTACAGCACTTCATGGTTATAATCTCATTTAAGAAAGGACATAATTCCGATAGCAGTTTAGAGAAGGTTCACTTGACTGATTCCTAGATGAGAGGGGTTATCCTACAAGAGGAGATTGGAAAAATTGGGCGTGTATCCATTGAAGGTGACAAGAATTACAGGTAATCTGACTGAAACACAGGATTTGGCTGCAACTGCCAACTTTGCTATTGGGCATATTAAGTAGTCAGGATGATGTGGAAATATGTGAGGGGGGGGGGGGGACAAAAAAAATCAAGTCTTAACACCTTCAGGACTTGCCACCACCCACACATTATTAGATCACTTTCCTGTGTGCAATTTCAAAATAATTCACAGAAAACGCTGGAAATACACTTCAGATATTAATCCCCTTAAAATTGCACTATTTGAACTAATTTTCAATTGAACAGCTTACTTACTGATGTCAGAGGATTTGGTGTAGGTAAGAGTCCACCTCCAGGCAGCAGACCTGCCACTGCATTAGCTGGTGCCAACAGAGACAAAGCCTTAGATTCATCAGGAATGACTCCTGTAGAAAAATTCAGATCTGCATTAGAACAAACCCACACAAGTTGATACATTACACATAAATACACCCAGCAAAACAAGGTCTCACTGTTTCAGCACCTTAGCTTGTAGAAAGTACACTTATAATCTTGCTAAAATAGACTTTATGTTTTACTAATTACAACTGAAACCTTTAAACTTTTAGAATGAAATGTCATAGATGTAAAATTTGATTTTTTGCCCTGAATCTAAAAATCAGTATATACTATAGTAAAAAATAAATAAATATCACAATACACACTACTTTTTTTTGTAACACTGCCAAGATATTATCACCTGTACTCGATTTTTTAGTCATGAACCAAACGTAAGCAAGCACAGTCGGTTCTCCAGGGGTTGTGCTCTCAACTTTTCAAAAGATGTTTTATGAACAAGCGACTCGTGTCGGCTGCTTCACTATAAAGCACACAGAAAAATCAAGATACACAAGACAAAAAAAAGTTTATGATTTAGGGACCAAAATCATGAAAAAGTTCACTATGACTTGTTTAGAACTTACCATTAGACAGGAGAAATTCATGAACAAGCTGAAACATACTGCTCATTATATATTAAATGCTATTTTTTGTGTAAGTGAACCACTTTTTTTTGCAATGTTACTAGATATCAATTTGCCATTGTGCCCCAGTGCCCCATAATCAAGAGTGACATTCTGTAAATATATATATACACCAACTGCATTTCTATCCTTTACAGATAATAGTAATTATCAGCACTGCATGTATAAAGATACTGTGTAGCACCTCAGCAAGAAAACATACAACAAGTAAAGGACACTTAAGAGAAACTGGATTAGCTGCAGAAGGCAAAACTGTTGGGTGGTATTTTCAGCAGGGCCTGGTAAATAGGTCTGGCTGAACCAGGGAAAAGAACTGTAAAACACAACAACAAAAAAAGAAAAACCACTGTTAAACAAAGGCAATGGTTCCACTTTCTGTACTGAGCAGTGCTGATAAAATTAACAGAATGCACTTAGCATAGCGTTATCAGGGTCGTTTACATCACTGAGATGCTACCGACTGTCATAACTAAAGGATTGTCTTTTAAATGATTTATGAAATCTATTACGCAGTTCATATGTACCTTTGGCGTTCATACTCAGATGGAAGAGGTATTTGACAGGAGGGAAAGAACAAAGAAAAAGGGAAAAGGAAAACAGACAGAAGAATGAAAGACAACTGACAGCCATTGTCTACCAGTAAACAAGAGATCCGACATGCTGTAAGTCCTTTTTCAAGCTGAGCACGTTATTGCACATATTACTTGCTTACCATATTTCTTGATTGTATTTAGCTAATCCAAATCTTCATTACAGCACAAATCACAATCACACACAAATTATATCATGCAAATAAAGAAACCTCTACAAAGGGGCCCAGAAAAGTTAGATTTTGATGTGCATAGTACACAGGGTAATTGGTACTTATGTTTCAATTCTGCAAAAATGATAACATTTTAAAAAATATTAATTGACCAATTTCTCTAACCAACCAAGAAATGTTTTAATTTTAACCAATTCCTTAAGTGACTTGGCTTACTGCACCAAAACTAGGTGACATTTTATTAGGCCAAGCATTTTCCTATTAACATAGTGAGCACTTTGAAAAAATAAAGGAATTTTACAGTTTAGTCATGGTGTACTAACTGATCTAGAGCCCTGAGAGAATTTTATAAAAAAATCAGTGTAGTATAATGTGTGATTGCAGGTACCATAAAGCAGGCCATTTTGGCTTACACAGTCTTCTATTGCTATTCCAAATGGATAATTTGATTTATAAATGGAATTGTTACCAATCACATTCTAGTCTCATACAAGCCAAAATAAATTGTGCCAAAATTACCTACTCTATAGTACGTTATCCCTTTCAAAATATTTCTCTTTTAGCCTGCCCTTTCTTAGTTTGTTGAATTCTTTCCTTCATAAAATCTACACTGGATAACATCAAAGCCTAGAAATATAGAAACAGTGAAGAGAAAAGGTAGTTAACAAGAACAAATGATTACAACAGGACAACACATGGGGACTCTTATGCTTGCTGGCCTTTTGTAAATTGCCTAGAATCCCCTGTCGCTGCAGAGGACCCACTTTTTCAGTCATCAGGGAAGGGGCTCTGCAACTGCCTTCTCCACTATAAAAATCACACACACAGATAACAGAGAGAAGAATTTATTATTTTGGGTGATGCTCTGGGTTTTATGAAACAATATGGTTATTAAAAAGACAACTCCACCTTCACAAAAGCACATATAAAAAGCTGGATTAACCAACTTTTTAAAAACTTTAGACTAAGTTATCCCATCCCATTAACAACCCTTGGTGTACTGCATTAAAAATAAATACTGTTTTGAAAATACCTGTATGAATTCCAATAATAATTAGAATGCCAATAGTGTTACTTATTACCTCCATCTTAAATTGATTTTCACATACAAAATATATAATTACTTCCAAGTTTGATAGTATAATCAAGTATTTTTGTTATAATGTTTAGCTAATTTCAATAAGCTGAAGCATGAAATTCAGTTAAGTAAATATTAATGCTGCAGTGTATTACTCAAATATAACTTTCAAGATGGATGATGGTGGGGAAATTACAATTCATTTGAAACAATTAGTATTTGACACTATATTGGGGTGTATTATTCTAATGTGTGACCTCATTGTGTAAGTACCAGTGCAAAGACAATAATATGTGCTGTACAAGTTGATCTAACAGCATACCCAGAGCCAAAATGTTATCTAATAAAAATTTGATGTGAAAAGTAGTTAATTTTTATGTTGCAACCCATGTTTAATTGCAGCTGTCCATGTCTGTCCATAATTGTCAGTCCTAAAATTTAATCACTAAAGGATCCACTGATGTCAGTCAGAAGTTAAGACAGTTTTCCTCAGAAATGTTTCAAATACACTGCAACTTTAACATTTTACAGTTTTGTAATTAATGATGGCAGTACACCAAAGGTTAATGCTTCACTATCACTAATAACGTTTAGCATGCCGGTACACTGAAATTTACTGAAAAAATGTTCCAATGGGTACAACTGAGGTTATAAAGGGCTCAAAAAACTCAAGCAATAAAACACAAACCTTCTGTGTATGGTACAACTATCAAAGCTCTGTCAATGAAGACTGTGTTTGTCAAATGCTGCGCCACTCCCACAGCGTCAGGATCATGAAACTTTACGAAACACACACGAGACGTCACTGGCAAAGGCGATTCACTAAAAGAAAAAAATCAAAACATGATTGAACCTTACATAAATAAGGAAGATGATTGCTACAACAGATCTTACAATTTCAAGTCTTGCCAAGTGCATATGCCTCAAAACAGTCTCCTGCCAGAGTCTCTGCTCAAGTCGCCTTTGTTACCCAGGGGCTCGCAATTCCAAATAACCCCACAGAGGTCACTGGGAAAATCTGTCATTGGAAAGACGTTGAGTCCATTATAAAGGATGTAACAGCAGAGCACTTAGAATTGCATAATACAATCAAGCAGAAGCTAGTATGGCTTCATGAAGAGGAAATCATGCCTGACAAACTTAAGAATTCTTCGAAGTGTAACGAGCAAGGTAGATAAAGGGGTTCCAGTCATTGTAATTATTTGGATTTCCATAAGGTGTTCAGTAAGATACTGCACAAAAGGTTACTTAATAGGATAAGAGCACATGGTGTCGGGGCATATATTGGAGAATTGGAGACCAAAACTAAGGTAGAGTTGGGATAAGAGGAACATTTTCAGGTTAAGCAAGCAGGCAAAGACTTGGCTGATAGAACATAATGTAGAAAAATGTGAAGTTACATACTTTGGTAGGAAGAATAAAGAAGCTAATTTCTTTTTACATGGAGACTGCAGAAAACAGAAACAGATCACAAAAAGCTATCGTGTGAGTTTATCAGTTCATGGGGGAAGGCAAATGGAACGCTGATCTTTATTTCAAAGGGAATGGGAGTCTAAAAATAGGGAAGCCTTGCTAAATCTATACAAGGTACTACACAAAGCACACAGCACTTAACCGGAATACTGTGAATATTTTTGATCCCCTTATCCAAGAGGAGATATACTGGCATTTAAGGCAGTCCAGAGGAAGTTCATTAGGTTGATCTGGGGTATGGAAGGATCTTCCAATGGAGGAGAGGTTGAGCATGTACTCATTGAAATTAAGAATGAGGGGCAATTTATTGCAACATATAGGATTCTAGGGGGCTTGACAGAGTAGATACTGAAAGGTAGCTTTCCTTTGTCAGAGAGTCTAGGACCAGAGATATAATCTCAGTAAGGGGTCAGCCATTCAAAACAGATTGAGGATAGTGAACCTGTGGAATTATTTACCACAGAGGCCTCCAGTTTGAAAAACAACCCTCAACAACCCACCCTGTCTTCTGTCATCAAGCCAATCTTGTATCCATCAACATTTAGCAACCCCTAGAAAAGGTGACTATAAGTGAAAATGATACAACTTCTTTCACGAAGAGGCCTAAAACTGTATAAGCATTTTCTCCTTGTTGGAAAGAGCCATAGTTAATGTATCAATATCATCCAATGTTCAGTGAAATAGAACTACAGTTCTGGTTAGGAAATATACAAAGAAAGATTACCATCATTTATAATAAAAGAACTTTGGCTCACTAGCAATCTAAAGATTTTGAATGCAATTTTGGAACAATGTCACAATGTAACTGAGAAGAAAATTTAAATGTTCTGCTAGGAAAAAACATCCAAACACTTCTGAAAATGTTTTGTGTCATTAACTGAAAGTATCTGTCAGGAACTAAACCCAAACCATCCAAGCTTTTATTAAATACTTAATTTAGTTCAATGTGAGGCCTTAAACCTCAGGGCCCCTTTTCTTCTCACGAGCAATGAATGTGTAGTAGCGGCATCATTTCACAAAATTTTCAGTACTCACATGGCCACACTAACATATTTTCATGTCACTTCAACCAAAACCTCATACAATCTAAGTAGTACAACCAACAGTCACTCCTCAAAATAAACAAGTCATTAAACTCTATGTATTTCTTCTGTACTCCTTTGCTTTCTGATTTTTAGCCCTTTGTTTTCCATTTCTTCCTCTAATTGTCTTTCTCTACCAGATACTAAAGGCAAAAATAGCATGCAGCTTTACTGTAGCAAGAGTCAACAACGATAGCTTCACTTAGCATTTATTATTTTACCCATTTAATTCAACATACAGCGACAAAGGCTTTTTTTTGTGCGCCATACTCAAAGATCTGGATGCAGATTCAAGGTTCCAAACTGGAACAAAAAATCTCACCTCTCGTTTGGTACAAAGCCAGAAATTTGAAACTTCCCTTAGTGTCAGATTACCACCCCCATCCACCTTGGATGGCACCTCCATAATCACCTGGTGGCTGTTTATAATATTTTCAATAGAAAGTTGGAAGAAAAGTTAAGATCACTGAACATTCTATTCTCCAAAGCTTTTTTCATTGAAATACTCCAAAGAATCTTGCAACACTCATGTTTAAAAGAAATCTGTAATCATTGGTTACTTCAAGTAACCATTGCAACATAAAAATGAAAACAAAACTGGGACCCTGAAGGAAAGAAACAAAAAGGTCAGTCTAAGTGGGGATGGCACCATGAGAACAGTGGAACCATCAGGAGAATTTATGGTTTTGTAATTCATAGTCTGTGCTCAGGTTTCTTTACAGTAACATAAATAAATAGGAGGCAACTTTTCACAACTTCAAAATAACAGTATTTTAAATATGGATACATACTAGCAAAATTCAATCAAATTCAAAATATCAGCTGCTTTGCATTTCAGTACAGGTTACAATCTGCAACATCACAGTGCAACAGTTACTTCATCAGGAGGTTGTCTAGAGTATGAGTTGCCCCTGGAACTTTTGAATTTATGCTGAATGGATTTACAGAGAAAGCAAAAACGAACGCAATCATGAAGACTTTTAAAAAGCATCAACGGATTTTATAATTCCTGACCAGAAAAGTACTCCCTATATATTAGCAGCAGCAGCTGTGGAACATTCCCCATGTGAAAAAATCTAAGTATTGAAAATATATTGCGTGGTCATTATGATGCATTATAATTTTATTAGGTAATAATGTAATAATCTGTTCATAACAAACATTACAAAATGCAAGCAATTACACAAGCATAGCATTGACTAAAAGTTTTGCACCACCTTAAATATCAAATCTGTGATTTGTAGTACCTAGGCACAAGCATACACATTCTTACCTTTGTCATTAATGAACAGTCCAAACATTACCACATTTAAAACAAGTGTCCAGGTATCAAAAACATGGATTTTGCAAAAACTAAGCGGATTTATTGATATCAATATATATATGTAACTGTAGTACTGTTCAGAGAATCATTAGATTTGTAATATTACATTATGTTCAATATACAAGAAAACACCTGTTCATGTAGTGCCCTTTTAAGTCTTAGGGTGTCCCAAAACGCTTTACAATTAAGAATTTCTTCTGAAACACAAGCCTTGTATTGTAAATAAACAAACATATGTTTATAAGAGCAAACATACATCATGATGTAGATTATATACACAAATAAAATCAAAGGACTGGACTGAAGGAAGTACTTAAATTTAGCAACAAGAAAAATTTGCATTTTAAGTGGCAAGCTATGATAATCTAAGCAGTGAAGCTGGAAAATAAAGCAGCTTTTCAAGCAGCAGGGCAAATGGTAGGAAAATTTAAGCAGCACAAAGAAATAAGTTGCGCTGACAGCAAGAAGTGCTAAGTTTTAAGTGGTGAAGATATATTTTAAGTAGAACAATCGAAGGAGATGAGTAATGGATGCAAAAACATAAGTGATATTGCCAGGAATACGAATACATCTGCCCAAGATGTTAGCTGTAGTACACATAAAAACTACCAAGTATGATTTGATATCCATTACAGAGACATGACTGCAGGAGGACAAGGACTGGAACCTTAATATACAGGGTACAGGATATTTAGAAAGGACACGATGCAAGGAAAAAGTAGGAGTTGCTCTGTTGGTTATTTAGGGTATTATCACAATAGAAAGGTGACCTATGTTCAGAAAACCAGGACCTGGACATGGTTTAGGTAGAGATCAGAATGGAGTCGTTGTGTATAGGTCCCTTAGCAGTAACCATATGGTGGGATGGAGAACAAAGGAAATAATTGGAGCTTGTCAGCGAGATATGGCGATAATCATGGGAAACTGTAACTTACATCTCGACTAGAAACATCAAACAGGCAAAAATAGATGAGATTTTTGAATGTTTTGGGGATAGTTTCTTAGAAGCATGTCACAAAGCCAACCAGGATAGCCTAAAGCAAACCTGATATTGCGTAAAGACATGAGAGTAATTAATGATCTAAAGTGATGACACCCCTAGGCAGCAGTGACCATAACATGGCTGAACTTTACATTCAGTAAAACAAAGAGGAGTGGGTCTGAGAGTGTTTTGAAACTTAAGGGTAATTACAAGGGCATGAAAGCAGAGCTGACAAATTAGATTAAGCGATGCAGCAATACAGATGCAGTGGCAAACATTTAACGCAATATTTCAGAGTACACAATAAATACATCCCAACAAGAAAGAAAAAGTCTGAAGGACAGACTCATCATCCATGAACTAGAAAAGTTAAAGGTAATATCAAACTTAAAGAAAAAGCATACAATTGTGTAAAGACAGGTGGCAGGTCAGAAGATTGGACAGAGTATAAGGAACATCAAAGGGAATAACTGGAGTACAAAAGAAAACGGGCCAAAAATACAAAAAATATCAAGAGCTTTTATAAATACTTTTAAAATAAGTTAATAAAATGACCGTTGGTCCTATAATCAAGAAAATGGAAGATGAATTTAATAGGTATTTTGCATCAGTCTTCATTCAAGAGGAGATAAGTACCATCCCTGAAGCAGCTACGAACAAGGAAATGGATGAGAGGAAGTCAGGAAAATTAGTCACTAGAGAAGTGGTGCTGAGTAAGTAAGTTGTTCAAGCTGAGGGCTGACAAGAACCCAGGCCCTAATGAACCTCATCGGAGAGCCTTAATGAAGTCTCTAGTCAGATAATGAAGCATTGGTTTAAGGGCAGCATAGTGGTACAGCATGGTCAGCAGCCGTACATGTTCTCTTCATGTTTATGTCAGATGCCTCTGGGTGCCCTATTTGACACCCACAGTCCAAAGATGTGCATGTGGATTGCCACACTAAATTGCCCCTTAGTTGGAGTGCCATAGGGATCACTGCTAGGGCCTCAGGCTTATAATTTATATAACTGATTTGAATGAAGGGATTGAACGGATGGTTGTTGATGGCACAGAGGTAGAAAAATAAGACCGATAAAGAGGCTACGAAAGCATACTGATAGATTAAAAGTGTGGGTAAAGATCTAACAAATTTAGTTTATTGCGGGAAAATATGAAACTGTACAATTTGGCAAAACAAAAAAAACTATCTAAATGATAAGAGATTAGAGCTCAAGAGATGCCGAGAAATCTGCGTGTTCTAATGCATGAATCGCAAAAGGTTAGCATGCAGGTACAGAAATAACAAAGCTAGTGTTTCATTTATTGCAAGGGAAAATGAATACCAAAGGAAGAAGTTATGCTTCAGTTGTACAGAGCACTACACATCTTCAACCTCTCTTTACAACAATCTGAGGTCTCTATCTGCTTCAAGAAGATGATCATCATCCTGGTACCTAAGAAAAACCTGGCAGCACGCCCTAATGAATATCAGCAGGTGGACCTGACAACCATAATTATGAAGTGCTTCAAAAGGTTAGTCATCGCACGAGTCTACCTGGATCCACTAGTTTGCCTACTGCCACAACAGATCCACAGCAAACACCATTTCCCTGGCTCTGCACTCAACCTTGGGACACCTAGACAACAAGGGCACATATGTCAGACTCCTATTTATTGACTACAGCTCAGCCTTCAACACTTATTCCCAAGAAACTCATCTCTAAACTCTGCGGCCTGGGGCCTCTGCACCTCCCTCTGGGACTGGATCTTGAACTTCTTAACTCTCAGACTACAATCAGTAAGGATAGGCAACAACACTCCTCCACTAACATCCTCAACATGGTGCTCCACAAAGCTGTGTTCTCAGCCCCCTATATACTCCTTATAGATCTATGACTATGTGGCCAAATATTCCTCCAATTCAATTTTCATGTTTGCTGACAACACTACCATATGGGTCGGATCTCAAAGAATGACAAGAGTACAGGAATGAGATACAGAACCTGGTGAACTGGTGTGGCAACAATAATCTCTCCATCAATGTCAATAAACCAACTTCAGGAAGCGTAAAGGAGAACATGCCCCTGTTTAGATCAATGGGGACGAAGTAGAAAGGGTCGAGAACTTCAGGTTTTAAGGTGTCCAGATGACCAACCACCTGTCCTGGTACCCACTGCCGACACTGTAGTTAAGAAAGCCTGCCAATGTCACTATTTTCTCAGAGACTAATAAAATTTGCCATGTAAGCTACGACTCTCACCAACTTTTACAGATGCACCATAGAAAGCATTCTTTCTGGCTGTATCATGGCTTGATATAGCTCCTGCTTTGCCCAAAACCCCAAGGACTATAAAAGATCGTGACTGTAGTCCAATCTATCATACAAACCAGCCTCCTATCCATTGACTCTGCAAAGCAGCCAGCATAATTAAGGACTCCACGTACCCTGGACATTCTCTCTTCCACCTTCTTTCATCGGGAAAAAGATGCAGAAGTCTGAGACCATGTATCAACCGACTCAAGAACAGCTTCTTTCCTGCTCCTGTCACTTTTGAATGGCTTTACCTTGCATTAAGTTGCTTTCTCTACACCCTAGCTGAGTGTACATTCTGCACTCTCATTTCCTTCTCTATGAACAGTATGTTTTGTTTGTATAGCAAGCAAGAAACAATACTTTTCACTGAATGTCAATACATGTGACAATCATAAATTAAATCAAATCACTAGTGGAGTACCATGTACAGTATTGGTCACACAGAGGCTTTGCACAGTAATTTCATGGCAGTGTTAATGTAAGCTTACTTGTGATAGTAATAAATAAACTAAACCATTTAAGTAAGGTTGTAAATGCATTGGAACAAGTTCAGAAAAGGTTTACTTGACTAATACCAGTAACAGGAAAGGTTGGACAAGCTAGGCTTATATCAGCTGGAGTTTTAAAAAAGAGGCAACTTGATTGAAGCATACAAGTTCATTTAAGGTCTTGAAAGGGTGGATGTGGACAGGATATTTCCTCCTATGGGAGGGTCAAAAACTCAGGATCCGTTAAAAAAAAGGGGTTATCCATTTATGGCAGATAAAGCAAAATTATTTCTCAGAGTCGTAAATCTTTGGATGTCCTCCTGAAAAGGTGGGAGAAGCTGAGTCTTTCAATATTTTTAAGGGAGAGATTGATAGATTCTGGGTAAGCAAGGCAGCGATTATCAGGCGTAAGGGGGACAAAAGATTTGAAGTTACTATCAAATCAACCATGATCTTAAAAAGTGATGGAGCAGGCTTGAGGGGATTAATAGCCTGCTTCCTCTTTGTATGTTGTATAAACCAAGGTTAAATGTTGACATTTGGGGGCACGAATTATGGTTGTGTACATAGACACAGCAGGAACATCATCAAATTAGACTAAAATAAAAATTTATTTTGTTACACTGCTCCTGTAGAGAGGCTGTTAATTAGTTAATTTGTTTGATATATTTGAGTATAAAAGACACACATCAACATTGGTGGTGGGCTGCCAAATAAACCTGTTGGCCTTTAATCTGGTGTTGTGAAACTTCTTACTGCGGATTAGACAGGCAGGAGCTAGATTTCTCAATTGTGAATAGACCGACTTTGGATGTTCTTTATGAAATTAGCTGTCAGAAGTTTCCATGCAAGAGGCTCTGAAGAGGAGCAATAGGTGAACAGGCCCATAAGCGATGGGGAAAAGGTTGAGAAACTGGACAGAAGCATGGCAAGAGTGGAAAGAGAGAACGAGTCATGATAACATATAATACAAGATCAAATTAAAGTAAAATTTGTTTGGCAAAAAAGTCAGATAGACCTGGCCAATTTGTACTACAGCTGAGGGGCATGTTTATATTACCAGGCAACTGCTTACACAAATACTCATGATTGTTGTATGGTAATTTTACATAGTAAATATAGATCATACTCAAATTGTGAAAGCAGGTTACAAGCAGTCAGAAGCGTGCGCCGCACCCAAGATTAATTTTATTTATGAGGGATTTTTAAATTCTCAGGCCTAAAATGCCCCTGACTGCCACTTCATTCTAAACATAACTCTTGAATGCTTAACTCTGCCTAAGAACAGAATACTGAAACACTTGCCCTCAAAGCACTGAAATTGAGGGTTACAGCAATCTCCTACTCACTTACTCAAGCTTTGGAATTCTGATTTCCCCTTTCCTGCCATAGCTTTCAAACTTTTTAAACTAAATATCAGCATTAGCTGATTACGTGATTTTTTTCTTCTTCTTCCTTGGCAGCACTGTTAATGGACTTTGATAAGTCATCTTGGTTTTAGCCAAACAAAAATTCACACAAATCATTATTTAGTAAATTGATATTGTAACTGATTAACCAATATGTTTTATGTTCAAAAGTTAGCTAATTTGGAAGGAAAAGTGTACACTTTGACAGCAAATTGAATTAACGTGGATATTTTCCAGCCACCAGCACAAGCGTGACCTAAATACTATTGAAGCTATTACAACTATGATAAAATGTAGTCTAAATACCAGATTACTGATAATATTCCAGTGATGTACTTGAAGGTGTAGAATTTTCATAACTCCACGTAAATTTGCAGCCAATTCCTTGGCTTAATTTGGTTGTAGATGAATTAATAGTTTACCAATACCTTGTGCATTGAGGATCCAAATTCTTAATTCTAGTCATTATCTACAATTCTCCAGGATTCGTAAAACATGTACATCCTTCGCTAAAGATACAAATAGAAGCTACTTAAAGGTTGCACGTGATTTGACTCTTCCACTCAATTACTGGTCTGGCAACCACGCATCACTTCGAAGCGGATGGGACCCGAAAAATAAATCAAAATAGAGGTTGCTATAGTTTATCTAACCAAAGTGTCAGACAATACTTCGAAGATGGATTAAAATATACGTTGAAGAAAATACTCATAACTATCCTTAAAAAAACTCAAAACAAAATTAACGTCACTGATTTATAAAAGTCTAACGTCGAAATCAATTCAAATTATTCCACCCGTTTTTTCGGGATTACATCCTGTAACCGAGTCACATTTTCAGATAAAATCACTCATTTGATCGATGCCCCCCGGCGAATGAAAACAATAGCATGTTTTCCCTCGAATTATTAGCCAATTACTTTTCCCTCACCTTAACACGAGGAGTAGGCCTCGAGCCTACCGTTGCTACTCTTACCGTATTTGCATATAAAATTGTTGACTTTATTCGTGACATTTCTCGGTTCGTTTACTAATCTGCAAATTATTAAACGTGTAATATATTACATTGTTCGACAACGAAGTGTAAAACGTTTCTTTAAAAAAAATTGCCTGGCGGACTGGGACCGAGGGGGGGAACTTTACATTGGCGGCCATTTTACCTCACACGGGCAATAATGAAAAAAAGCAATAACTTTGGAAACACCTTGTATGAACAGGAGTATTCTAATGGTTTATCTTTGTTTAGTGATAGCGGCACCAACCCAATAAGAGGATCCTGATCAATGTGGCTGGGGGAAGGAGAGCATGGTTGGGTTGGGGGAGGGTAAATGGGTGTGTGGATGGGAGAAGGCGGCGAATCCCGAGAGCCACATAATTAGTGGAAGCGGACGGTAGTTCCACTATTCGTGAAGGGAACGAAACTCTTGATGTTTTCAAGGCGGGGGCGGGGGAACGTTTCGAATCGTACATCCGTGAAACGCAAGTCCGCGTACGCAACCCACTGCACCTCAGAGAGACAGAGAAAGGTTAAATTACTGAGCGGCCAGGATCTGGCGCGGCCTAGGCCGCAGGCCTGCCTTGGAGTTTGGAGTTACTCACTCTGCAGGGAAGAGACGCAACTCGTCGATTTTGCCCAGAAACCCGAACAGGGTTTTCATCTGTTCCGAGGTGGCGCTCGGCGAAACATTGGTCACTTGAATCACGTCCGTCGCCATCTCGCTTCTTTCTTTTAATGTAAAAAAATTAGTTTTTTTTTGGAAAAACGGAAATTATTTTCTCGATCCGAATTTTTCCACGACGTTTTCTCGAACCTAAGACATTAAAAAAAATACAGAAGAAAAGAAAGTGGGAGAGAGGATATATAGAGATATATAGATATATATGACAAATTACAATTAACCGGCCCGGAAAATTCTCGGGTCTTTCGCCCGAAACCTTCAACAACAACGGGCAGGCACCGCAGTATCCCACAATCCCCGCGCCCGGCTGCGCAAGCGCAGCGCCCTCCTTCTCTCGGTGGGCGGGTGAAGGCGGACGCGCTAGAGGGAGCTCTGCGTCTTCCTCATCATCAAACCTCAGGCAAAGCGGCTCCCACCTTCTAGAGTGTTCTACAGACCTCCCTGAGAGAAATTTAGAAAATACATTTTATAAAAAATTATTGCGTTTGCGTCTTCCTGTTCTAATTTCACAGGAAGTCGAATTTCGTTTCTTCCCACTGTTTACTTTTGAATGAAGCCAAACTTGTGTTGTTTTAAAAACAAAAACTTCAAATTCATATAAATGAAACATTAACAGAAAATGTAAAAGCGTTACAAATTCATACGAATGAAATATAAACAAGATGTTGGAAATACTCAGTGAAGAGCAAGGCAGAGTTAACGCTTCAGGGTGATGCTTGTCAGAAATGAGGAAAGGCCTACGGGCAACAAAACCTGGGCAACATTCAGGTTAGTGCTGATATTGACAAGTAACATTCATGCCACGCCTAGTGCCAGGTAATTATATCTCCTGCAAGAGTATGTCTACTGTCTCCCCATCACATTCAATGACATTAGCATCGCAGAATCCCACTGTCAAGATATACTGACCAGAAACTAACAGGAATAGCCACATAAATACCATGTCCACAGGACCAGATCAACGACTAGGAATTCTGCAGCAGCAAAGCTTTTCCAACATTTCCAACATCTACAGGACACCAGTCAAGAGCGTGATGGATTACTCGCTTGCTTGCCTGGATGAGTGCAGCTCCAGTAATTCTCAAGTTTCATAAGAAATAGGAGCAGGAGTAGGCCATCTAGCCCTTCGAGCCTGCACTATCAAGGACAAAGTAGCCCACTCGATTGGGACCCTACCCACTACTTCAAGCATTCAATGCCTCTACCACCAGTGTTCTTTGACTGTACCAAGGCTTCTTCGACAGCATCTTCCAAATTTGCAGCCACCTAGAAGGATGAGGATGCCTGGCAGATGGAAATGCAACTCATGCACCATTCTAAACCAAAAGCAAAATACTGCGGAAGCTGTAATCTGAAGGGCCACTAAGCATCATCTAGACTGGAAACACTGGCTCTCTTCTGTCCCCACAGATGCTGTCGGACCTGCTGAGATTTTCTAGCATTTTCTATTTTTGTTTCAGGCACCATTCTAACTTGGAAATATATCATTCCTTTATCGTCACTGGATCATTTCCCCAGACCATGCTGCCGAGCTGATTTTTTATCAAAAACATGCAATATTATTGCCAGCAATGCCCTTATTCCATGAATGATTAAAAATTTGAACTCAGTTTTGGAGTGGACTGAAAGCTATTACAGTAGATTAGCCTTCTCCCTATGTCTGTGATCTCCTCTGTTGGAGAAAATTTTAAAGAACAACCTACATCGTAGCAAATCCACACAATATTACTTTATTTTGCATTTACAATGGCCATTGGGACTGATCAGAAGGATCTGCCCAAAATTGTCTGTTACAGCCGTCTTTTATACAGATCTAATCATATGAGTATATTCAATTCTGTACAGATCTAATCAGATTCCTCAACACAATGTTTACCCAGTCGGCCCTTGCCAGAATTAAATCACTTAAGTGGTGTTAGCTTTCTTCCTAGAATATTGCATTCTTTGTATGCCTTCATTTTATTCAAGTCATGCTATTCTCTCTGACTCCTGTCAAGTCATGCCAACCCATATTTTCCGAATTAGCCCTTTATCTATATTCTACTTTCTCACCTCCAACCCAACAACTCTCTGAAATCTTTGTGCTCTTCCAATTCTGGCGTCTTATGCACCTCATTTTTCATTGCTCAACCATTGGAAGCAGTTCCTTGAGTTGTCTTGGTCCAAAACTCTAGCTTTCCTTCTGAACTCCTTTTCTTCTTTCAGATGCACCTTAAAATCTACCTATTTAATAAAACTTTTGGTCACTTGTCCTAATACCTCCTGATATGGCTTGGTGTCAAATTATGCTTGATAACATAACTGTGGAACATTTTATTACATTATATGTGTAGTATAAATGTGGGTTGATTTAAAGAATTGTCCACACTCAGAAAATAAAGCAATTGGTTCCTCTGCCATCTCAGTATACTTTCTGAGAGTTAAACGACTCAAACTCAATATTTGGGTAAATTTAAATTATGGATACGGAAACAGAAAATGCTGGAAAATCTCAGCACGCCTGACCGCATCTGTGGAGAGAGAATACAGTCAACAAAATTATAGATGTCTGGAGTGATGAAGGATTTCTCCCTATTAATATCATTGCTTCTTACAGATTTTAAAGTTGATGTTTAAATACACAAATGATTTTTGGGGGCAAAACTCAGTATGAAATGGCTGGAGTCCTCTGCTGAATGGGGTATGAAACTATTTTTGGGCCACTAATGTTGCATTTATTTTGAGCAGTTTAGGTTAAGATCTGCTACAAGAAGTCTAATTTGTAGAAAATATTCTAGTTAATTATGGGCAAGGTTACTTTTTATATATGCTTCAAAGTAAGATGGATCAATTTGAGTTGACTTTTAATTGCACAGATGAATTTCCTGCACTGCTGCTCATATTATATGGCTATACTGGGGGGAGGAGGGGGGTGGAATCTTAGAAATTGACAGCATTGGGAAACTAAGAAAGTTCAACGTGGAGACAGAAGAAGAAAGGCATTGATTGTGTCAAATGCAATTTCTTTTGTTTACAATTTCTTGGTATAAACAGAAGAAAGGAAAGGTGATAAAAATCACTGACTGACTCTGAATTAATTTCAGCTTGTCAGCTGTCCGATTAAAACTAAAGCTAATAAACTTGCAAAAGAATGTATGGAAAGCTTTTAACTATTTAGTGGATTCCTGTAAGCCTTGTTTGTAAAACTGCATCAAAAAAGTCAATGTTCTTCACTGCATGGAAGAGCTTCTGAAATATAAATATTTTTCATTAATTTTAAAATGTTATTTTGTATTGTATTTCCTTGTTAACGTTATTATAAAACATTGCATAAATACTCATGAAACATTTTCTTTATTTTTGGGCTGTTATTGTATTTGCCATTTTAAAATATAGTTTTTTTTAAGATATACAATGTTCACGCTTGTAAAATGTGCAAAAATACAGGGAAGTTGCTGTGCTCTAGATCTGTCTCATTTTTTTGTTGCACTTTATAGAAATTCTTTGTTCTGTCTCAATGACGTTATTGTTACTAGAGAGGCGGTGCTCGACAGACTGGAGGGACTGATTGTGGACAAGTCCCCAGGACCGGATGGAATGCATCCGAGGGTTCTGAAAGAAATGGCGGAGGTGATAGTGGATGCCTTGGTGGTTATTTTCCAAACGTCGCTGGATTCCGGTAAAGTGCTGGAAGATTGGAAAACGGCTAATGTTACGCCGTTGTTTAAGAAGGGTGCCAGGCAAAAGGCAGGGAATTATAGGCTGGTTAGTTTAACGTCTGTTGTAGGTAAAATGTTAGAATCTGTCATCAAGGAGGAAATAGCGAGGCATCTTGAGGGGAATTGCTTGATAGAGCAGACGCAGCACGGTTTCGTTAAGGAGAAGTCGTGTCTGACAAATTTACTGGAGTTCTATGAGGATGTGTCTAGGGCGGTGGATAGAGGAGAGCCGGTGGATGTGGTCTTTCTCGATTTTCAGAAGGCGTTTGACAAGGTACCTCACAAGAGGTTATTGCAGAAGGTCAGGGGACATGGAGTTGGGGTTAGGGTGTTAGCGTGGATAGAGGATTGGTTGTCAAATAGGAGGCAGAGAGTGGGGGTTAATGGGTGCTATTCGGATTGGCGGTTGGTGACTAGTGGAGTGCCCCAGGGGTCGGTGCTGGGGCCTCAGCTATTTACCATTTATATAGATGATCTGGAGGAGGGAACCGAGTGTATGGTGTCGAAATTTGCTGATGACACCAAGATTGGTGGAACGGCAAATTGCGCGGAGGGTGTGGAGAGTCTGCAGAAGGATCTAGATAGGCTGGGCGAATGGGCCAGGAACTGGCAAATGGAATTTAATGTTGGCAAGTGCGAGGTGGTCCACTTTGGTAGGAATAATGGTAGGAAGGATTATTACTTACGTGACGAAAAACTGCAGCAGGCGACGGTGCAGAGGGACCTCGGGGTCCTTGTGCATGAGTCGCAAAAACCCAGTTTGCAGGTGCAGCAGGTGGTCAGGAAGGCTAATGGGATGCTGGCCTTCATCGCGAGGGGGATTGAATATAAAAGTAGGGAGGTCTTGCTGCGGCTGTATAGGGCATTGGTGAGGCCGCAGCTGGAGTACTGTGTGCAGTTTTGGTCGCCGTACTTACGCAAGGATATTTTGGCCTTGGAGGGAGTGCAGAGGAGGTTTACTAGGCTGATGCCGGAGTTGAGGGGGTTGAGCTATGAGGAGAGGCTGAATAAACTAGGCTTGTACTCGTTAGAGTTTAGAAGAATGAGGGGAGATCTCATTGAGATGTATAAGATGATGAATGGGATGGATAGGATAGAGGTGGAGAGACTCTTCCCGCTCAGAAAGGACAGTAGGACTAGGGGGCACAGCCTCAAGATAAAGGGGGGGCGGTTTAGAACGGAGTTGAGGAAGAACTTCTTCACTCAAAGGGTGGTGAATCTCTGGAATTCTCTGCCCGTTGAAGTGGTGGAGGCTACCTCGCTAAATATTTTTAAGACGCGGGTTGATGGGTTTTTGATAAGAGAGGGGATTAAGGGTTATGGGGAGAGGGCGGGAATGTGGAACTGAGCCACGACAGATCAGCCATGATCTTATTGAATGGCAGGGCAGGCTCGAAGGGCTAGATGGCCTACTCCTGCTCCTATTTCTTATGTTCACAATTGTCAAACCTGGATCAGTGGTGGCATCTTTTGTCTCAGTCAGAAAGTCATGAGTTCAATTTTCAGGGTCTTGAGCACAGAATATAAGTACTGAAGGAGTTTTAAAATGTCAAGAAGTGCAGTTGTTCAAATGAGATGTTAAACTGGAGCTTTTTGCATGCCCTCTTTGGGGCGCAGTTTCCCCCATAATTCTGCATTTATTCCATACAGGCCTCATTCCACCTAAATTACTTTTCCCCATCCAGTCCCCATTTCTCACTATTCTTTTCTTCCAAATGTATGGATCAAGTTTACCCTTAAATCCATCAGTGCTATCTACTTCAACTATTCCAGATGGCAACAAATTCCAAATTCTTGTCACTTCCTGTGTAAATAAATTTCCTCCATGTGTTAGTGGCTATCTCGTATTAAATGCTTCCATATTCAGGACTCATCCACAAGTGAAACACCCACCTCATCAAACTACTTTATTAAGTTTAAAATCCTCTCTCCTATTTTTTATGTTTTTTTAAGTTTTGAAAATAAATGCAGCTTGCTCAACTTTTCTTGATAGTTGCATCCTCTCAAGCCTGGCAGCATCCTTGTATTTTTTTCTTAACTTTCTTCAGGCTTTCAGTGTCCTTTCTGTAGTCTGAAGACCAAAATGCTCACAGTATTTGAAGTTGATGGCGTCAATTTTTATACGAATTATTATTGTTGCTAACCAGTTTTTGGACTCCATTTCACTCGAAATTGCCCCTTCAACATTTGTTACTACAATCAGTAATTTGTTTATTTGACTTCTTGGATTCTATTCCATTTAGTTTGTTACCTTTCAAAGAATAAGTGGCTACCTTTTTCCATTTATCAAAATGAACTGCTTCACGCTTTGTTGTAATGATATCATTTGCTATTTATCTACACAGTCTGCAAGCCTGTTTATGCCTTCCTGCATTTCAGTGCAGTCCTGTTTAATACCATAGTTTCAACTTATTTTCATTTGCACATTTTTATACAAAACCATATTTAAGTATAATAGTGAACATTGCACATTCTCTGCCACAGAAATCACCCTTTCTTATTTGTGGTTTGCTTAGCAGGTGCAATATTTTCCTCAGTCGACTGACTAGAGGAGCTGTAATAGACTAGTATGATGTGGAGGTGCCGGTGTTGGACTGAGGTAAACACAGTGAGAAGTCTCACAACACCATGTTAAAGTCTGACAGGTTTATTTGCTAGCAAATGCCACCAAAAGGTTTTGCTACCAAATAAACCTGTTGGACTTTAACCTGGTTTTGTGAGACTTCTTACTGTCTGGACTAGTGTGCCATAGGCATTTACAGTGCGAAAACAGTGTCATGCTTTTCAAAAGCAATGGTCTCTTAGGAAATCTTTCGAATTTGTTTGCAGAAGCAACTAGATGACATATTGCTTGTGTACAAGATCTGCACTTTCCCGGCAAAGGCAGGGAGAACAGGAGTCAGTTGGTGTAGTTGGGCACGCATGCGCTGTGGACGGTTGGAGCGGCGCGGCCTGTTGCCGGGATTTGAACGAGGGGAGCAGGTCACGTAGCTGTGGTTCTGTGTCTCGCTGTAATGTCTCGTAGGGGAGGTAACAAGTTCGCTAATCGCAGACCTGGACCAGGATTTCAAGCTCGGGAGTCAGAGCCACCTGTACCTGCCGGTTTAATTAAAACGGCCAGGAAGAGTGGCCAGTTGAATCTTTCCAACAGACAGTTGACTGAGGGTAAGGCTGCAGTTGGGTGGGCCGGCGAGAGGGAGGGTGGATGAACATTAGCCGTCTCTGTATACAATGATGTTGTATGTTATTTATTTGGTTTCACCATTGTATTTGCAAGTCAGGGTAACGATTGATATTAAGATTTTTGTGCCCAAAATGTTCAAAAACCCATCATAGGTTTCCCCCCTACAGACCTAAATAACTTGTTTGGGTAATTTTAGGTTATAAATGGACTGTTTAATAACAAAACACACACTTGTCACATTTGCTTAGTGGAAAACATGGTTGACATTTTGTTTGTAGCAGAAGGCATAGGAGGACCCATTTTCTAAGTACAGCTATGGCTTGGTGAATGCACTCTGGCCTCTCTGAACCAAGAGGTTTTGGATCCAAGTCTCACTTCAGAGACTTGAGCACAGAAATCCTGGCTGCCATTTCAGCCCCATGCATCTTGTAGATGATGTATTAAATTTAAGGTCTGTCTGCTCTCATGCAAGTGCAAGAGATTGCAAGGCACTGTTTCAAAGAGGGGTTAGTTAGTCTTGGTATCCTGGCCATTATTTATCTCAGCCAACATTATGAAAAAAAAATACAACAGATGTCTCTGTTGTGGGAGCTTGTTGTGCAAATTGGTTGCTGCATTTCTTCCAACAGTAGTTACACTTAGAATATTTAATTGGCTGCAAGATGTTTTGGAGTGGCCCAAGGTTGTGAAAGGGCTTATATAAATACAAGGTTTGTTTTTGTTCTGCCTGATTTCCAGTATAATAATCAGCAAAAAAGGAGTAACTTGTGTTTAAGAATACTTAGACGTCAAAGTTATTGATAACTAATGAAATTAACGTACAGTGGTTTTAGAAATAACTACTGAATGACTGAGTAAATGCACAGGATTTTGTGGCAATATAAGAAATTCTAAAATTAATTGTTACTTTATCGTAAGAACAGTTTGGAGAAGTGGCTGTAGATGGTGGCTGTGCTTCAGTGCTGGGGAAGGAGGAAAATGAGCAAGTTATTCATCGTGATTTGCATCCAATGACCCTAACTGGGAATATGTGAGTGAATGCTAGATAATTGTCGGGTCAGATTTGTTTTACTAACAGCTGTAGTCAAATGGAATCCTGGTAATGCATGGGGTCACACCATAGCAACCATAGAAATGTTACAGCAGAGAAGGAGGCCATTGGCTCGTCTTATTGATGCCAGTCCAGGTCCCCTTTCTAATCCCACCTTCCTGCACCTGGCTCATCGCCTTGCAGCTTACAGCACTTAAGGTGCAGATCCAGGTGCTTTTAAAAATAATTTTTGCCTCCACCACCAACTCAAGCAGTGAATTCCAGACACTTACCACCCATTGTGTAAAAAGGTATTACCTCATGTCCACTTTACACCTCCTGCCATTTATCTTGAATCTATGTCCCCTGGTTTGAGAATTATCCGTCAAGGGAAACAATTTTATCCAGTCCATTCTCTCTCTTCCTTTCATGATTTTGTACACCTCTATCAAGTCACCCCTCAGCCTTCTTTGTTGCAAGGAAAATAACCCCAACCTATCCAATCTCTTCTCACAGCTACACTTTTTTAGCCCTGGCAACATTCTTGTAAACCTCCTCTGTGCTCTCTCCAGACCAATTGGGTCCTTCCTGTAATATGGTGACCAGAACTGCACACAGTACTCCAAATGTAGACTTGCCAGTGTTTTGTTCAATTCCAACATTAAATAGCCTTAATTTTATATTCTATACCTCTGCCAATGAAGGAGAGCATTCCATATGCCGCCTTTACAACCTTGTCTACTTGCACTGCTGCCTTTAGGGACTTGTGCACATGTTCTCCAAGATCTCTCACTTCATCTATCCCTCTTGGTGTATTCCCATTTATTGTGTACTAGCCAAAGCTAAATGCAAGATCTTAAACTTACCTTTTTGTTAAAATCAATCTGCCACTTCACCATCCACCCAGACACATGCAATGAGTGCCAGATAAATGATTGCATTTGGGAGAAAAAAATATTGAGTGGACAAAGATCTTAAATGTGACTACAAATATGTTATTTTGGACAATGATACTGGGGAAATATTTGTTATTTTAGTAAAACAACTATTGAAGGATAAATGCAGTTTTGAGAATTTTTAGTAATGCTTAACATAACAAACCTGGGCAAAGCAGCAATCAGCAAAACTGTTAAAATTTTAAACTACGTAGCCAAAACTGAAGAATCTAAGGTAGAGGAGGTGATTAAACTGTACGTTGCTCAGTACAATGTCCAGTTCTGGTCCTCAAGAAAAGAGGGAGAGATATAAGTTCTGGAGATAGTGAAGAGAAGGGCTACAAGGTTCATATCTAATGTGAAGTGTTTTGTTATAAGGAAATAGAGGAGCCAACCTGGAATTTTTGGCCTGCAGTTAAGATATTTGAGAGGTTAGCTTTTAGAAGTGCATAAAAGCTGTGGAAAAGATAAATTTAGAATCTTATATAAATCAAATTGTGCCATGGAGAAAAATAAAGTTACAAATATTAGCAGGAAATTGTTCTTCACTCAAAGTGGGGTCAAAGCTTGAAATTGTCTTTCAGATAGAGTAGTTAAGGCATTTCAGGAGCAACTAGAATTGGATAAAATGGGGAGTTTTTGGATGGATAAACCATTAGCTTTTCTATTTATAATTCATGTCTTCGTACTTGGAACAATGTTAATTACATTTGAAGCTTTACAATTTCTTCAGAAAAAAGGTTTGTCTGTGATAGTACAAAATTTCAGGAATGTTCAACTCGACTAGTGTATGTCAATGCTTACTGTAATCTGAGCAACGAGTCACGAATATAATCACCTATTCTGTTCCCATGTTCTCTTTTCCCTCATCTACTTAATAAATTTAATCTTTATTCTTACATAGTTTCTGCCTCAACCATAACCTTGGCATTCCACAATCTCACACTTGCCTATATGTAACTGTTTTGTGCACTCTCTTCTAAATCTTTGATTTTAATCTTGAATCCATGGCTCCTCAAATCCATTTTGGTAGGGAAAAATACAAAGGGAACTTATTATCTAAATGGAGTTGAACTTTTGGGACAGCCAAGATGAGAAGAAATAGAGTTTAAGATGCAAGAGGCCAGAATTAAAAAATATTAGAACGAGGAGAGTTCTCAATCGAGGTGGATAGTGGGGAATTTACAACTGAGGAACAATTGGAGAAGATTTTAAGGGAAAACCTTGCCAGAAGTAAGTGGAAGGCCCGAGAAAGTCCTTACAATATCTGTAACTGTACTCAACTTATGTGGTTAATCTTCCAGTTTTTGATAAATGTTTGACTTGAGATTTTTAATGGCGTGAGTCAAAAGGGTGCTTAAGGAAAGTTGGATTAAGAAATTTGGTATGCGTAACTGAGTTCATTGTACCTGTAATATTTTTAATCTAACTGCTTATTTAAGATAGGATATAATAGTATTTATGCTCTTTAATTTTTGCCAAGCAAAAAAAAAATTAGTAGTCTGTACTGAAATCATAAGAGATTACGTTGTTGAGGATGAGAATTTTAAATTGAGACACTCAGGATCCAGGAATCAAGATAATGTAGATCAGTGAGCGCAGGGGTAATGGGCAAATGAGATTTGTTCAGAGTTAGTTTCATGCAGCAGAATTTTGAACGATCTCACTTCTGAATGGTGCAAGATGGGAAACAGTCCAGGAAAGCATTGAAATAGTTGTGACAGATTGTGGCTTCCAGCAGGAAATGGGCTGAGGTGGAACAGAGCTAGGTGGAACCCAAAGAATTGGTTCACCAAATATCTTGCCCATCTTCTTTTAAATATGCTTTCAGTTTTCGAAAGGAATTAGGCACATTTGCAGTATGAATTTGGCCGAGTAATATGAATACACTATGTAACGTTTCTGTGCAATTCCTTTTCCTTTATCCAGTATTCAGCGTAGGAGTAAGTTGATTGTAGCTTAAATGACGTTTGTTTGTCACCAAACTAATTGAAAAATTGGCTGTGCCTTCACAAGTCGGCATCACTTAATAAAAATTCGAAACTTGTATCATTTCTTTTTCATCAAACCCCTATGCACTAAGATGCATTTATAATATGCTTAAATTCTGGACATATTTTCACAGTGGACACCCTATTTTACTTGAATGATTGGTGGCTCAGTGGTTAGCACTGCTGCCTCACAGCTTCAAGAACATGGATTTGATTCCTGGCCTTGGGGGTGACTGTGTGGAATTTGCCCATTCTCCCTATGTCTGCATGGTTTCCTCCAGATGCTCTGGCTTCCTCCCACAGTCCAAAGAAGTGCAGGTTAGGTTGATTGGCCATGGTAAAATTGCCCTTAACGTCCCAGGATGTGTAAGTTAGTGAGTATTTTGTGTAGATGTGTAGTACAATGCATTGGCCATGCTAAATTCTCCTTTGGTGTACCCGAACAGGCGTCGGAGTGTGGCAACTAGGGGATTTTCACAGTAACTTCATTGCAGTGTTAATGTAAGCCTACTTGTGACTAATAAATAAAAACTTTAACATATAGCCCTTCTAAGGTATCTCAAATTTAAGGTTTCTTTTTCATGATGGTTCCTGTAAACGTAATTTATGATACATGTAGATTCAAAAGCAAAGTTTCACTTGTTTTGCTTGTTCCGATGCATTATTATGGAAAATGGATCAAATTAAGTGAATGTTCAGAATTAGATTTCATTGTAATTGTTATTTGTCAAACTCTCTCTCTATTTCAATGCAGTGCCTCAGAGTGTATGGCGAATAAATGTGGACCCCCCGGAGGAATCGCATTTGAATGTCTCCTTTAATGCAAGTGATCGATGGTGGGATCAGACAGATCTAACTAAACTTATATTGGCATCTAACAAACTGCAATGCTTATCAGAGGATCTTCAGCTCCTTCCAGCTCTCTCAGTGCTTGATGTAAATAGAATTTACTATAATAGCGCATTGAAAATTAGTTCAATATGTCTGTGTCAAAATAGAATACAGTATATGTACTGATGTGTATTTAACTCTTGCGTAGAAAGAAAATAATTCTTAACATTCCTATCATACAACCAACATTATGAGGAGCATGAGAGTAAAAAAATCCTCTCATGTCCAGGGTGACCTGCCAGAATATATGCTTGATGATAAAGGAAAGAAACATAGGCTAGAATTCTCTGATCTTCCCTGTAGTTGGGATTCTCCAGTCCCACTGCTCTGGCACTACTCATCTTTTAATCTTTGATAGTTATACCATTCCATTTGCCAATCAGACTGGTAGAGGATGGCAACATCAATTAAGTTTGGCATTTAAGCATGGATAGAACAATATGTCAGTTTGAATATTATTTTTCTTCTTTAAAACTGGCTTGAAATAAATAATTTACTACAGCAAAAATGCATAATACTCTATTTTAGAATCCAATATTTAGCAGTTTCAAGAGACATTTACACAAGAAAACGCTATTGCCACTAAGTTGTCTCTTTTCCTGCAGGCAGGAACAGAGAAGACCAATTTTCAATTTAAAGTATGAATCCATGTACTTTTGGGACAGCTGTACTACTTTTTGGGTTGGGTGCGGGTTATCTATTAGCACTGAAGCACAAGGCGGTAAGAGGATATAGTTAAGTGCATGCTGATGAAATCTTTGATTCTTAATTCTTTCATTAAGCGATCTCGGATGAAAGACTTCACTAAAAGCTTGTGCTTCCCCCATTAGAATGTATGATTTGAGTGTATATCTTTAATGAAGTCCAGTTGAATTATTATTCAATAGTGAGTACATGCTTCTATCAATCTTTTACTGAATTATAGTATTGGCTAATTCAGACTTTGAGAGAAAGAGTATTTCTCATTCCGACATCTTGACTGCTGAAGTAAGTGATATTTTACCATGGTTGCATTTAATGGAAAAATGTAATGTACAACAGATTTTTATCTGTATGTCAAGTTACTAACTTAAAAAAAAATGATTCCAGGTCCATGATAATCAGCTGAGTTCTCTTCCTTGTGCAATTGGGCAGCTGCTGAATCTCCAGAAGCTTAATATCAGGTACTGCAAGTACTAAATATTTTTTGAGATGGTGTAATTTATCTACTTGAAAATAACAAGTGAAATTCCTTTGAGTAAAACTGCATTAGTCAAAAACATGAATACTTCAGAACAGGAGATGGCCTATAGGCTCAATAATCCTGCCCCTTTATCGTTAATCAATTCTATCCACCTACTTCCTCACTATCTCTGTCCTTCCAGCTCTGAGACACATCTAATTATGTCTTGAATACACTTATGCAGTCCACTTTGAACCATAGAATCATGCAGTGCTGAAGAAAACCATTTGGCTTATTGAGTCTGCAGTGACCCTCAAAGAGCAGCACACTCCCCTGCGTTATCCCTATAACTTTGCACATTGATCATAGCCAATCCACCGAACCTGCACTGTTTTTGGACTGTGGAAGGAAATCGGAGCATCCAGAGGAAACCCGTGCAGGCACCAGAAAACGTGCAAACTCCACACAGTCTCCCAAAGTGGCGATCGAACCCGTGGCCTTGGTGCTGTGAAGCAGCAGTGCTAACTGCTGTGGGCATTCCTCTATAACTTGGGCTAAAGGTGTCTTACAAGTCTCACCTTAGTTCTCTTCTTGAAAAAAATCCTTCCCATTTTAAACATTTATTTTCTGCTACTTAAAATAGTTAATATAATAAATAATTTAATTTGATCAATTTTGTTTTTTCCTATTCGTGATCTTATAAACTTCAATTAGATTACCTGTTGTGTTCTTTTTAAGCATAGTTTAGATTATTAACATTTTCTCATGTTGAAATATTACTGGCTAACATTTCCTGTGGAGCTTGTGTCTGCATCATTTCATTTGACAATAATGGCCTGAACTTCATTGTTGTCATGACAGTTAAACTGCTAACATTCATCATTATTACAGTTGTGAAACTGACAGTGCCTTCTGGGGTTTGCACTTGCACAGAAATCCAGAAGTTGCTGCTGGTAATTCCCAACTCCTCCACTGAGTCAGCTTTGAAGTCCCTGCAAATGGAATCTTCTGGTGTGAATATTAGACTTGCAAAAATCTTAAATGTTATGCCTTGTTAAATAAGTGCTAACAAAGCAATGCAGCACATTGGGAGAAATAATGTTATAATTCAGGTCACAAAGTCTGTCTGTATCATAAGTTTTGCACTTTGAATTTGGCTAAGGCGAGCACGAAATATTTCACTTCAGGTATGATTCAACTGACCCACTAAGGAGCTTTTATCAAACAAAGTTTTATTTAAATATACAGTTAGCAATAACTTTTGCCAATTACAAACAAGAAAAAAAAATGATATTGTGTAATCATTAATAACTATAGGAAAATAAAACTTTTGAAAATGTGACTAGTAAAGTTGACCGAGGAGGGCCAGTGGATGTGGTTTATTTAGACTTTCAGAAGGTTTTTAACAAGTCTCACATAATAGACTACTATGTAAAGTTAAAGCACGTGGGATAGCAGGTAATGTTTTGAGATGGATAGAAAGCTGGTTAGCAGATAGGAAGCAAAGAGTTGGTATAAATGGGTCTTTTTCTAATTGGCAGTCAGTGACGAGTGGAGTCACAGGGATCTGTGCTAAGACCCCAACTGTTCATACGTATTAATGATTTGGAAGAGGGAACTGAATGTATTATCTCTAAGTTTGCAGATATTGCAAAGTTGGCTGGAAGGGTGAGCTATGAAGAGGATGCAGAGATGCTTCGGCGTGATTTGGACAGGCTGAGTGTGTGGGCATCTGCATGGCAGATGTAGTATAATGTAGATAAATGTGAGATTATCCACCTTGGTAGCAGCTATAAGAAGGCAGATTGTTACTTGAATGGCGTACATTGAGAAAGGTGAAGTCTTTGTGCATCAGTCACGCAGGTACAGTAGCATAAAGATGGCAAATGGTAGGTTAGCCTTCATAGCGAGAGGATTTGAATATGGGGATAGGGATGTTTTGCTGCAATTGTATAGCGTGTCGGTGAGGCTACACCTGGAGTATTGTGTGCAGTTTTGGTGTCCTTATCTGAGGGAGGATGTCCTTGCTATAGAGGGAGTACAGCAAAGGTTTACTAGGCTGATTCCTGGGATGGCAGACCTGTTGTAGGAGGAGACACAGTAAATCAGTTAGGACTATATTATATCTTATAGAAACTTATAAAATTCTGACAGGGTAGATTCAGAAAGAATGTTCTCAATAGTGGGAGTTCAGAACTAGGGATCATAGTTTGAGGATAAGGGTAAACCTTTTAGAACTGAGGTGAGGAGAAATTCCTTCACTGCAAAGACTAATGCTCATGAGATATTGGAACATGGTTTGTCTTTTTCGTGTGCTGTAATCCTTGCTTTTATACTGGGAGTACAATTTTTTTGTATCCTTCCCTTTTTGTTTAAGTAGGTGGTTTGGAATGGAGGTGGTTGATGTAGCCTTATGAGTCGCAAAGGTTGGTGGAGTGGGGGGTGGCGTGATGCCATATCTTGTTCGTGGTAAGGTTATGCTGCTCTGTTCCTGGTACCCCTTGTGAAAGTGTATGCTGAAAAACTATATCTGGTATTTATTGGACAATCCTGCTTCTCTATTTTTGGAGCTTCCTCCCTTTATCCGAGAAGGTGAGCTCTGTTGATAGAGACTCTGTTTTGATTCAGTTCATCCTAGTGGGTTTCCCTTATGTTGTTGGAAGGAGGGGCGTTGTAACTCTCCCCACGATGTCCTGTCGATGGGTGTCTCAACAATTCTTCTTGTCATTAGAGTTTTGTTGGAGGAAAAAGTTTTAAATTTTCTAGTGGTGGGAAGTTTGATCGGTGCCTCTGACTTGGATGGACAAGAGGGAGTTTTTATTATTTATTATTGTCACAAGTAGGCTTACACCAACATTGCAATGAAGTTGCTTTGAAAATCCCTTGTGAAAAGCCACACTCTGACTCCTGTTTGGGTGCACTGAAGAAGAATTTAGCATGGCCAATGCACCTAACCAACACATCTAACGGACTGTAGGAGGAAACCCAGGCAAACATGGGGTGTGGAGGGAAACACAGGTCCCTGGTGCTGTGAGGCAACAATGCTAACCATAGCCATCGTGCTGCCCTTGTAGTGCTGCATGCCTGGGCAAGATCTGAGAGTCCTTGGCTTACTGGTTCCTGTACATGAGTATGTATTCAGCCATGTTGCAGCCTCCACCAATGGCAATTCCCTGATGTTCTCTTTCCTTGCTTGGAGATCCTGAGATGCTGGGATACTGAATTAGACTCTTGTACATTACTCCATAGGGGATCCTGCCTTTGGTACCCCTGTCTATGTTAGGAGGTATACCATGGCTCCATATGCTCACTGATTTATCCCAAGATCCCCCACTCTGTCTGATATCCTTTTTTGTTATCCATACAAGAGAAGACGCTGACTACAATTGAAATAATTCATATGAATATTCACTGGTCTTTACGTGTTTGTATGGGATACTCATTACCGTCCACTGTGTTGGATTTTGTGGCAAATCCAAAATAAAAAGTTACAATAAAAATATTCTGTAAAAAAAAACAAAATCAAAAACATGAATCTTGCAGTGAATTAGGATTGAACTTGGAACTGATACTGGCAAAGAGGATCTCAATTCAGCCTCAAGCTTTAAATTTTTTTAAATGAATTGTGTAAAAATCTAACATTTTGAATAAAATATATTTAAGAAAAAAATCTACTACTTATTGTGGGGCTCAAAACCACAATTCTGGGATTAAGAATCCGTTTTTATCTCCTGTGTTAGTTGGGCTGTGGGGGGGACTTCTTACACAAGTTGATTGACTTTCTAAAGCTTTGCGTACTCCAGTGTTTGATAAGTAAGCTATGCACATATTCACTGTAGTTCAATATTTGTAAAGTGGCAAACACAATTGGTATTCTTTCACTCTTGTTATCAAATTCATAACTTATGGAATTTCACAGATAACACGGACATGTAATTCTATACTTAAGAGCTGATTTTCAACCAGAACATTTAGTGTAGAAAAAAATGTTTAAAACCAGATAGTGAATGTTACCTTTACGTGGCTAAGTTCCATTGTTAAACTGGCCTAGGCCCAAAATAGCATGTACCCACCATCTTGCTGAAAGAAACTGCACATGTACCAGTGGCAGCAATCCAGGATGGGTGCACATGTACAGTTGTTCCTGGCACTGGCCAGTAGAATCGGGAGTTAGAGCAATCCTCATTTCAGTGTCTGGTAGACTGGCTGTGAGAAATTTTAAATGTCATTAGCCATGTGGTGACATGTCTACTGCTGAATAGTAGAGGAATTCTTGTTCTGATGTCAGATTCAAAATAATGTTGGGTGTCACCTGGGTTCAATTCCAACCTCTGGTCACTGTGGAGTTTGCACACTCTCCCCGTATCTGTGTAGGTTTCCTCCTCCAATCCAAAGATGTGCAGATTAGGTTGATTGGCCATGCTAAATTTCCCCTTAGTGTCAGGGTAAATACGTGAGGTTGTGGGATAAGGCCTGGGAGGGGCTGTTGTCGGTACAGATGCGATTTGCGATGGTGTCCTTCTGCACTATAGGGATTCTATGAAAGGGACAGAGATCATTAAATCTTAGTGTTTGGTTTTATTCATGGTTAGCAGAAAGCATTGTTGCTTTGCCATTGACTTTGAAATCTGAGTCATTACCCTTCCTGTGATTAGGTAACCAAAAGTGCTTCTAGGGTTCCAAATTGGGACTGATCGACATTTTATAAAGCAACAATACAAGCTAATTTGCTTTCTTTTCTAATGCTGCTGCGAAAGGCTGATCAGAACTTTGCTTTACTGCAACAAAACACTGTGCTGACTTTTAGAGATAAACTGACAATTTCCTTCGTGGTACACTAGTATGATTTTTATTCCTTACGCCTAAACTAATAATTTTGCACTGATTCACATTGAAAATGATTTGCATATTTTAGGCAAGTGGAACAATCTAGCTCACATTTTTCACAAAACCTATCTAAGATCCAATAAATATTTCCTTGGAAAAAGCGCTTACAAAATGCTTGCTTTTCAGCATTTAACCACTCTCTTATGAGTTCTATTTCTTGAGCACAATTGGGTTTTCCAATTTAGTGGTTTTAGACAGCTTTTTAAAAGTAAAGTTTATTTATTAGTTATATTAACACTGCAATTAATTACTGTGAAATTCCCCGATGCATTACACTTGGCACCTGTTTGGGTCAATGCACCTAACCAGCACATCTTTCAGATTGTGAAAGGAAACCGGAGCACCTGGAGGAAGCCCATGCGGACACTGGGACGAACATGCAAATTTCACACAGACTGTGACACAAGCTGGGAATTGTACCCAGGTCCCTGGCACTGTGAGGCAGCAGTGCTAATTAAGGACAATGGCCAGGGCGTTGCAATTGGAAGGCCAATAGGTGCCCTATTAAACATTTAACAAATAAATGGCCACAGGTTCAAGACCACCATTGTGGAAGGAGAACATCTACACAGGGTAACTTGCAATGCAGCACATGAAATGGGGGAATTCCAACTGTTTTGTATAAACCAAATCAAACAAACTGAGGGACAAAATTGCTTAAAGGGAGTTGAGGTGAGTTTAGTTATCTTCTGATCGATGGCCTTAATGGCCTCTTAATTAATCTATCCACCACTTGCAACCAGTGGCTGTCCTGTCTCCGAACCAGTCATCAAAAACGGTCTGGGGGTGGTGCTGGGAAACTCATACTTGTGCCTGTACACCTCAGTTCTCACCCCCTCAGCTTCCAAAAAGACTGCCCTTGATATCAAATCTTTCCAACTAATCAACTTGTGACCAAAATTTAGTTACTCACAGAGTGGTGCTGATTTTGCTTGTTAGAATTTTACTTGGATGGAGGTTTGACAGTACTTGTCATCATTGCTGCTTTGGTGTTCAAAAACATTGGTGAAAGCCCTTTTCAGCCTTTGCAAAACTTGAATAAGCAATGCCAGACAGCAAGAATAAAATGCACACCTTTCAAGATTGCATTTGCAAATTCAGAAGCAATGCCAATTTGCAACAAGCTACCAATCCTTACTGATCTGATACTGTAAAATTCGGTAAAAAGTCTGACAACACCAGGTTTTACTGTTTTACAGGTTTTACTTTTTACTGTGTTTACGCCAGTCCAACGCCGGCATACCCACATCATAGAACATAGAACATTACAGCGCAGAACAGGCCCTTCGGCCCACGATGTTGCGCCGACCAGTTACAAAAACAATGACCCACTAGCCTATACCAATCCCTTTTCGTCCATAAACCTATCCAGAGATCTCTTAAACGCCCCCAAACTAGACGCATTTACAACTGCAGCAGGCAGGGCATTCCATTCCCTCACCACCCGCTGGGTAAAGAACCTACCCCTGACATCCGTCCTGTAGCTACCCCCCCTTAATTTAAAGCCATGCCCCCTCGTGCTAGCTTTCTCCATCCGAGGAAAAAGGCTATCACTGTCCACCCTATCTAAACCTCTAATCATCTTATATGTTTCAATAAGATCCCCTCTTAGCCGCCTTCTTTCCAACGAAAACAACCCTAAATCCCTCAGTCTCTCCTCATAGGACCTCCCCACCATACCAGGCAACATCCTAGTAAACCTCCTCTGCACCCTCTCCAACGCCTCCACATCCTTCTTGTAATGCGGGGACCAGAACTGCACACAGTACTCCAAGTGCGGCCGCACTAGAGTAGTGTACAGTTGCAACATGACGCTGCGACTCCTAAATTCAATCCCCCTACCAATAAACGCCAAGACACCGTACGCCTTCTTAACAACCTTATCTACTTGATTCCCAACTTTCAGGGATCTATGTACACATACACCTAGATCCCTCTGTTCATCCACACTATTCAAAGTCCTAGTAAAATTCACCATCATAGTAAAATTCACCAGTGATCATGTGAATACAATGCTCAAAATTCTTGTTGATGGAATTAATTGAGCTTTGTGTATGTTTTGGTTGCATAATTTGATTGTATTGATCAGCTTGTGATAGATTCTTTTGATGCCTGACAAAACTATTCAGTCAACTAGCCATGTTAACAGCTAATTAATTAACTCTACTGTTAAAATAATCGCAAAGTAATATTGTCTTGTGTAAATATGGTATGAGGTTGGGACTGCCACTTTATTTTCATCTAATGACCTCCTTATCATCAAACAGCTGAGCCTAGAATGTTATAGAACATAAGAAATAGGAGCAGGAGTAGGCCATCTAGCCCTTCGAGCCTGCCCCGCCATTCAATAAGATCATGGCTGATCTGTCGTGGCTCAGTTCCACTTTCCCGCCCTCTTCCCCATAACCCTTAATCCCCTCGCTTATCAAAAACCCATCAACCCGCGTCTTAAAAATATTTAGCGAGGCAGCCTCCACCACTTCAACGGGCAGAGAATTCCAGAGATTCACCACCCTTTGAGTGAAGAAGTTCCTCCTCAACTCCGTTCTAAACCGCCCCCCCTTTATCTTGAGGCTGTGCCCCCTAGTCCTACTGTCTTTTTTGAGCGGGAAGAGTCTCTCCACCTCGATCCTATCCATCCCATTCATCATCTTATACATCTCAATGAGATCTCCCCTCATTCTTCTAAACTCTAACGAGTACAAGCCTAGTTTATTCAGCCTCTCCTCATAGCTCAACCCCCTCAACTCTGGTATCAGCCTAGTAAACCTCCTCTGCACTCCCTCCAAGGCCAAAATGTCTTTGCGCAGGTGCGGCGCCCAAAACTGCACACAGTACTCCAGCTGCGGCCTCACCAATGCCCTATACAGCTGCAGCAAGACCTCCCTACTTTTATATTCAATCCCCCTCGCTATGAAGGCCAGCATCCCATTCGCCTTCCTGACCACCTGCTGCACCTGCAAGCTGGGATTTTGCGACTCATGCACAAGGACCCCGAGGTCCCTCTGCACCGTCGCCTGCTGCAGTTTTTCGCCACGGTCACTTAACCTCAAACCTAGAGTAATGTGTTAGAGTTCCAGACTCGAATCCCAACATGGTAGATCGTAAATCCTCCTGTGAAAAGCATGGCTGATCTGAAATTGCGGGAAGTTGGAGTAACATGAGCAGCCTGAGAATGCAGGGCTTTCAGGCTTTTCAGCAACTTTCACAGCAAATCTTCAGCACTGCAGCCCACAGGCAAATGGAGAACAAAGCTCCCAAGAAGCAGAAGATATTTGAGGTGGGCAGCAGGATGCTATTCAATTTAAAAGCGATGTGATACATGCAGTGCTACACAAGCTAACCATAGACCTCTCTGTCATGGGTACAGTGTATGTTGTTGAGACACACTTCAAAATTGCCCAAGAAGAAGTAACTCTTTGTTTTATTCCATAACCTTGTCTAACTGTTAAACTATAAATTATCATGGGATCTGACTGTTCATGGTTTATGGGAACACTTATTTATTTAATGATAAGGCTTGTATAACCAAGAAATAAAGTGATTCATCACATGAAAAAAAGCAATTGTAATCTAGGTAACAGGTACTATTGCAATGAGAACAGCTATCACTTTACACACACTGGTTCTGTAACTGGAATCCTCAGATGACCAGTGTCATTTGTGTACTAAAAGGTCAGTAATTACATGAGACTACAGCATATTTATTCACTTGTCAGTTAGTACACAGGCCAGGTATTCATTTTTAAATGTGGTGCAAATACAAGATTTTAAAAATTCATTTCCGAGATGTGGGTATCACTGGCCAGGCCAGGATTTGTTGCTCATCCCTAATTACCCTTGAGAAGATACTAGTGAGCTGCCTTCTTGATTCGTTGCAGTCCCTGAGATATAGGTACCCCCACAGTGCTGTTAGGATGTGTAACAGGATATTGACCCAGCGATGTTGAAGGAATGGTAATGTATTTCCAAGTCAGATGGTGGTGTCACCAGGTATTTGCTGGCTTTGTCCTTCTAAATGGTAGCAGTCGTTTGGAAGGCACTGCAACCTTGGTGAGTTTCTGCAGTGCATCTTGTAGATGGTCACACTGCTATCGCTGTGTGTCAGTGGTGTAGGGAGTGAATGTTATCCCTTCCACAAGCAATCGAGCAGGCTGCTTTGTCCTGAATGAAATCAAGCTTCTTGAGTGTTGTTGGGGCTGCACTCATCCAGGCCAGTGGAGAGTATTCCATCAGACTTGTGCCTTAAAGATGATGGCCTAATAATATTACTGCTAGACCATTAACCCAAAAACTCAGCTAATGTTCAGGGGACTTGGGTTTGAATCCTGACATGACAGATGGTGGAATTTGAATGCAGTGACCAAACAAATCTGGAATTAAGTATCTACTGATGGCCAGAAACCATTGTCAATTTTTGTACAAACCCATCTGGATCACTAATATCCTTTAGGGAAGGTAATCTGTTGTCTTTACCTGGCCTGGCCCACATGTGACTCCAGAGCTACACCAATGTGGTTGGTTCTCAACTGTGCTCCAAGGTTAACTTGGAAGGGCATTAAATGCTGACCAGCCAGTGATGCCCATGTCCCACGAATGAATAAGAAAAAATAGACAGCAGGCTTTGGAGAGTGAGGAGATGAGCTAATTGACACAGGATTTCTAGCCTTAAGTGATACAATAAATAATCTCATGTAAATTTTTCATGATCACAATGAGCTGCCAATCTATTTGATCTGTAAAAATGAATTCACAGTATTTGTGCATGGACTGCATTGTAAAATCTTGTCTGCTGAAATGTGTGGTTATTTAAATCACAGATTCATTAGAAATCTTAGAGCTTATGAAATAGTTGATGTTTTGAATCATATTTTTGTTATATTTCAATTATCTCGAAGTGAGGAAACTTTGGATTAAAGCCATTAAAATGTATATCTTTAAGTATGTGACCCTAGAAAAATATAAATGTGTGAATATATGATTTTTCCACCTTTCAATCCGCAGTCACAATAAATTAAAAGAGTTGCCGGATGAGCTCTGGAATTTAAAGAGCTTGAAAAGTCTTCATCTACAACACAATGAATTAGAACAGATTCCAGAGAACATTGGTCAACTTGTCCATTTGGAAGAGCTGGTATGTTGCTGAAATTATGGGAAGAGTTTCTAAGGAAGTCTCAAATGGTTATAGTTTTTGTTTTTGTTTTACAGAAGTGCTAAATGTTAACCACTACTTTTCCTTGATATTGATAGACATAGTCTGTGTTTCTTTCTGCTTTATTTTACATTTGTCGTTTTCTATTTACCTTGGCGACCATTGTTGTCTTCTATTGTATAATACAATTTAGGATTGAAATGGGAAATTATCTTTGATATATAAGTGAAGAGTGGAGAAAGAGAGCAACTTGATTGATGAGACCTGTATATTTCAATTTGGATACCTGCAATGCTGTGACCACTATTCAGTTTTGCTTTATCCAGCAACAGAATTTTTTGTCATTTGAAGATTTCAAAAAAATACTCTCAGGGAAATAGATTTTCTAGAATTAAGGTATCAAGGGGTATGGGGAGAGCATGGGACTATGGCAGTGGCATAGAGGATCAACTTTAATTATACTGTCTGGTTGATCAGATTTGAAGGGCTGAATTACCTGCTCCTCCAATTTTCTTTGTTTCTATGGAAGACCACCATAATTTGTAATTGTGACCCCCCCCCCCCCCCCACCTTGCTTTCTGTTTGTCTTTTGCAGTATTATAGCAACTGGATGAACAAATGGTCTGGTTTAGTCTGCAGAAGAATAGCCTGTATCAAGCCCTGAATTACCTGAGAATAACAACAAAGAATCTGAAACAAAAACATAAAATGCTGGAAATATACAGTTGAATAGCCAGAATATATGGAGAGCACAGATGAGATTAACATTTCAACCCATGCCACAGAAGATTTAGCAGTTGCTATCAGTCCCAGTGAAACTCCTGTGGGGTTGTTCATAGTGAGCTAAATGATACAGAATGACAGGAGTGTTAAACTACATGGTGTATATTGAGTTCAGCTGTGTTATTTTTGAAGTAATGCAGCCTGTATATCACTGAATAACCATAGGCTGTAGTCAGAGTTTTATCATTTGATTAGGGAAGTTTTCGTTAGAATCCGGCTTCAACAGCTTAGGAGCATACGTAGTATTGTAGGGTTGTCTTACATTTGCGAGAGTGCAACATCCATTCTTCACGCTCATCTTCTTTTTTGCCCTTTTCTGTTTGCTGCTTACTTTTGTTTTCTTTTTTTCCCGATACCTTCTCCTGGTTTCTCATTTCTAATATCTTCAGTTTACTTTGTTTATCCTCTTCCCCCATCTTTTACTCCTCTGCTCTCTTTTTCTCTCCTTTCTCCCAGCTCTGCTCCTCTCCTCTGCTTTCTCACCTAACCATTCTATACCATCTTTGCTGGACCTTCACCACCACCTTTTTTTTACCTCTCCCTCTACCCTATTTACTGTCTATCACCTCCATTTTGGACCACTCCCTCATTATCCATTCTTCCCTTTTATCACTTCAACTGCTTTTCCTCTTTCCCCATTCCTTCCCTCCTTTCCCATATTCCTCACCGGTATTGAATATTCACACTGATTTTCAAGTGTTTTATGCCATCTTTTAATTTTTTAATGCATATTAGTCAGATTCTCTGGAAACTTTGGTTTAACTGACTGATGATAAGACTGTTGTAAGTTTCAGTGAGTTATCCTAAAGAATTCTAGGCCGTTGATTACAGTTACAACAAATGTAACTCGTAAGAATGTTGAAGCACATTTTTGGTAGTTCATGGAATCCAATGAAGGACCACCATTACATGAAAGTCAAAATTGCTTTCATTCTGTGACTAAAGTTTGACTTGAGTATTTTGATTATGTGGAATCACAAGGGATAGTTTGTTTTTATGCCATTTGATAATTCTTACTTGGATAGTGGGGAAGGAAGTAGTTATACAGAGGAAATAGACCTGGTTGTTACAAAAATGTGAGGTGTGTTCACTTATAAGAAGAGGCTAATGTTTCATATTGGCTTTGGGATCATAACAATATTTTTGAACCAACAAAATAAACCTCATTATAATGGTCAGAAAAATAAAACAACTTGCAGTATGTATCTTGTACTCGGGACATTTAGAATCAACATATAAGGTAAATATGAATTACCAGGCAAACTGGTTGAGCAAAATACCCTGAACAGTAAATGGCAGTTGTGACCGAGAGATCACACAAATTTTTCAGCAATCCACCCAGACGTCACTGTTCATTGAGTTAAACAATCTTGTTAAAATTAGATCTCCCTTATGAAAGGGTGCAAGTCTTCACTCATCTCTTTTGAAGATCTAGCCTCAAAATTTCCTCCAAAAGCCACTCTGATTTGGACCACCTAAATGACTGCTTGCCTCCCAAGATTTCAGTCTCATCTCCTGAGATGATGTTTCCCTGGATTTCTATGTCTGCATTCCAGCCTTTAATTGCTAGCATGGTTTCAGCTCTTTAATAGCCAGCTAACTTCATTGAGCTGCCAATGATCCTGGATTTCACCACACTCCATTTCCCCATTGGCGCCTAGCTCTCAATGGCTTCTTGGAGTCATAGGCTGGAATTTTCCTGTCTTCTTGCTGGCTGGATCTTCTGGTTGTCTTAACGGTGAACCCCTGCTGCGGGTTTGCTGGTGGAGGGGGGTGCATAGAAAGGGAAATCCAGTTGACAGCAGCAGAATCTTCCAATCCCAACATGAGCCAATGGTGGCCTCCTTCACTGCCACGAAACATGCCATAGGAGAACACAGAAAATCCCGTCTATAGAGTCATAGAATTTTACAGAACATGAAAAGGTGAGCAATAAGTTAGTTAATGTCCTCTAATTCCAATTTAGTTCTGGCAAGCTTTATCCACCCCAATCAGAAATGAAACATCAACTGTAATTTAAAATGTTGGCGTATCTAAGTTTCATGCAGTTTCACTTGATTTGGGCTACTATAGGGCTACTCTGTGTTTAACTAATGCTTTCTACCCATAAATTTTAAAGGAAAATGAATATGCCTAGAAAGGAACACAATTCTGGAAATGTCAGGAAGGAAACGGGTAATAATTAGATTTTCATTCATGTTTGTTTTTAAGGACTAAAACTGTACCCATCCTGAAAATGTTAGTTACAAATTGGCTGTGTAATACTTGTTAGCATACTGATTCAGTCCTCTGTGTTTTACAGGATGTGTCCAACAATCAGCTTTTAACAGTTCCAAACACCCTTGGTGAGCTGTCGAGTCTACTACAATTCAATCTGGCTAACAACAAACTGAAGAGCATACCCTCTGAAATTAGCAACATGAGAAGTAAGATTGTTTGAAAATCTAAAAAGCGGGACAATGGCTTCCTGTGTTTATTTTTCATATTCAAGTTCCCTAATATTCTAATTCTTTCTTGTTGGTAGCTAGGTGTGACAGTTCTTCCCCTTGGCAACGTTTGACCAGATTGACCAGATAAGAGTTCACTGTCACAAAACATTTCATATTGAATGGATGTGATACCGTTATCATGGTGCTGGAGTGCACTGGAGCTTCACCACAATATCTAGTAGCGTGGGGGAACTGAATTTGTTGAAATAAAGTGTGTTAGAACTCTGCTTGAAGTTTAAGATTAATTTGTTTCATAATTTGATTCATTTTATGCAGGTTTAAAAGTGTTGGAGGCAACTCACAATGAACTGGAATGTGTCCCTCCAGAATTAGCAAAGATGGCATCATTAGAACAACTTTACTTGAGGCATAATCGACTCCGCCATCTACCAGAGTTTCCATCCTGTAAATTTTTGAAGGTACTTTGACAGCATCACGAAAATACTAACAGTACTAATAATAATAATACTAACGATATTAATATGTTTCTTTTTAAAATAATTTCTCTGTCTAATTGGAGCAGGTATATCAAAATGTTACCTATACACTTGTGGACATGTTGGGGTGATTCTCCCAAAAAAATTTCAAGTGTTGAATTTGTGCAAAAACTGGAGTAAATCATGCTGTTTTTTTTCAGCAGGAGTTTAAAAAAGAATCTCCCTCACTCTGCACTGCTGAGTGCACTAGCATGAATCCAGTTGAAAATCAGGGGTCAGGACGTATTCCCACTGGAGAGGCTGGCAGCGTAGCACTGAGCGAGCCACTGTGTATGTGCTGATCTGTCAGTGCTGCGATAGACGCATGCGCAGTAGCCCTACGTTGCCGGCCTCTTGACTGCTGGCCAGCTCGATCACTGGCTTGGCCCGCAATCCCACAATGGTGGCTCTTTCAACCTCCTACAGCCTGATTGACAGCCTCTTGGACGCAAGGATACTGAGCAGGTTCTGTTAAGCTCGAAGGCTAACGAGAGGTCTTCCAGCTTGAAAGTGGCAGGTCTTTATTTCTCTAGTTTCCTAAATTAGCTGTTCTTTAAATTTTTGGAGCTGGTTTTCTTAGCCAAATTCTCCACTATATGGATTTTCCTCTTGCAGTGCTGAGAGAGATATTCCCACTCCAGCTGCCTGTTACGAACTGCTGTGTTCAATTAAAGACACAATCCCAAAAGCCATTATGTTTTGAAGGTGCCTGGTTACTAAGCAATGACATTTCCCTTCTTAAAGCTTTTATTTACTTTTCACATTGTAACCTCTCAAAGCACATTAGAACCACAGTTTGAATTGTCCAAACCCTCACACGTGCAAACATCTTTGTCTACCATGAATCTAACTAAGTTTTACTCTTCTCATACAGAACCACTGAATTAAACCCACTTAAATCTATACTTGTTTCTATTATTTAACAATACAAATAAAGATCCTTTAAAACTAGTTTCTCTTGCACTGTGTAACTTAGAAATCATACACATCACTGCCATTGTGCATTGGTGCTGGAAGGAGTGAATGTTGAAAGTGGTTTAAAAAAAAAAGTGCCAGTCAAGTGGGCTGTTTTGTCCTGGATGATGTTGAGCTCTTGTGTGTTGTTGGAGCTGCAATCATCCAGGCAAGTGGAGAGTATTTTGATTTGATTTATTATTGTCAAATGTATTGGGATACAGCAAAAAATACTGTTCTTGCATGCTATTCAGACAAAACATACTATTCATATTGTACATAAGGGAGAAGGAAATGGGGAGGGTGCAGAATATAGTATTGCAGTCACAGCTAGGGTGTAGAGAAAGTCTGGCAGCAAGGAAGAAGCTGTTTTTGAGTCAGTTGGTATATGATCTCAGACTTTTGTATTTTTTTTCCTGACTGAAGAAGGTGGAAGAAAATATATCCAGGGTGTGTGGGGTCCTTGATTATTCCATCATATTCCTGACTCCTGCCTTGTATACTGTGGACAGGCTTTGGTGAGTTACTTGCTGCAAAATTCCCAGCCTCTGAACTGTTCTAGTAGCCAAATATTTATATGACTAGTCCAGTTCAGCTTCCGGTCAATGGTAACTACCAAAATGTTGATAGTGGAGGATTCAGCAATGATAAAACCATTGAATATAATGGGGAAATGGTTAGATTCTCTCTTGGAGATGGCCATTGTCTCATACTTATGTGGTACAAATGGAACTTACCCCTTATTAGAAGCCTGAAGTTGACCAGGCCACTTTCAAGCTCGAAGATCCCTCAGTGGCCTTCCAGCTCAATAGAATCTGCTCAGCATCCTTGATTGGATAGCTAGCCTGCCTCCTGTATGGGAGACCATCAATCAGTATGGACACACGATTCAGTACCTGAGGAGCCATAAGTAGTGTTGAGCAATATGTGCTCATATTGTTCAGTGAACAATGAACATCCCCTCACAATGGAAGAAATATCTTTGATGAAGTAGCTGAAGATGGTTGGAACCTAATGTCGTGAGGCAGAGATGATTGATCTCCAACAGCCACAACCATCTTCCTTTGTGCTAGGTATTACTCCAACCAGTGGAATGTTTTACCTTGATTCTCATTGATGTCAGTTTTGCTTAGGGCTCCTTGCTGTAAACTTGGTTAAATGAGTCTGGAAACTCCCTATCATCTCTCTGTATCTCTCTCGCTGTCACTCATGCTCTGTCCTTCCAGGTGTGTGGTAGAAGTGTGCACTTGAGAACTGTCGTTCAAGTTTTCTGTTGAAGGGTTTGGGGAAAATGTGGCTTGAAAGTTTGCTAAATGCCTTTATATGTCCTATTTAACTTCCCAGTTCAATTTATATATAGTAAGTATTCAATGATATTCTATTATGTATAGTATTTATCCTACAAGTAAGTTGCATAGACACAAATGTATTGCCGGATCCTGATCAAGATTGTGATTAAACCATATGTTGAACAAATATCTGAGTATTTTGCTAAGGCCATCAAGATATGTTATTACTGATTTATTTGCTTTGTAACCTGGACTAATGTGACTCAGGAAATATTTGTCGACTAGCCTGAAAATCAATCCTGTTACTGGAGGAATTCTGAAATGCTTCAAAATACCAGTAATATTTTACTGGTGATAGAGTCATAGAGGTTTACAGCATGTAAACAGGCCCTTTGGCCCAACTTGTCCATGTTGCCCTTTTTTTTTTAAACCCCTAAGCTAGTCCCAATTGCCTGCATTTGACCCATATCCCTCTGTACCCATGTAACTGTCTAAACGTTTTTTAAAAGACAAAATTGTACCCATCTCTGCTACTGCCTCTGGCAGCTTGTTCCAAACATTCACCACCCTGTGTGTGAAAAAATTGACCCTCTGGACCCTTTTGTATCTCTCCCCTCTCACCTTAAACCTATGCCCTCTAGGTTTAGACTCCTCGACCTTTGGAAAAGATATTGACTATCTAGCTGATCTGTGCCCCTCATTATCTTATAGACCTCTATAAGACCACCCTTCAGCCTTCTGCGCTCCAGAGAAAAAAACTCCTAGTCTATCCAGCCTCTCCTTATAACTCAAACCATCAAATCCTAGTAGCATCTTAGTAAATCTCTTCTGCACTCTTTCTAGTTTAATAATATCCTTTCTATAATAGGGTGACCAGAACTGTACACAGTATTCCAAGTGTGGCCTTACCAATGTCTTGTACAACTTCAACAAGACGTTCCAACTCCTATATTCAATGTTCTGATCAATGAAACCAAACATGCTGAATGCTTTCTTCACCACTCTGTCCACCTGTGACTCCACTTTCAAGGATCTATGAACATGTACCCCTAGGTCTCTTCATCTGTAACTCTCCCCAGTGCCTGCCATTAACTGAGTAAGCCCTGTCCTGGTTCAGTCTACCAAAATGTACCACCTCGCATTTATCTAAATTAAACTCCATCTCCCATTCGTCAGCCCACTGGCCCAATTGATCAAGATCCCGTTGCAATTGGAGATAACCTTCTTCACTGTCCACCATGCCACCAATCTTGGTGTCCTCTGCAAACTTACTAACCATGCCTCCTATATTCTCATCCAAATTATTAATATAAATGACAAATAAAAGTAGACCAGCACCAATCCCTGAGAGACACCACTGGTTACAGGTCTCCAGTTTGAAAAACAACCAGCACGTCTTTCAGACTGTGGGAGGAAACTGAAGCACCCGGAGGAAACCCACGCAGACACAGGGAGAATGTGCAGAGTCCACACTGACAGTGACCCAAGCTGGGAATTGAACCTGGGTCCCTGGCACTGTGATGCAGCGAAATTTCTTTCCTGATTTAATTTCTGGTACTCTAACAGGCAGAAGTTAAATGTTTTCAGTGTCACTTGCATCGGATTACACAGAAATTACAACAGATTCAGACAATTTAGCACAACTAATTAGGTGTTGCTGTTTCTCTTCCACAAGCAACAGGTCTAATCTCATACGACCATCCAATTCCCAAACCTCTTGATTAATCTTTCAGCCACTTCCAGACTTGTTTGTTAATATTGACATGGTCTTTGTTTTATTTTCTATCTCTGGTAATGATTTCATAGCTTTTTGTAGTTCATTTTTAAAAGAACTTTGTCCTAAATAACTTGCATTTAATTGTATATCCCTGTACCTTTGTTCTGGACTCCTCAGACACTAGAAAGCAAAATGTACCAATTTACTGAAGGATGTGATTAAATGCCATCTCCAGTCCAAAAACTTCCCAATTTCAATGAAACGCTTCCAAGTACTGTATGTTTGACACATGCTGGGCATGTTTCCAGGAATACTCAGATTTAACACTTGATACATGACATTAGTTTTTACTTCCCTGATGAACTAATGGTTTCTTTTGGTATAAATTGCCATCTTCAAGGTAACTATGTGTTAAGTACCTTCCGTTACTATGTTGCCATCTTCCTTTCTCTATCCTGTTGCATCTTTAGTGCCTTTTTGCTTACATAATTGAAACCGCAGGATAAAAAATTCAAGCTGAAGTGTTATTTACAAAACAGTCAATTATATCACCAATATCCACCAGTACTTCCACACACATAGTAACTAAAGAAAAGCCCAGCTACCAGTTAAATTTTGTTACTTGTCATTTGCTGTTGCAAATGTGTGGAATAGATTGTACTTTGCTTTCTCCAATTTACCAGTGGTATTCACCCCCAATAATGCAATGTAGCTTCCAGTAAGTGATTCAAGAGATACGAGAGAATATCATAGTTTAACTTTAGGACTGACCAAATGAACCATAATTGTCTTTGATTGTATGCATTTCCACATTCCTAAATAATGTGATTGTGGTTATACATGCAACTTTATAACACTGGAGCGATTATAGTGATAAAATTTAAAATTGACTTGATATAAAGGTTGGCATCAAGGCCATTAGAATTGTTTTATCATTTAATATGGAAATAACATTGTGCACAGCAAAGCAATGTTACTTTTGTGATAATTCAATTACACTATTGTTTTCATCAAAAATGAACAGTGAAGATAATTCAATAGAAGGAAGTTGAAACAAACAGTCTGATGGGAAAGCAATGTAAGTGAAGTGTAGCCAATAGCCCTGTTTTAAAAAAATGTAGAAATATCAAAGGCACGATGTAAAACTAGCAAACCATGTTAACAGTCATTGTGTCTGGCAGCATCTATAAGGTGAGAAAAGAGCTGACATTTTGAGTCCAGATGACCCTTTGTTATCTGGACTCAAAATGCCAGCTCTTTTTTTCTCCTTACAGATGCTGCTAGACGTGCTGAAATTTTCCAGCATTTTCTCTTTCAGTTTCAGATTCCAGCATCTACAGTAATTTGCTTTTAACAGTCATTGTGGCTGGTGTCCTCGCATGTAACAACTGTTATCAGGATTGGCTAGAATGAAAGTGAATTCCCCACTGTTCCTCTTTATTTCCCTTTTGAAGTAGTATTTCCCTTTGAAGTATGGCCATTCTGTTAATAGCATTTCCATTCAGATGATTGCGAAGCAATGTGATACAAATGTTGTTAATTTCATAATGTCCTAATTTCATAAACATTTCTGTGATGAATGTTACACATACAAGTTGATACCTGAATTTGGAGGTATTTTAAAAGAGGGTGATGCTGATCTTTATAAAATCTGAGATGAAGAAAACTGCTTGAAACTGATTCCCAACTAATGATCAGAAAATAGATAATGTGTCACAGTGCTCTATTTTGGACATTCATTTAACGTGATAAGATTATATGAAGGGAAATTTGATTATACAATTAACGTGGTTCCAAAGGGCTAGCAGCATGGAGGGTTATAGAAAAATTGATTATTGGTATGCTTCTAAGGTGACTGGAGGATACCATGTGGTGAATATTGCATAACACGGTGTTACAAGCAGATTTTGTAAACTTGCCATTGAAATTTTTTTTTGATGTTTTCTATTATTATGAAGTCGGTGAAGAATTAAACAAAGCTCTTCCCTGTTTGCTTAATTAATTTGAATATTGAACTTCTTTGTCACAATATTGTATACCAGTATTGTGAAAATGTTCATTTACGTATTTATTAGCTCTTGTAAATGGTATTACTTTGATGGGAAATATCATGTTTTCTTCCCAAGCTCCACTGTCACAATTATTATGAAATTTTATAAATGTAGTTGGTTAGTTTCAACAATTACATTTTATGAAGAAACCCTAACATTGTTTTTTACAACAGTCTTGAGAGAGGGGCAATAATTGTTCTATTTTTAAATATCTTTATTGTAAATTATATTAGAAGAATGTGATCTGAAAAATTGAATGTTGTGTGCAGAAATCTTGAAATGCTGCCACTTGTGTGAAAGATGGTACCCATGCCCAGTTGTAAAAAAAGACATGCAAATCAATATGGTCGTTGAAACATAATGATTTAACTGAGTAGAAATATCTTGCATACGTCTGGTTTTTTTTGTAGTTTTATATTTGAGATATTTATTTTATAACAATTGTACTTCTACACTTTAGGAACTACATGTTGGAAATAATCAGATTGAGTATTTGGGCGCAGAGCACCTGAAAAGTTTAAGTGCCATCATTGTACTGGAGCTCCGCGACAACAAGTTGAAATCACTGCCAGATGAAATTATTCTGCTTCAACACCTAGAACGTCTTGACCTCACAAATAATGACATTAGCAGGTACATGTAGAAATACTAGTACTTTGTTAATAAGGTGCCCGTTCTTAAACATAAATTTTGTTTTTGTTTACATCAATTCCAATTAAGGTAGAAGCTTCTGATTTAGAAACAGGTATGTTGTTTAAGAAGCAATGTGCTACTTGATGCATCATGCCATGCCATAAAGTGGCAGGGTATTAATTTATACTATTCAACACACTGTATCTGAGTGTAATTAGCCATTCTTCCCCAAAAGAGAAAATCTGAGGGGAAACTACACTAGGCTAACATTCGATTGCTATTGCTAAAGGAGAACAGATTGGCTGCAACTGATTAGTGCTGTCTGTTGTCAGCTTTGACATTTGGGTTTTGAAAGTAGCCTAGTCTCTGTAATAGTTATATGGCCCCAAATGAATTTGGTCGTGTCATATCAATTCAGCTTATAGGTCACGACAGCAGACTGACCCTAATGTGTCATGAATTGTCACAACATTTAGAACCTCATTCAGAAGATATAATAAAAACTAGCATGAGAATAGAAAATTTCTATACAAGACCAAGAGTAAATCATTCGACCTTTTAAACCTCTTTGAAATTTATGTAATCATTACAACCTTGAAATACCAACTTACTGACCTTTCTTTCTAGGTGAGTATAAATCTCCCTTTAAACATGTACAGTGCTTTTGCTACTGTTGCTTCCTAAAGCAATGTATTCCTATTCTCTCTCGTACTTGTGTGAAGAAATTCTTCCTTTGCTCACTTTTAATCAACTTATCTTGAATTCTAAGGTTATGATCCAAGTTCTGAAATCTCCCATTAGTATTATATATCAAATCACCTTTTAACTTCCTTATCTACAAGGTATATAATTTTGATATACCTCTTTACTCATCACTTCAGATGACATCACCTTGGCGAATTGCTGTAAAGTCTCGTTATTAAAGTATTCATGTAGAGTTTGGATGTTTGATATTTTAATTGAAGTCTAACCAGGGACCTGTGAAATCTAATTTTCTGTTGGTACTTTTGATCACTTTTTGAAATTGAGCTAGTTTTTAATGACTTCTGTATCTGATATTTTTTATTGCACATTCTATTCAAATACACTTAAAAAGAAACCATGTCAGTGTGTCACCTGATGGCATACCAGGCACATTAGCCAAATCTAATGGCCAAATGTCAAGGACATGCATTTTGAAATGCAACCTGTGATGGATACCCCAGCTTAATGTATTATAAGTGTCTCTCCTGGCTGTACTTCCGTTCATATCTTCATAAACCTAACCTCATTCAAAAGTCTACTGCTGATAGCCCAACTCACACCAGTTTCCATTCATCTTCAACACTCTGCTTCCTGACCCACATTGGTTCCTGATCTAGCAATGTTTCATCATGCTCTGCTTGTTAGTCTAAAATTGTTTCTTTAATTTGGGCTCTGCTTGCCACTTAATCAATTTGCTGTTCATACTAAACTACTACTTTTGATTCACATACCTCCATTTTAAATGGTGCCTGTGTAGAGCTTTAACGGAAAGTCTGCCTGCTACCTTGCCGACTGTCACGTTCTTTTAGAGTTTTCGATGTTTTGTTGATTCACCCAGGTGCTCTGGCACTGATGAATTCAGTAAGAAGCCTCTCAACACCAGGTTTAAGTCCAACCAGTTTACTGTGTTTACCCCAGTCCAATGCCAGCGTCTCTACATGCTGATGAATTCAACAAGGCAGATGTTAGTATTACATGTATTTGGCAGCTTTCTCTTTTGTAGTATACAATGTCTCCCTCTAAACTGTATTCCTTATGGCCTATGTGCTGCCTTAAAGCTCGTTGACATTTTCTCAGAACCCCAGCTTTAATAAAAACCTCTTTTCTGCTTATATGCAGGATATTCAGATGAGCAGAAAATGTAGCACAAATGTTACCCCTTTCTAGAGCAGGAGGAGCATCTAATAGGACCAATGGTAACTTTGGAATCCTGCCTTTCACCAGGGATTGTACCATCTAACCATTTGAGTTATTGCGTGTACTTCCCATGCCAGCCCAGCACCATTTGCAAATTTACAATCTGATCAGCCAATATTTTATGTAATGTGGCATCTGTCACTTAATGGTTTCTTTCACCCAGACTGTTACTGAATGGGCTCTTAGCCATCATGTACATAGTTACAATGTTTTTATCTATGGCTCGCAATTCCTCATTTAAAAATTCTCTGCTGTTGTCAGTCAGGAATTTTGCAGGTCTACCTAATCCTGTTCCCGCCTATTTTTCTGTGACCTTATTGGTAATGGTTCATTTGGCCTTGCAATATATTATAGTGGTAATGCCAAATCAGGTCGACATACTGATACAATGTAGCAAAAAAACCCCACTATTTTTGTCCCATACATTTAAGTTCATTGCCAGTGCGTCATTATATGGCTAATGGTGGTGGCAACAGGATGTAATAGTGTTTTCCGGTATTATACAGATTTCACACGGAGCAGTTATTCGCTCAATAAAGTCATTGTATTATTTATCCAGTGTTCCAGCATGTCACAGTCAAGCCTTCAGATTTGTGATCCAGGTTGTGCAAACTGTCAATGCAACTTCCAACTGATCTTTTTGTCTACCAGATTCTGCTTTTCAGAAGTTAACACGGCTTGGCTTCCTTAGTGGCAGCAATAGTGGCCTGATTTAGTAAAATGTAGATCCACTGTCTTCCTGAACACAATCACTATCATTTTTCATGTCTTGTCTTGTGTCAAGTGGGCTTTCTTCGTCGAAAACCCTCGTTACAAGAGAGGTATGTAACTGAAAACCACACCTCTACTGATGAAAAGGCTGATCCCAACTCCTGCAAGGAAGGACAACCCTTTTGGAAGATGTTGATGTGTTGTCATCTCCAAACTTGAAGCATGTAGAGCTTTCATACTCCTTGGCTTTCTGCCAATCTGCCTCATCAAAAGACTCCATGTAGTAGTTAAGCCAGTCCACCCCACAGACACTATCTAAAGCTGCACAGCTGAATGAATCAGCCATCAAAATGCTGATCACTGGATTCAAATTCTGTGACCAAAACAATTCTTTTATGGCAGACCCTGTCATTATTTTCAGTTATGGAATTATCTGTCTCGTGCCTTATTTCAAAAACTTGACTGTAGACAATGTATTGCATTATGATTCTTGGAATCACACCAAAACATTGATTAACCATTCCTTGTGCATTTTTTTTGGATTTAAACACCAATGGTCTGGATATCAATGCTGCTAAAAGTATGACCATCTTCAGAATGTCCGTCAGTATCCTGGAGGGAACTTTCTGGCTATTCTTACTGGTGGGATCTGCCAGTCCTGCTGACAGTGCATCCTGCTGCGGATATCCAAGAAGCACGGGCTGCATTCAACAGGGAACCCTTTTGACAACAGATTTGACCAGAAGATCTGTTGTTGGTTAATGGCAGACCACCTCCCGCTCAGCAGATCATATGGTAATTCTCATCCCTGCTATTGTATTGGGATCTGCATTTAAGATTTTGTTGATCTTGAAACCCAGCCATCATCAAATCCTCCATCCATTGTTTTACCACAGGCTTTCCTGCATTCAAAAGGAAAGTAGCTGGAAACGACTGTCTTTCTAAAAAGAAATTTTAGGACAGCCACTGCTTAGTCTAGGAGAGTGTCTGCTGTGAAATTGATCTCCCACCATAAGACCTAGGAGCAAAATTAGGCCACTCGGCCATTCAATCACAGCTGTTATTTTTCTCAACCCCATTCTCCTGCCTTTTTCCTGACCCAGGCTCATCTGGACTCAATGTTAGCTCTTTTCCCTCCTTAGAGTTGCTGCCAGACCTGCTGAGGTTTTCCAGTGTTTTCTCTTTTGGCTTCAGATTGCAGCATCCACAGTAATTTGCTTTTGCCCCTGTTACATATCTTTGTATCATCTGCAAACTTTAACAGAAGGTCCAGCCTCTGTTCATTATACAAATCATTTCCATTTCTGAAAACACTTCATTACTATCCTGTTTTTTTCCCAGTAAAGATAAAGCCAAAGCCATACCTTGCTGCTTCTAGGGCAAAGCTGTAACCTATGTCCACGTTTCCGCCTTGTTTTACCATTGTTAATATGGTAATGTCTCACTGAAATTTGATGGATAATCAAAGCTTGAGATTTTACATCTTTCCTCTGCCATCCTGTTGAAGCAATATACTTTTCCTTCTGAGGGTGAAGACAAATTTCTGTTTGCAGCAACCAATCACAAAGTTTTAGATCAAGCAAATGTGATCTACCTGAAGAACTATTTTTATTTGTAAGTTTACAAAATATCTCTTGTTCATCCATGTTAATGTATGTCAATTTATGATGGAGGAATAATACAACAGTTTGTCTTGCCTTCAGCAAGTTCTTTCTGCATTCAATTCAGCAGAGATACAAACTCCATATAATTACCCCTCAGCAACTGTTCTAGCTGTGTTCATTTAGGGTGATGCGGTGGCATAATGGTTAGCACCATTACCTCACAGTGCCAGGGTTCAGTTCCTTCTTAGGTTACTGTCTTTGCAAAGTCTGTAAGTTTTCGCTGGATCTGCATGGATTTCCTCGGGTACTCAGGTTTCCTCCCACAGTCTGAAAGACATGCTGGTTAGCTGCGTTGGACGTGTTAAATTCTCTCTCCGTGTACCTGAACAGATGCTGGAGTGTGGTGACTAGAGGATTTTCACAGTAACTCCATTGCGGTGTTAATGTAAGCCTACTTGTGACACTAATAAATAAACTTTAAAACTTTATACTGTTTTGAAGGTTGAGCCAATAACGATTACCTGTCTTTAGTAAGGCAATTAGCTTAACGATGTAATTGTCATAGTATATACATGCTGATATATTGACAGCAAATATTAAACTCGGATCAATTTTTTTCTTTTTGTCATAATATAACTTTCAGTCTCGTCTAATTCCCAAATCTGTTGAATTTTACATTATTTTTTGTATATTTACTTTAATATCCAGTGGGAAAATCTGCTTGCTTCCAAATATTTGCCCAGTTACACCCCAATTACTTTATCCATTACGGTTTATTTGTTCATAATGTCTTCTGTGTACTTCCAGTATTTATTCTCCTCCACTTTGAAGAATGAAGCAGAATATTCATTTAACATTTCTATTATGTCCTTTCCTTTTAATAACAGATTTAGTCACTATATTGATAATGCAACCTACTTCTCCTTTATCACTTCCTTTGTTTTATACATTTTTTTTAATCCTTGCTGTACTTGATAGTTCCACGGACTAATGTTAGTTTTAGATCAAGCAAATGTGATCTACTACTTTACATTTATGCTAAAAAATGAAGAATTATTTTTTAGTATGTGAGTTTACAGAATACCTCTTGTCCTTTACTAAATCCTTGTTGTGACTCCTTTGCAGCTTGCCTTATGTTCTAGGTAATCTTCCAAAGTTGAAATCTCTGTTGCTGGAAGGTAATCCACTGCGTGCCATTCGCAGGGATATTATTAATGTAAGTCATTCAATTTCCTACAATGTACAGTTTTCAATAAGAGATTTTAATAGATTTTATAGGGTTTAAATTAATTCTGAATTGTTTTTTCCAATAACATGCTTAATTCCTTAACTCTGACTCTCCAGCTTTACATCTCTTTATGGCAATCATTCCCAGAAGACACTTCAGCACCTCTTAGGTGTTGATTGTGATCTAACATTATATAGGTCTGAGAACCAGGATCCTCCGATAAATGGCACAGAGGAACCAATAAAATAATATTTCATAGAATCATAGAATGCCTCCAGCACAGAAGGAGGCCTTTTAGCCCTCTGTGTCTCTGCTGGCTCTGAACTAATACCACATCCTTGATTTCCCTATAGCTCTGATAAATTTTATCTTTGTCTGTTTATCCAGATGAACAGTAAGAAGTCTCTCAACACCAGGTTAAAGTCCAACAGCTTTATTTGGTATAAGCTTCTGGAGTGCTGCTTCTTCATCAGCTGAGTCACTGATGTATCAAATAAACCTGTTGGACTTTAACCTGGTGTTGTGAGATTTCTTACTGTGCCCATCCCAGTCCAATGCTGGCATCTCCACATCATATTCAGATGAAAACCATGATTAACTGTCTTCAGCTACAGGTTCAAGTGGTGCATTCTAGATCCTAGCCACTCACTGTGTAAAAAGGCTTTTCCTCATGTCACCATTGGTTCTTATGTAACGCACTGTATATCGATGTCCTCTGGTTCCCACTGGCAAGAGATTAATCTGTACATACTCTGCCTAAACCCTTCATGATTTTGAATATCTTTACCAAATCTCTTCTCAACCTAATCTTTAAGGAGAACAACTTAACATTTACTAATCTATCCACATAACCAGAGTCCGTCATCTCTGAATCATTCTCATAAATTCTGCATTCTCCCTAAGGCTTTAAGTTGTTAGTGGTCGGAATTGGGGACACCCCTCCAGTTGAGGCTGTTCTAGTATTTTATAATGATTCATCAAAACCTCTAAGTTCCAAAGACTTGTGACCCACTGAGAAATCAGACTTTCTCCTCCTCTGTCTTAAATGGGCAAAGCCTTATTTTTAAACAGTAAAGGATATAAGTGTGGTGGAAGCAGTTATGAGAAGGTTTATTAGACTAATACCTGGAATAAGGTGTTACAGAAATGAGAAGCAGGGGGACGCCTTTCGGCCCTTTGAGCCTGCTCCACCATTCATTTTGTTCAAAGCTGATCATCAAATTCAATATCCTGGTCTCCCCTCGATCCCTTTAGCCCCAAGAGCAATGAAATCAGACAATGTTTTAGCCTCAGCAATTTTCTGTGGTAATAAATTCCACACATTCACCACCCTCTGGGTATAGAAATTTCTCCTCACCTTAGTTCTGAAAGGCTTATCCCTTATCCTCAAACTATGACCCCTAGTTCTGGACTTCCCCATCATTGGGAACGTTCTTTCTGAATCCTGTCAGAATTTACGTTTCTATGAGATCCCCTCTCACTCTTCTAAACTCCACTGAATATGAGCCTAAGTAACTTAGTTTCTCCTCATGACAGACTTGCCATCCCAGGAATCAGCCTGGTAAACCTTTGCTGTACTCTCTCTATACAAGGACATCCTTCCTCAGATAAACACAAGAACTGCATACAATACTGTAGGTGTGGTCTCCCCAACGTCCTATACCATCGCAATAAAGCATCCCTATCCCTATACTCAAATCCTCTTGCTATGGAGGCCAACATACTATTTGCTTTCTTTACTGCCTACTGTACCTATGCACTTTCAGCAACTGATGCATGAGGACACCAAGGTCTTGCTGAATATTCACCTCTGTCAATTTACACCTATTCAATAATCTATCTGCCTATTATTGCTACTAAAGTGGATACCCTCACACATTATGCTGCTTCTGCCATGCATATGTCCATACACAAGCCTGTCCAAATCATGCTGAAGCATCTCTGCATCTTCCTCACAGCTCACACTCCCAACTTTGTATTATCTGCATGTGTGTCATATTTAGATTCCTCCTCCAAATCATTAATACATAAAATGAACAGTTGAGTCATGGCACAGATCCCTGTGGAACCCCATTAGTCACTAATTGCCAATCAGAAAAAGACCCATTAATGCCAACTCTTTGCTTCCTATCTGCTAACCAGCTCTCTATCCATCTCAAAACATTACCGGCAGTCCTACGTGCTTTAACTTGACATGGTAGTCTGTTATGTGAGACCTTGTCGAAAGCCTTCTGAAAGTCTAAATAAACCATGTCCATTAGTTCTCCTCAGTCAATTCTACTAATTACATCCTCAAAGAATTCCAGTAGTTCCATCAGGCATGATTTCCTTTTTTGTAAATTCATGCTGATTTTGTCTGATTGTATCACTGCCTTCCAAATGTTGAGTTATGAAATCCTTGATAATGGACTCTAGCAACTTCCCCACTACCGACGGCAGGCTCACTGGTCTATAGTTCCCTGTTTTCTCTCCACCTCCCTTTTTGAATAGTGGGCTTACATTAGCTACCTTCCAATCTGTAGGAACCAGTCCCGAGTCCAAAGAATTTTGGAAAATAATCACCAATGGACCTACTATTTCCATGGTCACTTCCTTAAGTACTCTGGGATGAAGATTATCAGGACCTGGAGATTTATTCACCTTCAGTCCCATCAATTTTCCCAAAACCATTTCTCTACTAATGCTGGTTTCCTTCAGATCCTCACTAAAACTTGCTTTTCTCATTACTTCTGGTACAGTATTTATGTCTTCCTTTGTGAAGAGTGAAACAAAGTATGAATTTAATTTCTCTGCCATTTCTTTATCCCCTGTTATGAGTTCTCCTGTTGCTGACTGTAAGGGGTCTACATTTATTTTTGTCCATCTTTTTCTCTTTCTCTTTGCATACTTATAGAAACTGATAGTCAGTTTTTATGTTCCCTGCTGGCTGGCTTTCATACTCTAGTTTTCTCTTAGTCAATGCCTTGGTGCTCCTTTGTTGAATTTTAAGCCGCTCCCAATCCTCAGGCCTGTTGCTTTTGCTTGCCGATTTGTATGTTACTTCCTTGAATCTGATACCATCTGTCATTTCCCTTGTAAGGCATGGTTTGGCCACAATTCTTACCACTTTTACACCAAACAGGAATAAACAACTTCTGGAGTTCACCTAGTTTAAATGCCTGCCATTGCCTGTCGACTGTCTTTTGTTTCAATAATGTTTCCCAGTCCAACATGGCCAATGCATGCCTCATACCATTGAGATTCAGGACTCTGGTCTTAGAATCAACTACATCCCCTGGACAAAGAATTCTACCATATTATGGTCACTTGTCCCCAAGGGTGTTCTCTCAACTAGATTGCCAACTAATTCTTTCTCACTGCACAACACCCAGTCCTTGGTGGCCTGTTCCCTTTTTGGTTCCTCAATGTATGCTCCAGAAAACCACCCCAAATGCACTCCAGAAATTCCTTTTCTGTCATGCTGTGACTAATTTGACACTGCTAATCTATACGCAGCTGAAAGTAACCCATAATCACAAATGTTCCTTTAACTCATGCATTTCTGATTCCCTGTCTAATGCTTTTCCCAACATTACCTCACCAATGTTTTTTTACCCCTTGTTTCTTAACTCGAGTCATACAGATTCCATATCATCTATGCTGTTATCCTTCCTCAATATTGTATCAACATCAACTCCACTATCTTTTCCTTCCTGTCCTTCCTTCCTAAACACAATAGTCATCAATATTTAGTTCCCATCTTTGGTCAGCTTGGAGCCACGTCCCCTTAATGCCAACTGTTTCGTTCCCTTTTACATCTGTCTGTGCAACTAATTCATCCATTTTGTTTTGACTGCTCTGAGCATTCAGGTACAAAACCTTAAGGTGAACACTCTTAACATTTCCTTTTCCCTTCCTACTATTTTTTTTACTCAGTCCTTATCTGACTCTAGCCCTTGGTTTCTCTGCCTGTCACTTTCCTCATTCTCCGTACTGTATTTTCTTGTTCTTAATTCTCCCTACTCTGAATCCTTGCAAAGGTTCCCACCCTCCAACCACATTAGTTTAAACCGTCCCCAACCATTCTAGCCAGTATCTCCACCACCACTACCACAAGGACATCATCAAGGTGTAACCCATCCAGTTTGTACAGGACCCATCTCCCCCAGAACTGGTTATCTTATGAAAAGAAACAGGACAAGTTCAGCTTGTATCTGCTGCAGTTTAGAAGAATAACTGGTCATCTGTTTGAAGCATGTTCACAGGCTTTTTATTCTAGTTCTAAATTTTTGCACAAGAGGAAGCATCCTTTCCACATTCACTCTGTAGACTCCCGTCAGAATCTTAGTATGAAATCAATATTGTACACATTACACTAGATGTGGTCTCACCAATGCCCTATGTAACTGAAGCATAACCTCCCTACTCATAGATTTAATTCCCCTCACAATAAACAATAGCAGTTTATTTGCTCTACTTGCTAACACTGCATACTAAATGTTTGCAATTCATGTACTAGGACACCCTGATCCCTCTGCAACTCAATTGCTTGCCATTTAGATGATTTGTTTTATTTACATCCTTCTTGCCAAAATGAACAGTTTCATATTTTCCCACATTATATGTCATTTGGCAAATACTTGCCCACTCTCCAAACATATCTATATCCTTTCGTAGCCTCCTTATGTTTTATTACGATTTGCTTCCCTACCTAAGTTTGTGTCATCAGCAAATTTAGTAATTGTACCTCTGGTCCCTTCATCCAAGTCATTGATGTAAATTGTAAAGATTTGAGGCCTCAGCACTAATCCTAGTGGCGTACCACTCTTTACATTTTACCAACCAGAAAATGATCCATTTATGTCTAACCTGTATTGCCTGTTAGCTAGCCAATCTTTTGTCTATGCTAATCCTTTAGACCTACACCATGGGCTTCTATTTTCCATGATAACCTTTAACCTTATCAGATACTTTTTGAAAATCTAAGGATAGTACATCTACTGGTTCTCCTTTATCCACAACACATGTCATTTATTCAAGGAACTCCAATGAATTAGTTAAAAAGATTTCCCTTTCACAAAATCATGCTGACTCTGCCTGATTACCCTGAATTTATCTAAGTGTCCTGCTATAACATCTTTAACAGCTCCTTAAATTTTCCGTATGACAGATGTTTCCTGCTTTCTGTCTCCCTCCCTTTCTGAATAAAGGAGTTATATTAAATACTTTCTAATCTAATGGGACCTTCCCCAAACTTAGTAAATTTTGGAAAATTAAAACCAAAGCATTCACTATCTCAGTAGCTTTTTTTAAGACACTAGAATTAAATCCATCAGGATCTGGGGACTTGTCAACCCACAGTTCTAACAATTTGCTAGGTACTACTGACAAATGATTGCAATTTTCTTGAGTTCCTCCTTTCCAATTCTTGATTTACAGCTGGAATGGTAACTTGTATCATCTATAATGAAGGTCTGTTCAATTCATCTGCCATCTTCTTATTTTCCAGTATTAATTCCACAGATTTACTTTCTATGGGACCAAAGCTTACTTTGTTAACTCTCTTTTAAAGTATCTGTAGAAACTCTTATCTGTCTTTATATTTCTAGCTAACTTTCTCTTCTACTCTAATTTTTTTGCATTATTAGTCTTTTTGACATTCTTTGCTGCTCTTGTGTCCTGTCCAATCCTCTGACCTACAAGTCATTTTTCCCCAATTATGTACTTTTTCTTTATGTTTGATGCAATTTCTAACTATTTTTAGTTGACTACGGATGGTGGGTCCTCCCATTGCAAATTTCCTCTCTTGTTGGAATGTATCTGTTTTGTGTATTCAGAAATATCTTAAATATCAGCCACTGTGAGTGCAATTCTCTCAAAAAAATTCTAGGTGTTGACCTCAGCGGAAAAACAGCGCAATTCCAGCACAATCCAGATCACAATCCACTCACACTTGAGACAATTTTTTGAGCTCTGGGTGATTCCCACCAGGAAAGAGATGTACAGGATCTAAAGAAGCCTGCATGCCGGGCTGTTCGGGGTTTGGAGTGCACTGATCTCTAGAAAACTCTACAGACCCCCCAACTCGATGACACAGAACTCCCCTCCCTCACCTGCTGGTATCATCCCCTGCCTCCAAGTGAGCAAAACCCTGCTATGGGATCGCCAAAGACCCACCCCTTCACTCTCCTCCTCTCTTCTCATTTTCCCCAATACTGGTGCCAGTACTCCACAAATTGGAACCTATTTATCCCACACCAGTCTTCAAGATGCATTAATATCCTCTGATCTTATTTGTTCTGTGCCAGTTTGCATGTGATTCAGTTAACAGTCCAGAGATTACTTTGAGGTTCTGTTTCTGTGGTATGATGGCACAGTGGTTAGCATTGCTGCCTCACAGCTCCAGGGATCTAGGTTCAATTCCAGACTTGGGACTTTCTGTATAGAGTTGTACATTCACCCCATGTTTGTGTGGGTTTCCTCCGGTTGCTCCAATTTTCACCCACAGTCCAAAAATGTGCAATTTAGGTGAATTGACCATGCTAAATTTTTCCTTATTGTCCCAAGATGTGTAGATTAGATGGATTAACCATGAGAAATATGTGGGGTTACAGGGATAGGGCAGGGAGGGAGCCTGGGTACAATACTAAGTCAGAGAGTTGGTGCAGACTCAATGGGCTGAATGATTTCTTCTGCACTATCGAGATTCTTTGATATGATTCTTAATTTGGTTCCTAGCTCCTCATGCCGCCTCTTTCTTTGTCCTACCTGTGTCATTGGTATCCACAGGGGCCACGGCAACTGGACCCTTCCCCTCCCACTCGAAGTTCCTCTCCAGCCCTTAACAGATGTCCCAAATCCTGACACCAGGCAGAAAACACCATGTTCTGGACTTTTTGCAGCGGACAACAGTGTCAGTCCCCCCAGAGACTGATGCATCTTGCCCATAGTTCTTGCCAAGTTTTTCTATGTTTGCTAGTGACAGCTAGTGTTGAACACTGACCTTGTCCAAATTATTTTAGCATGCTGATCTTCAGTTTTTTTCTTTCTGAATAACTTGGGTGTTTCTCAGTTAGCTGCATAACATTTGTTTTTTCCAGAGAGGAACTCAAGAACTCCTCAAGTACTTAAGAAGTAGAATACAAGGTATGAAACCAAAACTGAATTTGACTCAAATGGCTATTTAAGTGACAGTGATGCAATGATAACCCAATCAGTGCAGCCATGTTGTATTTTAAAAGGTTTACCACTCTTTAGAGGGTGCCTCTGTCTTGAGGTCTCCCACTTCAGTAGCAGTACTCACCTTGCCTGGTAGGTCTGCTGGTTGCCCAAAGCCTCTGGCACTCCCATTGACTCTCCAGACTGTGGAGCCCACTTGCTATCCTTAATAGGAGAGAGCTGCCCCTCCTTTTATCTCCCTGAGGGTCCTGCCTTGGCCACTTCTATGTTCTTGACTCAAAATTTGACCTGGCTCTTCCTTCAATAATGGAGCATTTTCAAATTTAGCCTTTGAGGCTTAGAGAGAGTTTTTGTCAGCCTTTGCTACACTCGCAAGTAACCGCACCTTGTCAAACCCACCACAATTTGTACTGTCTGGAATCACTGGATGATGAAACCTGTAAAATCATTTGGCACTCTGCTGACCACCATCCTTAACCTGCTTCTGCTTCAAGTCAGCCTAGCAAGCCTGGATTTGCTTGAGCCTCTGAGTCTTCAGACATTGGTAGCTTTAGACCTCATGCATTTTGGTCAGTGATTTCATCAGTCATTTGCACTGGACCAATATGGTCAGTCCCAGGGTTCTCTTCTTTAGACTTACTTGTTTAAAGCTCTGCTGGCATCTAAGTTATTATCTATTAAAACATCAGATGGGAAATTCTGTTTCTGCATTAGCAGAATATTCTTAAGTATCTAATTGTACTTCTCTGACTATCCGCAATCCTTGAAAACAGACAGATGATTGGTGTGATGTGAAAAGTGGTGTTGTCCTGGATGGCCTCAGCTTTTCACCATTTTACAGCAATAACCTGGGTGAAGGAACAGTAGTTTTTATATCCAAGTTTATAGATGATTCTACTGTAGGAGGTATGATAAATTGTGTAGATGAGAACATAGAGCAAGAAAAGTGTATACGTTAAGCTCGTGGGGAAGTCTATGGCATTTGAAGTTCAATGTGGGGACATGTGATGTTATCCACTTTCGATCTGACGAGGCCAAATTGCAATATTTTCTTAATGGTGGGAGGAAACATTATGAAGCAAAAATCTTTACATGTCCGAGTGCACAAATCGTTAAAAGCTTGTGCAAAGGAGGAATGACATATTGGCCCTCATTGTAAGAGGGGGTTAATATGGAATACAAAAGTGGGGAAGTGATGCCACTGTTAGAGAGACTTGATTAGACTCCACTTATGATATTGTGTTCAGTTTTGGACATTGCGTCTCAGGGAAAGAAATATAATGCAGGTCCACCAGAAGGATGCCAGAATTGACAGCTTAAGAGCATTAAGAGCAGTATATTTATATTCTATGTATTTGTCATGAAGTCCAGCCTTGACCGACTTCTGAGAAATTGACCTGACAGTGATGAATGGCAGGGAGAAGTAAAAACAGTGTGAAAATAAGTTGGAAACTCATTTTTCATAGATGTACTTGCGGCACAAAACTAAATGTGATTTTAATTTGTTTTTGGCTAGAAGAACCAACTGGCCAAGGTGATAATTCTTCAGCAACAGCTATGACTCTTCCAAGTGAGTCTATGATCAATATGTATGCCATGGCCACACAGAAAGTATTAGAATACAGGTATGTCATTGAGGAATAATAATTACATTTGGCAATATTGAGATTCTTATATTTTTTTCAATGCAGATTTGTTCATCTGCTCTTAAACTTGCGCATCTTTTGTTATACCAGTTAATAGTCAGTTTATCAGCATAAATAATACGTAAGTTAAGCTTTGCATGGGGAAATCTCAAAGCAAATCGACTGTAATCTTGCCAGTTCTTTGTGGTTTATGGAATAACATTGGAATTTAATATTACTGGAAACATGAAACAATGATAAAACAACCTGCAGCAATAAAAATGTTTTACTTATTGAAATAATGAACCTTTCATCTTACAATTAAAGAAACACAACTGTTGAGTTAAGTTTAACATTTTAAGAATGTATTTGATATCTGCACTGCTTATTCCAAAACGTTCAAAAATACTAGCCGAGATTCTCCCCCAAAAGTTCTAAGCCTCAATGTGCAAGAAAATGGGAGTAAATTCCGCTAGTTTTTTTAGTGTGATTTCCAGAATTAATCTCCGACACTCTGTGCATTGCAGAGTACCTGAGTGTGACGTACTCTGGAAATCAATGGGAGGGACCTATTCCTGCCCGAGGGGCAGGCAGCATAGCACTAAACAGGCCATTGCATGTGTGCCGATCTTTCAGCACAAACTTCCATGCACGCACAATGGTCCCACATTGCTGACCTCCAGATTGCCTGCCAGCCTAATTGCCTCGTCCTCTCCTCTCCCTGTCATCTCAATGCAGAGCGGCACCGAGTCTTTTCCCTCCCCCCATCGATCACCACGTCTGGCCCTCCCCCCTTCGCACTGTCTGATGCCTGGCAAGCAGTGCTCCTTGGGCATTGCCAAGTTTTCCTGTTGGGCAGTGCCAGGCTGCCACTGCCCAAGAGGCATCCCTCACTTACCCCTGATCTCCCAAATGGGCCTCATAGTCCTCTCTTCCCTTCAGTGACGTTGGGCTGCCTGGTCCCGTTATTGGGGAGTAAATCCTGCTGAAGGGAGCAGGAGTAAATCCTGCTGGAGGGAACCACTCCCAGTGGGGGAGGAGAGACGCTAGTGGGTCTGGAGACTTCAGTCCTGGTCTCTGCTAATGAAATGTAAATGCTGATTTCCATATCGTAATCAGCTCCTCACCAATTTCCGGTCCAAAGCTGATTACACTGGAAACCTTGGCCGCGGAGGCTTGTGGAGACTGTGACACCCAACAGGAAGCCCGCGAAGCAGCCTCTGCAGATGTCTCCTGGCCTGCTGCGCTGCTTTATTAAATGTTCTTTTTCTTTACTGAGCACACCCCTTCTCGATATGTTGCAGCTCCTGAGTAGTCAAGTGATGAGTGTATGAGTTGCTTGAATCTGCTGAAAATATTTCTGAACAATTGATATTTCCAAACAATAGATTCTGAATTGGAGAAGTTAGTGTATTTATATTTTGAAATTTTGTTCAAATTGGCATCCCTTAGAACTACACTTGTTCAAATTAATTTAGAATTTAAATTTTTGAAATTTTTAAATGTGTTGAATTAATTGGATAAAATGAAAATGAGGGGCACTAAAGCACATTATTAGAATATTAGCAATCTTGTCCAACACCGGCCTGCGCAGCTTGGGTTGCTGGATTTCCCACACAGCATGGGCTCTCTCCCAGTTGAGTATATAGCAGCATGGATAGGATGAGTCCTTTCAAAGGCCACTAATTGGCCACTTATGGGCCTGAATAGATTCTTGGACCAAGGGAGACATAATTGGTCCAGTGAATGTAAGCATATTTTAGCCCCACTTTAAATTCAGGTCCTGTCCTTATTTATTTTTCATATAATAGTGACAAAAATTACTGCAATTTGAAAAGCTGAGATGTAATGTTTGGTGCAGCATTGGAGTTTCTGTGCAGTACAGGAGCTAAGGGAAACAACTGAGAGCTGGCAAACCACTGCCAGCTGGAGGGTGCAATTCTGCGTGACATGTTTACTTAATTTCCATTATAAAATTGAAAAAAAGACTTCTAACTGGGGAAAAACTGACATAATCACTGGAATTCTACCTCCCTGCCTACCACAGGAATCGGGTTGAGTGAGGCTGTAAAATCCCTGCCAGAGCTTACGTAGACACAAAACTTTTGCTTTACTAGTAGCTAGATATATGGAACAAATATTCAGTAAGCAATTAACTAGGTGCGTGATTGCCAGAGATGCCAGTTGAATTTTGATATTAATTGGCCTGAATTAAATTAGACGCTGATAAAATACAAGATGAAGATGCACAGTTATTTAAAAGAGATTATATTTGTTGAAGATGAGCATTTTTTTTCCCAATTTACTTCCTCCTCTTTCTTAAGTTGCAGGCTTTTGATGAGATAACGTTCAGAGATTACCAATGTTCACTTTCATTCATTATTCTTTACATGAGCCCTGACATTTGAGGGGCGGTAGGTTGAAGGCAAAGCAACATCAACAGGATGTGTGATTAAACATGGGGGGGGGAAAAAAACACAGGAGGATGCTTATGGGGAGCAATTTTTTGTTTGGGACCTTCAGATTTGTTAGTTTCTCTAACTCTGTCCAGTATTGGTCAGAGCATTTACCTGTAAGCCTGTGGGGGGATGATTTTTTCAGTGCTTCATCCAAGATCAATATGCATTCCTTCTCCTTGAACTGCTATCCTTGTAGTTATTCTAGGAAGTAGGTAATCAGAGTTCATACGTCTAAGGGAATGCAGCACTTTGGTGTCTCCTCTTGCAATCATGTGGCTGAAACTGGTTTTCATTGCACAGAAGATAAATGAGAACCCATTCATGGGCTATGCTGTTCCAGAATCATCAACATTGCTCAAATCCTGAGGTGTGGACTAATAAATGTTGGTAACTTTAACGTGTATTTTTGAGGCACACACAAACAAAAATAGAAAATGAACTCTAAAGCAAAATAGAAAGAGAAATCGAACAGGTAAATATTGAAAAGAAACTGACTTTCCCAGTTTCTAATGGAACAGACTGAATCAAAGCTTCTGGCAAACTGAACTGGTTGAAAGATAAAAAAGGAAATAATCAGCCCAATCCCGGCAGTAACAGTTTTTGAGTCCAGCAGTGCAGAATAAGCAAGTTGAAGAAGACTGAGTCCAGATCCAGAAGCTGAGAAGTTGCAATAGCTCTTTCTGGTAGTGGTAGATAACATTAGTGAATCTTCCCCTTCCAGACCAAACTGAATAAGTTCTGCAGACCTTGCCTGTGGAATCCAATTGGTTGTGTACTGCTGTTGATTGGGGATGAGTCTAGTGCCAATAAGGATAGGACCTAAAATTCTTCAGGAGGAATAGGAGAGTTTGAAGGGTTTTGTGACTGAGTGTGATCACAAAAATCTGAGTATACGGCTGCTGTAATTTATTTGCAAGTCGTAGTTTATATTGCACCACAATTTGCCTGTTAATTTCAGATATTAGAGTATAGGTTAGATAGTATTTAGTGTTTGCACTTTTGGTTCTTGTATAGTAAGAATTATTCTATTTTAAACTATGGATTTGTATGGCTTCATTCTTTTAGTAAATAACCAGGAGTTTGCTTTTCTTCTTTTTAAAACAAGTTACGTTTTTAATGAGAGCTTAATATTTTTAATGAACATTGTGTTTTAAAAATTTATGTTCAGAAAAGTCTGAGCGAAGAGCCTCCATAAATTCAAACTTAATGGGAAAAAGGGCTCCACAGATCTCAACTAACTCAAACTGCAATAATATGAGCTCTTATTTAAAATAGATGATTAACTTGATACTTAAAGAACAAAGTAGTATTGCATTTGATGCAATACTGATTTCAGTGCAAGGGACCCTGCAGAAGATCTAACCATATTTCCTCAATGTGCTGTCTAGCTGCCTCCCAAGAGGTACAGTCACTTCACATTTTTCAGTCTTCACGAATTTCCTTGGTGTTTGGGAACATACATTTTATCTGCCTTGACAGGTGGCTATAGCACCAGAAAGCTTTAATTTTTAAGCTAAAATCATGCACATAGAGCTTGATATTGTATGGAATAACTTAAATTATATATTTCAATGAGTAGGTTCAGAATTTTTCCTCAACTTAAATTCGTAGTAAATTAAACTTTTCTTTAAACCTGATCTAGTGACAGGAAAGCCATCGTTGTTCCTGATGAAGTATTTGATGCGTCTGAAGGAGCTCCCATCACTACGGTGAACTTGAGTAAAAACTTGCTCACTGAAGTCCCTTCTAGGTATGTCTTCTTTGCCTACAGCATTGCGATTTTGTTTTTGATGTTTAGGAACTAATTATATTTAATGGGTTGAATTGATTAATAAGTGAAAAGAAAATGACATATCCTTTCAGTAGCTAGCATGAGACCATGAGGCAGAGGAGCCATTTGACCCATTGATAGTGGAGCAGACGCAATGTGATCATGACTGATCTAACGTGATAATCCTGAACAACTCCACTTTTCTGCTTTATCCCCATAACCCTCAAGTCCCCTATGGATTAAAATCTGCCTACATTAGCTTTGCACATACTTAACCCAATCTCTACAACCCACCGCAGTAAAGAATTCCACATATTCCTTACCCTCTAAGAGAAGAAATTTCTCCTCATCTCTATATTAAATTGGTGATCCCTTACTCTGATCCCTTTAGTCCAAGACTGTCCCACAAGAGAAAACAACTACTCAGCATCTACCCTGTTAAGCCCCCTGAGAATCCTGTGTGCCTAAATAAGGTTGCCTCTCGGTCTTCTAAACTCCAACGAATACATTCCTAACCTGCTCAACCTCTTCTCACAAGAAAATTCCTCCACACCTGGGATCAACCTAGTAAGTCTTCTCTGGACTGTTTCCAATGCTAGTTCCTTAGATAAGGGGACGAAAACTTCTTATTCCAGGTGTGGTCTAACTAATGTCCTATGTAGTTTTAGCGAGGCTTCCCTATTTTTATATTTTCCCTTGTAATAAGGCCAACATTCCATTTGTCTTCCCTATGGCCTGCTGAACTTGCCTTTTGTGATTTTATATATAAGGAACCACAAAAAACATCTGTGTTGCAGCTTTCTGCAGTCTTTTTTTCATTTAAATAATAAGGTTTTTTATACCTTTTACCTAACTTCACATTTTTATACATTATATTCCATCTGTCAGTGTTTTGCCCACTGATTTAAGCTGTTCATATCCCTGCAATTTTTTGTATTATCCTCACCACTTGTCTTCCCCCACTTATCTTTGTATCATCCGCAAACTTAGCAATGGTATATTTGCTTCCCTTGTTCAAGTCATTAAATATATACTGTAAATAATTGTGGTGTCAGCACTGATCCCTGTGGCATTCCACTAATTAAGGTTGTCATTCCTGAAAATGCCCCTCTTATCCCAACTCTGTCTTCTTTTGATTAGTCAGTCCTCTATTCCTGCTAATATACTATCCCAACATCAGAAGCTCTTATTAAGTAGCCTTGTGTGCAGTTCCATATTGTATGTCTTTTAGAAATCCAAATGTGTTGCATCTACTGGGTCCCCTTTATCTATCCTGCTCATTACCACCTCAAGGAATTCTCATAAATTTGCTGGGTATGATTTCCCCTTCAAGAAGCATGCTGACTCTGCTTGATTATACAAATGATGTGGAGATGCCGGCGTTGGACTGGGCTAAACACAGTAAGAAGTCTCACAACACCACGTTAAAGTCCGACAGGTTTATTTGATAGTAAACCCACAAGCTTTTGGGGTTTGCCCCTTCATCAGGTGAGTGGAGAGTTCTGGTCTCTGACAGAGCATATAACAGCACACACAGTTTACAGAATACTGATTAGAATGCGAGTCTTTACAGCTAACCTGCTATTCAAGTCTTAAAGATGCAGACAATGTGAGTGGAGAGAACATTAGGTTAAAGAGATGTGTATTGTCTCCAGACAGGACAGTAAGTGAGATTTTACAAGCCCAGGCATGTCATGGGGGTTACAGATGGTGCGACGTGAACCCAAGATCCCGTTTGAGACTGTCCTCGTGTGCAGAACTTGGCTATCAGTCTCTGCTCAGTGACTCTGCGCTGTCATGTGTCGTGAAGGCCGAATGCCTGTGACCGCTGAAGTGCCCCCCAACAGGAAGGGAACAGTCTTGCCTGGTGATTGTCAGATGTTCATTCATCTGTTGTCGTAGCGTCTGCATGGTCTCCCAATGTACCATGCTTTGGGACATCCTTTCCTGCAGCATATTAGGTAGACAACGTTGGCCGAGTTGCAGGAGTATGTACCGTGTACCTGGTGGATGATCTCACATGAGATGATGTAATCCATGTCGATGATCCAGCATGTCTTGCAGAGGTTGCTGTGGCAGAGTTGTGTGGTGTTGTGATCACTGTTCTCCTGAAGGCTGGGTTGTTTGCTGCGGACGATGGTCTGTTTGAGGTTGTGCGGTTGTTTGAAGGCAAGATGTGGGGATGGCCCTGGCGAGATGTTCATCTTCATCAATGATATGTTGAAGACTCCGGAGAAGATGTCGTAGCTTCTTCACTTCAGGGAAGTACTGGATGACGAAGAGCACTCTGTCCACCGTGTCCCATGTTTGTCTTCTGAGGAGGTCGGTGCGGTTTTTCGCTGTGGCATGTCAGAACTGTCGATCGATGAGGCAAGCACCATATCCTGTTCAAATGAGGGCATCTTTCAGCGTCTGGGGGTGTCTGTACAATCCTCCTCATCTGAGCAGATCCTGTGTATATGGAGGGCTTGTCCATAGGGGATGGCTTCTTTCACGTATTTAGGGTGGAAGCTGGAGAAGTGTAGCTTGTGAGGTTATCTGTGGGCTTGTGGTACAATGAGGTGCTAAGGTGACCGTACTTAATGGAAATGCGTGTGTCCAAGAATGCAACCGATTCCAGAGTAGTCCATGGTGAGTCTGATGGTGAGATGGAACTTGATGTCATCATATAGTTGTTTCAGTGATTGTTCACCATGATGTCTCGGTGCTCTACACCAACATCCCGCACGACAATGGCTTTGCTGCAACTGCCTCGGTACTCAATGCCAACAACTGCCAGTTTCCAGATGCAATTTTACAACTCATCCACTTCATCCTGGACCACAATGTCTTCACCTTCAACAACCAGTTCTTCATCCAGACATACGGAACAGCCATGGGGACCAAATTCGCACCCCAATATTGTCAACATCTTCATGGACAGGCTCGAACAAGACTTCTTCACCGCACAGGACCTTCAACCGATGCTATACGCTAGATACATCAATGACATTTTCTTCCTTGGACTCATGGTGAACAAAAAATCCAAAGGACTTCAGGAGAACAGTGATCACAACACCACACAACCCTGCCACAACAACCTCTGCAAGACATGCCGGATCATTGACACAGATGGCATCATCTCACGTGAGAACATCATCCATCAGGTACACGGCACATACTCTTGCAACTCGGCCAACGTTGTCTACCTAATACGCTGCAGGAAAGGATGTCCTGAAGCATAGTACATTGAGGAGACCATGCAAACGCTACGACAACGGATGAATGAACATCGCTCGACAATCACCAGGCAAGACTGTTCCCTTCTGTTGGCAAACACTTCAGTGGTCACGGGCATTCAGTCTCTGATCTTCGGGTAAGCATTCTCCAAGGCAGCCTTCACAACACACGACAGCACAGAGACTCATAGCCAAGTTCCGCATACGTGAGGACAGTCTCAGCCGGAATCTTGGGTTCATGTCGCACTATCTGTAACCCCCATGACTTGCCTGGGCTTGCAAAATCTCACTTACTGTCCTGTCTGGAGACAATACACATCTTTCACCTAATGCACTCTCCATTTGTATTGTCTGCACCTTTAAGACTTGAATAGCAGGTTAGCTGTAAAGACTTGCATTCTAATCAGTATTCTGTAAACTGTGGGTGCTGTTATATGCTCTGAGACCAGAACTCTCCACTCACCTGACAAAGGGGCAAACCCTGAAAACTTGTGGGTTTACTATCAAATAAACCTGTTGGACTTCAACCTGGTGTTGAGGGACTTCTTACTGTGATTATGCAAATAACATGAACAAAGAGGAGTACAGCACAGGAACAGGCCTTTAGGCCCTCAAAGCCTGTGTCAGTTGTGATGCCCTAACTAAACTTAAAAAAAAAATCCTTCTGCCCTTATTCGGTCCGTATCTCTCTGTTCCCTCCCTGTTCGTACACCCATTCAGATGCCTCTTAAATGTTGCTAATGTGCCTGTTTCCTCCAGCACCCAAGAATCTCAGCGTGAAAACCTCCCCAACACATCTCCCTTAAACTTTGCCTTTTCACTTTAATCCTGTGCTCCCTTGTAATTGACACTTCTCTTGGAAAAAAGCTCTGACTATCCACCCTGTCCAGGCCTGTCATAATTTTATATACCTCTATCAGGTGTCCCCTCAGCCTCTGTCTTTCCAGTGAAAACAATCCTAGTTTATTCAACCTCATCTCATAGCCAACACCTTTGATACTAGGCAATATCCTAGTGAACCTTCTTTGCACTCTTTCCAAAGCTTCCATACCTTCTGGTAATGTGGAGACCAGAATTGCACGCAATACTCCAAATGCAGCCTAACCTAGGTTTTATATAGCTGCAATATGATTTCCCAACTCTTGTACTCAATGCCCTGGCTGATGAAGGCCAGCATGCCACATGCTTTCTTAATCACTTTGGCTACCTGTGTTGCCACTTTTGTGGAACTGTGATTCTGTATGCCCAGATCCCTCTGTACATTAATGTTCCTAAGGGTTCTGCCATTTACAGTATAATTCACACCTAAATTTGATCCTTCAAAATGCATCACCTTGTATTTGTTTGGATTAAACTCCATCAGCCATTCTGTGCCCAAATCTCCAAGCTATCTATATCTTGCTGTATCATCTGGCAATCTCTGGCACTATCAGCAACTCCACCAATCTTCATATCATCTGCAAACTTATTAATGAGCCCCCCTACATTTTCCTCCAGATCATTTATATATATATATTGTAAACAACAGAGGTCCCAGCACTGATCCCTGCAGAACACCACAAGCTACAGGTCTCCATTCTGAAAAACACCCTTCCACTGCTACTGTCTGTCTTCTATAACCAAGCCAGTTCTGTATCCATCTGGCCAGCCTACCTGAATCCCATATGATTTTGGTTTTTGTATCAGTCTGTCATGTGGCACCTTGTCAAAACCCCTACTAAAGCCCATATAAAATACATTCACAGCCCTTCCCTCATCAATTATCTTTGTTATTACATCATGCATTTCCAAATGTTCTACTATTACATCCTTTTTGATGGACTTTAACTTTTTCTCAATAACAAATGTTAATTGGCCAATAGTTACCTGTTTTTTGTCTCCCTTTTTTAAACACAAATGTTACTTAGAAATTTTTTGAGAGAATCATCCCATTGTCTTAATTTCATTTTCCTGTGTGTCTCTGTCACCCTTGACTCCTTTGTCTATCGAAAATGTATCTAATCAGCCTTGAATATGTTCAATGATCCAGCCTCCATTGCTATTTGGAGAATTCCAGATATGAGCAGTCCTTTTGAGAAAATAAGTTCTTCATTTCTTCTGAAGTGGAAAACTATATTTATTTTGAAGTTCTGTCCCATTGCTCCAAATACTCCATGAGGAGAAAGGTCTTTTCAGCATCTACCCTGTAAACCCTCCCTGTTTCCCTCCAGAATCTTATGAAAGGAAGATCACATTTCCTTCTTCTAAACTCCAGTGACTATAATTTCAACCTGCCACAAAACAAACCCTTCATCCCAGGATTCTGTTTAGTGAATCTTCTCTTTAAAGCTTCCAATACAATTATGTCCCTTCTAAAGTAAAGAGATCAAACTTTTGTGCAGTAGTCCAGGCACGGTCTCTCAAATACAAATTATAGCAAGACTTTCCCTACTTTTATATGACATCCCCCTTACAGTAAAGGCCAGCTTTTCATTTGCTTGCTTAATTACTTGTTGTACCTACATACTGACTCTTTGTACATGAGTCAAAAAACATGGTACCTCTGTAGCATAGTATTGTGCAATATCTCTCCATTTAAATAATACCCTGCTGTCTAGTCTTCATAGAATCCTACAGTGCAGAAGAAGGCCATCTGGCCCACTGAGTCTGCACTGACCACAATCCCATGCAGATCTTATCCCTGTAACCCCATGCACTTACCCTAGCTAGTCCCCCAACACCAAGGTGGCTAATTCACCTTAAACACATATCTTTGTCTGTGGGAGGAAACTGGAGCACCAGGAGGAAACCTATGCAGACACAAGGAGAATGTGCAAACTCCACACAGATAGTGATTCGAGCAGGGAATCGAACCCGGATCCCTGGTGCTGTGAAGCAGCAATGCTAACTACTACCAAGCAGACAGCTGCACATCTTCTCGTACTATACTCCATCTGCCAAATATTTGCATGCTGGCTCAACCTATCTATATCCCTTTGCAGACCTTGTGTCCTCATTACAACCTCACAGACACTGGGTAACTAGCCGGTAGTTTCCTTCTTTCTGCCTCCCATCTTTCTCAGTAACAAGTCTCAACACCAGGTTAAAGTCCAGCCAGTTTATTTGATAGTAATCCCACAAGCTTTCGGAAACGATGTTCCTTCGTCAGGTGTGTGGAAGGTTCTGATCAGAGAAGGGCATATAAAGGCACATACAGTTTACAGAATACTGATTAGAATCAGTATTCTTCTTTCTCAAACAGAGGTCACTGAAATATTAAAATAATCTTCAATGTTAAAGATGCAATATAAATGCAAGCAGCTGTCACTACTATTGGTAGACCCTGCAAATGTTCATTTGATTCTGCCACCCCCATAAATTTGTTATTGGTGACTTATGTAATTTTGTAGTTATTTCTTAACATGCACACAACAGGCGCAACTTAAATAAATTATAAATGTTCTGTTTTAATTTTACCTCATAAAGGCTAGTCCGTTTTTTTAAGTTCATTCATGAAAAGTGAACATCGCTGGGAAGGCCAACGTTTATTTCCCATCCCTAATTGGCCTTGAGAAAGTTGTAATGAGCTGTCTTCTTGAACAGCTGCCGTCATATACTATAGATACACCCACTGTGCTACTATGAAGGGAGTTCCAGGATGTTGACCCAGCGACAAAGAAGTAACAGTAATACAATTCCATGTCTGGATGGTATGGCTAGAAGAGAAACTTGCAAAGAGTGGAAATTTAATAATTTTTCACAAATATTCCAATGCTTGACCAGGAAGTCCCTCATTCTCCACTCCATGAACTGCTGCTTATTCAAAAAATTCTACAGCCTGAACCAACTAGGGATAAAGTAATTTTTGATCTACAATTATTCAATGAAGCTGAGATAATTAGTAGTTAGGAATTAATTAGCTAGGATCATGATATAATTGAATTCCATAATAATTTTGACATATTCCAGTTCCAACCAAGACTCTTGACCTTGTATGAAGACAATTGCTTAGATAAGATGGGAGAGCTGGTGAATGGAAGAGCTGGTTAAAATTGATTGTAAATAGACTGAAAGGTATGGCGGTGAACAAATTGCCATAAAGAATCAGTTTAAAATGTTCAACAAAAATACATGCTAGAAAATATGGAAGAATGGTAGAAATTTGGAAGTCTCTTTGAACTCTGCATTCCTCTGATCTTGTGCAGCTTTCGACTCTGGATTTTCTGTTTTTCGAAGACACCACCCTTTTAAAACTTTCCATAAAACCCAACTCTTTAACTTGGCTATTTGCTCACCATTCTAACATCTCCTTTGGTTTGGCAATTCTTGCTTCTGTCTCAGTGAAGTGCTTTGGGATGTTTCTTCTGTTGTAGATATTTTTTCAAGACAATGGGACAATGTTCAGATATGTAATGGCAAAGGAAAAGTAAGATTCATGAACATATATGCTCAATGTGTTCATCTAGCAATAGCCAAGCCATTGAAGGGTTTATTTCTTATGTTTAACTAAACTTGGAAAGTGGTAGTGTAAGATGACTGGGTTAGGTAGATGAAAACAGGATGTAAACTACAGAAACAAGTCATTCAATCCAACCAGTCCATGTTGGTTATTATGCTCCATTCAAACCTTCTGGCATCTTTTGTCACCTGAATCTACCACCATAACAATCTATTTGCCTCTCCCTCATATACTTGTGTAATTTCTCCTTCAATATATCTATACTCTTCGTTTCAATCACTCCTGTGGTAGTGTTTCACATTCATACTATTCTTTGGGTGAAGAAATTCATTGTTCTCTGTTGTCAAATAATTGCATGTGAATAACAGTCACTTCAAAAATATTGATGGATGATTAGAGTGCAAAAGGGAAGAAAAATGAGTTGATTGCATTTAGTGCAACAAAGATTAAATATGAAAAGCTGGTCATTTTTAAAAATAAAAATTCTGAATTGATGCCTATAACATTATTAAATACTGTCTTATTATACAGGATTTCAGGACTCAAGACCACGGTCACCGATGTCAATCTTGGTTTCAACAAGCTTAGTTCTGTTTCCTTAGAGCTTTGCACACTGGAGCACCTGATTCATCTGGATCTTAGGTATGCTGGATTCTTGCAAACTGTTGTGTGCTTTTGTTACATTTTCAATTGTAACTTTGGGGCTAAATAAATACATCTTTTTCATTGAAAATTAGCTCTCTATTTTCTTGCTTACTGAAGCCAAAACTGCACAATGCTAATTCTGCAGTAAAAGCTTATCAAACCTTATCACTTGGGGTCCATGTTTACGTATTATCCCCACTCAAGAGGCTAGTGAGCAAATTTCAGAAAAATAAGACTTGGCACAAAAATAGACTGAATTTCAAAAAAAGTTGGGATTTTAAGGAACAATTGCTAAGCAAAAGGACGGCAATGTCACATCAATAAGTTGTTAAATTTAAAAAGAGCAAGCAATAAAAATGACTGAGCGTGAGATGGTCTATTTATGTATGTGGTACGTCACACGCCCTTGGCGCTCGCTCGCGCTCCCCAGCCTAAATTCTACTTTACTTAGAGAACGAAATTTTCAGAAATTGTAGTTTAATGAATTTGTACTCTAAATCCACTCTCCACCAGCCACATTGCAGTAGAACATCATTTTATTTACTTGGGGACCTGTTAATCTTTAACGAAGGGAAAATGGAATGGGAGAGCTGTCCCTACGCTGAGTTGTAGAACTCCCAGCTATGTTGACTGACAACATTGGCAAAAGGCAGGGCAGGTCGCAAAAGCCACAGAAGAGAGTGGCATAGGTAGATGGAGTTAAGCAATGAAAATACCTTTCACCAGCAGGAGGTCTACTCTCACTAATCAAATTGGCTAAAAGCACATAGCTGCGATGTTTAGGCCACAGTGCTGTTGGAGATCAGGCTCATCAGCAGAATAGTGATGTTTCTGTCTCCAGAAAAATTTTAGCACCACAAAAATGTTGCAGGCTAAATATTCAGTGCAGATAGAAAAATTAGGAATTGGAACATAATTTTAAGAATAAGAAGTGCAGCAAATCAGTAATTTTATACAAGTTCAACATGGGCAAACATTCAGTGACAAAGGATTTTTCAAGTAAAACATGTTTTTATGTTGTGTTTTAACTTGTCCTGAAAGGAAAATTTTGCACTTGAATGTCGTACTGCTGTTTTTCTCACAAAACTTGAACTGCTTAAGAAAGAATTCTGAAGATTTGGGCTTGAAGTGTAAAAATTAAATGTTTTGTTAAAAGTTCCTTTTTTTTTTAACGTGTTACTATTATCTTATCGTTATTTTTCATTCTGAAGGAATAATATTTTGACTTCACTGCCAATGGAAATAAAAAGACTACAGCGATTGCAAACTATAATCCTTTCTTTTAACAGGTTAGTATTTTCCTTAGAAAATGAAATATCACTATCTTCTCAATATTAAAATAATATTCAAGTTTTATTCTCTGGATGATAATTATAAATACTACCATTTCATTTCTCTGGGCTGGGTTTGAATTTCTGTACGCATGTATGATGTGGTTTCTACCTGTTGTGCTGAGAAAAGTAATATAGACAGTACATCATATTCAGTACAGTAGTGTATATTTATGTGTAAAAGTTCAGATAACATTTTAATAACAATGGTGGATAATGGGGTATTTTTTCTGTTGTAATAGTTTGTATTGTGAGAATGGAGCTTAATCTGACATGCTAAAATTGTGCGCTTTGTCGAAAGCAACAAAATTAACTAAGCTTCATCATTTTGTAATCTGTTCAGCAAAAAAAAATTGCCTTTCTAGTGCAGCATTTTTGCAACATTTCTTTCTAAAACAAATCCAATATAAATTGTATGTCAACCTGGATTAGTTGCTACAGGTTTTCCAAGAGCATTCCTCTGATTTTTCTTTTGTGCTGTGAAGGATTTCCTTTCTTTTCTGACTGAACAAAGGCACAATATCTTGGATTTTACCAATTCATTGTATTTGCTTGTACGTTGGGGAAGTTTTACAAATAAATTTATTAGATTAATAAGCTATATTGCCTCTCCAGCTCCTATCTTGGTTGCAGTTCAAACAGTTACAAATGGATTTACAGTATAAGTATGTAAGAATTAGCAATAGGAATGGACCATTAGTTCTCTCGAGCCTGCCCCCATCATTGAGTGAGATCGCAGCTGACCTGATTGTGACCTCAACTTCACATTCTATCTACCCCTAATAACTTTTGACTCCCCACTTGTTAGTCAAGAATCCAACTACCTCAGCCTTACAAGCATTCAATGACACTGACCTCACAGTTCCAGTGACGAGAGTTCCAAAGATTCATAACACTCAAGGAAAACATTTCTTTTCATCTGCAACTTAAATAGGGGACCCCTTAATTTTAAACTGTTCCCTACTTCTAGTCTCTCCCACAAGCAGACATCCTTTCAGCATTCACCCTGTCAAGTCTACTCAGGAATTTGTATGTTTCAGTAAAATCACTTCACATTCTTTGAAATTCCAATGGGTAAAGGCTCAGTTTATCCAACCTTTGCTCATGACAACACCCCTCACACCGGACCATCCCAGTTATCATTTCAGTAAACCTTCTCTGAACTGCTTCAATGCATTTATATTATCGCTTAAATAAGGAGATCAAAACTTTACACAGCACTTCAATGTAATCCTTAGGTCCCAGCCCCGATATGCCCTGACCCCTTGGTATTGCTTGATGGGCAATGCCATGGTGCTCCCAGAGCAGTGTTGGGGACATAGGCTGGCACTGCCAGGGTGCCCATGCCCAGGGGGCACCATCCTCATGCCTGCTGACCCCCTAAGGGGACGCTGAATGCCCCCCATTTCCAGTGGGGTCAGGCTGCTAGTTACTCGAAACCAGGGAGTTAGTGCAATCCCCACTGGAGTGAAATACTTTGGCGGAGTGGGAGAGGCTAGTGGGCCTGGAGAATTCAGTCCCGGCCCACTAATAGCATTTATTAGACTTCCTGCTGACTTCTGGCATGGAGCAGACCATGCTGGAAATCTGTCACTGGGAGACAGTAGTGGAGTGCAAACTCTTGCACAACTTCCACTGCTGCCACCCCCTCTCCCCGCTCCCCCCGTGCAATTCTCTGGTCCACTGTGCTAAAACATTAGTGTGCAGGATAGGAGAATTGTTGCCGAGCTCTTATTTTAAATGCAATCTTGGTAAATGCCTCTGGGGATATAAGTTCAGCACACCCAGAGATTCCCCTTTATTTCTTCAAAAAACTCCAACAAATTAATCAAACATGTTTTCCCCTTTAACAAAGCCATGTTGATTGCATTAAGATTTTCTAAGTGCCCCACTAAACCTGTGACTACAGTACCCAGTGTATCCACACCTGCTGCTTCGTCGCTCGCCCATCGCCACAGGACTTCAAGGGTTGAACAGGACACATGATGATGATGATGATGATGATGATGATGATGATGATGATGATGTCGAAACTAGTGCTTGATTTGGATTAAAGTGAGGGAGAGTTGTGCAGCGTCAGCCTCACTCTCTCTTCCCAATTCCCATCTAGATCCAGTGGCAAGACAAGAAATTCTAGCGATTTCTCAAATACAGAAGTTAGGTTAACTCGCCTGTAGTTTTGTGCTTTATCTCCTCCTTTTCTTGAATAGGGAAGTTGCATTTGCTGTTTTTCAATCTAGGTAAGGCAGAAAAATTAAAACCAATCTCACCAGCCACTTCATTTAAGACTAGGATGAAGTCTATGAAGACCTGAAGACTTGTCAGCTTTTCTTTCCTATAATTTTCTTCGTGCTTATTCCCTGATGATTTTAATTGTTCTAAGTTCCTCCGTGCCTTTTACCACACGGTGAAGCCTCCCATTGTTTGCTGGAGCAGAGAGTCAGATAAGAAATTACCTGTTTAAAAACCTGTTTAAATAAGTTTAAAGCACTTTTGTAGTAAGAACTTACCTTGTAGAACTGTTTAAATCATTTAAAAGCATTTTTGCGGGCTTTTTGTATTTACCGCTTTAAGAATTCTAAGGGAGTGGATAGCAGGGATTTGTGGGTGAGCAGGCTTTAAAACAACGCCAGGTTTAAAAGGAGGCCTGGTGTAGACAGCGGGCAGCGGAGTGAGAGGGAAGCAGAGTGAGCTATTAGGGCTTAGGATCAAAGGGCTGGGGAGAAAAAGGGCCAGGTAAGTTCGTGTGGAAATTTTCAATACTACTACAGTGAATAATGGAGGGGCATGTGATGTGCTGTTTCTGTATGATGTGGGAGCTGGTGGACCCCAGGGTCCTTCCCAGTGACCATGTCTGCAGTAAGTGCAGGTTGCTGGAGGAGCTCCAGCTCAAGATAGATGAGCTGGCCTCTGAGCTTCAGATACTGAGGCTCATCAGGGGGAGAGAGGGTGCCATTGTCAATGGGGTGCAAATGACATCCACCCCCCCCAGACTGGCTAACTCTAAGGGTCAGGAACAAGAGGGGGCTGCTGAGAGGAGGAAGGAGGGTGGGGACTGGGGGAAGGAGGGTGGGGACCGGATGCCTCAGCCTCTCAATCTGCATAACAGGTTTGAGGTTCTTGCTTACAGTGTGGACGAGAACGAGGGAGGTGAGGTTGGTGAGCAAACTGCACACAGTACAGTGATGCAGACGCAGGATATAGGCAAAGAGAAGGTGATAAGGAACGTAGTCGTAATTGGGGACAGTGGGGTTAAGGGTATTGACACTGTCCTTTGTCACAATGACAAAGTGCACAGAAGGGTGTGTTGTCTGCCTGGTGCTCGGGTCCAGGATGTCACATCTGGGCTGCAGAGGAACCTGGAGTGGGAGGGTGAGAATCCGGTCGTTGTGGTACATGTGGGTGCCAACGACATAGGCAAAATGCAAACTGAGGATCTGGGGAGGGAGTATGAAAAGATGGGAATGGAATTAAAAAGTAGAACCGACAAGGTGGTTATCTCTGGACTACTGCCTGAAACGAGTGCAGACGGGCATAAGGTTGATAAGATTAAGGAAGTGAATGGGTGGCTCAGGGGTTGGTGTGGGAGGAATGGGTTTGAATTTATGGGGCATTGGCATCAGTATTAGGGGTGGGATGGGGTTGGTCTGAACCGTGCTGGGACCAGAGTCCTGGCGAATCGTGTAAATAGGACTATAGGTAGGGCTTTAAACTAATTGGGGGGGGGGAGGGTGCGAGGGTAGGTGACGTTACGGGGTCTGAAGTTAAGGAGAGGGTACAGGTAAGGGAAGAGGCCGAGGATGTCCCAATAATAAAGGGAGTAGGGGGGGCGTGAGTATGGTTGGTGGCGTTCTAGCAAATAGGGTCCAAGTGAAGGCTGGGATGAAGGCACTTTATCTAAATGCACGAAGCATTCGGAATAAAGTGGATGAGCTGGTGGCGCAGATCGGCACAAATGGATATGATCTGATGGCCATTACAGAGACGTGGCTGCAAGGTGACAGGGACTGGGAGCTGAATGTCCAGGGGTATCAAGTGTTTAGGAAGGATAGGCGGGAGGAAAAAGGGGGGGCGTAGCTCTGCTGATTAAGGATAGCATCAGGGTGGTAGCAAGGGATGATATAGGAACCAAAGAGCAGAAAGTGGAATCGTTGTGGGTGGAGATTAGGAACAGCAAAGGGAGGAAGACGCTGGTGGGTGTCGTCTATAGGCCCCCAAATAATGATCTGGAGGTGGGGCGGGCTGTTAACGTGCAAATAAATGCAGCGTGCAGGAATGGAACGGCGATAATTATGGGGGATTTCAATCTACATATTGATTGGTCGACCCATGTTGGATGCGGTGGGCTCAAGGAGGAGTTCTTGGAATGCTGCCGGGATAGATTCCTTGAACAGTGTGTGTTGAAGCCGACGAGGGAGCGAGCTATCTTGGATCTGGTGTTATGTAACGAGGCGGGTAGAATTAGGGACCTTGCGGTGAAGGACCCTCTTGGGGAGAGTGATCATTGTATGGTGGAGTTTCTGGTGCAGATGGAGGAGGACAGAGTGGGTTCCCGGACACGCGTCCTTTGTTTGAACAGAGGGGAGTACGGAAGGATGAGAGAAGGATTGGCGAATGTTGACTGGGGGAGCGCGTTGGAAGGTAGGTCTGCTGAGGAGCAATGGAGGATCTTTAAGGAGATCTTTCTTGGTGCTCAGCAGAAATTTATTCCGATGGTTAAAAAGGACCGTAGGAGGAGAGGTAATAAGCCGTGGATAACGAAGGAGGTGAAGGAAAGTGTTAAATTGAAAGTGGAGGCGTTTAGAGTAGCTAAGAGTAGTGGGTGAGAAGAGGATCGGGAGAGGTTTAAAAGTCAACAAAGATTGACAAAGAAGTTGATAAAGAAGGGTAGGAGAAACTATGAAGCTGGGCTAGTGCTTAATATAAAAAAGGATAGCAAGAGTTTTTATAAATATAAAAAAAGGAAGAGGCTGGCTAGGGTGAACGTTGGACCCTTAGAGGATGAGAGGGGGGACTTAGTGGTAGGGGATGGGGAAATGGCTGAGGCCTTGAATAACTTTTTTGTTTCGGTCTTCACGGAGGAGGACGTGAATAATTTGCCGGGTTTTAGCGATGGAAAGGAGTGGAGGGTCTCAGTGACATTATTGTTACTAGAGAGGCGGTGCTCGACAGACTGGACGGACTGATTGTGGACAAGTCCCCAGGACCGAATGGAATGCATCCGAGGGTTCTGAAAGAAATGGCGGAGGTGATAGTGGATGCCTTGGTGGTTATTTTCCAAATGTCGCTGGATTCTGGGGAAGTGCCGGAAGATTGGAAAACGGCTAATGTTACGCCGTTGTTTAAGAAGGGTGCCAGGCAAAAGGCAAGGAATTATAGGCTGGTTAGTTTAACGTCTGTTGTAGGTAAAATGTTAGAATCCGTCATCAAGGAGGAAATAGCGAGGCATCTTGAGGGGAATTGCTTGATAGAGCAGACGCAGCACGGTTTGTTAAGGGGAAGTCGTGTCTGACAAATTTATTGGAGTTCTATGAGGATGTGTCTAGGGCGGTGGATAGAGGAGAGCCGGTGGATGTGGTCTTGATTTTCAGAAGGCATTTGACAAGGTACCTCACAAGAGGTTATTGCAGAAGGTAAGGGGGCATGGAGTTGGGGTTAGGGTGTTAGCGTGGATAGAGGATTGGCTGTCAAATAGGAGGCAGAGAGTGGGGGTTAATGGGTGCTATTCGGATTGGCGGTTGGTGTCTAGTGGAGTGCCCCAGGGGTTGGTGCTGGGGCCTCAGCTATTTACCATTTATATAGATGATCTGGAGGAGGGAACCGAGTGTATGGTGTTGAAATTTGCTGATGACACCAAGATTGGTGGAACGGCAAATTGCGCGGAGGATGTGGAGAGTCTGCAGAAGGATCTAGATAGGCTGGGTGAATGGGCCAGGGACTGGCATATGGAATTTAATGTTGGCAAGTGCGAGGTGGTCCACTTTGGTAGGAATAATGGTAGGAAGGACTATTACTTACGTGGCAAAAAACTGCAGCAGGCGACGGTGCAGAGGGACCTCGGGGTCCTTGTGCATGAGTCGCAAAAACCCGGCCTGCAGGTGCAGCAGGTGGTCAGGAAGGCTAATGGGATGCTGGCCTTCATAGCGAGGGGGATTGAATATAAAAGTAGGGAGGTCTTGCTGCAGCTGTATAGGGCACTGGTGAGGCCGCAGTTGGAGTACTGTGTGCAGTTTTGGTCGCCGCACTTACGCAAGGATATTTTGGCCTTAGAGGGAGTGCAGAGGAGGTTTACTAGGCTGATGCCGGAGTTGAGGGGGTTGAGCTATGAGGAGAGGCTGAATAAACTAGGCTTGTACTCATTAGAGTTTAGAAGAATGAGGGGAGATCTCATTGAGACATATAAGATGATGAATGGGATGGATAGGATAGAGGTGGAGAGACTCTTCCCGCTCAGAAAGGACAGTAGGACAAGAGGGCACAGCCTCAGGATAAAGGGGGGAGCGGTTTAGAACGGAGTTGAGGAGGAACTTCTTCACTCAAAGGGTGGTGAATCTCTGGAATTCTCTGCCCGTTGAAGTGGTGGAGGCTGCCTCACTAAATATTTTTAAGACGCGGGTTGATGGGTCTTTGATAGGCAACGGGATTAAGGGTTATGGGGAGAGGGCGGGAAAGTGGAACTGAGCCACGACAGATCAGCCATGATCTTATTGAATGGCAGGGCAGGCTCGAAGGGCTAGATGGCCTACTCCTGCCCCTATTTCTTATGTTCTTAATTCAGAATTATTCGTGAGATGTCATTTGTTTCCTCTACAATGAAGACAATACAAAATATCTGTTCAGTTCATCCTGTATTTTCTTTTCCATTATTTCCCTAATCTTTCTCTAGAGGACTGATGATCACTTTTTAAAATTTTTATTTTAAAATTTTTTTTATTAGCGTCACAAGTAAGCTTACATTAACACTGCAGTGAAATTACTGTGAAAATCCTCTAGTTGCCACACTCCAGCATGTGTTTGGGTACAAGGAGGGAGAATTCAGCATTGCCAATGCACCCAGCCTAAATCTTAATCCATCATCTTTCCATTCTGCAATTGGATTAATCTAACACTTTTTTTTGATGGATTGTTTATCCGTTATTCAGTTCACTCAAAGTACAATAGTCCATGTCTTCAACTACACATAAGCATGTGTCCCTATCACTACTGACCTGACCAAACTCCCCTTTATCCCAAAGAATTAAATTTAGGATATACAACCTTACCTTCTTGCTCCACATCTTCATGGCCGCCTTCCTGTCTCCAACCCTAAACCCATGGCTATTCTCTCCATTCTCCAATCCATGGCTGCCACTTCAACCATTTGTTCCCCATCCTGTAGAACCCCTTCCCTCTGAAATGTCACCTGATTAGCTTTGCTGTATTAAAAAAAATCTTCAAGATTCCCTTTCACCAATCATGCTTTTGCCTCAACTGTACCCACTCTTCCTCCGTGCTTGGTGTCAACTTGCTATCCACTACCCTGTAAAGCACTCTGAAACATCTGTCTGTATGCATTGAGGACTGGGAAAGCTTGCCTGTAGTTTTTCTGAGAAGCAAGAACAGCTTGTTATAAATATAAATTGTAATGTTACATAACATCAAATTAAGATGGTCAAACCATTGGGAGGGCTAGTTTCAAAAATGTTGGTCTTGGAATTTGAATATAATTTGATCAATTTTAAAAACTGCAGTGAGTTAAATTTAAGTGTACATTTGCTTAGGCTGGGTGAGTGCAAAAAGTTATTCAAATTAGTTATGTTATTTTGCTCTTTCAAACACTATAACAAAAACTTTAATGTCTATCACATACACAAGTATGTTTCTTAATTTCTGTTCATGTTTTGTATTCAATCCTCAGGTTTAAAGAGTTCCCTTATGCCTTATGCCATATCCCAACACTGGAAACTATTCTTATAAGTAATAATCAGGTGGGATCAATTGATGCATTCCAGCTGATGCAACTTGACAAACTGATTACACTGGATATGCAGAACAATGACATAATGCAAGTCCCACCGGAGCTGGGAAGTTGCATAAACCTAAGGTAAACTAGTAAATGTTGTAAAATGAGCTTTCTTCACAATATAAAAGCTATTTTTATAGATTTTGTATTTTGTTTGTATTGGTCCAGCTTGTCTGTTTTAGCACTATTGTTATTTTATGAAAAAGTAAAAGATCAATATCATAGAAATAGGAGCTGGAGTGGGCCATTCAGCCTCTTCAGCCTGCTCCACCATTCAAGAATACCTTGGCTTATCTGAATGTGGCCTTAGCTCCGCGTTCCTCTGTGCCCTTCCTATGACCTTTGACTCCCATGTAGATCAAAAAACGTCTAATTTGCTCTGAATTTATTCACTGATCCACTCCTATCTGGGGAAGAAACTTCCAAAGACTGGCAGTTCTCTCAGAAAAGGAATTCCTCCTCATCTCCTTAGATGGGAGACCCCTTGTTTTGAAACATTGATCCCTTGATTCTAGATTTCTGTACAAGAGGAAGCATTCTCTCTGCTTCTACCCTGTCAAGCCCCCTCAATATTTTATGCCCCAAAAGATCACCTAATAATCATCTGAACTTGATGAGTATAGACTTGCTCAACCTTTTCTTCGTTTGACAACTCTTTTCATCCCAGGAATCAGCAAAGACTGTTTTTAATGCATACATATACCTTTTTAAATAACAATAGCAAAACTGTACACTATTCTAGGTGAAATCTCACCAATGCTCGGTAAAGTTGACATCCCTACTTTGATGCCCTATCCCCCTTGCAATAAAAGCAAACAATAAATTTGTCTTCCTAATCACTTGCTGTATCTGCACTCTAATTTGTTGTGATTCACGTACAATAAGCACTAAGTCCTTCTGTTCTGCAACATTCTGCCATCTCTCTCCTCATTTTAATAATCTGCTTTATATACATAGCATTTCTCAGCCAATAACATATTTTTGAAATAATCTGTTGTAATTTCATAACTATCACAGCCAATTTGCATACAACAAATTCCCACAAATAACAATATGATAATGTTTGGATAATCAGCTTTTGAGTTAATTGAGGAATAAATATTGGACAGAACAACAAAGAACTCCCTTGCTCTTAAATGGTGCCATGGGATAGTTGACGAACCTAGCAGGGTCTCGATTTAATGTCTCATCAGCACTTCTGATAGTGCAGCACTACCTAATTACTGCACTGGAATATTGACCTATATTTTTGTGTTTGTTTCTGGAGTTAAACTTGAACCCAAAACCTTCTGACTTGGAGACAAGGTCTCCCAACTGAGCCACAGCACACTTGATTCTTGCACTTTAAAAAGGTGTAATGTAGTTTTAAAAATTTCAATCGAGATTGCTTGTGGTATTAAGAGGATAGTTTTAAGAAGAATAATTGCAATTCAAGCCGTTATGGTTGGTTTGCTATATGACAACATGGTACAGATAAATAATATAATTTACCAAATGCTCCCACTCAACTTTATTTGCTCATACGGAATTCAGAGTTTTGGGGATTGAAACCATTTGCAATTTATTTTAATATATATTTGTACTGGAATGTGAATGGTGCTGGCCAGGCTGAAATTTCTGCTGCTCTTTAATTGCTCTGGAAGACGTATTTTCTTCTTGACTATGATGTTAGGTGGAAAAAAAGGTGTGGCAATAAATGTACAAGTCAAGGTGGTGTGTACCTTGCATGTTGTGGGAACATCATCACATAACTTCTCTCGTCTTTCTCAGTAGTGGAGATGACAGGAAAGTGCTTGTGTTAAAATAATTGTGATGAGTTTCTACAATGAATCCTGTAGATAGTACGTACTGCAGCCACAGTAGACTGGTAATGGCTTTGCAGGATATTGATTTCATGACTGGGGTATTAATGAATGCACAAAAGAAATCATGATTAATTCCACAGATACATAGTGTGAAATGAAATTTGTTATGCAGTTTAGAAAATATTGTGAGATAGTTAATGGTGGTATTTAGGTATGAGATATAATTTTACTCTATTTCAAGAATTTAAACTAGCACAATTATTTTTTAGAGAGTTGATAAAGAGTCAATTATTAATGCAATTGAATTAGCAATAAAGGATAGACGATGCACAGCATAAATTTTAGTCAGAAATGAATAAATGATGAAAACATCATCTTATGCCTCCATCATTTGGGAAAACTGTCTAATCAGAAGTGTAATTTTTAAAAGTTTAGAGAATGAAATTCAAGTGGCTGTCTATATGATATACGTTAAGTCATATCGCATCTGAGAGCATCTGAAATATCTCAGTACCCATCTTGAGAAGTGTATTGGATCCATAGTTTCTCCCCACCTGACTTCTCGATCCCATTTGTTTGTTTCTGTGATGAAGTTTGCACTTCCGAACAGGAGTGTGAAATCAAGGACAACCATGAGATTGCTAAATGATTCTCGTGGGTTTCCTAGCAGCTGAGCAAACGTTAAAAGATTTCCAGCTCATCTTCCAGTGTTTGCCTTTTTTAGTTTTTCTTTCTCTTTGAATCACCCTGTACCAGAGTTTTGCCTCTTCTCTTCCCTGTCCATCATGCATTGTTTTACATTATGGAACTCATCTGACTGTATGAGCTGTATAATATTAGGTAAGAAAAAAGGTGTGGCAAGATATGTGCAAGTCATAATGGTATGTGCCTTGCAGGTGATGGTGTTCCCACAACATAGCTGTTTTTCTCCTTAGTAGTGGAGATGACAAGAAAGTGCTTATCCTAGTGTACAAATTTGTTGCTGCTTTATTTTTTTCTATTGTAGAACTCTCCTCCTTGAAGGAAACCCATTTCGTAATCCAAGGGCAGCTATTTTGGCCAGAGGAACAACTGCAGTCCTAGAATATCTTAGAAACCGCATTCCTACATAAATCTGTGCCTGGGAGAAGGAGGATCACTCCTATGAAGATGTGGAAACTTTGAAGGTTTAACCAGGACAAAGTATTTTGGAAGCTTTGGAAGAAAACTAGTTTGTTCTATAATATTAAAAATAGTTCTGTGTTTTCTAGACTATTTCCATGTTTACAGATTTAAAGTGAACTTAATTGGCACAATATTACTGCAGATAAATATAATGTACATGATTTAAATAAATAAATTGTTTGGTTATCAACTTTCATTGGACATGGGTAAAGGCCCTCAGTCAACACTATTACGTTGCATGCTAAAATCATAAGTGTATTTCACTGCAGCACATGATTGAATCCTTCTAATGTAGCATACTACTAATCATTTTATGCTTGAATTGAACCATTAATTTTTTTCCTGTAACTATCAGGGCAGAAGTGCTTCTAATTTTTTTGTACAAATATTAAGTCATGTTCTTACACAAATCTGGCTGGAACTTACCGGTTTTATTCTTCTTAATATGTGTGACTCAAGAGTTTTTTCCCTGAATTCTGTCAGTTTTCAATATTTTGCATTATATTATTGTTTCAATCTCCATGCTTAATTGAACTGTTGGCGGTTATTCCTTTGTATTTGGATAATTGGAAAATCCATTAGGGCAGATTATTAGACCATTTGTGATATATGTGCACACATTTTCCAGTCAATGGTGCTCTTGACTTTCATGTGAACACATTGTGTTTTAACTTTTAAAATAAATGATCAGATATGATTTGATCTATGTTGCAGTTTGTTTTATACTAAATCTAGCTGTACATGTTAATTTCCCAACAGCCAAAAGTAATGTTATCAGCTCTGAGGCATTTGGAGCAGGAACACTGAGTTTGGCAGTAATGAGGCACTGGAGAGAGCTGCTAAGGTCCACTGAACCATATTCGAGCAAATGTTGTAAACTTTGAATGGGCGATGCTCCTTTCCCACTGCACTGCTTTTGTAGCCCAGCGGGTCGAGAGACTCGAGCAGAGGCTGTTTTGCAGGCTCCACACTGGGCGCCGCAGCCACTGTGCATCGCTGCTAGTCGTAACTCTGACACCGTCAGCTCTGTGCCAGAAATTGGGGTGGAGCTGAATAATTTATTTAAATAACTATGTCCATCTATTTTAAATATTATTAGCGGGCCTGTGACTGAAATGTCCAGGCCCACTCTGTCTTTCTTCTCGCTCTCAACCTCCCCCACCCCTCCTCCCCAATTCCAGGAATGTTTCACTCTTAACGTTTTTAGTATAACTTCCCACTTGCGGCCAAACTCTGCTGGAGTGAAGGGGTGGGGGTTTGGGGGGGGCACTCGCGCCCCCCCCAAGAGGGGTAGGAGTGGTGCCCTCTGGGCATTTCCAGCTTGGCAGTGCTGCCCTTTGGGCAGTCCCAATGTTTAGGGGCACATTGGCACTGTTGATTGGGTAGTGTCAAGGAGGTGGAGCCTCTGACAAGCTATTGGTGGGGGTTGAGAGTCCTGCTGCCACTTGGGACAGAAGGAGGGAGGCCAGTGACCAGGGCTGACCATCGGGGGTTGGGGGGATAGGGTGAAGGCTGGGGTAGGGTCTAGGCCAGCAATTGAGTTGTGGGGGAGTCACAGGGCTGGCCATGATTTGGGGAGGTTGGCAGTGCATGTGCTGATTTTGGCACTGACAGATCAACACATGCACAGTTGCCCACTTGGTGCTTTGTGGCTGGCCTCTCCAGTGGGAGTATTCATGCTGAGATACTCTGCAGTGCACAGAGTGAGAGATTCATTTTGAAACTCTTGCTGAAAAAACCCGCAGGATTTACTCCAGTTTTTACGCAAATTCAACATTAGCAATTTTTGGGGTGGTTTGCGCCCTAAATCTTTGTTCTCATGGAAAGCTATCAATTTTGATATGATTTGACAATGAACAAAAATCATTATTAGCTGCTCCAGAAAAACAAATCATGAACACAATTTTATATTTTGACAATAGCATTAATACATTAAGAATTAATTAATTCAACCTAAAAATCGGGAGTTAAAAAACTATGAAATTCAGTAATGAGACTTACGCAACACAGCGTCGGCATGATAAATCCATTTAGCAAGAATTATTTACAAGTGTGTGACAAGTTAAATTAACATTTGTTCATTAAAGAGACTTCATACATTATTCAAACACTTTTTTTAATACAGAAAAAAATCCCAGAATTTCAAAGCCGAAAAATAGCTCTGTTATACTTTGCACTCACATTGGAATGAGTGGTTTGATTTCTTTTAATCTCTGGTAAAACTTTTCCAAATATGTACATACAGAATCTGCAAAATGCATTCTGAACACAATATACACTGTACCAATAAAATAGTGTTAATACATAAATAAAATTGGAAGGATTAGACTTGCATGTGCATTTCAACAAACAAGTTTGTCAACTTCACTATAGTCTGTGAAACTAAAAACTGTAAAATCTTGTAAAGTTTTTTTTTCCTTTTTGCACATAAAGCAGCTTTCAAGTCCAATAAAATATTTTTGACTGCAGAAGCAGATGTTTACATTCACAATCTAAATGATTAAAATTTATTTAAATGTCATTGATAGTTATTTACAAAATACTGCAGTTAGAGACTAAATTTTACTTTTTTTTTCTGTTATGAATTTTGACACATACAAAAGAGTGACAGTTTTTCTTGTACATCAACAAAGCTTTACATAAGGGTTCACTTTTACAATGCAACCTGTTCTGTAATACCTAATTTAGTGCTATTCATGATATGACCCATGTGTTATCTGCCTCCTATCTGTCATCCTGTATCCATGATGCACAACAGATATGCTGCCTCATACACTTTAGGAGCTCCATTCCTGACCTGTCCACCTATGGGATTTTGCCCAAGCTAGAATTCAGTACTACTCCCTTCCCTTACCTTCTTACTCCTCATGCACGTTAAGAGAACCTACTTCTATGAATTGACCCAGTAATATTTTCCACTCTTACTGCATTCTTCAATGACCAATCATGGCTTGACTTAAAGTTTGGAATCCAGCATGACTGTTACGGGCATAGATCATATCCCATTACGTTACTCAAAATAGCCTTGAAGCAATATATTAGTGGGAATTTTTATTTTCAATTAGAAGTTGATGATTAGCAATTACAGTATTAAGTGTAAGAAAGAATTCTACATCAGAGCAAAATAGGGAATGTGAAATAACAAAAGATGCTGTTGGTCGTAAGAGCTCTGAATAACAGAAGCAACTGAGATGCTTGAAATCATACTTCTGTTTCAGCACACCTTGAAAAGCAAAAAAAGAATAGTTTGAGCCAATTAAGACCATTTTGAGACCATCATATTTTTGGAAATTTGGAAAATAAATTTCAATTTTAGTATAATTTTAACCTATGCATTTTGGTGACATGGATTATATTACTGATGTGTTTGTTTGCTGTTGGTTATGCATAAGCAGTTGTACCTACAGTGAATTTCCATAAAGGCAATAAATTGTATCAAGTATTGATATACATGCAGTTACAATAATAGACTTAAAAGCGAGGTAGTAGATTTAAGCCTATTTTAAATTAGCAAAATAAAAAGCTGTAAATACTTGCTTTATTAAAAACTGTGTAGCTGGGTACTGAATAAAGATGATGTTCGGATGTGAATTAATCACCATTGCAGTAATGACAGAAATCTGAAGTTGCAGGTGCCTCATACATTGAAGGAAATATTGCACACTAGGTTTGGTCTGTGGAAAAAAGTAATTCTTAACTATGGGGATTGATTTATTTTCATCCTTTAACAAACAAAATTTAACCCATCACAATACTGGCATACCACCCCCCCGATTTTCTTTTTATTTGCCCAGGCACTCACAGGTTACAAATCTTTTGGCTCATTACTAAATTACCTAGTTGCTAAAATGAAGAACAGAACCAAGAGTAAAGAAGAAAAAGGGAATATTAAGTAGTTAATTCATAAAAAGAAAACCTTGTCATTTATGTAGGATGCCCAAAAACACTTTATAACCAATGAAGTGTATGTTTGAAGTGTAGTCACTGTTGCAACATCAGATAAGTGGCAACCAATTTGTACACAGCAAACTTTCACAGACAGCAACACGATAATGACAATGTACTGTGATTTAGTGATGCTACTTGAAGGATAAACATTGACCAGGATGTTGGGGATAAATTCCCCCACTATTTCTAAGATTCATGCCATCTTTTACATCCACCTCCAAGGGCAGGCAGGGCCTCAGTTTAACCTCATCAGATAGACAGCATCTCTAACTGTGTAGCACTAAAGATTGAATTGGAGTGACAGCCTGGCTTTGTGCTTAAGTTGCCAGATGGGGCTCAGACTCAAGAGATGAGGTTGCTACCAACTGAGCCATGGTGCCAGTCAAATCTTTTGGGATAGGAAAGGTCACATTAGATATAATAAATGGTTACAGATCACAGATTGAGAATATGAGACAATTGTGGCAATAAGGAAAAAAAAAATTTAATTGAGTTGTGAGCTTAGTATTTGTTTGCTTAGTATAAAAGTTTTTGATGTGTGAGTATCTTTATTGCCATAATATTAGTGTTGAAAGGGTTAATTTTGAGTATATACTTTGCAACATATTTTGTATATTCTAACTGCCTAAACACACTGCATATTCATGTTAATAGATTATAAATTAAAAGATTTACTTTTGGAACACTTGACAAATTCACTATCAATAAATTTGCCCAGTTCCTTTTCACTAACCTCATCTGACTGGAGGAAATGTTTTAAAATGATTATTTTGCTTTTTTAAAAAAAAATTGTACATTGTTATTAAATCTCAGGTACTACAATATAAACTGGCACTTGTCAAAAAAATTAATTAGAGTTTCAATTCTATATTAAGCTGTTAAGCTCTGCGAAATGTGTTGATCATCCACGTTTAATCCTTTTGTGCATTGATTTAGCTAAGTCATCTGCTGGAATCAGAACATTATTTATATAGATAATTAATACAGCAGCGAGAAGGAGACATTATATCAAAAACATATTTTCCAAAAGTATTTAAAAATCAAAAGATTTAAATTTTTTAATAAAATGGAAAATGACGCTCCAACTCTCAAAGTGCAATTAATTCTTCATAATTATAAACTGAAGAAATATTCACCAAACCAGAAAATGTTAGCAAATATATTTTTAAGTAAAATAAAAGAGAATGGATGCAATATTTATAATAATATGCTTGAGGCATATTATGAAGCTTACATTTGGCGGTGATGTTAGTTACATGTATCTTTACAAAGCACACTTAGTTATTGCCTGTTCCTACTTAAAGAGCCTAGAATGATTCCAGTAAACTCAGCCTGTGGGCTGTATCACTTATATATCTGCTGACTGTTCAAATCTAACTTCATGCAATGAGGCAAACTTGAAACTTGGTATGGCACTTTCTTCCCTGGATATATACAGGTCAATAAGGAGGGCACCCTGGGTTCAGGGCAAGCTTTTGCTTATGTTACATTTTATAGTGAAAACCCACAGAAGGTACATTTTCCATTCTGGTGCTGGGCTGTCATCTGTTGATATGTGGGTACAGGAAAAGGAGAAGGGGGTAAATTTTCAGTTATCCTCCTATATAACCTTTGTGCTTGACAGGTTCTGCTGAAGAATTTGACCATTGTGGTACACCCATGACTTAAAATCAATTATTTCTCATGAATGTTAAATGAGAGAAAAATTTAAAGAGATCAAGTTTTGCTGAGAGCTCTATTAATTATTAACTCATCAACATGTGTTTATAAAGATGTTTTTACTTTTTATATCTATCTGTTATTTTTGAAAAAGACAATGAAATAGAAGCTAACGGAAATTTCATTTCCTCTGTCTTGACTTCCCTTCTGCTTTAGGTACTTTGTATGAAGGAAGGCAACTTAAAGCGGGGGGACACTTTTTGCCTTGTTTTGTAGATGGGTACAGAAGCATCTTGGAATTCCCATCTGAGTGTAATTTCTGGTTGCTTTTCATGGAACAGATAACATCATTTGTTGAACCCTCCTTTGTGTCCAAATTCTTTTAAGATATTAATTGATAAGAAAATAGCTTTAAATTTCTCAGTACACAATTGACTGCATTTGTTGATGTATTTTTGCTTTCTACAAAAAAGAGGCATATACAAGATTGAGGCAGTGTTTAATGGTGGTGCAATACCTAAAGAGCATGTGTGCTTTTGGTGCTCAGGTACCTAACAAAAAAAAATCACTCTGAGAATGAATGATATATATTATAATTATTAATAATATTATAATATATAGTTAAGTGTTTGCACCAAATGACCTGCCATTTCACAGCCTCTTGCTGACAGGATGTAAAGTCACCACATAAACATCAATCTCATAAATGATAAATTTGTGAAGATAAAATACTAAACATTGTAATACTGGTAGATAAGTATCTTATAATAAGTTTGGCACTAGTGTTGCCATTGGTCCAGCAATTGGCAAAAAAAGGAAAAGAAATTGCCTGGCTTTCCTCAAAGGAAGCTGCAGTGAAGAGTTTTGATCTTAATTTAAACATTTTTCTATTGAAAAATATGTCAAGTTCTAGGTTGGAATCTCACGTTGGATTATCAGATCCACAGTATTCTGGAAACTCTTAAGAAGTGAGACTGCTTTTTCATGTTCCATGTGTATGAAGTTGTGTCCATTGGCCTACAAAAAAGGAAAATACACACATTTATAAAGAATAAATTAAAAGTAAACAGTTCAAAGTTCTAGATGACGATAGGTTGCTTTCCACTTTGGGAGGGAGAGTTGACTGATCGTGTTCTAAATTGAGGCTCACCACACGTCAGGCAAAGTGCAAGATTGAGAAGGCATATCTTTATAAATAATCTCACCTGGTAGGGGAATTGAATCCACACTGTTGGCATTGCTCTGCATCATGAAGTAGCTGTGTAGCCAACTGAAATGAATATCCATAACCTATATAGTGCTTTCGATGATCATGGAAATATATGATGTTAACTAGGCATTACAGTACAAATTAGATGCAACTGACAACTCCAATTTTTGTGCCAACAGTTTGCCCTTGCAATTTTAAAGGTATATTCTCTAGTGTAATAGAGTGACAGCTTCTATAACAGTCATTGTTGTGGCCTCTTTTGCCAAGGAGGGATATTTTTGTGCTGCTGGCCCAGACATAGCAGAAGCTGGATTAAAGTTTCCCAAACTCATTTTATATCGGCCTCTCTCAATTGCTCTATTATTCTAGGCAGTATCAGGTCACTGAGGTGAAAAACATGTCCCATTCAGTCCTCAATATAAGGTAAATATAGGCCAGAACATTCCAGCCATTCATGCCAGCAGTATCTTTCAGTGTTTTTTTAGAAAAAGTTTATTTATTAGTGTCACCAGTAGGCTTATATTAATACTATGATGAAATTACTGTGAAAATCCCCTCCTCGCCACACTCCAGCACCTGTTCAGGTACACTGAGAGAGAATTTAGCATAACCAATGCACCAGCATGTCTTTTTCCTATGTTTCCTGGAAGCAAGGGGTGCATTCAAGGGGAAATTCCACTGACAATGGTAGGACCAGAAGATTCTGTTGCTGGGCTATGGCGAGCTGTCACTGATGCCACAAAATCCTCCCCATAATCTTTGATTTTTTTATATTTTCATAATCTAAAAAATGAGGATATCACAAACATGTACATCTCCAAAAACAAATCTTTTCTTAAATATTTACAGTGGCTCTGCCCTGAAATTCATTCCTAAGATGTAAGCATTACTGCCAAAGTGTAGTATTTACTTTTAGTAGTAATTTCATTGCAGTGTTAATGTAAGCTGATTCGTGACACTAATAAATAATCTTAATTAAAAAAAAGTGCAACTCTAGTTGCCTTTCAGAAGGTGGTGGTGATCAGTTTCTTAAACCATTGCAGTCTATATCCTAAAGATACTCCTATAATGCTGTTAGGTGGGGATGCTGGGATTTTAAACCAATGACAGTGAAGGAATAGTGATATACATTGGGATGGTGTAACAGGAGAGGGAACGTGGAGATGTTCCTATGCCTCAGCTACACTTGTCTTTCTAGGTGTGAAAGTTGTGTGTTTGGGAAGTGTTGACCTCCTGAAGAAATGTACTGAATCTAAGATGATTGGCCTCCCAACATTGTGCCAAATATGACTTTGACCATGGAGAGTTTCCCAGATCCCCATTGATTTAGTTTGATTAGGCACCTTGGTGACATACTTAGTCAAATGCTTTTTTATTAATTCATTGGTTGTTTCCTTCATAGGTGAGGCCAGCGTTTGTTTCCTTTCCCTAACTGCCCTTGAACTGTAGTTTAAGAGGGGAGTTAAGAGTCAACTCACATTATGTGGGTCTGCAGTCACTGGTAGGCCAGCCCTGGTAAAGATGACTTATTTTGCTTTATGATTGCAGAATTAATAGTTGCGTTTGAATTTCATTAACTGCTGTGTAGGATTAAATCTGAGCGCCCAGAGCATTAAAGTAAAAATTTATTTATTAGTCACAAATAAGGCTTACATTAACACTGCAATGGAAGTTATTATGAAATTCTCCTAGTTGCCACACTCCGGCACTTGTTCAGGTCAATGCACCTGACCAGCACATCTTTCAAAATGTGGTAGGAAACCGGGGGAAACCCACACAGACACTTGAAGAACATGTAAACTCCACTCGAGCAGTGACCCAAGCTGGGAATTGAACCCGGGTCCCTCGCACTGTGAAACAGCAGTGCTAACCACTGTACTACTGTGCTGCCCTCTGGATTATTAATCCACTAACAGAATCATTACACTGTCTCACCCAAGGTGTTACCCTGACAACTGGGTCAGTTACTCTTGCATATCTCTCCCTTTTTCTTCAAGTGCCATGCTCTAATCGGAAATTGACAACAATGGATTTCCATATGGTGTTCTATGATTACACTTGGAAAAGGACTATTGTGGTTTGTAGTTACCTTGTGCAGGTTCTGGCTGACCACTGGACTCTCCCATCCTTACCATAGACATATTGTGGGATTGGCAATCAACCTATTCAGCCTTATTATGAATGCACCTTCTATGGCCAGTAAGTCCTGGCATGGGACGCGAACCCAGGTTGGGATTTTTCTGTCCTGCTTGCCACTGGAATCTTAACATGCAGAACAGGACCACTTACCAGAATGAATCTCTGACACTCTGAGCATTGCAGAGTGCCTCAGCAGGATTCACTCTGGTAAGTGGTGTGCAGGGCCTCTTCCCACCTGAGAGGCTGGCAGCATAGTGCTGAGTGGGCCACTGCGCATATGTCAATCTGTCAGCACCGAGATCAGCATGACAAAGATAGACTAATGGGACTGAAGGTGGACAAGTCCCCAGGACCGGATGGAATGCATCCCAGAGTTCTGAAGGAAATGGCAGAGGTGATAGTAGATGCCTTAGTGATTATTTACCAAAATTCACTGGATTCCAGGGAAGTGCTGGAAGATTGGAAAATGGCTAATGTTACTCCGCTGTTTAAAAAAGGTAGCAGACGAAAGGCAGGGAATTATAGGCTGGTTAGTTTAACGTCTGTAGTTGGAAAAATGCTTGAATCCGTCATCAAAGAAGAAATAGCGAGGCACCTAGAAAGGAATGATTTGATAGAGCAGACACAGCATGGATTCGTTAAGGGGAAGTCGTGTTTGACGAATTTATTGGATTTCTATGAGTATGTGACTAGTGCAGTAGACAGAGGGGTACCAGTGGACGTGGTGTTTCTAGATTTTCAAAAGGCATTTGATAAGGTGCCTCACAAAAGGTTGCTACAGAAGGTTAGGGTGCATGGAGTTGGGGGTAAGGTGTTAGCGTGGATAGAGGATTGGTTGTCTAATAGGAAGCAGAGAGTTGGTATCAATGGGTGCTACTCTGATTGACGGTTGGTGACTAGTGGAGTGCCGCAGGGATCGGTGCTGGGCCCTCAGCTATTTACTATTTATATAGATGATCTGGAGAAGGGGGCTGAGTGTAGGGTGACAAAATTTGCTGATGACACGAAGATGAGTGGTAAAGCAAATTGCGTGGAGGGTGTGGAAAGTCTGCAGAGGGATCTGGATAGGCAGAGCAAGTGGGCGAGGACCTGGCAGATGGAGTATAATGTTAGTAAGTGTGATGTTATCCACTTTGGCAGAAATAATAGGAGGGATTACTATTTAAAGGGCAAAAAGCTGCAGCATGCTACGGTGCAGAGGGACCTGGGGGGTCCTTGTGCATGAGTCGCAAAAACCCAGTCTGCAGGTGCAGCAGGCGATCAAGAAGGTGAATGGAATGCTGGCCTTTATCGCGAGGGGGATAGAATATAAAAGCAGGGAGATCTTGCTGCAACTGTACAGGGTACAGGTGAGGCCACAGCTGGAGTACTGTGTGTAGTTTTGGTCGCCGCACTTGCGCAAGGATATATTGGCCTTGGAGGGAGTGCAGAGGAGGCTCACTAGGCTGATACCGGAGATGAGGGGGTTGGACTATGAAGAGAGACTAAATAGACTGGGTCTGTACTCGTTGAAGTTTAGAAGGATGAGGGGGGATCTTATAGAGATGTATAAGATAATGAAAGGGATGGATAGGGTAGAGGGAGAGAGATACTTCCCACTTAGAAAGGATAGCAGGACTAGAGGGCACAGCCTCAAGGTAAGGGGGGGGTCAGTTTAGATTGGAGCTGAGGAGGAACTTCTTCACTCAAAGGGTGGTGAATCTCTGGAATTCTCTGCCCATTGATGTGGTGGAGGCTACCTCGCTAAATATATTTAAGTCACGGGCAGTTAGGTTTTTGACAGACAAGGGAATTAAGGGTTATGGGGAGAAAGTGGGAAAGTGGAACTGATCCACTTCAGATCAGCCATGATCTTATTGAATGGCGGAGCAAGCTTGAAGGGCTGGATGGCCTACTCCTGCTCCTATTTCTTATGTTCTTATGTTCAAAGTCGACCACTGTCGACCTCCCGATTGCTGGTCAGCCCCGCAACCCTCTGCTCGCTGGCCTTCCAACCCGCTCCCCTCCACCCTCCCTCGCCCTCCCCCGATCGTTGGCCACCCGGATCTCTATGGGTTAGTGTCTATGTTCTCCCCTCTGTCCAGCTCTGATCTCCCCGCCTACCTGCCCCCCACCACCAATCACCTCCTCCCTCCCTCTCCCACCAATCCCAATTGCAGAGTGGCAGCAAGTTCACCCCACCGATCACTTCCCCCCAACAACAACTTCCCCCCTTATGGCCCTGGCTGTTGTATGGTTGCACTTCTTCCATGTTTCTATGTCCTTTTTTCATAGTTTGGAGATTTAAACTATGTACATTACTCATTTGGAGCATCCTGACCAGTTTTAAGGTAACTTCACTGCTTTTTAACTCTATGCCTCTAGAAATAATTTTGTGTTTGTTAGCAATTTCCACTACTTTTCTCACCTGCAATGCTGGTTTTAATAATTTGTTTATCTGTATCCCTTCATCCCTTTGCTCTTTGACCCAATTCAATTTTCTAAGGTGTAGGTCATGTTTCTTCACAAAGTGCATCACCTCACATTTATCTATGTTAAAATTCATTTGTCAGTTAATTGCCCATTCTGAAAATGTTTAATGTCTCCTTATATTACATTGCCTTCTTCCTTGATATTGAATTACTTGTCCCTATAATAACACTAAATTGTACACTGATTCCAGCACTAATCCTTCCGGAACAGCACTTTCTACCCTCATCCAATCTGAACAACTTTGCTTTATCCCTGCTCTCAACTTTCTATTCCTTTTAGCCAATTTTCTATACATTCAGTTATCTGTCCTCTTGACTTCACATGCCCCAACCATTGTCATAAGTGTAATGTACGGACCTAATTTTCAATCTGTTTGAAGCATTTCCAAGGTTATAAACACCATAAATACACCTTAAAAATTGGGTCATAACACAGAACAGCAAATATTCTTTCTCACTTGGGATGTAGGATTGATAGAATGGAATAAAAGTTATCTTTCTGTAGGAGTTATGACTGGCATAGGCCCACACAATTAAATTGATAATTTTATTCCCACTGGAATTTCTAAACTATCCACTTCACCTTAAGGATCTTGTCTCCAGGCTGTAACAGATTGGATGCTGGTCCATCGGGTTGCACTCTAGTAACAAAGATACCCTGTTGAAGCAAGAGTGAGAGTTATGGCTTGACTTCATTATGAATTAAAATGAGATGCAAGGTATAATACTATTATTTTACTTTTATTTCATATTTCCCATATCTATAGCATTTCATTTTCGTATCCTTTACAGAGGAGGGGGGTTGGCTGGTGTGGGGAATGAAAAATGTTAACCTAGTTTAATAGAGGCGTTCATTTGAGTTGAGGGCATCTGAAAGGAACGTTATTCTCCATCTGACTTTTAGACTGTTTGGCGCTATTGCTTTGTGTCCATAATAAATGTTCCAGTTTCTTGCACTGACATTTCTTAAGTGACTGAGCAAAAGATTCTCAAAAGTAAAGAATTTTTGTGCAAAAATACATAAGACTGAAAATTGATTTTAAAAAAAATTTAGAATAAATAACATTTTGCTTTTGTGGAAGAATGATTGAAATTATAGAATCCCTACAGTGCAGAAGGAGGCCTTTCGGCCCATCGAGCCTACACCAATAACAATCCGACCCAGGCCCTATTCCTGTAACCCCATGTATTAACCATTAGTCCTCCTGACACAAAGGGACAATTTAGCATGGCCAATCAACCTAACCTGCACATCTTTGGAGTGTGGGAGGAAACCGGAGCACGAGGAGGAAACCCACACTGACACAGGAAGAATGTGTCGCCTGACAGTCACCTGAGGCCGGAATTGAACCCAAGTCCCTGGCGTTGTGAGGCAACAGTACTAAACACTGTTTTCATGATGCCTTTTAATAATATTTTGGCTATTATATTTACAGTTTAGTTGTGTTACAGCCTGTTGTGTTATAATGACACTTTTGAACTGAATCCTAGTGTTGTATCTAAAATTGGCACCTATGTGTTTTAAAATTCTGAAAGGTTCCATGTAGACAACAATTAATGTAACTAAATAGATAGTGAAAGTGCAACCATGTTCTTGTTCTATCAGCTATCAATCATAGAAATTTCCTATATGCAATCAATTATTAAAATAGCTGCTTCCAATTATTTACTGTGGCCAGTGGCATGACAAATAATTAAACAAGAATTAATACAGGAAAATCAAAATGGAATTAAATCCTTGATGCATTTCTAGACTTTCTTGCCAGTCAGAAAGTGTAACATATTATCTGCTATTCATAAATTTATACAACGTAGCTTGCAGTCATGATTCATTCGTGAAAATTCACTAGAATGCAAGTGATTCCTCCCTCCCTTAGATTTGTAGATATACAGAAAAGGCTCCCAGGAAAATTAACAATGCTGCATTGATTTTTTTTCCCTTAAGAAGAACTGGTTATAAAACAGACTGAAAATCATAAGGATAACTATAGATGGAAAGCTATTTACGATTGTGAACACAAAGCCATGTGGCTAAGTATTAAGCAGAAAGGTTCATTATCTTCAGAAAGACTTTGAACAATTATCTAAACAGCTGAGACGGATTCTTATGTAGATAAATATAGGGTAATATTTCCATGAAACAAGAATCATTATTTCTATTCATTAATTTAGGTGTGAACATGATTCAAGTCTTTAAGATAAATAAAGAACAAAGAACAGCACAGAAACAGGATCTTCAGCCCACCAAGTTTGTGCCAACACAGATGCCTCTCTCATCTAATATTTTCTTGCCTCTATGTGGTCCATATCCCTCTATTCCCTGCCTATTCATTTATCATAGAATTTGCTTTCACCACCTCCTCCGGCAGCAAGTTCGAGGCATTCACCTTCGTCTGTGTGAAAAACTTGCCCCTTACATCTCTTTTAAACTTTCCCCCTCTCACTTTCAACCTATGCCCCTGAGTAATTGACTCTTCAACCCTGGGAAAAAGACTCTGACTATTCACAGTTGAACATATGAACACATAAGTATAAATTTAAAAATATCAAACAAGGTTACAAAATAGAGAAAATTAATCTTCAGAGAAGATAAGACATTGGGTTGATTCATACTTTTAAAAGGAAATTAGCATAGAGTTTGCAAAGAAAGATTTTGAGATTATGACAGCACTTGTTTCAGAGTTGTTTTAGAATAGTTCTTAAAGCAGAAAATTAGTAATTGTTGATGATGGTGGAGAGGAGTCTTTGGGATAATAATCATAAATAGGATGGTGTAGGCTAAATTGACTAAATGACCTTTTCATAGTATGCTTTCTATTTTCCTATGTAATATTTTAAAACTATGCAAATTTTAAGCTTGAAAGTGAAGTAATACAAGATATTAAGATGCATGCACTGTTTAAAGTAACGCTCATCTTGGCAATAACAGGAAAATGTTGTGTTTGCTGAGATATCTGAACTTTCATACACTGACAGCTTTATGATTCTTAAAAAAAGGATGCTTGTGCCTCATAATTAATTAATTATAAGATAGCCAATAAGGGTTATTTTAAAAATCACGTTTTTCTAAATTCCTGCTGTTTACAGATACTCCCTAATAGAAGTTATTTACCAGCCAATCAATTTATGGCTTTCTTGTGATGCCATTGTTTGATGTTTGTTCAAACCCAGCATTGGCCGACATAGGGTCAAAGTCTGAGCCTTTTGCCCTCTGGAGCCCTTCATCCTCCTCAAGCCCCTTCGAACTCCACCCCTCCTCCTATCACTCCCCTTATTAATCAGTACTGTCCTGGACCCCCCACCTCACTCACCAACCCCATCAAATCCAAGAATTTTCCATGTCACTTTGGAGATGTTGGAACAAAGACATGGAATTGCTCCATGTTTCAGTGATGCTTTCCTACACATTCCACAGCAAGCTGTTACAGAGCAGAGGGAGGTGCTCTTTCCAAGCAATGGGAACAGGAAATCCTCTTGCCTGACCAAGGCAGCCAGGACGGAGATCTCAGAGGAGGTTCACAATGGTGGGTCTCCTGGAAATGGTACAGTGCAGGAAAAAGGGTCAATGACCTCATTCTATATGCCTGGTTAAGTATCACAGTGGCATGGGATTGCTTCTCATGTATCAGGTTATATATTTGTGTGAATGTGCAAGTAGTTTAGGCCAGTGAATGCAAGATGAGCCTGATGACCGCATAGAGCTTGAAGCCAACACATTACTGTTTGGCTTAAATAAGCAATTGGATGCAACTTGACACATTGACAGTCCAATGTGGTGGAGATGCATACAAATAAGGAGATCAGTTGGCATTTGTCAAGTCAATAAGTCTCAACTTTCTACCTCAGGACAAATAAATCCATAATCCAAAGTTGGACAGAGGTTGCCCGATCTCAAGGTGCTCACTCCAGAGAATCCCTCCAGATTACAGGAGGACAGGGCGGTCGAGCTGTAGCTGATAGCAAGGCTGGATTGGTAAGACGTCACAGTAAGATACATCAAACCTAGTGCTGCCATTATGTGTGCTCAGGTCCACATGAGGAATTATGCTGTGCCCAGAAACTCTGTGGAGCTTCACATATTTATTTTTGTTCTCGTCCACAGGCCCTACAATCTAAACCTAGGACTCAGCCATTCCAGGAGACTGAAAACCATCTCTAGGAATGATGACACCAGTGACCCGGGGATGCACCATCATCAACCCCTCCTGCACCCTCAGCTGCTCTATGAAGGGGCTGTATTTAGAATCATATCCACATTCCTGTGAGTACAATACAGGCACATCCCAGCAGTTGAGGGAGGCTGTGACAGCTGAGATCTCAGACTCCCTCAACTGCTGGGATGTGCCTGTTGGAAATAGGGCCCAGCTGAGCCCTATGCTGATGATGGGCCCTTGGTTGTGGCTACAAAAAGTCTGCTGGAAATGTAACAGTGCTTAAGGAAACATACGGCAAAGATGCCAGGGGTTAGGTGCAATTTTGCATGGACTATGGAGAAATCCATGCAAGCCATGCATTTTGTCATGCCTCAGACATATGAGCACATGGTGAGGTTAGAGGTTGCTGTGAAAAGCCAAGTCAAGTAATCGTCCCACATGCACTCTGACCTGCAATATATCCCTCTAGCTACATGCTTTGTACAGGAGGGTGATGAACCAAGTTGCCCTTCCTCCAGGTGCCTCTTTTCCTCAGGGAGACAGGGGAGTAAATTGCGCATCCTGATTGATGAAAAGTGTGTGCCAGCTGCCCTGGAGCTTCCTCTGAGGACACCTATAGGGTGAGCAGCCTGTTCTCATCCCCCTGCCATTGACCCCATTGCCTCCAACATGTATAGTTGAGGAGGTTACCCTTGCATCTGGGCATGACATTAACCAGTGGGCCTTCAAGGCCTTGGATCTCCACAGCCTCCTAGCAAAGCCTTCGCAGTAAAAGGACGTCACGCTCAGTTGTCAGCATCGACCTCAGCTGCTGATGTTTCACCTAGATGTAGTGGTAACAGTAGGAAACCTAAGAATTTATGAGAGAACAAAGCTGATTTTATAAAATCCACTTTGTTGTACATAAATATTGCATAATATATTGTTTTCATTTAATTCATGTGCTCATCATTAACCTTTCTTTTGGGACTTGATTTGTCTGAGACGTAACTAAATAGTTAAAGTTTAAAGTTTTAAAGTTTTTAGAAGTTTATTTATTAGTCACAAGTAGGCTTACATTTACACTGCAATGAAGTTACTGTGAAAATCTTCTAGTTGCCACACTCCGGTGTCTGTTTGGGTACACCGAAGGGGAATTTAGCATGGCCAATGCACCTAACCAACACGTCTTTTGGACTGTGGGAAGAAACCAGAGCACCTGAAGGAAACCCACGCAGACATAAGGAGAATGTGCAGACTCTGTAGACAGTGATCCAAGCTGGGACTTGAACTGGATCCCTGGCGCTGTGAGGCAGCAGTGCTAACCACTGTGACCCGCTGCCCATGCTTAACACTCAAGCAGTGTCAGGATGTAGGAGACTAAGGTGTTGTGTGTTTGCAACCGGTCTTTATTGAATGTTCACATGTGTCCATTTTGACGTTTGCCAGTCTGTGAGAGAAAGAAAGAAGTCACCTCCGCAGATGCTCCATTATGTGCAGTATCAAGGAGATTGACTGAGATTATGTTCTACAGGACAACTGACATACTTTATGTGAAATCAAGAATCTATAGTGCAGGTTCTGAGATCTCTGATAGGCTGCTTAACATAGGTCCACAGGCATCAATCCTCCTGGGTAAGTTTTCTGTAGCATGTGTTTGTGATAGACATCCACTCCTCTTGCTATTCTGGGTGGTTGTGAACACAGTCGCAGATGTACTCCTCAGGTGGGGTGGGGGGACGCTGCAAGGGTTGATAGACATCCTGAGCAGGCAAATATGTCTTTACAATGGTCACATAGATTCTTCCATCTTAAAGATCACCCCTTGATATCTTTGGCATGTCTCTCCATGGTCCTGATATCCATTGGAGGCTTTTACACATTCATATCCTCGTACTGAGGCACATCCTATTCATCCTCATCTGAGGAGCAATATTGCTCTTGTCTGTTATCCTGATGCAAGAGTTTTTCACATTGTGTGGCTACATTGTGTGGTGCACAATGTTCCACCACAGTGGATCCTACCTCAAAATAATGGGGGTGATTTTCTGACCTCGCCGCATCTTGCGCAGATTGTGCTGATTCGGGAAAATAGTGTGTTGGCCTAAAAATCTGCTTTGTGCTCAGCGCCAAACAGTTTGCAATCTTCTTGTTCCTTTTCAACTGGTGCAAACTGGATCACACTCGCAAAGGGTGCAAGGCCATTTAGCATATTTAAAGTAGCATTTAAAAGGGCGCGAGGCCAATTAGCATATTTAAATAGTATTTAAATACGCTTACCCTGTTCAACACCGGATTGTCCCAGCTCCCAGGATCTTCTGATCATCAGGTGTGGTGCAAGAACAGTGAAAATCACTACTGGTTTCCACTGCGATGGCCATGTAAGGGGTCTTGAAGGCCATTGATGTCCCCTGCATGGTCAGCGGCATGGCCTGCCAGTGTCCATCAGGCAGTGCCCACCTGCCAATTGGCAATGCCCACCAGGCACCTTGGCAATGCTAGTTAGGCACTGCTAGTATACGAAGGGCAGTACCGAGGCGGTTGAGCCTATGGGGATGGGGGTGGGGCTTGAGTGGGGGCTATGATGAGAGCGGTAATGATGAGGGGGTTAGTGGAGGGGAAGCTATGCTGAGGTTTGTGCAGGGGTGGCACATGAATGGGGACATGATGGGGGGACCTGTCGGGGGTCAGACATTGGGACCAATTGGGAGGCTCCTATGCCCTGATTCCGGTAATCCATGTCAGCGAGAGGTAGGGAAACATTCCGCCAATGAGGGGAGATCCCGATGTCCGAGGGAGGGGGGGTCTCACAGTGCACTGTGACCTTGGGGTGCCCTTGGGAAATGGCATCTGCTCTGCATCTGGGCCCAACATTGTGTTTAGGCCCTGCTCATTCAGTACTGTCGCGCAATTCAACACTCTCCAAAAAGATGACTGAGTTTGGAATGATTGCAGTCCAGATCATGCCTGACCGACTAGCGCAGATTGATCCGGTTTTCTCATCGTTAATGCACTTCGGGCGTAATCGTATCAGCTTGCCACACTGGTCGATCAGCACGGCGTGCCAGGAAGATAGCACGGAATCTCATCGTTGCCACCAATCCAGTAGGAATAGCGCAACTAGATCAACGAGGTGCCCAAGGTCATCATGAGACCCAGACCAAAGATAAGTGAGGGAGAGATGGACATCACAGGAAAATGGGAGGAGGGGTTCAGAGGCAAGTTCAGCAGGGTGAGTCCCCTGCCCATTGCTGGGTCTCTCAATCAGACATAGAGTGCCTAACAAGAATCCCTCCAGGAGGCTGCTGGCTACTCTGCTGGGTTGCCTCCTGAAGGTGTGGGAAAGCCATACCCACTAAATAGCGGTGGGTTCAGGGATGATGACTGCCATTTGGATTATGAGCCTAAATGACCCCAATGCCAGCTGCTGGGAATCCTGCATTGGCCCCATCTGCCAAACAAATTAACTGAGGGAAGTTCTGTTGCCACTGGGAGACCGATGTGGGGCTTATCCCACAATTATGTCGGCCCAGCCACCATACTTCTGGATTAAATCCATCCCAGGATGAGAGTAATGGTTGACTTCAGTACAGAAGCATTTGGTCATAGCTTTAATTGATCCTTAGGAAAAAACTCAGTAGGTTCTCACCCCTGTGTATTTCACTAAATAGTTGCTTTTAAATAGATCTCCCTTAGCTCCTACCTGAAACCTTAATGCTTCTTACAGACTATGTACTGATTGTTTGGTACTCTTCTGTGCTTTGATATTTCCTACCTGTATTACTAGAAATAATTCTTCCTACATTCTCCAAACACAGGAGATAGGAAATCCTAGTTGCTATTTGTTATACGGAGACATCACATGAGATAACTTGGTGACAAAACATGTATAGTGAAATGTTTAATGGAATATATTCTCCAGCACATTTGCTGTGATTCTCTGACATCGCCATGACTGGGATTCTTTGGTTCTGCTGCTATGAATAGAGATTTGGCTAAGCACCAGTTTCTCAGTTCTTTGCTGACAGCCGTGATGGGCTGTATGACATTGGCCACTATTTAACTGTTCCAAAAGTCTAGTTAAGGGCCATTTTTATTACCTGATGTCTAATTCCTTTCTCCTTTTAGTTGCCCATTAATAGTACTTGAAAGTCAGAATACAAGCTCATACATGTAGAATACCACTCACACATTTACTGAACACAGTTGGTCAAATTTGGATAGGATAGTAGTTTTAGAAGATGTGTTTTGACAACAGACTTTTTGTTGTAGCAGCTTGGATATTCCATCTCCTAAACTGGTGCAACTTTAATATGGTTCTCAAAGTGTATGAAGGATGCTGGTATTAAGTAAGATTATCTTGTAGTTTTTTTTCGTAATTCTTACAATCCAAGCATCCCATATATAACACAATTCTTCTTGACTAGTTATTTAGGCCCATTACAGTTGTTACAGTTATTTAATATTTAGGAAGCATTCCAACAGTACACACCAAAAAGAATTAATTACAATGCAAGCACTCAGTCCAAAGGGAAGGGAGGATTATATGGGAGAAGGGACCCCATGACAAAGTAAATAGCTGATTCCCCAGACCGAATAATGTATACATTCTTGCTGAGTGTGAGTGGTTTCCTTCAAACTATTACAAAGTGTGAACACAGAAGGACTGCAATATCAAAAAGTAGGAAACTGTTACAGAGCAATATTGACCTTGTGAAAATGTAACCATGGCACATAGCATATGCAGCTGCATCAAATAATAAAAATATATTGTGACTAGATTTTATGATTGTGTTAATTTGACACTGGTGGTAAGTGATTTAAAATAAACTGATTAACGTGAATGGTAAAATAACATCAGGCAGAAAACTTCTGTAAACAAGTTGTGATTTTGTGTATGGCTGGCAGTTAAAGTATGAATTCTAGACTACATACTTAACTGGAGATATTTTAGTACTTGGAAATCATGGCTTGATTAATCAATAAAATAAATGATGTAGGCAAACAATAATCCCAATTTCAGGAGTTATAAAGCATGCCATTTATTGTTAATGAAGAACCAACTTCGCTGACTTACACCATTTCCCTTTACCATCTGTAGCTGACTTCTGCTCATCCTTTGATAGTTGCCATCAACCTATGGAGGGTAGTGCAATGTTACTGTAGCCTGTAAGTGATCAGGGACAATTGCAATTGCACTTTCATATGTTTTGTTTATTACCATATCAGAAGGCTTGAAAGGATTCCCTTGTCCGCTTATTCCACCACTTATACTGAAGCCAAGGCCCGGGTTCTTCTCTATTCTTACACAAAACTGAATTAAAAAGTAAACAACCACAGGATAGTTAGTGCAGCAATACGGGCAATTCTGGAATAAATGTAAGTTTGTTATTCTATATTACATTGCAGTTTATCTAGTAGTTAGTTCTATTGGATCAGTGAGAAAGTCCACTGTCTAATAAGGAATTGGACACTACAAGTCAGGAAGGTTCCACAGAATCATAGAATAGTTTCAGCACAGGAGGATGCAATTTAGCCCATCAAGCTCACACTGGCTCTCTGCAAGAGCAATCTCCATTGTCCTTTCTCAATGGTCCTATTTCCCCCTGCTCCTCAGGTGCTTATCCACTTCCCTTTTGAAAGCTATGATCGAATCTACCTTTATCACACAATCGGACAATGTATTCCAAATCATTGAGTGAAAGGTTTTTCTTCATGATGCCTTTGGTTCTTTAGGCAGTCATTTTAAATCTGTGCCCTCTGGTTCTCAATTCTGCCAATCGCAATAATTTTTCTGTCTACTCTGTCTCAACACCTCATGCTTTAGAACACCTCAATCAAATCTTCTTTTAGCCTTTCTTTTAAGGAGAATAGCCCAAGCTTCTTCAATCTATCTATGTAACTTAAGTCTCTCATAAGCTTACACTCTCGCTAAAACCTCCTAAAATATAGTGTCCAGGATTGGAACTAATACTCCAGGTGAGATTGAAGCAGCGTTTTACAAAGGTTCATCATTGCTTTTGTAATATCTGCCTCTAATATAAAGCCCTGAATTTGATATATCTTTTTAATAACTCTCAAAAGGCCCTGCTACCTTTAACATTTTGTGCACATGTACCCTCAAGTCTGTCAGTTTTTTCACCTCCTTCAGAATTGTATCCTTTATTTTATATTACCTCTACTTATTTCTCTGACCAAATTACATCATTTTGCAATTAAACAATTGCGACACTTTACACACTATTAAATTTTATCTTCCACATCCCCACTAGCCAACTGTGTCCTCCTGAAGTCTATCATTATCTTCCTGACAGCTCACAATGCTTCCAGGTTTTATGTCATCTACAAATTTTAAATTGTGCCCTGTACACATAAATCTAGATCATTAATAAAGTAAGAAAAGTAGAGATCCTGATTGTGATCCCTAGGGAACCCCATTATTTATCCTGCTCCTTTCACAAAATAACTGTTAACCACAATTCTGTTCACTGTCACTCAGTTAACTTTGTATGAACGTTGCCACTGACCCTTTTACTTCATGGGTTTCAACTTTGCTGACATTTAATTATGTTTTACGTTTTTTGAAAGTCTAAATAGATCACATCAACTAATTTACCTTCATTTACCCTCTCTGTTACTTCATAAAAAGTCTCAATCAAGTTAAACACAATACATCTTTTTGTAGATCTATGCCTGTTTTTCTTAATTATTACACACTTGCTCAGCTGACTATTAGTTACGTCCAAGATTTTTGTTTCTAAAAGCTTTCCTACTACCAAGGTTAAACTGACTGGTCTGTAGTTGCTGGAATTATTCTTACATCTTTTTCAAACGAAGGTATAATGTTTGCAATTCTCCAGTGCTCCGGCACCACCACTGTACCTAAGGATGCTATGAAGAATTATTACCAGTACCTCTGCAATTTCCACTTTTACATTCTCAACACCTTCAGATACATCCCTTAAGATTCTGGTGACTTAAATACAGCCAGCCTTTCTAATAACTCCTCATTATCAATTTTTAGCCTATTTAGTAGCTCAGTTATATCCTCCTTCTTGATAACTTTGGCAGCATTTTCTTTCTTGGTAAAGATAGATGCAAAATATTTATTTAGTACATCAGACATGTTTATGTTTCCTTTTTGGTCCACAATCAACCCCAGCACTCTCTTTCTGCACTTTCACTGTTTATCTGCCAACAGATGTCTTTTGGATTCCTTTTCATGTTATCTGCCTGTTTCTTACACCCAGTCTTTACCCCTTTCTTTTTCCTTTCTCATTTCCTTTTTCATACCTTGTCTAAGCTTCCTATATTCAACCTGGTTTTCACTTGGGATATCATTAACCTGACATCTGTCATTTTAACTATAGATTGTCCCTTGGCTTTTAATACTTGTGATACTATGATCATTAAATGTGCCCCTCCTGACGCTTGATCACTTAATTTCCCAGATCAGTTCAAACAATAACTTCTTCCTCATTGGGCTGGAAACATACTCCACAAGGAAATTCTTCTGAACGCACTCCAGAAACTCTTCACCCTTTCTGCCTTTTACACCAACGCTATCCAAGTCTATATTAGGACTTGTTATTGGTCTTAGATTTGATATGAAAGCAGAAAATGCTGGAAGCTACTCACAGATCATGCAACATCTGTGGAGAGCTAGCATAATTAACAGGTCAATGATCTTCCAGCTTTGATTTTTGGTTGATGCTAACGTAATTGAAATTCAATTGGGAAAGGCAAAGTGCATCATGTTGTGCAAACTACCAAGGTTGGCCTTGTAATTTCCTGGCGCATTTAGTCCAGTGCTAACCTCCTGAGCCAGCACAACACAAAATTCGACCTTTATAATTATTAGCTGCACAGTCACCATTCAAACACTGCAGTTAAAAACCTTGCATCTTCCAATCTGTGTTGCCTTTTCCACAATAACAATTACTTCTCCCACAGATTAATACCATCAGATCTTTAATGTTGGCTCCGTTTGAGGAAACATCCCTCAGCTGCAAGTAATTAACCAATTCCCTCAATCTTGTGACAGAAAAAAACCTTCGTGCAAGACCACAGAAAGGGACATTTTGGATGGCACAGTGCTGCCCAAGAAGCAGCTGGGGAACCATTGAGAGTTGGTGAAACTGTAGCGGTGGTAGCTTATATTGTAACACCTAACACAGTGGTAGCCTTGTGAAAAAACATACAGCTAAAACCCTTAAATCTCTCATTTGTCATCTCAACCTCAAAGGAAGAGGCATAATTCTCATGTATTCTCATCTTATGCATCTTATTTCCTGCACATACATCACAACAAGAAGTTTATGAAGAGGAAGAGCAGAGAGGAGGGAAATTGATCCTCATGGATGAAGATGATGATAATGGTGTGACTATGAGAATGTTGAGGTTAAAGATGCTCAGGGATTCGAGAAGCAAGGTCCTTTTCCAAATCCTTTATTTTACTCCCTGTGTTATTTGCTTTCTCGTTTCCAACTACCAGCTCAGATACTTCCACCTGGGAGGAATTAGAATGTGTCAGTTGCATTGAGTCATTTTATTTGATTTTGATTTATTATTGTCACATATATTAACATATAGTGAAAAATATTGTTTCTTGTGCGCTATACAGACAAAACATACTGTTCATAGAAAAGGAAACGAGAAAGTGCAGAGTGTAGTGTTATAGTCATAGCTGGGGTGTAGAGAAAGATCAACTTAATGCAAGGTAAATCCATTCAAAAGTTTGACAGCAGCAGGGAAGAAGCTATTCTTGGGTTGGTTGGTACATGACCTCAGACTTTTGTATCTTTTTCCTGAAGAACGAAGGTGGAAGAGAGAATGTCCGGGGTACATGGGCTCTTTATTTATGCTGGCTGCTTTGCCAAGGCAGCAGAAAGTGTAGACAGAGTCAATGGATGGGAGGCTGGTTTGCGTGATGGATTGGGCTACACGCATGACCTTCTGTAGTTCCTTGAAGTCTTGGGCAGAGCAGGAGCCATACCAAGCTGTAATACAATGGTGCATCTGTAAAAGTTGGTGAAAGCTGGGGCTGACATGGCAAATTTCCTTAGTCTTCTGAGAAAGTAGAGGCGTTAGTGGGCTTTCTTAACAATGGCATGGGAGGGACCAGGACAGGTTGTTGGTGATCTGGACAACTAAAACCTTGAAGCTCTTGATTCTTTCTGCTTTATCCCCATTGACGTAGACAGGGGCACGTTTTCCTTTACCTTCCTGAAGTCAATGACAATCTCCTTTGTTTTGTTGACATTGAGGGAGTGATTATTGTCACCGTGCCAGTTCACCAGATTCTCTATCTCATTTCTGTACTCTGTCTCGTCGTTGTTTGAAATCCAACTCACTACGGTGTTGTCATCAGCAAACTTGAAGATCAAATTGGAAGGGAATTTGGCCACACAGTCATAGGTGTATAAAGAGTATGGTAGGGGGCTGAGAACACAGCCTTGTGGAGCACCAGTGTTGAGGATGATTGTGGAGGAGGTGTTGTTGTCTATCCTTATTGATTGTGGTCTATGAGTTAGAAAGTTCAGGATCCAGTCATAGTTGGAGGGCCGAGGACCAGGCCGCAGAGTTTGGAAATGAGTTTCATGGGAATTATAGTGTTGAAGGCTGAGCTATAGACAATAGATAGGAGTCTGACATAGGTGTCCTTGTTATCTAGGTGTTCCAAGGTTGAGTGCAGAGCAAGGGAAATGGCGTCTGCTGTGGACCTGTTGCGGTGGTAGGCAAACTATCGTGGATCCAGGTAGTCTGGGAGTGATTATCATAGGGTGGAAATTAAACTGGGAATCCAGGGCTCTTGCCTATCAGCTGCAGAGCTGGCAAGAGCCTTGTTTCAATCCTTTGGGCATGGTATACTGTATTAAGAGATAATCAGAGATGATAGCTCTTCATTATGAGCAGTGCCATAGGGGAGAATGGTAGTAGCTGGCAGCAACATCTACCAGAGGAATTTGACTTGGTATGGCATCAAAAAATTTAGGATAGTATCCTAATCCCAACCATCTTTATCTGCTTCATCAGTGACCTTCCGGAAGGTCAGACGTGGGGATATTTGCTGATGATGGCACAATTTCAGCACCATTCATAATTCCTCAGATACTAAAGCAGTCCATATTTAAATACAGCGAGACTTGGACAAATCCAGGCTTGGGCTGACTGGAAGCAAGTAATATTTATGCCACGCAAGTGCCAGGCAAAGATCATCTCCAACGAGAGAACCTTAGCATGGCTCCTTGACATTCAATAGCTTTATCATTGCTGAACCTCCACCATCAATATCCTGAGGGTTACCGTTGACCAGAAACTGATCCCTGTGGCACACCACTCATTACGTCTTGCCAGCCTGAAAAAGGCCCATTTATGTCTGCTTGCTGTTAGCCAGCCAATCTTCTATCTATGTCAATATGTTACCCCAGAGAAAAAATAGCTTTTATTTTCTGCAGTAACTTTTGATGTAGTACTCCAACAAATCCTTCTGAAAAATTTACATCCACTAGTTCCCTTTATCCACAACACATGTTACTTCCTCAAAGAACTCCAACAAGCCGGTTAAACATAATTTCTCCTTCACAAAACCATGTTAATTCTGTCTTATCTTCAACTTATCCAGGTGCCCCGTTTTAACTTCTTTAATAATAGTTTCTATTACTTTTCCTATGACAAATGTTAAGCAGACTGTCTGTAGATTCCTACTCTCTATCTCCCTTCTTTTTTGAATAATGGAGTTAAATTTGCTATTTCCCAATCTAATGGGACCTTCCCTGTATCTGAGAAGTTTTGGAAAAATAAAATCAATGCATCAACTAACTCACTAGACACTTCTTTTAATACCCAAGGATGCAGTCCATTAGACCCAGGCAGACATGTTAGTGACATTTAAGACTTATCTGGATAGACACATGAACAGGCAGAGAATAGAGGCATATGGGCAGTTGGTCCAGATAAGACAATGTTATCAGTGCAGGCTTGGAGGGCCGAAGAGCCTATTTCTGTGCTGTGCTGTTTTCTGATCTCTTCCTGGAGCTCCAATAATTTACTCAGTACCACTTTATGTGACAGTAATTTTGCAGAGTTCCTCCCTCCTTTCCATCTCCTGGTTTATAGTGGTTTCAGGGATTTTACTTGCATCCTGTATAGTGAAGACTGATGCTAAATACCTGCTCAAGTCTTGCTTTCCATTATCAATTCTCCAGGCTCAATTTCTATAGGACCATTGCTCACTTTGTTAGCTTGTTTCTTTTTAAAATATTTATAGAAACACTTATCATCTGTTTTTATACTTCTCTCCGACTCCATTTTTTCCTCTGATATTAATCTTTCTGTCATCCTTTGCTGTCCCATATATTCTGTCCGATCGTCTGACTTGCACCTGTCTTTATCTCTTTAAGTTTGATAATATTTTTAACCTTTCTAGTTAACCATGGATAGTGGGTTTGTCCATTGGAATTTTTCTTACTCAGCGGAATGATTTATTCAGTATATTCTGAAATATCACTTTAAATGTTTGCCACTGCATCTCTACTGGTTTTTCTGTTAACCTAATTTGCCAATTCACTTTAACCAGTTATGCTTGCATGCCCTCATGTAGCGTCCTAGGCCCAAACATCTTCAGTTGCTTCATCAATGACTTTCCCATTATCATAAGGTCAGAAGTGGGGATGTTCGCCAATAATTGCACAATGTTCAGCACTGTTCGTGACTCCTCAGATACTGAAGCAGTCGTATTCAAATGCAACAAAATCTGGACCATATCGAGACTTGGGCTGACAAGTGGCAAGTAATATTGGCACCACACAAATGCCAGGAAAAGACCAGCACCATTACGATACAATCTAACCACCACCCCTTGACATTCAATAGTATTACCATCACAAAATTCCTTACTGTCAACACTCTTGGGCTTACCATTGACCAGAAATGCAACTGGACTTGTCACATAAACACAGTGGCAACAAGAGCAGGTCAGAGGCTAGGAATACTGTGGTAGGTAACCCACCTCCTGGCTCCCAAAGTCTGTTCTCCATCCACAAGACATAAGTCAGGAGTGTAATGGAATGCTCTCAACTTGCCTGGATGGGTGTAGCTCCAACAACACTCACGAAGCTTGACATCATCCAGGACAAAGCAGCCTGCTTGATTGATACCACATCCTGAAAAATCCACTCCCTCCACTACCAATGCTCAGCAGCAGCAGTCTGTACTGTCTACAAGATTCACCAAAGATTCTTAGACATCACCTTCCAAACCCACGACCACTTTCATCTAGAAGGATAAGGGTTGCAGATACATGGGAACACCAGTATCTGCAAGCTTTCCTCCAAGCTCCTCACCATCCTGACTTGGAAATATATTACCCGTTACTTTGCAGTCGCTGGGTCAAACTCCTAGAATTCCCTCCCTATCAGCGTTGTGGATCAACAGACTGCACATGGATTGTAGCATTTCAAGAAGGCAGCTCATCACCACCTCCTCAAAGGCAACTAGAAATAGGCAATATATGCTGGCTAAACAGTGATGCCCATGTCCCACAAATGAAAAAATAGTTGCATATTTAAATCCACAGACCCATTTCTCTCTCCCTCAAACTGAATGTAAAATTCAACATATTATGGTCACTGCTACTTAGGGGCACCTTCACTATAAGATTATTATTACTCTCATCTCATTGCACAATACAAGGTCAAGCATAGCCTGCGCTCTGTTTGGCTGCTGGACATGTTGTTCTAAGAAACTATCTGAAAACATTCAATGAACCTCATATAGGCTATCTTCATGGCAGACACAGCATGGTGGCACAGTGATTTGGGCAGCATGGTGGCACGGGTGGTTAGCACTGCTGCCTCACAGTGCCAGGAACCTTGGTTTAATTCCGGCTGTGGGTGACTATCTGTGTAGAGTTTGCACATTCTCTCTTTGTATGTGTGGGTTTTCTTCCACAGTCCAGAAATGTGCAGGTTAGGTGGCTTGGTCTTGTTAAATTGATCTTTAGTGTCCTAAGATGTGTAGGTTAGGGGGAATTAGCCATGGTAAAAGCATGCAGTTATAGTGATAATGTGGAGGAATGAGCCAGGGTGGGATGCTCTGTCAAAGAGTCAGTGCAGACTTGATGAAATGAATGGCCTCCTTCTGCACTGGAAGAATTGTAAGGTTCACCCATTTGACTTTTCCAGTTATCAGGTAAAATTTCCCATGATTATTGCATTTTTGACAAGCTCCAATTATTTCTTCCTTTATGCTCCACCTTACCATGTGGTTACTGTTAGGAGACCTGTACATGACTCCCACAAATGACTTCTTTCCTTTAGCAGTTCTCATCTCTACCCAAGCTTTTTCTATGTTCTGGTTCACTGAACTTAGGTCATCCCTTGGTATTGTGTTAATGCCATCATTAACTAACAGAGCCACCCCTTCATCCTTTCCAAGCTTTCTGTCATTCCTAAATATTCCCTACCCATCGATGTTTAGGTCCCAATCCATGACCTCCTAATCCATGTCTATGTAATGGTTATTCCATCCTATTTGTTTTGAATGCCATTTAGATTCAGATATAGAGCTTTTAGTGTTTTAGCCTTGTATTCTTTTTATAACCTCTGGTCTTACCTATTGCTTTACTGTTAAATTTGCACTCTTTATCTCATCCTGTCATGGATTGTTTTTTACTTCCTGTAAAATATCTTTATCTTTTGCCCTGTCTCTATTCGTTGATTTACCACATTTTCCCAAATTTAATCTTTTGCCTCCATTATTTAGTTTAAAATGCTCTCTACTTCTCTTGTTATGAAGCCTGCCAGAACACCACATAGGTTTGGGTGGCACAGTAGTTAGCACTGCTGCCTCACAGCACCAGGGACCCAGATTTAATTCCCAGTTTGGGTCACTGTCTGTGCAGAGTTTGCACATTCTCCCCATGTCTACGTGGGTTTCCTCCCACAGTCTGCAAGATGTGATAGTTAGGTGCATTGGCCATGCTAAATTCTCCCTCAGTGTACCAAACAGTTGCCAGAGTGTGGTGACTAGGGGATTTTCACAGTAACTTCATAGCAGTGTTAATGTAAGCCTACTTGCGACTAGTAAATAAAATAAAGAAGCACTCTAAAGAAAGGAGAGGTAGAGAGGTGGAGAGATTTAGGGAAGGAATTTCAGAGTTTAGTGGCTAGGCAGACGAAAGCAAGGTCACCAATTGTGGGGTAATAAGTTTAAGAATCATGCTAAACATTTAGTTCCAAAGATACAGGTATTTCTCTGGTACCGTGTATGATCTTCCTACGTGAGCCTGGACGTTGACCATCAATGTAACCACGTCTGATACTGAATTTCCCTGACATGCATACACTTTACATCTCTGGTAGTTAAACAGTAAACAACAGCAGGAAACATATTCATTATCCCCTGCTGGCCTGGTGATAAAGATACCATTTGCAGTGTCCCCTCACTACCATGGAAAACTTACCACAGACTAAGAAATAAACTAAGGACCTGAACTGTCTGTAGAGGTATATCTCACTATCTCTTCTACAGATGGGATTTATCTACTGCGCTATCAGAAATTGAATCCTAGAGCCTAGGAAAATGCTATGGGAGCCGGGAACTGCACTCTGCTGGTCCCCAACGACCAGACCTGCATCCCTGAGGCTGGAGCCCTCTCCCCGCAAGATCCCAACCCCTCTGAGCCAGAGCTGCGACCTCCTGAGGCTCCAAGCACTTCCCCTTCTCCCCCCTTGTACAGTCGCCCAACTCTCCTAAAAATAAACTCTCTCAGCCTCACAATCACTAACACAGCTCTTTTAAATTCAATTGCAGTCTAAAGGTCCTCTAACCTCTGAAGGAAGAGCCCAAACTGGCAGGGAGCTCATATACATGGAGTCATCCACGACCATGACCCCAGGGACTTCACCCACTTACCAGCCTTTGACACTTCCACATCTGAGCATGGTCTGGATATGCACCAAGTAGCGAAGCCAAATTGCAGCCTGACAGTGACCCAGAACACCCATCTACTGATGCAGGAACTGCAAGCAAGACAACAAATCTTCTATCCGCACACCAACCAGAGCAAAGAATCTCATTGGATACAACTATACCCTTAACACCGCAAACCACTCTCACAGTCTCCCAGGCTCAAAAAGAAGCAGACACTCCAGGAAGCGTGAAAAAGTGCAGGCCTGCAGGTGAGAGTGAAACAATGTGGTCCCAAGGCCCCGCACTTGCAAAAGGATGTATTGGCCTTGGAGGGAGTGCAGAGGAGGTTCACTAGGCTGATACCAGAGATGAGGGGGTTGGCCTATGAGGAGAGACTGAATAGACTGGGTCTGTACTCGTTGGAGTTTAGAAGGCTGAGGGGGGATCTTATAGAGACGTATAAGATAATAAAAGGGATGGATAGGATAGAGGTAGAGAGATTCTTCCCGCTAAGAAAGGATAGCAGAACTAGGGGGCACAGCCTCAAAATAAGGGGGGGCAGTTTAGATCGCAGTTGAGGAGGAACTTCTTCACTCAAAGGGTGGTGAGTCTCTGGAAGTCTCTGCCCATTGAAGTGGTGGAGGCTACCTCGCTGAATGTATTTAAGTCATGGGTAGATAGGTTTCTGATAGACAAGGGAATTAAGGGTTATGGGGAGAAAGCGGGGAAGTGGAACTGATCCACTTCAGATCAGCCATGATCTTGTTGGATGGCGGGGCAGGCTCGAAGGGCTAGATGGCCGACTCCTGCTCCTATTTCTTATACTCTTATGTGTCTAGATGTAGCAACATTGGCAACTTTCTGCTCAGTAAGAAGTCTCACACCACCAAGTCCAACAGGTTTATTTGGTAGCAAACGCCACTAGCTTTCGGAGTGCTGCTCCTTCATCAGGTGAGTGGGAGATCTGTTCACAAACAGGGCTTGTTTGTGAACAGATCTGTATGTGAACAGATCTTCCACTCACCTGACGAAGGAGCAGCGCTCCAAAAGCTAGTGGCGTTTGCTACCAAATAAATCTGTTGGACTTTAACCTGGAGTTGTGAGACTTCTTTCTGTGTTTACCCTAGTCCAACATCGGCATCTCCACATCATAACTTTCTACTCCCCAGACCTAAAATACCTGATGCTAAAATGCTGCCCCAACTACCTTCCACGGGAGTTTACCTCTGTTATCCTGATGGTAGTTTACATCCCACCCCTTGCGGACATGAAGATGGCACTGGATGAAATATACACCACTACGAATAGCCTTGAGACAAAACATCCCGAGGCGTTGTTCATTATGGCTGGGAACTTCAAACAGGGCAAGCTCATGAGCATACTAACAAGTTACCACCAACATGTCTCCTGCTCCACCTGAGGCCAAACATCCGAGACCACTGCTACACAAATATCAAACATGCCTACTGCTCTATCGCCCACCCACACTTCGGCAAATCAGACCACAAGGCTGTACTCCTGCTCCCAACTTACAATTGAAAACTGAAGCGGAAAAATCCATCAAAGAGAGTCATGCAATGTCTGAGGAATCAGATGATCTCCTACAGGATTTTTTGGAGTCAGTGGACTGGTCACATTTAAAAACTCTGCGACTAGCCTGAACAAGTACGCCACTATAGTAAGTGACTTCATTACTAAGAGCGTAGAAGACTGTGTGCCAAAAAAGCAAATCCACGTGTTCTCCAACCGGAAACCATGGATGAACAGGGATATCCGCTGCTTGCTGAAGTCCAGGCCTGAGGCATTCAAGTCAGTCAACACTGGCCTATACAAGAAAGCCCGATACAATCTAAGGAGATCCATCAAAGATGCCAAAAGACAATACCAATCAATCTAGAGTCCCAGGCTGGCCACACCGACCCCCGCTGCCTATGGCAGGTCTGTAAGACATAACAGGCTTCAAGACGAAGGCATCTAAAATCGCTGGCTCCAATGCACCCCTCCCTGATGAGCTCAATGCATTCTACGTCCGTTTTGAGCAAGGAGGTCAGCGAGAGCATGCCTCTCACCCTAGAAGCCCTGGATGAACCTGTATCTTGGGTCACCATTGCAGATGTCAGAGCAACTTTCTTGAAGGTCAACCCACAGAAAGCAACTGGCCTGGATGGGGTACCCGGGCATGCACTCAGATCCTGCGCAGATCAACTGGCGGAGGTATTCACAGACATCCTCAATCTCTCTTTACAACAATCTGAGGCCCCTATCTGCTTCAAGAAGATGACCAGATTCCCGGTACCTAAGAAAATCCAAGCAGCGTATCTTAATGACTATCAGCTGGTGGCCCTGACATCCATCATTATGAAGCGCTTCAAAAGGTTAGTCAGGCATGAATCAATTCCAGCCTCCCGGATGACCTGGATCCACTACAGTTTGCCCATTGCTGCAACAGGTCCACAGCAGACGCCACTACAGTAACTGGCTCTGCACTCAACTCTGGAACACCTAGCTAACAAGGACGTCTATATCAGACTCCTATTTATTGCCTACAGCTCAGCCTTCAAACACTATTATTCCTATAGTGTTTGAAACTGGTCTCCAAACTCCATGGCCTGGGCCTCAGCACCTCCCCCTGCAACTGGATCTTGAACTTCCTAACTCACAGACCACAGTTAGTAAGAATGGGCAATAACACCTCCTCTGCGGACATTCTCAATACCAGTGCCCCACAAGGCTGAGTTCTCAGCCCCCTACCATACTCCTTATACACCTATGACTGTGTGGCCAAATTCCCTTCCAATTTGATTTTTAGGTTTGCTGACAACACCACCACAGTGAGTCAGATCTCAAACAATGACAAGACAGAGTACAGGAATGAAGTAGCGAATCTAGTGCGGCAACAATAACCTCTCCCTCAATGTCAACAAAATGAGGGAGATTGTCATTGACTTCAGGAAGTGTAAAGGAAAACATGCCCCTGTCTACATCAATGGGGATGAAGTAGAAAGGATCGAGAGCTTCAAGGTTTTAGGTGTCCAGAACACCAACAATCTGTCCTGGTCCCCCCATGTTGACACTATAGTTAAGAAAGCCCAACAATGTCTCTATTTTCTCAGAAGACTAAGGAAATGTGCCATGTCATCCAACTTTTACAGATGCATCATAGAAAGCATTCTTTTTGGTTGTATCACAGCTTGGTATGGCTCCTGCTCTTCCCAAGACTACAAGGAACTACAAAACATCGTGAATGTAACCCAATCTATCACACAAACCGGCCTCCCATCCATTGACTCTGTCCACACTTCCCATTGCCTCGGCAAAGCAGCCAACATAATTAAGGACCCCACGCACCGTGAACATTCTCTCTTCCACCTTCTTCCTTCGGGAAGAAGATACAAAAGTCTGAGGTCACATACCAACTCAAGAACAGCTTCTTCCCTGCTGCTGCCAGACTTTTGAATGGACTTACATTGCATTAAGTTGATCTTTCTCTATACCCTGGCTATGACTGTAACACTACATTCTGCACTATCTTGTTTTCTTCTCAATGAATAGTATGTTTTATCTGTATAATGCGCAAGAAACAATACTTTTCACTGTATGTTATTACATGTGACAATAATAAATCAAATCAAGATCTTAGTTAGTTAACTTCTTCATTGCACTGGTATCTATATAAATGTACAAATTTTACCTGTTCTTGGTAGCTTTCTGTGCTTTTTTGTGGTTTAATGCTTGTTAAACATCTGCTGGGTTGAGTTGCTCGAGGACTGGCAATGTTCTGCGAGGATGAAATAGCAATCTGCAAAGGCTTCTGATACTGTTGGAGAGTCACCTTTGATACAGCTCCTTCGTATTGCTGTTCCCTGGATCGATGCTGTAGGCTTTGTGGCGAAGACCCTAATGCACTTTGCCCTTGGTGAGGGTGGCTACCTGCCTGTGGGTAATTCAGCCCATTAGGCAAAGATTCAGGAAGCTGTAAAGGACAATCATTACAACTTACACAGACAGATAAAAGAAAAAAAAGGACACAGGAGACCAAAGTGATGATGACACCAACATCTGAAGATTAATTAATTTTCTAGAGTGCAATGATATTCACAAATTCCTCAGACACATCACTGTAAAATGTGAATGGCTTAATTAAGGAATTGTCTTAATTTCCATTGATTCTGGGAAAAAATAATTGTAAAGGGAATATTTGAAATGACAGAGATATCTGGGGGATTAATTTTTGAAGGAACATTGCTTGTTAAAGGCAGCATGGATTCAGGCCTTGTTTAACTAGCATGGTGATGTTTTTCAAAGAATTATTAACATGATAACCAGTTTGTAAATACTTGAACTCTCATGAAGTTTTTTTCTAAGACTCCTTATTCATAAGTAGGGGAACAATGGTGTCCATATATTGGAACTTTCCAGGTGAACAAGAAGTTATATACTATACGAGAGGGCTACACTTAGTATACTCATTGTCTGCTGTGTCACTGAAGGGGAGACTGCAGCACATAAGGAAGTCAAATAGAGAATAAAGAACAAGGAGATTTACAGGAGGATTGGGTGCAGAAATGAAGCAAGTAGCCGGATGAAGTGAAGCTATAACAAGGACAAAGTGGGCACAAGGTCTGGGCTGAAACAGGTATGGAGTAGATCAATTTTTGTTACTTGGCAATTGGAAGCACTGGTACTAAGCAGCTGAGATAGATGGAGACATTTCTAGGGCAGGCAGCAAATTCTGCTTGGAGACTGGAAGTGGAGACATTTGAGAGCTGATGATAGGAATGGAGGTATTCCTATGGCTTCAAATGATAACAGAGTCATTCCTGGGATCAAAGATGCATTTGGAGTCATTTCTGTGAACAAGATGAGAGCATTATGCATAGATAGTTACATTTTTTCTGTTGAAGTTATTTCAGATGTGTTTTACTCTGCTATGTTGATTTTTTAAAGGTTCATGGCTACCTGAAATTCATTAATTAATAGTAGCAACCCTAGTTTTTATTGTTATCAATACCAAAAAATGAGCAAAGATTCTCCAAACATAGCAAACAGTAGAATTTTAATTTGAAATCCTAATGCTTTCAGTAATAATATTGTGTCAAAAGATGGCCAAAAATCAACAAGATCTAATCACTATGTGACAGCCAGTTTGTGCATGTTGGAAACCTCCAATGATGACAATGCTACAATTTGTGGGGTTGGAGGAGGTTCCATGATTTAAATACGGTCAGCAGACAATCAAGCCATGAGACGTGCATCTACTATGCCAAATGGGGACTCTGGCTTTTAAGGGCAGGCAGGAAGGCTGCAGCATTCTGAGCCCCACAACCCACTCATAAATATTCTGAAAATTGCCCTTTCATAGATATTGGAACTTGGAGTGAGTTCAGGTCACAAATTAGATCTGGGTCCCTGCTGCATTAAATCTGCTGCAGTAGTCTACTGTGCATCCTCTCAAGCAGCATATCAAGCATATCAGGATGGTGTGCAGGAACATCCAGACAGAGATCCCCATCCCAGGCCATGTACACAGGTACCTTGTTTGGAGTTTATGGAAATATGCCGGAATTCTCCAACTGTTCATATCCTGCCACCATTGCCTGTAAGGCTGGAGAATTTGGTGCTCAGCCAAATCTCCATTCACTGCAGCGGGACCACAGAACCTTGCTGCCGTGAACAGCCAAACGTTTCAAACATGGCCATATTGTGTGCTTATGCAGGATGCGAGTGCAAAGCATGCCCCAGAAATCAAGGTTTCCTTTGCATCAGTGTGCATATGAATTTGATATTTATCTTCTTTTGCTATATTATGTTTAATGCTCTTTTATATTTAATCTTGTTTGTGATATATTTTGGCTAAAAACAGCTGAGAAGTGACATAATGGCAAACTGTGATTTGGCCAGAAAGGTATAAAAAGAACCAAATGGTAAAAAAGTAAACTACAGTGGAATTCTAGCAGAGTACACAAACAGGCATCTTGCTATATGAGAACAGTAAGATAAACACCTTAGCAAAATTCCAGGGGGCCAGATAGAGAGCAGAGAAAACAATAGTGCCTTGAATCCTAAAGAAGATACTTGGGTGCCAAGGCCACTATGTTTTTTTTTGCCAGGCATTAACTTTTAAATGTTTATGAGTTAGTAGGTGTTGGAGGTGGGAAAGCAGAGGCGCTGAGAGATTGACCTAATTTAGGTAGGCAGATGGTTCAATCAATTATATTTTATTGGGTCATCCAAATAAAAGTGTGGTAAAGACTGAGTTAAATTAATCTCTGTAGGTTTTACTGTGTTAAGAAAGTATGAGAGGAGAGAAACTGTAGAGAACAGAAATTGTAGAAGTTTAATGTGTTGCATTGACTGATGGAGTTCAATCAGGGAGGAGTTTTGTGGAGATTATGCTTCTATCCAAGTCATAAGGGTAATGCTGTTGCACTTTTGCTCAGACATTTGCGTGTGTCAGGTCTTACTTATATTCAATAAAATGGCTGCTGTCATCGATATGAATTATCACTTTTGGATCATTTCCAAATTTGAGAATAAGGCGTTAGAGTGTTATGAGTCCCGACACCTTGTAATTTTTTGTTATATCTAATTGTTTTGTGACATCATCATCACTAACATAAAACACACACACATATGAGTTTTGATGACATAGGAGAGTTAACTTCATAGCTCAGCCATTATCTACCCTGGCTGAAACATCTCTGGGATAGGCTTGAAGAACTTGATATATGTGAAGCTTCCACCACACTCAAAAACACGCTACATAAATTTTGACGTATATGAAATCATTTTGAGACATACAGTGGAAAAGTACAACTGATTTCTCATCTACTGCATTATCCCAGTCTTTCAAATTAAACGTTTTGGGGAGACAGTGTAATATTTCCGGGCCCAGTAATCCAGAGACCCTAGCTAATACTCTGGGACATGGGTTCAAATCCACCACGGCACCTAGTGGAATTTGAATTCAATTAATAAATCTGGAATATAAAGCAAGTCTCAGTAATGATGAGCAGCAAACTATCATCGATTGTTGTGTGAAAGGACATCTGCCACCCTTACCTGCTCTGGCCTACATGTGATTCCAGATCTACAATAATGTGTTTTATAAGAATATTAGAAATAGGAGCAGGAGTAGGCCATCTAACCCCTCAAGCCTGCCCCGCCATTCAATAAGATCATGACTGATCTGATAGTAGTTCAGTTCCACTTACCAGCCCGCTCCCCATAACCCTTAATTCCCTTATTGGTCAAAAATCTATCTATCTGTGACTTAAACACATTTAACGAGGTAGCCTCCACTGCTTCAATGGGCAGAGAATTCCAAAGATTCACTACCCTCTGGGAGAAGAAGTTCCTCCTCAACTAGGTTCTAAATTGACTCCCCCGTATTTTGAGGCTGTGTCCTCTAGTTCTTGTTTCCATTCTAAGTGTAAATAATCTCACTGCTTCTACCCTGCCTAGCCCCTTCATTATCTTATATGTCTCTATAAGATCCCCCCTCAGCCTTCTAAAGTCTAATGAGTACAGGGCCAGTCTACTCAATCTCTCCCCATAAGCTAACCCTCTCACCTCCGGAATCAACCAGGTGAACCTTCTGTGCACCCTCTTCAAAGCTAATATATTCTTTCTTAAATAAGGGGAACCAAAATTGTACATAGTAATCTAGGTGCGGCCTCATCAGTACCTTGTACAATTGCAGGAAGACGTCCCTGCTTTTATACTCCATCCCTCTCACGATAAAGGCCAACATTCCATTTGCCTTCTTGATCACCTGCTGCACCTGCAAACTGAGTTTTTGTGACTCATGCACAAGGACCCCCAGGTCCCTCTGCACAGTAGCATGTTGTAATTTTTCACCATTTAAATAATAGTCCATTTTACTATTATTCCTTCTAAAGTGAATAACCTCACACTTGGCAATGTTGTACTCCATCTGCCAGATCCTTGCCCACTCACTTAGCCTATCCAAATCTCTCTGCAGACTTTCTGTGTCCTCCACACAATTTGCTTTGCCACTCATCTTTGTGTCATCTGCAAACTTTGTTACCCTACACTCGGTCCCCTCCAGTTTACTCTTCGTTGCCCTTTGAAATGGCCTAACAAGCCACTCAGTTCAAGGGAAATTAGGGATGGGTAACAACTGGTGACCTTACATCTAATGCCCACATCCCATGAAAAGATAAAATTATAAAATCTATTTTAAAGCAATTCCAATGATATTTATAAAAATTGAGATATAAAAAAAATTATTCTTTCAAGACTAAATAATAATCAAATATTGCTGAACTGGGCCCATCAATTCACAGGATAATCAACATCTTATCATCTAGTTCAATTCATGATCACTGTGCTGAAATATGAAGTGAATGAAATGGTATTTGAAAGAAAGGAACAATGTGATTGATGGCATTTTGGATGGATAGAAGTAGTACATTATTTGCATGTCCAAGTAACAACTGTCTTGAAATGCAACAGAAGCAGACCACCAAAATATACAAGGTGACCCAGGCAGGGGTAGCAACAACAGAACTTGGCACAGCACCACATCCAATGTTAATAGATTTTAGCAGTAAAATATTAAGAATATTAAGATATCTCACAATTCAACAATTGTCAGAGTTAGAGCTAAAGAGAGATCTATAATCACATATAAGATAGAAAGGAAAGGAGAGAAAGAGAAAACTATAGACACACAAAACTTCAGAGAATGAATAGAGAAAGGCAGAATGCAAATATATACAGAGAGCCTGTGAATCCAAGACCAAGAACAATAAATTTATAAAGTGGAATATAAATATACCCGGCACGGAAAGAGAGAAAGCAAGTAAATGAGCACTGTGAGAATCACAGACATGGCTGCCTGTGAGAATGATTTTGATCACTTAATACTGAGGCTGGATTTGTGCTCAAGGGCAGCCATACACATCTTTTGCCACACATCAGCGTTTTCTCACCTACAACTAGATGTTTTATCTTTTTTAGAAATCTTTTGATGAAGCTTTTTATAACATTCTATAAACAAAAGAGCAACTTACATTTATGCAGCACTGCATCATGTCCTCCAGAAATATTTCAAGACAATTCACACATAATGAGCTACTTTTCAATACAGTGACATTTATTGCACATAGCCAGGAGGTAATTGGGTAATTGTGCTCATCCTGTTCTGTTATCTTAACTTTCCTGGGAAAGTGCCAAAAATTTTGTTTTTGCTGCATTTTTGATGAATTTACTTGTGGCAGAGAAGGAACAGTTCCAAGGAAATTCTTCCCACCTCCCCACACCCTCCCCCCAACCCCACCCCCACTTCACCCCCACCACCACCACCACCCTCCAAAGGAGAAACACAAAAGTTTTTTGAGCTCCCACATAGAACCACAGACTGAAAGAAAGAGGCCATCAAAATGAGCAGAGGAGTCCTGCCAATGCCCTGACTCACAGCCCTCTTAGGATCCGGAACATCCACCTATGCACATCTCTTCATGTGACACCTTTCCAATGAGCCTTACTCTCTTCCCTATTACACAATGGCCAATTTCCCACAGGTGCTCCCCTTAGCTTCACCCAACAGAACCACTTCGATCCTTAAGCGCCTCAGCGGGCCCTGTGACCACCCCCCAAAGGATGAGGAGTGAGGGAAGTTGATTGCATTCAATGGACCGACATTCTAACCTGAGAAGGAAATAAGATACTGCCTTCTATCATGTCTTGAACAGGGTGACTGATGAGCATATTCACATAATGCTTTTCATTGGTGACCACATCCATGTCCTCTCTGTTATGGGGAGGTGAATGTTAGTCTTGGAGTTCAATTGCAACGGGTTAACTATTGGGCACTCATGTATTGCAATAGTGACTAAATTGGCACAATTGACTTGTCAAGGAAGGATCAGGCAGCTGATTAGACTGGCTCCCCCTCTGGCAGACAAGATGCATGTGGTAGCACCCTCATCATTCTGGCTGCGGATTAAATGAGCTGCCCAACTTGAAAAGCCAACCATCCATATTTTAATTCCTGATAGCTTGGTATCCATAACCTGTGGGTTGCCCTACCAGACAGCTTTTGGGGTTCATTCTGACTGCACTTGTCCTCCCCCTGTGTGAAGTTTTTTGCTCTAGTGAAGCTGGCAAACCCCTTGTCAGAGTCCCCTACTCTGCCCATGCAGCCTGACATTTTACAGAACCCTACCCAGGGTTGCTCCCTGTGCTGACGCTATAAATTCACCTGCTCCCACCCACTTCCAGCTGCCACTCTAGATGGGCAATTCCCTCAGCAGCTGATATCACCACAAGCCCAGCAAGAGGGGACAAGGGAAGCATTGCCTGAACATGTCCCCCATGTTCCCCACGTCTATCCAGCGACCTTCCTGCAATTGACACCCTGGAGATAATGGCGGCCTGACTATACACCTCTGATATTCCCTTCAGAGGTGAGGTGGCTAGGTTCTCGTTTTCATACAGTTGCTGTAAATCATGCTGTCATGACATCACGCTGGTGCCTGATAAATATTCAGAGAGGGGGAGGTTCTGGCAGGAGGGCTCCCTAATGACATACTAAACGAGGGAACCTCATTCTGTTACTGGCGAGGAACATGGAAAATTGAGAAACACAATCTGGATGGCAATTCCTGGTTCTTGTAGGATTTTGCATCTATGTTGCCATTCTCACTGACAGCATAAATTCCGCCCGATAATTTTAAAATCGAGGCATTGCTTAATGAGAAGCCAATGTAGATCAGTGAACACTGGGGAATGGATTTTTGCAGTAATATTGCCAAAGGGCAGCATGTAGATGAGAAATGAGAAGAGGCCAAAAGTCAACTCTTGAAGAATGCCAGAGGCAATGGTGTGGGAAGGGGAAGAGAAGCAGTGGTATTGACTCTCCAGCTGGGTTTACTGCAAATCCAGATTACTGCTTTCCTTCTAAGTCTAATTAATAACATTGCATTTTGGAAGGGATACATAACACATCATCAAATTTTCTTTCATCAACTTGGCTCAGTTTAAATCATTTTCACATCTGGTTGTGGATTGGGCTTTAAACTAAAAGTTAGCGGGAGGGTTCAGGATGGTGATGGGTGATTTAGAAACAAATCCAAGCAATAGAACAATGTAGCAATTTGGGTGAAGACGTGCAGAGTCAGATGCAAAGGGACAGAAAGTTTAATAGCAATAGTGCATCAGCAAATAAGGTTCATATTTATTAAAGACTTTTTATTTGAATGTGTAAAACATTTGCAATAAAGTAGATGAACGAGTGACACAAATAGAAATAAATGGTTTAGAGCTAAAAACCATTTCAAAGACATGATTAAAAGATGACCAAGGTTGGGAAATAAATATTCCAGGGTACATAAAGTTCAAAAAGACAGAAAACAGAAAGGAGGAAGAATAGCCCTGATAGTTGTAAGCACAGTAGTGAGAAGATCAGAAAGGAAAATCCTCATTGGTGAAGATTAGGAATAACAAAGTTCCAAAAACACTGGTGAAAGTAGTTTATAAGACCCTTAACAATAGTTATATTATTGGACGGACCATTAAGCAAGAAATAATTGGAGTTTGTAAAAATAGAAATATAATATTTGGGAAGACATTAATCATTAAAAACATTAAACAAATCAAATTGATGAGGGTAATCTGGAAGGTGAGTTCGTAGTATGCTTCCCCACCAGTATCCTAGAACAATGCATTGAAGAATTAACTAAGGATAAGTCTATTTTAGATCTGTTATAATGTAATGATTAATTAGTAATCTGATAGTAAAAGATTCACAAGGAAACAGTGACTATAATACAATTGGATTTCATATGAAAGGAACATACTTCATTTCTAACAAGAACCTTAAACATAAACAAAGCCAGGATGTAGCTATGAGTGGAGAGTTGGTGAAGGTGAATTGGATAAATAAATTAATTGGTTTGCTGGTATACAAATGATGAGAAACATTTAAGGCAAAAATTCAAAATATTCATCAAAAATACTTCCCATTAAAAAACAAAATGATCCATCCGTGGTTTACTAGGGAACTTAGGGATTGAATTAGATATTGTTGAAAAGAAAGGCATGTTGCTGAAGCTTTTCATTTTGTACTCAACATGAAAAACATGAGCATGTCAAAGTTTAAGTGATCACAATTGAAACTGCAGTAGAAAAGGGTGCTGACTGGTTGACAAGTTATTTCTTTTGAGTGCAGAGAATGAATCCCTGCAGCAAGCATAAATGGGCCATATTACAAGCTTATTTTATAAGAAATCTTAAATTTCTTGCTATTGCAGTTATTATCACACACAGGATTGTTCAGCAAGGGCTACCCAATCACAGAATCACATCTAACGAGATGTTCCGTTTTGTGGTTTTACAAGTGTGGGCAGGTTGAGGATTCTATACTCTGCCTGTTATGACCAGCCAAAAGGATATGGTGGTTTTATTCTAAAATTAAAGCAAAATAGTGTGGAAGTTGGAGATCCAAAATAAAATCAGGAAGTACTGGAAAAATTTGGTATATCTGACAGTACCCATGGAGGGAGAAACAGAGGGCCCGATTTTACCATTCTGTCGTGCCCATTTTCAAGTGCGAAAATGTAGTAAACTTGGGCGCGAGGCCATTAACATGATCCACGCTCGCATCTGCGCAGATGGCCACTTTACCGAGGCCAGGGAATGGCAGCAATCCGATTCACGCCCAAAACAAGTGCAACAGCGACTTAAATGCATTTGCACGCATTTAAATTGAATTAATGAACTGTCCACCCAACTTTATCAGCATTTCCCCTTTTACCACTGCTCTCGCCAATCCAGAATCGGGCCGAAATGGACATGCTAAATAAAAGTCTGTTTCGGGTGCTCCAGCTGCTGAAAAGATGAGTTCAGACCTCCAAAGCTCTCTAACTCGGATTGGTGGTGGTGATGGAGAGGAGGGGGGGTGGGGGTTGCCGCAGATCATTCTCTGGTGAGGGGAATGAGGGAGGAGGAAGGCCCGATTGTTGTCTGGTGGTGGGGGGAGCAGATTGTTGTCTGGTTGGGTGCTGGAGACAGGTCAGATGTACCTCTGGGGGGGAGGGGAGACCAGATCATTCTCTGGGTGACGGAAGGGGGGTAGTGAGGCCAGATCATTCTCTGGGAAGAGGGGAAATGAGGCCAGATTGTTCTCTGGGAAAGGGAGTGGGGCCAGATCATTCTCTGGGGGGTGGGGGGAAGCTCAGAGCGGGAGTGTGGGGTGGAGAGAGTGAGGCCAGGTCATTCTCTGGCTTGAAAGGGGGGGTGGAGGTGGGTAAGATGTATCTCTGGTGGGGGGGTGGGGGGCAATTGCTCACTGGTGGGGGGTGGAGGGCAAGGGTGACAGGGGTGTTCGCTGCCACTCTGTGGGCGATTGATGGGGGGGGGGGATGGGAAGGGGGCGGGGGGGGCACGATCAGTCTGGGTAGTGGGGGGGGGGCGGGTGGATAAGGGGCTCCAGCTTTTCGCTACCGGGCCACTTTCTCTGTTTTCTGTGGCTCGGGAGTGATCTGACATGGGCATGCTTTTTCAAATTTTTTTCTCACTGTGCATGCACAGTTCAGAGTTTCGGTCATTTCAGGCACAATTCAAACCTGTGTTTTTTTTTCAAGCTAAGTGCTTATGAGGGCCTGAAAACAGATTTCCAAGCCGGATCTGAATGCAGATTCAGCACTTAGGATGTAAAATGCTAAGATCGGGTCCAGAGTTAACGTTGAGTCCAATATGACTCTCCACTGATGTTGCCAGATTTGCTGATTTTTCCAGCATTCTTTGTTTTTATCATGCTGTTGATTGAATTGCCAATCATTGAGATGTATGGCCTATACATCTGACATCACACCAACACTTCCTTTCCATCGATATTCAAGTTCTCTACTGTCATGCGATTGATAGTATTAGATTATAAGAAGTTCATAATGTTGCAAAGAATTGTAATAAATCTGTGATTGGGAGTGCTTTAGAAACGAACAAGCGGGTGACAAAAAAGTTGATAAAAAAGGAAAGAAATAGAAAGTGAATTAGCCAGTAATATAAAAACAAATTGTGAAAGCGTATAAAGAGAAAAATAGCTCAGGTAAACATAGGTTCCTAAGAGGCAGAGACAGGAAGATTATCATGGGGAATGAGGAAATGGCAGAGATGTGGACCAAATATTTTGTGTGTCTTCACAGTAGAAGAAACAAATTATATACTAGAAATAGAAGGTAGCCAAGGTGGTAGTAAAAATGAGGAACTTAAGGCAATAAATATCAGTAGAGAAAAATTATTGGAGGAACTTATGAGACTAAAGGTGGACAAATCCCCAGGATCTGATGGCCTACATCTTAGAATTCTAATATAGGTAGTTGCAGAGATAATGGATGCATTAGTTATAATTTTTCCAAATTCCCTAGATTCTAGAACAGTCCCAGAGGGTTGATGGTTGGCCAATATAAACGGCTGTTTCAGAAAGGAAGGATAAAACAGAGTCACAGGCCAGGTAGCCTGACATCAGTCATCAGGAAAATGATGGAATCTATTATTGAGGAGGACTTAAATGTGTACTTAGAAGATTATAGTAAGATCAGAAAGGAAATGAAAAAAAATAATGTTTGACAAATTTATTAGAACTTTTTGAGGATGTAATTAGTGGGGTAGATAAAGAGGAACCAGTAGATGTAGTATATGTGAATTTCCAAAGGCGTTCACTAAGGTTCTACACAAAAGATTAATATGCGGGATAAGTGGTAATATATTGTCATGAGAGAGGGTGGGTTAATGGACCGGGAAAAACAGAACATTTTCAAATTGGCAGGCTGTAACAAGTGGAGTGCCGCTAGGATCAGTGCTAGGGCCTCAACTATTTACTATCTACATTAATTACTTAAATGAAAAAAATTGAGTGTCTGACAAATTTACTGGAGTTACTGGAGTTCTATGAGGATGTGTCTAGGGCGGTGGATAGAGGAGAGCCGGTGGATGTGGTCTTTCTGGATTTTCAGAAGGCGTTTGATAAGGTACCTCACAAGAGGTTACTGCAGAAGGTCAGAGGACATGGAGTTGGGGGTAGGGTGTTAGCGTGGATAGAGGATTGGTTGTCAAATAGGAGGCAGAGAGTGGGGGTCAATGGGTGCTATTCGGATTGGCGGTTGGTGACTAGTGGGGTGCCCCAGGGGTCGGTGCTGGGGCCTCAGCTATTTACCATTTATATAGATGATCTGGAGGAGGGAACCGAGTGTAGGGTGTCGAAATTTGCTGATGACACCAAGATTGGGGGAAAGGCAAATTGTGCGGAGGGTGTGGAGAGTCTGCAGAAGGATCTAGATAGGCTGGGCGAATGGGCCAGGAAATGGCAAATGGAATTTAATGTTGGCAAGTGTGAGGTGGTCCACTTTGGTAGGAAGAATGGTAGGAAGGACTATTACTTACGTGGCGAAAAACTGCAGCAGGCGACGGTGCAGAGGGACCTCGGGGTCCTTGTGCATGAGTCGCAAAAACCCAGCCTGCAGGTGCAGCAGGTGGTCAGGAAGGCGAATGGGATGCTGGCCTTCATAGCGAGGGGGATTGAATATAAAAGTAGGGAGGTCTTGCTGCAGCTGTATAGGGCATTGGTGAGGCCGCAGCTGGAGTACTGTGTGCAGTTTTGGGCGCCGCACCTGCGCAAGGATATTTTGGCCTTGGAGGGAGTGCAGAGGAGGTTTACTAGGCTGATACCGGAGTTGAGGGGGTTGAGCTATGAGGAGAGGCTGAATAAACTAGGCTTGTACTCGTTAGAGTTTAGAAGAATGAGGGGAGATCTCATTGAGACGTATAAGATGATGAATGGGATGGATAGGATAGAGGTGGAAAGACTCTTCCCGCTCAAAAAAGACAGTAGGACTAGGGGGCACAGCCTCAAGATAAAGGGGGGGCGGTTCAGAACGGAGTTGAGGAGGAACTTCTTCACTCAAAGGGTGGTGAATCTCTGGAATTCTCTGCCCGTTGAAGTGGTGGAGGCTGCCTCGCTAAATATTTTTAAGAAGCGGGTTGATGGGTTTTTGATAAGAGAAGGGATTAAGGGTTATGGGGAGAGGGCGGGAAAGTGGAACTGAGCCACGACAGATCAGCCATGATCTTATTGAATGGCGGGGCAGGCTCGAAGGGCCAGATGGCCTACTCCTGCTCCTATTTCTTATGTTCTTATGTTCTTATATATCAAAGTTGAGGAGGTATCTTCCTAAGTAGGAAGGTAAGAGGAGGACACAAACAGGCTGCAAAAAGATATAGACAAGTTAAGTGAGTGGGACAACAAGGTGTCAGAAGGAGTATGAAGTAGGGAAGTTTGATGTTATTTACTTCAGTAGTAAGAAAGGAAATGCAGAATATTTGTAAAAAGCCATGAAACATCTAAATGTTGAGGTTCAGGTATACTCATTCAAGGGAAGCGAAAGTTAGCATGCAAGTACAGCAAGCCATTAGGAAAGCAAATGGCAAGTGGCATTTATTGCAATGGATTAGGGTACTAAAATAAGGAAGTTTTGCTATAATTGTACAGAATTTTGCTGAGACCACACCAGGAATATTTGGTCACTTTTGGGCCTCCATATTTAGGAAAGGATATACTTGTTACTTGCATTGGAGACAGTATAGAGAAAATTGACTAGATTGGTTCCTGGAATATGAATGTTGTCCTATGATGAAAAGTTATGTAAATTAGGCCTACACTTTCTGGAATTTGGAAGAATGAGAGGCAATCTCATTGGAACACACTAGATTCTGAAGCAGTTTGACAAAGTAAATGTTAAGAGATTGTTTACCCTGGTTGGGAGGTCTGGAACAAAGAGGTGCAGTCTTAATCTAAGGGGCTGATCACTTAGAACTGAGAGGAGGATTTGTGGATCCTTGTAATTCTCTACCCCAAATGGTTGTGGATGCTCCATCATTGAATGCATTTAAAGTTGGGATATACAGAGTTTGATCTCTCAGGAAATGAAATTATACAAGGAATGGACAGAAAAGTGGTGTTGCGGTAAAGAATCAGCCATGATTATATTGAATGGTGGTGTGAGGCCATGTGGTCTACCTCTGCTCCTATTCCTTATGTTCTTCTACTCTTGGAGTCAGAAAATTAAGAGTTGATGTGTACATACTTGAATACATAAGGCTTGATTAACTCTGTATAAGTGAATGTGATTTGAGTGAGTTAAAACCCATGCTGAGACTTTAGCACAGTACTAAGGGAATATGGATTTGCTATTCTTTGGGCCAAATGTTTAACTGAGGTCCATCTGCTAGCTCATGTGGTGGAAAATATTCCATGGCATTATTTGAAGAAGAAGTCACAATGTCATGGTCAGCATTCCACCCTCAACAAGCATAATTTAAAGAACATGTTTACCAAGTCATTCATTCATTTATTTTTTGTTTTGCTGTGTTTAACTGATTGGATAATTTGCAACATGTCAGTAACTGCTCTTCAATGATACTTTACCAATTGGAAAGCATTTTGGACTTTTTGAAGATGTGAACAAAAGCACATTAAAGCAGATCCTTAAAAGTGGAGAATAGAAAATTAAAAAGAATAGGAGAAAATCAGTCAACAACAAGACCTGAATTCAAATAGTATTTCAGATCTGAAATTAGTATTACAGTACAAATATATTGCTGGCCTTCTAGCATCTTAATAGCTGCAATATTAATGTTTGTTGCAGCAATACAAAGTATAAGCTAAAGAACAAACAAAATTCAGCCAACCTAGATAAAGGCATTTTGAGGTGCCCAAGGATTGATACATCAATTTCAATTTATGAGGCATGATTTTTGCTCTTCTTGGAAACTGGGAAGCAATTCAAATGAAACAGCTTAATTTCCCACCTATTCCACATTTTGACACCACTGGTTTTGGTGGTAGACTAAGATATCATAAAGATGGTAAGGCCAACACACATATATATTCAAAACAGATCAGAGCAACAATTTATTTTTAAAGGTATACATAGAACATGTATATTAAAGGATTAAACTCACGAATTGGAAAGTGTAAACCCTAATGACAAAGTGAAACAGAATATATTGTCAAGAATACAACAGAACTTCATAAAACAAGTATGAAATCACAAACCATAAAGTTATAGCAAAGTGAAATCTACTAAGGTCTAACCTTTTTAATAATGTTCTCTGGTGGTACATCCCTCCTCCCCAGTGCATATGAGCCCCACTGACTGGTGGGAGATATATCTTCCAGTTCATTGTCATGGACATTGCTCTGTTGTGATGGTGTCTGAAGGTAAGAATATCAAAAAAAATAATGATTTCTGTGATTTACATGCACAGTTTAACATCAAATAATGTTAGCAGTTGAGGAATTTCCCAATATGGAAATTGTTGGTGTGGAATTCAGCTCCATAGATCAGGAAGGCCTGAAATTTAACAAGTTCCTGGGTTACTTAAAGGAAACGAAAATTAGCCAGTACAATATTCTTACTTCTGATCATTACTTAATAGCTTTTATGGAAAGCGCATGTGGAGTGTGTGTACGATAAAGCTCAGCATAATACATTCTGGTTAGCACTCAACATCCAAGTTTACACATGGACTGAGTGAATATGGGATAAAGGTTTTTTCCAAATTACAGCAACAATGATCCTGCAAGTTGTATGGTAATGCAATCCAATAGGCCCATTAGAATCCTCCTTCTTAAAGTAGTTCTGTAATGGTAAGATAGGTGCACAGGCAAGTAAAAGCAAATTGGTGTTGATATGTATAAGCTTTACTAATGCTGTAATAAAGAATGCAAGGCAACAAAGCTAAAAGATCATCAAAATACAATTAGGCTTTGTTAACATGTTTAAATTAAAGAAGTAAAATTAATTTTTAAAAGCAGAAGTGTGTGATTGAAACAGATAGAAATAGTGCATGCTGTGAGATGCTTTGGACTCAATATGCCCTATCACTTCAATTTCGACATTTAGCTAATCTATTTACGTGCTGAATTTGCAACTGCATCAACGACATGCTGGCAACAAATTGTAAGACATTTATATTGTACTAAAATTCTCCCTTTTGTTCAGATAAAATCATATGGGGTGGAGTATCCTCGAACTCTAACATATCATACATTAAAGAGGTGGGGCTTGAATTGCTGCTTTGACTCCAGAATGAGGGAGTAAGGGCAAATTCCAGCAAAGGGATAGCCCAAGTTTTCCGTGTGGGGCCAGAGGAGCATGCCTGTACCACCTAGCCCACAAGGAAATTTTAAGTAAATTTTAAAAACCTACCTTACTGGACCTCTTTTGGCCCTTGATGCAGCTCTTGGCTATTTTGCTCTGATGGGTGGGGGATCACCCTGGTGAGCTCGGATTGCTGTTCCGGAACCTTCTTGGAGGTTAACTGGTAGCCATAAGGCTCTAGGCCTCTGTTATAATCATATGTGAATAAATGTTGCAGTTGTTATTTACCTAACTGGTGAACCGGAATTAATACAGAAGGCAAACAAAACAATTGGAAACTAAGAAGAACCAATAGAAGTCATAAATTGGTTGTAAAAGGCAGAAAGTAGACAATAAAAAGCTAACCAGCAGCCTTAAAGGACAAACCAGGCTCAAATTTAAATGTAGTGAATGAGCATTTTAAATAATATTGCTGCCAGTTGGCTCCCTGAGTTGTTAAGATTAATATGCAGTGAGTCAGGCATTAGTCAACTTCACACAAGAATCCTTATTTAAATATGCTAATGAGGCTTTAAATTATTCTTGGACTCCAAGGGATATGGCATGCGGCGCAATGTCAGTGTGGATTGAGTTTGGGTAGGGGAGGCCGTAATATTGGATTGTTAGGCATCAGTTTTACACCTTCAAATAAATTTCTGTGTCATCATTTTTTCCAGCAGCGCAAATGAGCCACTTACCAAAAATTTATGCAACATTATAGACTTGATTGTCCATAATTGACTGGCAGATTACTGAGTCTGCTACAGAGACTTTATGCTGGATCCAGCTGAGATCAGAGGTGGGAAGGGCCAAAGATTGGCCACTCCACTGAGGTTTCCTTGCTCCATCGTGCTTCTGGGCCATTTTTGTGGAGGCCAGAACCAACACTTCAGGCAGAACTAAAAGTCTTCCCTAACTGCAGTGGTGTGAGAGCATTGGCTTTTCTGTTGAAGATCTCTCTCCCCACAGTGGGGGCTTGGTTCCTGGACCAATTTATGATTTAATTTATGATTTAAAAATGTTATGAAAGGATGCCTCCATTTTAAAACGTGCTTTCATTTTTAAGTTCATTTTTACCAGATGTGAGCATTGTTGCCTGGCCAGCATTTATTGCCCATCCTTAACTGCCATTTCAGAGGCCATTTGAGAGTCCACCACATTGCTGTGGATCTAGAGTTACATGAAGGCCAGACCAGGGAAGGAAAGCAGATTTCCTTCTCTAAAGGGCATTAATGAATCAGGTGGATTTTTGCAACAATCAACAATGGTTTCACCATCATCAGTAGACTTTTAATTTCCAGATTTTTATTGAATTTGAATTTCACCATCTACCATGGCAGGATTTAAACCCATGTCCTCAGATCCTGCAGTGGGTTTCTGAATTACTGGTCCAGTGACAATGCCACTGCCCCCCAACCTTTGCTGACCTTCCATAATGGCCTGTTGTTCTCTCAAACTGGAAGGCCTTTGAATGGCCCATTTGCTTCAAGAAGCTGACCATCATTATTAATTGGATAGGAAACCTATCTCCATGCCAATTAAAGCGGGTGCCCCAAGAAAATTCTCCCAGTGAGAGGGGCAGTGGGTTTAGGACCCAAAACAATCCTGATCTCTTTTTCCCATCCCCAGAGGGAAAATTCAGCCCATGGTTCTGAACTTTGTCTCTTTGGAGTCAGATATACCTAAAGAGACCCTGCTCACCTCAGCCAATGTGATAGTTACTAATTGGTCAAATGGCAAATAAGTTTAATCTGTCATTATGAAATCAGGATGTATTAAGAACTTCCCAGAGCGGCATGGTGGTCAGCACAACTCACTATAAAACATATAAGTGCAGCTCGATCATCCTCTTGTCCATAATATGGATGTAGACCATACCATGTTAAACTTGGTATGTCTGGTAAGGCTGACTGAGGAAGGGAGATTGGGTGGTGGAAAACACAAGAGATCATGTCCCTCCTAACAGAAGGAGAAAGTTGGACCACACTGGGGAGATCAGTGTCTACAGATGGGAAATGAAACATAATTGTGGGGAGATTCAGGGTTATAGAAGGTGATGAGATCCTGAAAGTTTCGGGTGACAGTTGGAAATGAAGAAATACAGCAGCATTTTCTTGTTTTTCTACAATCTAATTACAGCAGCCAGAACATGCTAGACATTTAAACACATTTTCTAACTTTCAGCTTTCATACAACATTTTCCATCAGCTGCAAAGATTCAGCATTTTACAGTCACCTATGAGGAAGACAGAACGATCAATAAAGGGCAGCCATCTTGATAAATGGACATTCAAATCTAGTGTCTCATATCAGGCTAATTAATCAGTAACTGTATGAAACCCCACCCATAGATGGGGTGGCTGGCCACATGCAATCATGTGGTGATGAGCCATTTAGATATTCATGGACACGCTGTCCAGCCAATTGTGCAGTGGGGATAGAATTAGATGACCCCATTGTCAGCACATGGGGTTGAAGATCCCAATACTATATTTAAAGAGCACGCAGACAGATATTCATTCCCTTCAATCCAGCATCAGTAGTCTATGTGAGAGGATATTTTAAGACGACAGCTATTGCTACAACCTTCTGATCTTCTCCCCCACAGATAACCTCAACTACTGCTACCATCAGTCTCAAACCTCACTCTATCACCCTTAACCTGTCCTCTGTCACCCTAAACTTTCAGGATCTCACCACCTTCCTTCTATAACCCTGGATCTCCCCACAATTATGTTTAATTTCCCATCTGTAGATACTGGCCTCCCCTGTGTGGTCCAACTTTCTCCCTCTGTCAGGAGGGACATGATCTCTCGTGTTTTCCACCACCCAATCTCCCTTCCTCGGTCAGCCTTACCCACCACCCAAACTCAAGTGCATCAACGCCTCCACTCTTATGGTCAAACAAAGTATCTCATGAAAAAGAAGCAGCTCCTACCAGTAAGATGATTTCACCTGTTGCACACCACCTTTAACCAGTCATGAATCTGAAGGCAATTGATTCTCGTTCACTGCAGAGGCACCATTTAATTTGGCAAAATAATGTTTTCATATGTATGCTAACGCATGACAAGTAGGCTCCACCACTTCCATTTGGAAAGCTTGATCCACCTTTACTCTGCTGAAACCCTAATTCCTATTTCACTTTGCCATCAGGAAGTTGACATTTTGCTTTCTGCACAATTAAGCATGCCCATCGGGCTCACATCCAGCTGACACTAGCAGCACAAGATTCCACAGATTTCCTAAGGACAAGGACTGAATCATAAAACAGAACCGTTTAGGCTGATAGTGATATCCAGTCACTTAAAACTAATAAAGCAGCTAATGTAAAACTGGCTGGTTTTGTCTGAAGGGTAAAAGATACTTGAACTACTAAGCCCCAAATTCAAAATGAGAAGGAATTAACAAATGGTTAACAGAATTACATAGAAGTTACAACAAGGAAATTAACTCTTCAGATCAAGCTGTCAGTATTGATTTTATGCTACAACTGCAGTAATCCTAATCCTAGTTCCTTACATTGTTCCCCTATCCCTTTATCTTCTGTTCCTTCAATCACCCATTCTTAAAAATTGACATGCTCTCTGCTTCACAATAACCTCCAGTGTTGCATTTCATACCTTACAATCCTGTGTTAAAAGAAATCCCCTGCTTTCTGCCAGAAAACTGTTAAATGTAATCTTACATCTGTGTCCCTTTATTTCAGAACTATCAACAAGCAAAAACACTTAGTTTAATCTGTTTTATACCTTCATAATTTTAAACTTTGATAAAATCATCTAAAAATCTCCTTTGTCTAAATGAAAATAAAGCAGCGGAAGTCATTTACTACAATTGTGTGTCTATTTCACCATTCATTTAGAGCACAGATGATCATTTGTTATTTCCATTTACCCAATTTAGTTCTGCAACTTTTAATACCCTAAACAAATAAAAATTGAAATTTCCCACAGGAGAAGAAAATTTAATAATCCCAATAGCCTTGGTGTGAAGAAATTTTGTTTGCCATCACCTCTGAACAGATTAGCTCTAATTTTAAGGTTATGTACCACCAGAGAAAATAATTTTTCTCTGTCTATCCGATCAAATCTTTAAATCAGTTTAAACACTATGATTAAATCACCTCTTAATCTTCTAAATTCAATGGAATACAAGAAATCTTGGGCAGGATTTTTAACCCCCCCCCCCCGAAGGGGCAAACATGGATGTTGGGGTGTAAATTTATGCTGTTAACTGGCTTTGTCCATCCTGCCTGCAAGGCTACACACCCACAAACAACCAACAACCAATGATCGGGAATCAAAGGCTAATTGTCAGAGGCTGACTGGAGGTTTGGGAACTAGGCAGCTGCCTGGAACTTCAATTAAGCTTTGAAACCAACCCTCAAAACTCTTCTCCCTGCCTGTCTAGACACAGCTACCTTTACAGGCCACGCTTTATGGAGAGACACACTCCTCCACAATGTGACCCAGCTGAGATTATTTTTTTATTTAAAATTTTAAGAAGCTGGAAAGAGGGCACCACCACCTTGAGGCGGCCAAAAGCTTTTTCAGTGTCAGAAGCCCTTGAGCCTCAAAACTTGCCCATAATTCTTAATTGGGTAGTGAACCTGCCCTGTGGCCAATTTAGGGAAAATCACTGCCAGGTCACTATGACTCCCATACATTGTGGATGGTGATTCCATCTGGCCCTGACATTGGAGTCCTGAAGTCTGTGAAGAAATTCTAGCCCTAGTCCATCTTAAATACCAAAAAACTTCCCCACTTCGAACTTCCGCTGCAATATTTCTGCCCACCACTTCATCTATCAATGTCCCTTTGCAATTTTCTGCTCCAATCTGCACTATTTACTGTCACCTAAATTAACATTGTCATAAACTTAGGCTCTCTAATCCTAATTTATAAAATATTAAAAATATTAGAAATTTATAAATATAGTGAAAAACTCTGGCCCCCATTCAGTTTCTTTGGGGACATAATCACATCTCCCAACTATAGTACATATTTATGATCCTGATTCTCTTTCTTCTGCTTCCAAATTAATTCCCTATTCAGGTCAATAGGTTGTGTCTAATTCTGTTGGCTTTCTTTTCTGTTAACAGTCTCTTATATGGAGCCTTTTTGAATGCATTAAGGGTCACGTATGAGCTGCATCCCACTGCTTCCAGTTTTCAACCAGTGACGGGCAGGAAATTTACCATTCAGAGCAGCCAGCCAGAAAACCCTGTCAGGTTTGCAAACAGTCTGGGTCATCCCACATTCACAGGCACTCTGTGCCCAATCGAGAGACCAGGCATCAGGAAGAGGATCCACTGAAAGTCACCTCGTATCCTTGCTTCTTACCTCCTTCCCCAATTCATCAGCAATCCCTTCCCCATGATCCCCACCCTCACCCCATCGAGACTCACTTTTATCTTGGCATCTGTCGCCAGCCTCTTCTGCAGGCTTGCAGTGGCTCTAGGGGGCACAGCCGGTACCGAAGAGCTACCAGCTTCTGATTGGTTAGCAGCTTTTGGGGATGAGATTCCTGACCTGTTAGGGCATTTTGAAGTGGGAAGCCCAACACTATGCAAATAAATTCCTGATAGTCCAGTAATTTTGTCAGACATCTTGGAGGCAATTGGCACAGCATTCCTACCAGTTCTCTACATCATTACACTTCTCGTTTTGGTATCTGTTTAGGAGGCACTCCACATTAACGACTAATTCATCATCCACTCAGTTTATGATAGAGTGCTGCAAGTTCCTCATAAATATCTTGTTGAATATGAATGTCTCATGACTATGAAGTCATGGTATTAACATGACAGCTGCTATGTTTGTTCATATAAGAGCACTTGCTGCACTTCAAAGTAATTAATTATGAAGCACTTTGAGATCTATTCAAGATAAGTGACAAAGCTATAAAAATGGACTTTTATTAAAAAAGCATTAACTTTCACGGAAATGGTTTGGCTAATGTCTTTTAATTTATGCTGAATTCCTGTGCTCATCATTGTTAAGATACTCATACTGGTAAAGAGAACACTTATTGTATCTCAGCAATACCGGTACGAAGCTAACTTAGGCAAAATCTAGAGCAGCCTGTGATTAAAGTTCTGAAACTTATCCCATATTCAGAATAGCCACCCTGAATGTATGACTATAACATTTTCATTTTGCAGAATGGCTTCTGACTAAAAGCACCAATACATTCCGAATTTGTGCCCAATTTGGGAAGTTTTGTGTTGTGAACCTACAGTAACTAGATTTGAGTTTGTCAATTTCATGCAGTATCCTTCTACTCAGTAGACAGAAGATAATTTAATCACTCTGGGCTAGATTTGAATATTGGATGCAGAAATGAATAGACAATCAGGGTGATTTTGAGTTGATAGCGTAAGGTGGATAGGTGGCGGGCCAGATCATTTCTGGTGGGGGGGTGGAGGACAGAGAGAGAGAGAGAGGGTGGAGGAAGCGGCTCAGGTGTATCTCTGGTGGGGGTTGGGGGTGGGGGTTGGGGGGGTGGGGATTGGGGGAAGGAGGGAGGCCAGATCATTCTCAGGTGGGGGAGGGAGAGAAGGAGGCCATGAGGCCAGATGGATCGCTGGTGGGGGGGTGGGAGGAGCAGAAGGGAGGTGGGCCGAATGGATCTTTTATGGGAGGGGAGCAGGGGGGTCTGCTACCACTCTGTGGGCAATTGGGGGGGTTGTTGGGGCCAGATGTCACTATCGGTCTGGGTAGTGGGGGGATGTGGGTGGATAAGGGGGACAAGTTATGTTGTGAGGGTGGGACGATATCTGTGGATACCTTTGAACAAAGAACAAAGAACAATACAGCATAGGAACAGGCCCTTTGGCCCTCCAAGCCTGCGCTGCTCATGTGCCCAACTTGATCATTCATTTGTATCCCTCTATTTCCAGTCTGTTCATGTGGCTATCTAGATAAATCTTAAACGATCCCAGCATGTCTGCCTCTACCACTTTGCTTGGCAGTGCATTCCAGGCCCCCACCACCCTCTGTGTAAAATACATCCCCCTGACATCTGTGTTGAACTTTGCCCCCCTCACCTTGAACTTGTATCCCCTTGTGTTCGTCACCTCCGACCTGGGAAAAAGTTCCCACTATTCACCCTATCTATGCCGTTCATAATTTTATACACCTCTATTAGGTCGCCCCTCGTCCTCCATCTTTCCAGGGAGAACAACCCCAGTTTACCCAATCTCTCCTCATAGCTAAGTCCCTCCATACCAGGCAACATCCTGATAAACCTTTTCCATACTCTCTCCAAAGCCTCCATGTCCTTCTGGTAGTGTAGCAACCAGAACTGGACGCAGTATTCCAAATGTGGCCAAACCAACATTCTATATAGCTGCAACATCACATGCCAACTTTTATACTCTATGCCCCTTCCAATAAAGGCAAGCATGCCATACGCCTTCTTCACTCTCTCCACCTGTGCTGCCACCTTTAAGGATCTGTGGACTTGCACACCCAGGTCCCTCTGTGTGTCTATACTCCTGATGGTTCTGCCATTTACTGTATAGCTCCCCTCTACATTAGATCTACCGAAATGCATCACTTCGCATTTATCTGGATTAACTTCCACCTGCCATTTCTCTGCCCAATTTTCCAGCCTATCTATATCCTGCTGTATTCTCTGACAATGTTCATCACTCTCCACAACTCCAGCAATCTTTGTGTTGTCCACAAACTTACTGATCACACCAGCTACATCTTCTTCCAAAACATTTATATATATCACAAACAGCAGAGGTCCCAGTACAAAGCCCTGTGGAACACCGCTAGTCACAGACCTCCGACCGGAAAAAGACCCCTCCACTGCTACCCTCTGTCTTCTATGGCCAAGCCAGTTCTCCACCCATCTAGCTAGCTCACCTTTTATCCCGTGAAATTTAACTTTTTGCACCAGCCTGCCATGAGGGACCTTGTCAAACGCTTTACTAAAATCCATATAGACTACATCCACAGCCCTTCCCTCGTCAATTGTTTTTGTCCTTAAAAAACTCAACCAAATTTGTGAAGCATGACCTCCCTCGTACAAAACCATGCTGTCTATCGCTAATGAGATTATTCCGTTCTAAATGTGTATATATCCTATCTCTAAGAATCTTCTCCATTGTTCCTGCTTTTCTCTCCCAGGCCGCTTTATCTGCTTTTTGCAGCCAGGGAGCAATGTGATAGTGGAGCATTTTTCAAATTATTTTACTGTGCATGCGCAGTTGAAGGCTCCAATTGGAGCAGCAGCGTTTCAGGTGCAATAAACCCCGCCCACAGCACAATTCAGATTTGCGTTTCTTTTAGGTTAACTGCGTATGGGGGCACCTGAGAGCAGGTTTCCAAATTGGATCTGAATTGCGCCCAGATTCAGCGCTTCAAATCCAAATGGTAAAAATTGCCCCCAAAGGGGCAATTTAGCATGGCTAATCCACCTAACCTGCACATCTTTGGATGTTTAAGGGCAATTTACCATGGCCAGTTCACCTAACCTGTACACCTTTGGACTGTGGGAGAAAACCTGAGCAACCGGAGGAAACCCAGGCAGACATAGGAAGAACGTGCAAACTCCACACAGACAGTCGCCCAAGGCTGGAATCGAATCCGGGTCCCAGGCACTTTGGGGCTAACCACTTTGCTACTGTAACATTAGCATACCTTTAGGAAGTCTTTTTTTTAATCATGTACTCAGCAGTTGCAAGCAAACTTTATCAGTTGTTTTTCTCATTGTTGCCGGGCTGTCTATAAGAGTCTTTTTATTGCTGCTTAAACGGGGATTTGGCTATTTTTACTGGGATGTTTATGACTCTACATTGTTAGGTGAAAAACTGGTTAGCAGGTCAGGTGATAGGAGGTTTTTTCATTTTTACTTTGGAGCTTCAGGTTTCAGTTTTAGAAGGGGCATCTGGCTGATAAGAATTGTCTCCCTCTCCCTGGTTTTGGAAATTCTGCTGATTAGCTGAAAGTATAGTCTTGCCTTTCTGAAGGTAGGAAATCAGCTGTTGGTGGCTTGCCTAGAGTCCATGGTGTTTTGGGAAGCAGTTCCGACTTCAAACTATTCTGAGTCTTTCCAGGGAACTGTAGACTTCATCCATTAGAACATAAGAGCATAAGAAATAGGAGCAGGAGTAGGCCATCTAGCCCTTTGAGCCTGCCCCGCCATTCAATAAGATCATAGCTGATCTGAAGTGGATCAGTTCCACTTTCCCGCTTTCTCCCCATAACCCTTAATTCCCTTGTCTATCAGAAACCTAAATACCCATGACATAAATATATTCAGCGAGGTAGCCTCCACCACTTCAACGGGCAGAGAATTCCAGAGATTCACCACCCTTTGAGTGAAGAAGTTCCTCCTCAACTCCGATCTAAATCACTTCCCCCCCCCCTCCCTTATCTTGAGGCTGTGTCCCCTAGTCCTGCTATCCTTTCTAAGCAGGAAGAATCTCTCTACCTCTACCCTATCCATCCCTTTCATTATCTTATATGTCTCTATAAGATCCCCCCTCCTCTTTCTAAACTCCGAGTACAGACCCAGTCTATTCAGTCTCTCTTCATAGTCCAACCTCCTCATCTCTGGTATCAGCCTAGTGAACCTCCTCTGCACTCCCTCCAAGGCCATAATATCCTTGCGCAAGTGCGGCGACCAAAACTGCACACAGTACTCCACCTGCGGCCTCACCCATGCCCTGTACAGTTGCAGCAAGACCTCCCTGCTTTTATATTCTATCCCCCTCGCTATAAAGGCCAGCATCCCATTCGCCTTCTTGATCACCTGCTGCACCTGCAGACTGGGTTTTTGCGACTCATGCACAAGGACCCCCAGGTCCCTCTGCACCGTAGCATGCTGCAGCTTTTCGCCCTTTAAGTAGTAATCCCTCCTACTATTATTTCTACCAAAGTGGATATCCAAAGTCTCAAGTCCAATATCATGTGAACATTAGTCTTTGCTGTGTTAATCCTGTGAAAAGGGTCTTTTATCTATGGGATTAGTTTGATTGGAACATATCAGATATATTTGTTAAGAGTTATACATTATAGTGGTTGTTTTGTTTCTTGTTTGTAATTGATAAAAATTCTTGATAATTTCTTACGATACACATTAAACTATATTCTTAAATAAACGTTGTTTGATAAAAGCTCCCTAGTGGTCATTTGAATCATACCTGAAGGGAAGCATTTTATGCTTATCCTAGCCAAATTCAAGAGGCAAAACTTGTGATCCAGGTGGGATCCATAAAAACAACCCTCCATATCCCTTGATCCCTTTAGCCCCAAGGACTATATCTAATTTCTTCTTGAAATCAGAAATGTTTTGACCTCAGCGACATCTAGGGTTGTGAATTCCACATATTCACCACTTTCTGAGTGAAGAAATTTCTCCTCACCTCAGATCTAAGGGTTTACCCTTTATCCTCAAACTATGACCCCTAGTTCTGGACTCCTCCACCACTGAGAACATTCTGAATTTACCCTGTCTAGTTCTAATAGAATTTTATAAGTTTCTATGAGATTTCCTCTCACTCTTCTAAACTCCATTGAATATAATCCTAACCAATTTCATCTCTCCTCATATGACAGACCTGCCATCCCGGGAATCAGCCTGGTAAATCTTCGCTGTACTCCCTCTATAGCAAGGACATCCCTCCTCAGATAAGGACACCAAAACTGCATACAACGTTCCACCAACACCCTATGCAAACATCCCTATTCCTAAACTCAAATCCTTTCACTATGAAGGCCAACATACCATTTAACTTCTTTACTGCCTGTTGTACCTGTGCGCTTACTTTCAGCAGCTAATGCAGAAGGAAACCAAAGTCTCATTGAGTATCCACCTCTCTCAATTTACACCCAATCAAGTAACCTGCCTTCCTATTATTGTACCAAAGTGGATAACCTCACATTTGTCCACATTATCCTGCCTATGCCCAAACACTCAGCCTGCCTGAATCACGCTGAAGCATCTCTACATCCTCCTCACAGCTTATCCTCCCTTTGTATCAACTGCAAATTTGGAGATAATACATTTAGTTCCTTCTTCCAAATCATTAATACATAATGTGAACAGTTGGGGTCCTAGCACAGATCCCTGTAGAACCCCACTCATCACTGACTGCCAATTAGAAAAAGACCCATTTGTGCAAACCCTTTGCTTCCTATCTGCTAACCAACTCTTTATCTATCTCAAGACATTACCTGCAATCCCATGTGCTTTAACTTTACATTGTACTGTTAGGTGAGACCTTGTCGAAAACCTTCTGGAAGTCTAAATAAACCACATCCACTGGTTTTTCTTGATCAATTCTTCTCGTTACATCTTCAAAGAATTCCAGTAGAACTTCCCCAGTACCGACGTTAGACTCACTGGTTTGTAGTTCCCCGTTTTCTCTCTATGTTCCTTTTTGAATAGCAAGCTTATATTAGCTACCTTCCAATCTGTAGGAACTAGTCCCGAGTCCAAAGAATTTTGGAAAATAACCAAAGGATCTACTATTTCCAGGGCCACTTCCTTAAGTACTCTGGGATGAAGATTATCAGGATCTGGAGATTTATCCACCTTCAATGTCATCAATTTCCCCAAAACCACTTTTCTACTAATACTGATTTCCTTCAGCAGCTCACTAAAACATGTTTCTCTTTGCATTTCTGGTACATTATTCACGTCTTCCTTTGTGAAGACTGATGGAAAGTATTAATTTAATTCCTCAACCATTTCTTTATTCCCCGTTATGAGCCCTCCCATTTCTGACTGTAAGGGGCCTACATTCGTTTTGTCAATCTTTTTCCCTTTACATACCTATAGAAACCTTTACAGTCAGTTTTTATGTTCCCCACTTGTTTCATTTCATACTCTATTTTTCCCTTGTTAATCAATACCTTGTTCTTCCTTTGCTGAATTTTAAACTGCTCCCAGTCCTCAGGTCTGTTGCTTTGTCTTGCCAATTTGTATGCTTCTTCCTTGAATCCGATACTATCTCTAATTTCCCTTGTAAGCCATGGTGTGGCCACAATTCCCTTACCACTCTTGTGCCATGCAAGAATAAACAACTTCTGGAGTTCACCTATTCGTTCTTTAAATGTCTGCCATTGCCTGTCCACTGTCTTTCCTTTCAGTAGTGTTTCCCAGTCTATCATAGTTAATTCACGTCTCATCCTACTATAGTTACTTTATTGTGATTCAGAACCCTGGTCTCAGAATCAATTACATCACTATCCACCTTGACAAAGAATTCTACCAATTTACAGTCATTCATACCCAAGGGTTCTTTCACAACTGTCCCTATCAGTGATTCTCTCAATGAGAACTACACTCACCATACCCACACCCTAACCACTCCACCCTATTGCATCCCAATTCCGCCTCTCATACTGATCATTCCTTCCTACTAGCAACACCCTCAGTTGTTGCCCCAGGACTCCAGCATTGACTTGACTGACCCCACCCTATGAAACATTCCATGCCTTTCTTCCCCTTCATGCATTCCTTCCACCACTTCCCCTTCATGCCATCCTTCCCTATCTTCCCTGGTACCCTTGCCTTCATTCGTTTCTTCCCGTTCAAGCCTTCCTTTCCATCCTTCATCTTCACAAACTTTCCCTTATGTATTCCGCCTATTTCCTTTGTCTCTTTCAACATTCCATTTGCCACCTCCACCCACCTCCCACTTTGTCTCTTCCCACATACCATCACCTGTGGTTATTAGCACTGATGTTGGCACTGTTGAATGGTTGGTAAGTAATGGAAGTCTCCCTCATGAGAAGTTAAGAAACAGAACAGTATAAATTGCCATTGGCATGGCGATAGATTGGACAGGGCCAGAAGATTTCAGTCTATTGAGGTTTTAATAGCATTCATGAGATGAATGGGTTCCAGACATTTTGACCAGCGGGAAAGGAGACCTGCCAGTGACTGAAGGGTGAGAAAGATTACAAACTGATTTCCTGACATTGGGAAACTGATTTTTGACCTAACTCCACCTGCCACGATTCCCGTTGTTTGCAGGAAGGGAAGTTTCCGCTCCACATCTGGAATACTGACTGGAAACTTGCTGTTCTTCTTGTCACAGGAATCATAATTGGTGGGGCAGGAAATTCAGCAGACCCTAAAGATCCATTGACTTTGGGTGGGAATTTCTAGTCTTGAGACATGTGTGGCTGGAAAATCCCACCCACTATGTGCAATTTTGGCCTGCAAATTTAAGAAAGGAAGTACTATTGTGATGGTTCACTAGATTAGTCCCTGGGATGAGCGTATTGTTTTATGATGGGATGCTGAATAAATTGGGCTTATATTTTCTGGAATTTAGAAGAATGAGAGACAACTTCATTGAAACTTACAATATAATGATGGGCTTAATAGGGTGGCTGCTGAGTGAATGTTTCTGCTGCTTGGGGAATCTAAAATACTGGGACATAGTTTTGGAATAAGGATCCAATCACTTAGGAATGAAATGTGGAGAAATTACTTCATTCAAAGGATTGTGAATCTTTGCAATTCTCTACCCCAGAGGATTGTGGATGCTCCATCGCTGAATACATTTGAGGCTGAGATAGATGGATTTTAGGTCTCTCAGGGAATTAAGGGAAAGGGGAATGGGCTGAAAAATGGAGTTGAAGTTTAGGATCAGCTATGATTATGTTATCTGTTGGAATAAGTTCAACAGACCATATAGTCTATTCCTGCTCCTATTCCTTGTACTCTTGTGTCCTGCCAAAGGTGATGTTAAATACTCACACTTGAAGAATGACCAGTTTGGTATGGTAGCCAGCCATCAATGTGAAGCAGAAAAGGGTAGTTAGTCAATCCTGTGGAACTGCACCATATACAAATCAGTGGTTGCACGAAAGGAGGAGCACAAAAGGAAGCCTTTTTTAAAATATTGATCAATTAAAATGAAAGTAGTTATATCTCTCTCTCAGTGGTTTCATGAGAGACCAAAAGGCAATCAATTCAATGAATAGCCATGCTGCTGACCTTCCAGTGAACCAGTGATACCCACTTGAAAATAAAAGTGAAAAACCTCTCTCTTAACCTGGTGATTATTCACGGCAGTTACTGTCAATATGCTGAAAAGAATTCTGGCAGCTAGAAAAGTGATAATTATTTTAATAGTTGTTACTGTCTAAAATGCATTGATGCAAAGCAACTCCTTGTTGCTGAATTGAATTATTCAGGAATAAAGAAAGAAAAGGCAGATTTTATTCATAGCTGTAAAAATGAACCAAATTTAAATACATATAATGTACTTGAGAGAAAGCATTTAACAATCTCTGTTGGATGTTGAAGCAGTATTTTTAAGACTTGTGTGGCATGCAACAAAAATACCATACCAACACAGTTTCCCACATTGACCACTTGTGAAAAAAACATCTCCTATGCAAAAATACTCAACATGCCATGCATAAAAAAATGGCAAACACCCAATACTCATTGTAAAGGTTTATGTAGCTGCTCTTGGAATACTCAACAGGTCAGTTGGCATTTGTAGAGAGATAATAGGTTAGATCTTTGTTCCAGAGTCCTGATCCCAAAACAAAGCTGAATTTTAGGTCAGGATCCTTGAACTGCCGGCATCAGGGCCCTGGAAGTGTTTTTCGAGGAGGTGGTGGCCAACTGAATCCTATCAATTAAGAGTTCTATCAATTAAGAGTGGAGGATGAACCCCTGAGATTGGAGACCCAATAGAAGGATGTCGAGCACTGAATGCTTAGCATCTCCATTGTCAGAGATGGGAACTGCTAATGTAGGTAAAAGAAAGATGGAGGCACCCTCTGCAGATTTTTTAAAAAGTTGTGAGTAGAAAGAGATCAGTAATGCTAGGCCATCCATTGTCGTGGAAAAGGAATCTATGGATATCTTTTGCAATTGTGGCCCCAACAGTAGAAGTTAAAAATGCTAGATGGAGCACTTGCTGCTGGCCCCTTTCATTTGTAAACTGGAGTTTATTCTGAATGATGGGAGGTGTGAGTCAAATTCTAACTGGAAAATTTCAATTAGCTTCTGCACATTGGCTTCAATAATTCAATAGGCCCATTAATTGGTTTAAATGGCTATGCATGACTCGTGAGACAAGTAGCAGTCACATATCTCCATTCCCTTCTCCACATTGTCCCCACTCCTAATCTGCTCCCCACTAAATCCAGCCTCTTATAAACTGGCCCAGACACGAGCCATTTGAAGGAAATTGTTGCTCCCAACCATCCTGAGGTCCCACCTCCTCAGCTAAAAGAAAATTCAATCTAATCTTTCAGGAGGATTTCTCTCTCCACTGGTGCTACCTGGTTTCCTGAGTATATCAAGGCTTTTCTGTTTTTATTTCAGATTTTTTAACACCTGTAGTACCTTTTTTTGTACAAGTTCCTCTAAAGGTTCAGAAAGGTACAGTGTGAAACCGAGCCACATAAAATCAGAAAAGTACTGATTCAATCCTTTGGGCCAGATTTTTGCCACCAAAGCAGCTAGCTCATGTCGGGAGAATTCCCGGCTCGCCAGGCACGCCTCAGAAAAAAAAGCAGCTGAAAGTTACATTCTTCACTCCAGAGGAACTCTATGCATATGAAGAGATAAAGTTGGTCCATTGATACCAGAAGCAGAGCATGGGGGGCCACGTTGTGGCCAATTGTCAAGATGTGCTGATTAGAAGGCCTATCATAGGTTTCTGGGAATTCAGTAGTTTTTTGAGATTTTAGACCCTCTAGCCCTCACCCCATCTCACCATGTCCACCATTGCCATACCTCAGGAGCTATTTGGAGAATAAAGTCCTAAAATCTAATACAGATCTCGGAGATCAAGCCCTCAAAAGAACAACGATTTGTGAGCAGCAATCTCAGCTGATTTCATGTATAGTATTGAGATGATGGGATAAATGGGAGAAGTCCATTTCCTGCAATGGCAGCACATCTAAGAAATTTTCTCATGACATTTAGGACTCACTTGATGCTCTGACAGCCTAGAAAATTGCTGTATCATGATGTCAGGATGGTTTCCTAGAGTTGCAGCTAGCAGTGTTGCAATTGATACTTTGAATAAGACACTTTCGGAGCATTTTCAAAACCTGCTTTGGACTATTTGTCTGTTACAACACCAACTAGTAACACTTCAAGCATTGTATCCAGCACCAAAGTGCTGTAAGAAGTAGGAGTACTTTCAGTCTCTGAAAAATAGAAATGAACTTGTTTCTTAAAATCCTTTTCAATATCTAGAAGGAAACTTCATTCATGAGTCCAGTATCAGTTGTTGGAAGATACAGCTTTTCAGAAGCTTTTCAGAAGCTGGCCCTTCTGGGAAAGCAGCAACCCTGAGACTATGAATGGGATGGATAGGATAGAGGTGGAGAGACTCTTCCCGCTCAGAAAGGACTAGGGGGCACAGCCTCAAGATAAAGGGGGGGCGGTTTAGAACGGAGTTGAGGAGGAACTTCTTCACTCAAAGGGTGGTGTATCTCTGGAATTCTCTGCCCGTTGAGGTGGTGGAGGCTGCCTCGCTAAATATTTTTAAGACGCGGTTGATGGGTTTTTGATAAGCGAGGGGATTAAGGGTTATGGGGAGAGGGCGGGAATGTGGAACCAAGCCACTTCAGATCAGCCATGATCTTATTGAATGGCGGGGCAGGCTCGAAGGGCTGGATGGCCTACTCCTGCTCCTATTTCTTATGTTCTTATGTTCTTATGTTCTAAGAACGGGATCTATCTCATCTTTCCACTGCTCAATTTCATCTCATTCCAAGAGTACTTCTTAGTAGTAGATTGGGAACTGGAATATGTTAGCTGGTAGAAAAGGATAAGAACCAGTTGTAGAGAGGGAATACTTACTTTTTGGCACTTTTTTGGTGAATATTGTAAAAGTCCCTTGATCACATAGAGTTTGTGTCGTTTCTGTGATTGTTTTGAACATTGAAAATTAAACAACGACTGGGAAAATATAGAATTCTGTCTTACGAAGACTTTGGCAGATGCACTGGGGAATGAGAAACTTTGTGAGGAAGGGGTTGAGGGGAAAAGAAAACAAGCTGCTGTGAAAGATTTTATTTGGGAAGTCAGTGCTTACTTGTAAGTTCTGGGTTTATCAATTGTTCTTTCTTTCCATTTCCTGTTCTTATACACATATAGGGGTTATACTTAGACGGGGGTTATGCGTTCTATGAATTCTGGTGAATGAGAGTTTATATGGGACATTTTAAGTGCTTTCATCCAGAAAGAGCTGGGTAGAATGAGAATTAAAAGTGCCACTTCTATCCTCACTCATAGGTCCATGTTTACTGTTTTTGCCAGTGACTGACGCTCCTACTTGATTCAGGCGGGAGTCTCATTAATATGTGCATAATAGAGTAATGTTATGTACACAGAATCCTGATGGCATTTAACTATATATTAAATTACAGATGCCACTCAAATGCCCCAGTGATGGATTACATCTGAGTGATGTAACGTAAATTCGGTTTAACAATTAATATTGGTCAGTCCTCTCACTTACGCTCCCAGGTGGGCATCCTACTAGCTTCCCACTTGGGAATTAGAATTGCCCTTAAATGCAGGCAAGGTCCTCCAATTTATTCTCTTCCATATTTTCATCTTACTCCTCTTCATATCAAAGAAATGAACAACACACATCTAGAATGCAAAGTAGTACTTTAAATGCAGAGAGTAAAAGTAGCAGCAAAAGACCTGAATCAACACCCAAGTATTAAAAAGGTTGTTATAACACATAAAATGGTTTCCTTGCTGTGGTTACCTACATTAGGGATAATTTGCAAGCAATTCATCCAGTGTCATAAACATTTTAATCACTGAAAATAGTTCATCTTTTAGGGCTAAAAACATTCTGGAAGAATTTTTTTTTTAAAGATACTGTCCCTTACAAGGTTAATGCAAAGATTTTGGCTGCTATTCCTAAAAAAGACAGCATTTGACAAAAAAAGGTAATTAAGCAGTTTTAAATAAGTGGGAAATCACTCGACCTTGGTGGGCCATTCATAAGAGGGTCACATAGTGGTTCATTATTTTAAAAAACACCTTGAAAACAGCGTTAGATTATTTTGTTTTGGAAAGAACCAAGAAGGACCAACTGCTTGGGGAAAGAAAAAGCCCCTGAAGTTCTAAACTCAGTCTAAAACAAAAGATGAATGAAAGTTGCTCCAAAGTCGCTCTATCTTTTCCTCCAACTCACCAAGTTGTTCCAGTTCTTTTGGAAGCAGGGATCCATTCCTCAGGAACTTAAAGATGCTTCTATCGTATACCTCTATAAGAAGAAGGGCAATCAGCAAGTATACAACAATCACTGAGGAATTTCACTGCTTTCCATCACAGGAAAAACCCTCGCAAGAGTCCTGCTAAATTGTCTGGTCACTCATCTGGAGCTGGGTCTGCTTCCAGAGTCACAGTGTGACTTCCACAAAGGTCGCGGGACTATTGACATGAATTTTGCTGTACGCCAACTTCAGGAGAAATGTCAGGAGCAGGATCGCGAGCTCTACACAATCTTTGTTGACCTTGCAAAAGCCTTCAACACTGTCAGCCAACAAGGCCTGTGGAGGATCATATCAAAGTTCAGCTGCCCGCCTAAATTCATTCAGATGTACGCCAGTTCCATGATGGCCAGAGCACCAGATGGTGGAGAATCCTCTGAGGCATTCCTAGTCACCAATGGCGTCAAACACTGTTCAGCATGATGTTTACTGCCATGCTGAATGATGCCTTCCAGGACAGTGTTGCTGGAATCACCCTCAAGTACAGAGTGGATGGGAAGCTTTTCAACCTGAGGAGACTTCAAGCCATTACCAAAATAAAGGAGAATGTTCTGACAGGCTTCCTGTTTGCCGATGACTGCCCCTGTATACTGGCTCAAAGCCAGAGATGCAAGTCAGTATGGACAAATTTTCCACAGCATGTGACAACTTTGGACTCACCATCAAGGTTGAAAAGACCAAAGTCATGCACCAGCCTGCTCCTCATGCACTGTACACAGAACCCATAATCATAATCAAAGGGCAAAAACTACAGGCAGTGGACCAGTTCACTTAACTTGGCAGCACCCTCTCCCAAGCAGCGACTATTGATACAGAAGTTAACTGCAGAATAGCAAAGGCAAGTTCTGCTTTCAGTAGACTGCGGTCCACTGTATGAGAATGTCGAGGAATCAGCCCAGCTACAAAACTGAAGGTCTACAGCGCCATGGTACTCACTACCCTCCTGTATGCCTGTGAAACGTGGACTGTGTGTCGAAGGCATGCAAGACAGCTCAATCATTTCCACGTGACTTGTCTTTGCAGAATGTTACACATCAAATGGCAAGACGAAGTACCAAACACTGAAGTTCTCTCTAGAGCAAGTCTACCATCAGTCCACACACTGCTGATGAGAGTGCAGACCAGTGGGCAGGTCATGTCATCTATATACCAGACAAGCGCATACCTAAGCAGTGGCTTTTTGGGGAACTCTCTGCTGGAAGACACTCGCGTGAAGGGCGGAAGAAACGCTACAAAGACACACAAGGCCTTCCTGAAGTTGCTTGACATAGACACGACCACCTGGGACATGCTGGCACAAAACCGCCCTAGCTGGCGCTGCCTCATCCACAAGGGCTATCAAGTTTATGAAGCAAGGAGTATTGCTGAAGCACAGCTTAAGCGTGAGCTGTGCAAGTCCAGAGCCACCAGCGCAACAACTACAGTGTCTATGCAAGTCTGTCCAATATGTGCCAGGACATTCCGTGCCCGGATTGGTCTGATCAGTCATCTTCAGACACACTGCATCCAGCCTCAAAATGACTAATGGTGTCAAGGTCCTCATTGACGACAATGGACGAACAACATCTTTTCCTCCAATTAGTGAGAGTCATCAATTGTTTCCAGTGCTAAGAAACCAACAATATGACCTGGATATCATTTCAAGGACTCCATCATGTATCCTTGTCCCTTGAGCCATTGACTTTTAACCTTTTGGCAGGATTCTTCTATTTTATTTTCTTGTGTGTGTGAGATATTATACTTTCATACTATACTTTCATGACCTGGATATCATTTCAAGGACTCCATCATGTATCCTTGTCCCTTGAGCCATTGACTTTTAACCTTTTGGCAGGATTCTTCTATTTTATTTTCTTGTGTGTGTGAGATATTATACTTTCATACTATACTTTCATGACCTGGATATCATTTCAAGGACTCCATCATGTATCCTTGTCCCTTGAGCCATTGACTTTTAACCTTTTGGCAGGATTCTTCTATTTTATTTTCTTCTGTGTGTGAGATATTATACTTTCATACTATATATTAATAAGCTTTGCCTTTATACTTGACAAGTCCGGTTTTATAATAAATTCATCATTTTGCTGTTTATTGAAGAAACCTGGGCATCAAGTGATCATTCTGAGATTCATAGATAAAATACATATTTGGCCATATAGCTGGCTAGAAAATTCACTTAAATGTATGTTGTGACCCATGCAGTGGTGAATCTCTGCTGCAACAAGACATTGTGTGCAGTATTTCCAAAGGTTTGAGGCAGTAATCATGCGGAATGGAGTAGGGGGTGGGTCATGTCCTGTGATTTAAATATGGTCAACTGGCCACAACGAAAGGAAACTGGCTGATTTTTGAGAGGTGAATGCAAGTACAGTTTTATTTATTTTCAGAATATAGAAGTCACGCACAGAGCAGCTTTTATTACCCTTCCTTAATTGGCCTGAGAAGGTAGTGCTAGTCTTTCTACTAACCACTGTTTTTGCTGTTGCCTCACAATTGTACTAATAGAAAATCTAATATTTTCACCCAGCAATGACGAAAGCATAGTGATTTAAAAGGGAGCTTGAAAGTGATGGTGTTTTCATTTCTTTTCACAAGCAGTTGATCCTTGTTTCCTTCCCAAGGTAATAAAGTTTACCAGTCTTTTGACAAAGCTTTCAAGGCAGTGTTTTCCAATCATCATGTAACCATCTCGTAAACAGTCCACCAGGATCAAGAGGTTTCCAGTAAGACAAGATCTTCAATCGAAGAATCAAGATCAGTCAGGGTACAGCTAACAAACAGCAAGGGACAGAAAGCATTGGTGGGAGTTGTTTATAGGTCACCAAAGTAGTGCTAATGCTGAGCACAATATAAATCAGGACTTTAGAGATGGATGTAACAATATAGTAATAATGGGCGACTTCAATTTATACATAGGCTAGGTTAACAAAATCAGCACTAACACCCTGGAAAAGAAATTCCTGGAGTGTGTATGAGATGGGTTTTTGGAGCAGTATGTTGAGAAAGAGTGAATTTCTTGTTGTGAAGAAGATTTTGGAAAATAGTGATCATAACATGATAGAATTTTTCATTGAGGTTAAATGTGATATGGTTCATTCTGAAACTAGGGTCTTAAATCTGAACAAAGGAAATTATGAAGGTATGAGCACTAAATTGGCTATGGTGGATTGGGAAAATATAAAAGATTTCATGGTAGATGGGAAATGGCTAGTATTAAAGAAATACGACACAGTCTAAAGCAGACATATATTTCTCTAGGACAAGGTTTGCTGAACTGGGAGGGGGGAGGGAGAGGGAGGGGGGAGGGGGAGAGGGGGGGAGGGGAGAGAGAGGGGGAGGGGGAGAGAGGGGAGGGGGAGGGGGACAGAGGGAGAGGGGCGAGGGGGAGAGAGATGGAGGGGGGGAGAGAGGGGGGAGGGGGAGAGGGGGGAAGGGGGCGGAGGGGGGAAGGGGGCGGAGGGGGGAGGGGGAGGGGGGACGGGGGAGGGGAGGGGGAGAGGGGGGAAGGGGCGGAGGGGGGAGGGGGAGGGGGGATGGGGAGGGGAGGGGGAGGGGAGCGGGAGGGGGAGGGGTGGGGAGGGGGAGGCAAGGGGAGGGGAGAGAGGGGGAGGAGAGAAAGAGGGGGGAGGGAAGAGGGAGGGGGAGGGGGGAGAGATGGGAGGGAGGGGGGAGAGGGGGGGAGAGAGGTGGGGAGGGAGAGGGGGGAGGGAGAGGGGGAAGGGACGGAGGAGGGGAGGGGAGGGATGGGAGAGGGGGGAGGGAGGAGGGAAGGGGAGACAGTGGACCGAGGGGGGAGGGGAGAGAGGGGGTGAGGGGGGAGGGGGGAGAGAGGGGGAGGGAAGGGTGGAGAGAGGGGAGAAAGGAGGGGGAGGGGAGAGAGGGGGAGGAGAGAGAGGGGAGGGAGAAATGGGAGGGAGGGAGGGAGAGGGGGAGGGAAAGGGGGAGGGAAGAGATGCGAGGGAGAGGAGGGGGAGGGAGGGGGAGGGGGAGGGAGAGGGGAGGGAATGGTGGGGGAGGGGGGAGGGAGGGAGGGAGGGAGGGGGAAGGTGGGGAGGGGGAGGGGGAGAGGGAAGGAGAGGTGAAGGGGAGGGGGGAGGGGGAGGGGGAGGGGGAGGGGGGGAGGGGGAGGGGGAGGGAGGGAGAGAAGAGGGAGGGAGGAGGAAAGAGGGGGA